>NW_028318198.1:8373333-9021666 GCF_062004578.1 Staurois parvus
ATCAAAGAGCCTTTTTACACAATGCAGATGATTAACCCTTTAGGTGTTACACAATGAGTATAACAAGTATGCTTTACTGCAGATACAGACTGATTTTACTGTTGTGGGTTTAGTAACACTTTAATAAATGTGGTGAAGTTCTCCTTACTTCGATTATCTATTCACGTGCAAGCAAAAATGCTGTTTTTTAATTTATTTTATTTGCACCTGATTGGGTATTCTTTACATGAGGTTTCCCAACATTCACTAAGATCTGGAGAAAATGAGTGCAACTGCACTTGCAAAGTTAACAGTTTATTTGCCTTTAGTAAATTAACCCCTAAAACTATTTCTGGCAAACAATTAAAGGATAAGTTCACCTTTTGACCAAAAATAATAAATGCACTTTAGTGAGTCAGGCAGCAACTGCATCATTTGGAACATGTTACATGTTTCACCCTAAAAACAGGGGGGAACATCCCAAAGGTGAAATTATATTTTAAATATACAGACTGAATAAATAAGAGACAGCAGTTTACCCATCAAAACGTCTGTCCATTTTGTCCCTTTTCAATCCATTACAGAAATGTTTACAGCATGCACATACAGCACAGCTAGTTGAGTGACACCATATACAGCTATGGAATACAGGGGTGTCCTCTCTCCTTCCCCAGCTTGGTCATTGTACAGTGAAGCAACAGCAAACGTCTGATGAAGTCATCCCTATGATCACCCTACTCTCCTCCTATGAGCATTTTCCATATCAATACATTTGCTCCCCTCTTCGAGTGCTGCCATATAGATGATTGCAAGAGGCTGAAACCAAATCCAATTCATGTACTTACACTAGTGAAATAAAATATATATTTAATGATTTATTAACATCTAGCTACAGTATATTTACTGTATCTGTGTCTTTATATCTGCCTGGAGTTTAGGTTTAGATCCAATATAGCCATGTGATACCAACAGGGGTAGAAATCGAGCCTCTTCCAGATTCTCCCTGCTTATAATCCTCTTAACACCCCTGGCTGTTTTCCCGAGTGTAGCTTGGGGTTAACTTTCAGTACCAAAAGTGGTAACCCCGAGCTACACTCAGGATTACCCTGCAGCGTTGCTCAGGGATTCCCTTCAGCACTTACCTTGTCCTGTGCTCCGACGATGTCCCCCCTGCAGCGTCCCCGGCCAATGCCGGCATCAGTTTTTTGTCATTTTGGATAGAGTAAGGGAAGATTATAACTCTGTCATCTTTTTTGTTTTTGTTTTTTTTTAATGCCATCTGTATCCTATTGTGGAGATATGCTTTCACTTCTTGTCGCATAGCCAAAACAGGAATTGAGAGGAAATCTCTGCAAATCAGGAGAATCCATTGGGGCCGTCCAGGTCACCAGAACTAGTGTCTGCATTGGTAGATTTCCCTTCTATTACTGCTCTGGGGACAGTCAAAAATGTAGGAATTTATTTTACTTTCGCTTTCAATTATAACAGTAAAAAGGACAAATAGAAAGGGTGAATTTCCCTAAAGGGTGTGCAGACAGAAATAAAAACATGACTGGTTTTGAATCCATCTCCACTCTGTTCGAAACTAAAAAAAAGGTTTTGTTTTTAGTTAAACTTTAAATGTAGACAAGTATAATAGTATTAACACCACAGAAATGGAAAACAGCCAGGTATACTGATATGAAAAATAAACCGCCTAAAAATAATTAGTTAAAATAATGGATAATCGTGATTTTAATTTATAAAGAATTTGAAAGGTTATGGTTATATCTTACATCATTAAATTTCCTTTTTTTTCATAATTTGCAACTTGAATGTTAATTTATGCAAAACACTTTAGAACAATTGCATTGGTTAATGACTTCTAGATACATGATCAAAATTACAAATTTCTAGGGCACTGTGATTCATTGTGGTTGAGTACCTGGGCTACTTCTACAATTATCATCCAATAATTGATTATTTAATTCTCATAAATAGGAATATCTTGAAAATCTACACTGCTAGCAGTCCTTCGAGACCATCATTGACAACTACTAGAGCAGTCTGTACGTAAAGCAGACAGCTCAGGGAAAATGAGTGCCTCCCAGTATGTTAAATATAGTATACAAGCAGCTTGTGAGTTAGTGAAATTCAGTTTTCTTCTTTTTTTTTTTTGTTAAACTACAAACTTCACCTGTCCCAGAAATAATGAGCTTACCATTTCCTCTTCCAGAATCAGCAACTGCATTTGGATAAGTAAAAAAAAAATCCTGAATGTGGTGCAAAATAATTTCAATAATGCGAGGCAGAAAAACAACTAATTCTGTCATTACAGGTGGTACACAGAAATGTCCTTCTCTCCTCGTCTTGCTTTTTCTATATGAAAGAGATTTTTGACATGTTGAAACCTTACTTGAGATTCAGCACTTGCAGGCATTAACCCATCTGGAACCACATGTTTGCAGAAAATGAGTTAATTAAGTGGCTATGAATGCCTTCTCACATGAAAACATAATAAATAAACTACACATTTTCATATGTGAGAGGCTGAGCTAGTCCTAAAATAGTAAACAAGCTGACATGGCCCATTTTTTCATCATCAAGATGTAATGGAGGTTTAGGTGTTTATACTGATGATCCCTTGACCCTGCAATCATTTTCTATTGACTGGTAAAATATTACTGCCAAATAGCACAGCTCCATAAGTCTCTGTGATGTAAACACTGTGTACAGGAGAAATGATGTACCACAAAGTGACTGCTAATGAATTTCAATCTGTCTTAAGAAGGAAGGAAATGATTCTGGTTGAGGTTTGGTATCCTGATGAAGGGCTTGGCATGCAGTAAGTACCTTGAGTTCATAGTTAATACATAATTAAACAGTATAAAAATAACCCAGGTGATCCATACTAGCATAAACATGTGGCTGGACTATAAATATAAGGCTTAAAGAACACCACACATAACATTAAAAGAATAAAACAGTGACAAACAAAGGGCAAAAGTTAACAGTAACTAATAAGAGTTAAAGCAGAACTTTACCAATAACAACTTGATAAAAAATAATGTTCTTTAGCAAGGAACATGCATTCCATATTAATAATGATGTTACCAAAATTAGTGTGGACTGTATATTGCCTCCAGCATTGTACCTGTTTCTTCTTGCTGGAGGCTGACATTTTTCTGAAGCCCAGAGCACCTGAACAGCAGGAAATCTTTAGGTTGTCAGCAGATTGGTCTCTATAGTTGTGGCACAGTGCTGAAAAATAGAGAGCCACTGAGCGTGTGCAGAGCAGGATGAGACAGTGTAGTTCTGGATTTTAAACAGTATAGGCACTTATTTTTAACCACTTGAGCTCTGGAAGATTTTATCCCCTTTGTGGCCAGACCCTTTTTTTATATTTAGCACTGCACTACTTTAACTGGTGAATGTGTGGTCATGCAATTCTGTACCCAACTAAAATGTTATGTCATTTGTTTTCAAACAAAAAGAGCTTTCTTTTGGTGGTATTTGATCACCACTGGGTTTTTATTTTTTATAACATAAAAAAAGGCTGAAACTTTTGAAAAATATAATTTTTTACTTTCTGTTATAAAACATATCCAATACAAAAATTTTAAAAAATCAAATGTCTTCATAAGTTTAGAGCAAAGCGTATTCTTCTACAAAATCCCAATAAGTATATATTAATTGGTTTGCGTGAAAGCTATAGCATCTACAAATGATGGTACAACATAAATACTGGAATTGTTTTTTATACTAGTAATGGTAGTGATCAGCGACTTATAGTGGAACTGTGATAGTGTGGTTGGCAATCTGATACTACCTGATGCTGGATGGGACGTAACTGCCACTAACATCACCAGTGACATTATTACAGTAATCAGTGCTAATAATATACATTGTCACTGAACTAATGACACTGGCTGGGAAGGGGATAACATTTAGGGGTAATCAAAGGGTTAAGTGTGTGCCTAACAATGTTAACTGTGTGTACTGTATGCTGTTTTTACCTGTTTTTAATCCCTGCTTTGCAGCGGCACCTTGCTGCTGTCTGTAGAGAGCCGTGTGTTGGTAAACAACATGGGCTCCCTTCTTCAGCCAGTTCAGTGGGGAAATGGACACTGCTCAACTGACCTTAGGAGTCAGATGTATGGGATGGTCTCAGCCACCACACTGGCCACCCCCTCTGACACGTATCGCCCAGCTTGATCACAGGGGTTGAGAAGTGTCCATTTCCCCACTGAATTGGCTGATGCTGGAATCACTTCTGGACACCTGCTCCCTTTGCTCCCTCCTTTTATCTGCCGGTGGGGTGACTCCTTTTCCCATCTCCAGCTTGGAGCAGCGCAGTAAGGTATTTCTACGGAGCTCCTTTCTGTCATTCACTCAGCTGATCAGAGGTTTGTGCTGTAGTGAATGACAGTACAGCTGGGGAGGTGGACACACCCTACCCTACCCAGAAATCCAAGATCACGTACATGGATACTGCATGGGCAGGTCAGCATGTGGTGAAAGTTTTACATAGCTATACCTGCAAAAAAATCCAGCCTGAAGTGATCTAGCAGTACTTTGTTTTCTAAAATTAATTCCACTTTAAATGTTTACTAATCTGTCTAAAGTGGAATGTGAAGGGATGCTATAGAACATTCTACAAGAAAAATATTTAATCTAAGTACTCCCTTGTGTACATTTATTTATTTTTTATTTCCGGTACCACTAAGCATTGGTACGTGCATGGTATGTAACTATTAATTGGGTCTCCCAATCCTAATAACAGCTTTGTATGGTTTGTGATAACTAAAAATGCTTCTATTTATAAATTATTTACCATCACAATTGCTGTCTGGCATATGATGCAAGCAAACAGCTTGAAGACAAATGTCCAACAAATATTCAAAGTACAATAAATACTTTATCAACTCAAATTTTTTAAAATTTGCATTTTATTTTTTTTTTACAAAATGTTTATATGGTATTCTGAATGTACGTTGACAGATATACCCTCTGAGCCTGTGATAAATAATCGCCTCTATATATTTACTGAATATTACAGCATACTGCAATGTGTACATTGCTGACACTTGTCCTGCCTTATTAAACATTGTTATAGAACTATACTACACAACAAGGCAATGGAAAATAACATTTCTCCCTTTGCTGCTCAACAGTAGAACTGTGTTAATGAAAAAATAACCCTGACTATTTCTTGGGTGTATGTGTTTGTGTTTTAGGTTAATAACGGTACAGTGATAAATCTGATAGAGATGCTAGCATAACTGTTGCTGTTGGTAGCATGTCTAGGATTGTTGGAGGAGAGGACACAAACATACACAAATCATGTACATTTTAAATAAAATGATTGTATATTGGCTGTAGATTGTTGCCTTATGGTATCTTGCATGGTACTTACTCCGCTCTAAACCTGAATGAGTATCTTAAAGAGTCATTCATGACAATGTGACAGTGTCTGTAAGAAGGATCCCTCTACTAACCTATTGATACCGTCTTTCACAACCTCCCCCTACCATGCCTATCTTTATTCCAACCAAAATACCCCAGCACAAGGTAATTTGTTCCAGCTGAGACAGCGCCATACCTCATGAGTCACGGAGAAATAAAGAAGACCATGTTTTCAGTGAACTCTTTATGATCCAGAAAAAAACTAAAAGATCACTTTCAGGTAGACCCAATTAACCCATCTATTTTGGAATATAACAAGCAGGACAGCCAATAGCACAAAATTAATATCAGGATGAAAATGCAAGCAGGCTGTGTTATGGAATTTCTTGCAGATTCATGTATGGCTGAAGTCTGCCCAAGGCCATTGGTATTGTAAGGCATGTGTGGACTTGTGCATGGGGCAGCACTAAAGTATAATATTTAAAGTGAAAAAAAGTGCAGCGCTAACAATAAAATGTGAAAAAAATGTAGGTGAAATAGAAATAATTTATAATATAATAATGAAAGTTCATAAAGCTCCTCATAATTTCAGATAACTCCGTACACCACTTCTTCAAGGTATAAGTGAAAGGCAAAATACAGATGAAGTGCGCACTCACCGGACGCGCAAAAGAATTGCGCAATGTGTAAGAAAATGGAGGTCTGCCAATGGGTCTCTCTCAGGATTGGAATGGAATCGACCCAGAAGAAATGTATGTCATCGGGGATATTCAATAGGAGGTCCCCTTTAAGGACTCGGGTGCAGCCTCTTCAATGTGGTAAGGTGATCACCAGTGGGAGCTCTGGGGGATTAAGCGCTCAGCATAGAGAAGCTGGATTGAAGTAATGGCCGCCGGACCCCTTGCAGGCTCCTCCAAAATGCATTTCGTACGCGTGCACGGCTTAAGTTGGGGTTGCCAACTGAAGACGTACACGCATACGAAACGCGTTTTCAATTCCATTCCAATCCTGAGAGGGACCCATTGGCAGACCTCCATTTTCTTATGCATTGCGCAATTCTTTTGCGCGTCCGGTGAGTGCGCACTTCATCTTTATTTTGCCTCTCACCTATACCTTGAAGTTCTGAGTTATCTGAAATTATGAGGAGCTTTATGAACTTTTATTATTATATTATAAATTATTTATATTTCACCTACATTTTTTCACATTTTATTGTTAGTGCTGCACTTTTTTTCACTTTATATGTCTTTTAGAAGGTTTATGATTTCCTTTATGGTGCATAGTTGCTGATTTCTATTGAGCGCTCACTGAGTTGTCTATTCTTCTAAAGTATAATATTTGTTTGCATTTTGTATTTTACCCTTTGTCTACTCTGATAATCTCTGATAAATCCACCAGCATGACTTAAAGCGCATCTAAACCCAAAAGCAAAAATAAAATACATTGCAGCCTACCAATCCTTAATTTTGGGGTTTATTAGTTTTCTTTTTTAGGCTTTTTTTCCCTTCATTTTTATGTGTTGATCCTGCAAGTAAGTCTGTTTGTGACAGCTAGGTCACTGTGCTGGGAGAGTGCAGTGAGCACACTCTGAGCACAGAAAACTCAGTGTATGGGTGTTAATGACCACCATTCCTGTTGCTGCAAATATGTATTATGTGGTCAGCAAGAGGTTAAAACATGTTATCTGGAGTTTGGGTTTAATTTATTAGCCAAATTAATCTAAATTTGCTAGTGCATCTAACATTACCCTCTCCACAGGCAGATCACAAATGTTGTTGTTCAAGGGTAGTTCCAGTGCTTCTCTGCAGACTTCAGACAATCTAAGACAAGAAATGTTTTGCTTGTCAGATTACCAGGTGAAAACAAAGAAAAAAATGCCTAAAAAAATTAAAACTAATGCAGCCACCACATTTAAGGTTTGGTAAACCGCAATATATTACAATTATGTTTTGGGGTTTAGGTATGCTTTAAGGGGTTGATTTGCAGGGGTTTGTGAAATGATTTTCACGACTCACTGCAGATGAAATAGCATTCATCTATCTCCTCGTTTACTGCAGGTTCTTGATTGTTGGACTGACTATGCATATAGAACAGTCTGCTCTCAATAACATGTTCTTGTTTTAACTTTTGCATTAATAATCACATGGCATGCTTGATGTATAAGCAATGGAGTCTTGTGACTGTGTTATCATTTACTTCTGCCTATGGCATTACAAATCTATTTGCAAACAGAAAAGTAAACATATATGCATTTCAGCTGTGAATTTGGCCGTTAGTGTTCACTTCAAACATCCAATCAAATGAAGAAACTATATTTTCAGATTTCATGCAAATGATAAGTTGTTTGAAGTTAACACTGGATTTCTTCATCTCCACTACACACTTAATTAAAAAAAAAGGAACGTATGTCACAATAATCACAAATTAGTAATGATTATTAGGATACCATACAACTTAACAACTCAACAATAAATTAATTATAGGTCAACATGCTTTTAAAATAAATTTAAAATTTCCATTTAATTATTTTATCTTAATCTATGATCAAGTGTATTGTGCTATAGGCTACAATTGATAGCAAGGGGTTAAAAGCCCTTTTTCATTTCTACAGAGTCTGCAATAAAATAATGTACAAGTCATTAATATTTCAATTTGTAAAGACTTTTCCGATCAATAAAACCTCCATTTGTTACTCAGTCAATCAGATATATAAGTATTTCTTTTTTGTTACAGGCAGAGTTAAACGCTCGTTTGAACAGATTCTACAAACATGTCAGTGATGGTCCCAAAGGAATATCACATCTCCATTTCAGTAGAGTTTTCAAATTTTTTGCCTAAAGGCTTTATCCCTCTGACTTTTTGGCCACTGGCATTAAATGAGCATGAAACAAAATGTTTTTCTCATGAATCCCAGGAAATTGTTTCTTTCACGTTTTATAGTTTAATGTATAAAAGTTATGTTTAATGTAACTGCAAAAGCTATTTATAACAGAGAAAAAGCAATTTAGGAAATGCAGTGAATCTAGCATTGGGTTTGAGCTGTTTTAAGCTGGTTTGATGGAAAAAGACACAGGTTGTTTTGTAATGGGATGCCATTTTGTGTTAAAGAGGAGGGTAATACAGAGAAGACTTAGGATGTTGTGCCTAAAGCCCAACTCCTGTCAAAAGTACTTGTCTCAAATTTTTATTGTCACATGTGAACCCATTGGGAAGATATCATATTACTTCCTCTCCTGTTGACAGCAAGACAAGAAATAAGTAAGAGTAAGGGTAAGAGTAAGGGTTCTGTTTTCTGCCTAGTAAAGAAATTACTTATTACTTCCTGTTCTGACTGGGACAAAAAGACAGTCCACATAAGACCTCGTGCTGAGCTCCACCGCTAGTAATAACAGGCAGGTGAGCCACAGTTTTGACGCCCCTCGTTCCAGCCCCAACCACCTAAAACAATGCATCACAATCATGGCAAATTTAATTCTGCTTGTCAAGATGACAGGTGGCTCTGCCCTATCACATCAGTTGGGTCAGGCTGCAACCACTAGCCAGGTGCTAGACGTATGGTTGTAATGTGTTAGCTCCATTCAGAATTGCCCCCTGAACAACTCAAAGCCACTGGTTAGCTGCCCTCTGAAAAGCAGTCCACAGCAAAAACCCTTTTCAGAGGCAGCTCTAGTGAGAACTTAGGTTTAAGTTTTCCTAATGCAATCTCAGGCTGTCTTCTTAGAGGGGCATTAAAGTCTACGGAAGTGTCTCATTAATGTTTATATATATGGGAGAAATCAAAACTCCCCATTTTAAAGTCAATCTCTAGGCAAACAGGTATTTTACTAAGGACACACACACACATATATATATATATATATATATATATATATATATATATATACACAAAAATAGAGAGAGAGCAATCAATCAGAAGTGTGACACACTGTTAAGTGTATCCTGTGGCAAAACCTAAATACAGTAGACAATTTGCAGGAGAGCAGCAGAGTGGGGAGAAGCTTTATGATTGCTACATTGCCATGTTAAAGGCTCACAGTAGTCTTCTTTACTGTGATAGGAAATTAGGAACCAAGGATCAGGTAGGTGCTAAAAAAGGAAGAGGCTGATGACAATAGGCTGTTGGAATGGAGTAAACCTAGGAGTACAGAAGAGAAGCAGCAGAGTGTAGAAAAGATGTCATGAAAGTGAAGGGGGGCCATTATGGAGAGATTGGCATAGTCCAGCAGCTTGAACATCACAGTGGGGTTGATTTACTAAAACTGAAGTTTGCAAAATCTGGTGCAGCTCTACATAGAAACCAGTTTCCAGCGTTGTCAAAGCTTAATTGAACAAGCTGAAGATAGAAGCTGATTAGCTACCATGCACAGCTGCACCAAATTTTGCACTCTCCAGTTTTAGTAAATCAACCCCATTGTGTGTCTGTGTTGACTCCCTCTGCTGCACCATTGAAATTTTATTGTCCATAAACCCACCTACGGTAGTGATAGATGTATCATCCCATGGGGATCATGATCTACCAACGTAGGTAGGTTACAGTCTCTGTACCCACTAAACTGACAAAGAAGTAGTCTTAAAGGATAAGTTCACCTTTCTCCCCATGTTACATGACTCAGGAATAAACTTACATTTGCATTCTTGTCATGATCCTTGTGTGTACCTTCTGTTGAATTTGCTTGTTTTCAAAAACAGCACCTCATCGCTCTCTGCCATCAGCCCTATGCTAAGATTACATTTCCCATCTGCCACCGCGGCAGATGAGTCTTCCGAGCATGTTCCCTCCTCCTTTCCTCCAAGCAATCACAGACTCTGTGCTCTCAGCTGTCTTCCTTCCTCCCTCTCACTTTCCCAAACCATGGCAAAGTGACAGCAACAAAATGAGAACAGACTGGAGAGGTTTTTCTCTGGTCTGTGTCTTAAAAGAAAATATATTTTCTTCCAAACCAAGTCAAATTACAGTACAAGCAGGGGCGGACTGAAAATTAATGGGGCCCCGGGCAATAGGGAATCATGTGGCCCCTGTGTCCTTGCCCAAACTCAAAAAAGCCTATGAAAAAGGTACCAGGGGCATTTCATGGGGCGCTCTACTGACCCCGGGCCCTCGGGCAGAGCCCGAGTTTCCAAATGGTCAGTCCGCCCCTGAGTACAAGCATACACATTCATGTGAAACTCATATATATATATATATATATATATATATATATACATATACATACATACATACACACAAACACTATATTGCCAAAAGTATTGGGACACCCCTCCAAATCGTTAGGTTCAGGTGTTTCAATCACCTCCATGGCCACAGGTATATAAAATCAAGCAGCTAGGCATTCAGACTGCTTCTACAAACATTTGTGAAAGAATGGGTCACTCTCAGGAGCTCAGTGAATTCAAGCATGGCAGATTGCCACCTGTGCATTAAGTCCATCCGTGAAATTTCCTTGCTACTAAATATAGTATATATATACATACATACATACATACATATATATATATATATATATATATTTATATACACATATACACACAGTATATATATATCTTCCATGCTAATCCCCCCTCAGGTGTTCTTTTTTTGTCCTCGCTCACCTCAGACACTCATTGAAGAGACACAAGTTGTGAAAGTGTGACCTCTGCCCAGCATCAGCCTTTCCTGGGTGGGAGACCCCCTGTTTAGGTGCAAGGCTCCTATATGGTGGGTGCCCTGAGTGCTCAGGCAAAAGGGCTGTTAGCAGCATAAACTGCTCCAGATTGTGACTGGCAGGTGTTGAGGTGATTACCTTTCTCCCTCTTCTTTCTATTTCATCCATTATGGCTGGACTGTCTGGGGCTTGCTGTCCTCCTTCTCACTCGTGGCTCACAGGGGAGGGAAAATTGCTAACCAGAGCCCTCTGGCAGCGTCAAATCAGTTGGAACTTACGGCGATGGTGGAGGCTCTTCAAACTTTCCGCCTGCTGCTTCAAGGAAGAGCAGTGAAGATTTTCTCAGACAACAAAACAGCAGTAGCCTATGAGGCCCGTCAAGGGGGCACAAACAGCTTGAACCTACTGAGGATCACAGCTCCAATTTTTCCCTGTGCAAAACATCATCTTACATCCATAACAGCGGCATATCTTCCCGGGTCCCAGAATACCATACCAGATTCTCTAAGTTGGAAATTCTTCAACCACAACGAGTGGTCGCTCAGTCTGAGTTATCTGCAGCCAATCTTCAGCCAATGGGGGATACCAGTGATAAATTTGATGGCCTCAGCTGTAAACAACAGGCTTCCTCGATACTTCTTGGAGATCCGCAAGATCTGAGCCAGGATGTCCTTTCAAACCCCTGAAGCTTTTGTCTAGTGTACTTATTCCTTCCCATCTCTCTAATTCTTCGGGTGTTACTGAAGATACAGCGGGAGAAGGTCTAGGCAATAGTAATTCTTCCATTTCGGCCAAGAAGGCCCTGGTTACCTTTAGTATGGAGAATGAGGCTAGAAGATCCAATTCCCCTACCACATCAGGCAGATTTGTTGATGCAGAATGGGAAAAGACACCCATACATCAGGAGACTCAATCTAATGGCTTGGAGATTGAAAGGAGACGGTTGAAAGAAATGTGTATTTCAGACAGAGTCATTGACACCTTGTTACGCTCGAGGAAACAGTCTACAAATTCCAGATACCAGCGTGTTTGGGGTGCATTTCGTGAATTTGCCTTGACGAATGGCTGGGATCCTATCTCTCTATCAATCTCCAATGTGTTGGACTTCTTCCAAAAGGGCCTGGATAAGGGTCTGGCATATAATTCCTTGAAAGTCCAAGTATCGGCCTTAGCAGCTCTGACCCAAAAAAGATGGGCATTACATTCTTTGGTGATTTGCTTTTTGAAGGCCGCAATGAGAATCCATCCTCCAGTGAAGACCTACTTCCCAAAGTAGGATTTTACCCTGGTCTTTAAAGCTTTATTGGGATCTCCTTTTGACCCTCCATCGGCCTGTTCAATGTATTATCTTACTTTAAGAATGATTTTCCTAATAGCTGTTTCCTCAGCAAGAAGAGTCTCGGAGTTGTGTGCCTTCTCGGTGAAGGAATTGTACTGCTTGGTCTTTCCAGAGAGAGTGGTTCTCAGGCCAGTACCTTCTTTTCTTCCCATAGTGTCCACGTCTTTCCACTTGAATTGCGAGTCTGTATTTACATCCTTTATTCCTGAGGAAACAGAAGAATGGAAAAAGCTGGATCTAGTTTCATCTCTTACAGTCTACCTAGAGCACACCAAACATGTCAGAAAAGTGAATAATTTCATTGTCTACCCTTCAAGCCCAAGAAGAGGGCAGGCTATGCCTCCTAGGGTTCTCTCAGCCTACATCGTTAGGACTATACAATCGGCTTATAACCTTTCTCCTCCAGAAGAAGTAAGAGCTCATTCAACCAGGGGCATGGCAGCGTCATGGGTTTCTTATTCAAAGGTCTCGGCAGAGGTTTGCTAGGCAGCTAGTTGGAGCACTACGAATACTTTCATGTGCCATTACAGGATGGATGTATCTTTGAGGGATTCTGATGCTTTGGGCTGCAGTTATTTCTTCAGTTGTGAACCATTAAATGTCTGTGTGTTTAGTAGTACTTTTCTGGTCCCAGTCTCATTTTTTTTGTTGTTTTCCCTCCCATCTGGGCCTTGCCATTGCTAGTTACGTCCTATAGTAGGCTGATGTGAGGAGGTCCAGGAATACGGAAAATTGTTATCATACTTACCATAATTTTCCTTTCCTGGACCCTGCTTGTGATGGAACACCTGAAGGGGGGATTAGTTAAGAATTATGGGCAAGTTATGGGTTGTCCTGAGAGGTCAGCAAGGCAGAGCTGGCCCATAGTAGACTGATGTGAGGAGGGTCTAGGAAAGGAAAATTATGGCAAGTATGATAACAATTTTCCGTTTTATATATATATACAGTTGTGTTCAAAATAATAGCAGTCAGACATCACTAACCTGATCAATCACTGTTTTTGGTAGAAATGATATTTCTACATAGCAAATAATTTACTAGCAGGTGTAGTAGAGTAATAGAAATCCAACAGACCCAACAGTCATGACATGCATGCTGCTGATTCTGTGTAATTGAATCACTAATTGAAATGGGCATGTTCAAAATAACAGCAGTGTGGAGGTCTATTTGTTAGGTCATTCATTCTTTGAAAAACAGATGGCAATTATTGTCCTTATTTAAAGAAGGAAGGCAGCAAATGTTGTACTATGCTGGTTACAGTGCATTTCTCTCTTAAATTCTGAGGAAAATGGGTCGTTCCAGACATTGTTCAGAAGAACAGCGTACCTTGATTAAAAAGTTGATTGGAGAGGGGAAAACATATAAAGAAGTGCAGAAAATGATAGGCTGCTCAGCTAAAATGATCGCAAATGTTTTAAAATGGCAACCAAAACCTGAAAGACGTGGAAGAAAGCGAAAAACTACCATTCGAATGGATAGAAGAATAACCAAAATGGCAAGGACTCAGCTAACAATCAGCTCCAGGAAGATCAAAGAAGTTCTAAAGTTACCTATGAGTACTGTTACAATTAGAAGACTCCTATGTGAAGCCAAGCTATCTGCAAGAAGCCCCCGCAAAGTCCCACTGTTGAAAAAAAGACATGTGCTGAAGAGGTTACAATTTGCCAAAGAGCACATTGACTGGCCTAAAGAGAAATGACGCAACATTTTGTGGACTTATGAAAGTAAGATTGTTCTTTTTGGGTCTAGTGGCCGGAGACAGTTTGTCAGATGACCCCCAAACACTGAATTCAAGCCACAGTACACTGTGAAGACAGTGAAGCATGGTTGCGCAAGCATCATGATATGGGGATGTTTCTCATACTATGGTGTTGGGCCTATTTATCGTATACCAGGGATCATGGATCAGTTTGAATACAATGCAGCCGCAAGTAAACGCACATAAATGCACATAATCACAGTTAAACACAATGTACAAATGCAAGTGATCTCTGCCAGGAGTGTTGGAATTTCAAAATAAAAACAATGCATTTACAAGTGGCAGAACAACCGCCTGTGTGAGAGATGTAAACAAATCAGGGAAAGTTGTTACATTGTAACAAATGATGGTCAACAATCATCAGTGTTGATACGCACACAGAGTCAGAGAACACATCACTGGAGAGCTGGAGAAAGTACAGAGAAGGGCAACCAAACTGATAAGAGGCATGGAGGAGCTCAGCTATGAGGAAAGATTAGAGGAACTGAATTTATTCTCTCTTGAGAAGAGGAGATTAAGGGGGGATATGATCAACATGTATAAATACATCAGTGGTTCATATAGTGAACTCGGTGTAGAGCTATTCACCCTGAGGGCATCACAGAGGACAAGGGGGCACTCTTAACCTCTGGAGGAAAACAGATTTAATCTCCAAACATGGAAAGGTTTCTTCACAGTGAGAGCTGTGAAAATGTGGAATAGACTCCCTCAAGTTTGTTCTGGCCAGCTTAGTGGATTGCTTTAACTAGCTGCCGACCGCAGATAGCCGAATGACGGCTGCACTGCTGCCGGCCAGTTCTGGGTGGACGTCATATGACGTCCTCCCAGAACGCACTCTCCTGCGCGCCCCAGGGGGCGCGCACCCGGCGCGCAGGAGAGCGCCGGGTACGGACACAGCTGATCACGTGATGTGGTAAAAGGTCAATCACAGCGGCCTTTTACCACGTGATCAGCGGTGTCCAATGACGCGCTGATCAGAGGAAAATGCAAGTGCCGGTTCTCGGCTGCACTTTCCTCACGCTGTCAGATCGTGAGGAAAGTACTGCAGAGAACCGGCAGTTGTCAGAGCAAGGATCGGCACCGATCATCAGGGCACTGATGATCAGTGCCCTGATGATCGGTGCCCAGCAGTGCCACCCGCAAGCTCCGCCCATCTGTGCCCAGCAGTGCGCCCACTAGCTCCGCCCACCTGTGCCCAGCAGTGCCCCCACCTGTGCCCAGCAGTGCCCCCACCTGTGCCCAGCAGTGCACCCACCTGTGCCACTCTGCAGTGTCACACACCTGTGCCCAGAAGTGCCACCCACCTGTGCCCAGCAGTGCCACCCACCTGTGCCCACCCACCTGTGCCCACCCACCAGTGCCACCCACCAGTGCTGCCAGTCAGTGCCACCAGTCAGTGCCCAGGGGTTGTGCCAGTCAGTGCCGCCAGTCAGTGCCCAGCAGTGATGCCAGTCAGTGCCGTCTATCAGTACCCATCATCAGTGTCACCTATCAGTGCCACCTATCAGTGCTGCATATTAGTGCCGCCTATCCGTGACACCTCATTAGTGCTGTCTATCAGTGCCGCCTATCCGTGCCACCTCATTAGTACTGCCTATCAGTGCCCTTTAGTGCTGCCTATCAGTGCCCATCAGTGCCGCCTATCAGTGCCCATCAGTGCTGCCTCATCAACGCACATCAGTGAAGGAGAAAAATTACCTGTTTGAAAAATTTTATAATAGAAACAAAGAAACTTTTTTTTTTTTCAAATTTTTTGCACTTTTTGTATTTATAGCGCAAAAAGTAAAGTGCCCAGTGGCGATTAAATACCACCAAAAGAAAGCTCTATTTGTGACAAAAAAATGATCAAAATTTCATATGGGTACAATGTTGCATGACCACGCAATTGTCAATCAAAGTGCGGCAGCGCTGAAAGCTGAAAATTGGCCTGGTATATAGGGGTATAAGTGCCTGGTAGGCAAGTGGTTAAAAAAGGCCTGGATTCTTTCTTTGATACACATAATATAACTGGATACTAACATTTATAGGTAAAGTTGATCCAGGGAATATCCAATTGCTCCTCGGAGGATCGGAAAGGAAATTTTTCCCTGCAGGAGCAAATTGGATCATGCTTTGCTGGGGGTTTTTTGCCCTCCTCTAGATCAACTGTGGGTATAAAATTATACATTTTTTTTTTTTTTTTTAATGGTTGAATTGGATGGACTTTTGTCTTTTTCCAGCCATACTAACTATGTGTGTGCTGAACATGCAGAATCCATTCACTTTGACAGCTTACATTACGTCTATTTAGTACATCCAGCAATGTCTTCTCCAGCTGTGTGTCAGTATCTCCTTATTGTAGACCATCATTTGGTACATCATAATGCTCTGTTATTTATTTACAATGGAGCAATGGAGTAACCAGTTTTGTCATGTTACAACCAAATACATAAATGTATTTTATTGGGATTTTATGTGATAAACCAACACAAAGTGGCACATAATTGTGAAGTGGAATGAAAATGATAAATGGTTTTCAAAAATTTTTTACACCGACAGCGGCACGCACCTGACACTGTCGGTGATTGCTGTGTCCTACAGACACAGCCGATCACGTGATTAGGTAAAAGGCCAATCACAGCAGCCTTTTACCATGTGTTCAGCTGCGTCCACTGACACAGCAGATCACGGAGTAAATCCAGTTTCCGGTTATCAGCAGCACTTTCCTCACGCTGTCATTGCGTGAGGAAAGTACTGCCAACAACTGGCAAATGTGACAGGGGAGATCTGCACTGATAATCAGGGCACTGATAATCAGTGCCCTGATTATCAGTGCCACCCAGTACTGCCCAGCAATGCCGCCCCGCAGTGCCCAGCAGTGTCACCTATCAGTGACCAGCAGTGTCACTCATCAGTGCTGCCCAGCAGTGCTACCCGTCATTGCCCAGCAGTACTGCCCATCAGTGTCCAGAAATGCCGCCTGTCAGTGCCCAGCAGTGCTGTCAATCAGTGCTGCCAATCAGTGCTGCCTGTCAGTGCCTCCAGTCAGTGCTATCAGTCAGTGCCGCCAGTCAGTGTCACCCATCAGTGCCGCCTATAAATGCCCATCAGTACCGCCTATGAATGCCCATCACCGCCACCTATCAGTGCCCATCATTGCTGCATATCAGTGCCTCCTCACCAATGCCCACCAGTGAAACCTCATCAGGGCCACCTCATCAGTGCTGCCTATCAGTGCAGCCTCATCAATGCACACCAATGAAGGAGAAAAATTACCTGTTTGCAAAATTTTAGAATAGAAACGATGAAAACCTTTTTTTTATACTTTTTTTGTTCTTTTTTTGTTTATAGTACAAAAAATAAAAACCCCAGTGGCGAGTAAATACCACCAAAAGAAAGCTCTATTTATGTAAAAAAATGATAAAGATTTCATATGGGTACAGTGTTGCATAACCGCAAAATTGTCATTCAAAGTGCATCAGCACTGAAAGCTGAAAATTGGCCTGGGCAGGAAGGGGGTGAAAGTGCACGGTAAGCAAGTGTTTCAAAAAAGCCCCATCATGTAAATCCATTTCCAATCGCATTGTTATTGCCCAAAAATGGCCAATTGGCCATATTTGGTTAGTGATGTCAGTGATATCCCTTCTCCTTTGTTTACATGGCTTGGAATTTCCTGCCAGCAAATAAATGGCGCCATATAACATTACTGGTTTTGTAGGATGCAGTGGGTTCCAGTACTCGGTGCTTCCTTAACAACTTGTTAAGCAATTCTGTGGGTGCTGGTACCCATTTGTGGAAGCTGTTACATATAGTAGTCAAAGAAAAAACACTACTGTATATAGCGCTCGACACCTGCTAAACAAGCAAAAAGTCTGGTGTTTGGACAAACTCCCGAACAGATAACATTTGGTCTGAATCTGTGCACAAAGGGTTATTGGGCAAGGTATGTCTTTTTGCTAATGACACAAAGGTGTGAAAAAGGGTTGACATCCCTTGAGGTGTATGTAACATGAAACATGATTTAGCATTGTTGTAAGATTGGTCAAAACAGTGCAAATTTCAGTTCAGTGTTTCAAAATGTATACAATATTTCAGATTATTGCAAAATGAGCTAACAGTGTGGTCAGGCAGGAGGAAGGAAGTCCTGATTTCCCTACATAGACCTTTAGTGAGACCTCGTTAAGAATGCTGCATCCAATTCTGGGCATCTCTCTTGCAAAAAAGATTAATCGAACGAGTCCAGGGAGAAGTAACAACAATTAAGACAGGTCTAAGGAATAAGAAATATCAGGAGGAACTTCAGGAACGTAATATGTACAATCTAGAGGAAAGAAGAAAAAGGTGAGACATGACTGAAACCTTTAAATACATTGGGGGGTGTGATTAAGGTTCAGGAAGGAAGTAGGACATGGACTCAAACTAACAGGAGGAAAATTGAAAACTAAACTTAGAAAGTATTATTTTACTGAAAGAGTAGCTGATGCTTGGAATAGACTTCCAGCAAAGGTAGTGAGTCAGTCAACAATAAGTAGTTTCAAACATGCTTGGGACAAACATAGATCTATACTCAGCCAAACTAATTAAAGAAAATATAAAATTAAAAAAAAAAGAAGCATATTCGATGGACCACTTTGTCTTTATTTTGTGTTTCTAGCAGTGAGTTTTCCCACTACTATATACAGTATGACTATTTCCTTCTTCTGTCACAAATGATTGTTAAGGAAGCAACAGGTTCCAGCAATCACCACATCCTTAGGCACCAGTGACATCACCCAGATCCAATTATTTACTAGCCACTTGCCCTCCTGAGGATTTACTCCCCTTCCTGACCAGGCCTCTTTTTGCTCTTCGGTGCTTCACTATTTCAACTGATAATTGTGCGATCATGCAATGCTGTACCCAAATAAAACTTACGTGCTTTTTTTCACACAAATAGAGCTTTCTTTTGGTGATATTTGATAACCTGTGCGCTTTTTATTTTTTGCACTATAAAAAAAAAAAAAAAAAAAAATTTTTTAAGAAAAACAATATTTTTTTACTTTCAGCTATAAAAAATATATAGTAAACTCAAAGTTAGTCATACATTTAGGCCAAAATGTATTCTGCTACATGTTTTTGGTAAAACAAATCCCAATAAGTGTATATTGATTGCTTTGTGGGAAAGTTATAGCGTCTACAAACCATGGTATAGATACTGCAATTTACTCCATTTGTTTGCTATACAACGCTGCACTAGTGTAATTAAGAACTGCGCAGTCATGCAATACGGTACATATATGAAATGTACGTCCTTTTTTTACAAATAGAGCTTTCTTTCAGTGGTATTTGATCATCTGTGTGCTTTTTATTTTTGGCGCTATAAACAAAAAAAGTTTTGAGAAAAAAATAATTAAAAAAAAAAAGATATTTTCTCATTTCTGTCATGAAATATATCCAAAAAAACTAAAATTTTGTCATAAATTTAGGCCAAAATGTATTCTGCTACATGTTTTTGGTTAAAAAAAATCCCAGTAAGTGTATATTGATTGCTTTGTGTGAAAGTTATAGCGTCTACAAACTATGGTATAGATAATGGAATTTACACAGCTTTTACTTTCTGACTACCCATCACAGGTCTTGAGGTGCTAAACCAATTCAATACCAGGCAATTTTACACCTTCCTGCCCAGGCCAGTTTTCAGGTTTCAGAGCTCTCACACTTTGAATGACAATTGCACGGTCATACAACATTGTACCCAAACTAAAATTTTATAATTTTATTCACACAACTAGAGCTTTCTTTTGGTGGTATTTAATCACCACTGGGGTTTTTACTTTTTGCTAAATTAACAAAAAAAGACCAAAAATTTTGAAAAAAAAAGGGTTTTCTTTGTTTCTGTTATAAAAGTTTGCAAATAAATAATTGTTCTTCATAAATTTAGGCCGAGATGTAATCTGCTACATGTCTTTGGTGAAAATAACCCAAATTAGGATGTATTTTTTAGTTTGTAGGAAAGTTATAGAGTTCACAAACTATGGTATAGATCTGAATATTGATCAATCCTGAAGTACTGACAGCCAATCTAATTTCTTGAGGTCCAAGAATGTCAGAACAGTACAGATATCCCCCAAATGACCCCTTTTTGCAAAGTAGACAGTCCGACGTACTTCATAGGAGGCATGGTGAGTTTTTTTGAAGTTGTATTTTTTTTGTCATAATTTTTAGGAAAATGAAAAAATGAAAAAAATTAGTTTCACTTTTTTTTTTTTTACATACTGTCACCAGTGCAGTACAGCGTCATCACATAACTGGCATGGCGGTGATCAGGGACACTGACTGGAGACAGTATGAAAAAAATATATATATATATATATTTTTTTATTATTATTTATTTTTTTTTAAGATTTGTTTTTAATATTTCACTATGACCAAAGTAGTTCAATGTTACCATAGTAACATTGTACTACTTTGGGGAAGTGATCAGTATTTTTTTTTTTTTTTTACACAATTTGCTTATAGCAAAGAATTACTTTGCTATAAGCAAGCATTTACCTGAATGACATAAATTCATTCAGGGGTTTTTTTTTTTTGTGCTTAGCTGTGATTTGGCCACAGCTAATCACATGACATGTGCATGTGATTAGCTGTGACCATTCACAGCTAGACACTAGTATACAATGGTTGGCATGAATGAAGCCATCCATTGTATACAACTGTCATGTGACCTGCTGTGATTGCTCACAGTAGATCACATGGTACCGGCAACGGGGCCAATACTCAGATCTGTCATTGGCCGTGTCTGAGGTACACGGCCAGTGACAGATCACGCCGCTGAGCCGCTCTGCAGGAGCGCAATCTGCGCATGTGTGGGAGTACGCCATATGGTGTCCACCTGGAACGCTGATGACATTTGCCGCCCGCCATTCGGCCATAGGGCGGGCAGCAAATGGTTAAATACCAGAATAGTACAAACACCTCCAAATGACCCCTTTGCAGAAAGTAGACACCCTAAGCTATCTGATGAGAGGTATATTGAGTCCATGGAAGATTTATTTTGTTTCAACAAGTTTTTGGAACATGACAAAAATGTTTTTTTTTTCCAAAAATAGCTTTTATTAGGAAAGTTAAAGAAGATCAATGTACATCCAAATATAGCTTACAGTCTGAAAATAGACACAATATGTAGCATCCCATTTCGCAGACGGGCTATGGGTTTAAATTGTATTACAAATCGAGGTGAGGTATATCTTTATATCAAAGGTGTATAGCAAACCAGCAGATACATAGAGTATCATAGAAAATTGTTATAGGTATAATAATTACTAACCTATCTACTTGTAAGCCCTTATGTTGAAGGAATGTGAAATGTTGGGGAAAAATAGCACATGATGATGTGTTCGTTATGATTTGTGTGCCCATTTCGGGAGCGTGTGATCCATGAGAAATTAGTCACACCTGTATGAGAGATTAAGTGCTATAGTTTGTTGGGATATGTGAATGATGAAAGCATACAAAAGGTGTGAGATAAAGAGAAGTCAGAGAGGTGAATAGATAGAAGAGGGAGATGTAGAGTGAGGTAGTAGGGGGGGAATATGGGGAAAGAAGAGCAAAAAAAAGGGGGGGATGGGGGAGAATGGGTAAGGAGTAGAGGGGATGTTAGAATCGGTAACTGCAGATAAAATAAATCACATTGTTTTGTATGAGCCAGAAAGGTAGCCATATAGCTTAAGAGTCAATACGTGCAAGATCATTCAATGGGGCAACGCGTGGGTCAAGAACCCAAAAGGCAGGCCACGATGCCTACTCTAAATCCAACCAAATGTGCCACAAATGCATCACTGGCGGACAGAGCGTCCCCCGAGACAACATTGTGTCTAATCATTCAATCAGGGGGTGTAGGTTGTTCATGCAATAATAGGGGATAGGTAGTGGTGGTTTTGAAATGACTCCAACAAGCCCATGTCTTCCTGAATCTCTCAGGATGGTCTTTTGCTACAGAAATCAATTCCTCCATTTCCTCAATTTTGTTGATCCTTGCAAACCATTCTCGAATAGTGCGAACATGTGTTGAGCGCCAGTGAACTGGAATGCATTGTTTTGCCGCGTTTACCATGTGCATGGCAAGTGATTTACAGTACGTCCTAAATGGAAGTGTGGAGTGGTGGAGCAAGAATTGTGCGGGGGAGAGGTCTATGGAGTATGTAGTTACTTACGTGATTATGGGTTGGATTTTCCCCTAGAAAGGCTGCAGCAATGGGCAATCCCACCAGATATGCAGGAGTGTACCCGTCACCTGGTGAAATCTCCAACACGAATCTGAGATGTTAGGGTCAAATTTGTGAAGTAGGGACGGAACTCTGTACCATCTGGAATATAGTTTAAAATTGTTTTCTTGTGTGGAGACACATATGGACCCTTTGTGTATATGTTCACAAATGTGATCCGGCAATAGATGGAGTTGTAAGTCAGAGCTCTAGGCCTTGCAAGCTTTCCTAGACGGAAGGTTAATGGTGTTTTTGAGGCATGTGTAGAGCTTAGATATAACATGCCCTTGGGGAGTGTCTGTTGAGCAAAGATTTTCAAATGGGGTGAGTGGTCTAGTATAGTCTTTTAGATGTGTGGAGCTATGTATAAAGTGGTGGAGCTGTCTGTACATCCATGGCGTCAGGGTTAGGGATGGCCATTTGTTCAAAAGGTGGTCTCTGAGTAAGAATGTCCCAACCTTGAAGAGCTGATGCAGATTCAAATTGTCTGGGGGGTTAGACCCGGCGAAAAAGGCACGGGACATACCAGGGGGAAGTCTGGGTTCATTTTGATAGGAGTGAGTAGACTGGGGGTCAAAGAAAAATCTGTTTTCTGACTTATCAGATGATAACACAATAGAGTAGGGCCTTTAAGGTGTTCCCTGAACTCAGACGGGATGTGGGAATTTTTCAGCCAAGGGAAAGTGGCAAGCGGGGCCCCTGAAAAAGCAGCTTCAAAAATAACCCAAGCCTTATGGTTGCGGTTCGTAGACCAATCTACAATTCTTGCCATGTGACAGGCTCTGTAGTAGCAGGTGATATCAGGCAGTCCAATACCTCCACCTGTCTTAGGCATGGTAAGTTGTTCAAAACCGATTCTGGGGTGTTTATTACACCATAGAAATGAGGTACATAATGTTTTATAGGACTTAAAGAAGGAATTGGGCAGTTTGATTGGAATCGTTTGCATCAGGTATAGTAGTCTGGGAAGCACGTTCATCTTAATAATAGCTGCTCTGCCAAACAAAGAGAAAAATGGTTTGTCCCATGTCTGCAGATCTTTGGTAAAATGGGTAAAAAAGTTTTTGGCATAGAGTTTTGTAAGGTGAGTCGGTAATTGGATTCCTAAGTATGTGATGGCCTCAGACTGCCAAGCGAAAGGAAAGTTCGTTTTCGCCTGTCTGACCATATCTTGGGTTAGGGAAACATTGAGGGCCTGGGATTTATTGAAGTTAATTTTAAAATTGGCCAAGTACTGGAATAATTTGAAATCATGTAGTAAGTTAGGTAGTGTAATATGTGGGTCTTTCAGGAAAAGTAAGATGTCGTTGGCAAAGGCAGCTATTTTGTGGACTTTGCCATTGATAAAAATTCCTTTGATGCTGTCATTCTGTTTAATGCAGTTCAAAAAAGGTTCCAAAGTAAGAATGAATAGGAGGGGGGATAATAGACATCCCTGTCTGGTCCTATTGCTTATCGAGAAGGCGTCCGAAAGGAGGCCATTGACTCTAACTTTAGCCGTTGGTGTTGTATATAAAGATATAATAAAATTCAAGAGACGAGGAGGAAGCCCAAGGCCAGTCAGAACAACTTTTTTTTTTTTTTTTTTACACAAAGTTGTCATTTAAATTATATTTCTCACACAAGCCATGGGTATATGTGGAATTACACCCCAAAATACATTCTGCTACTTCTAACAAGTATGGAGATACCACATGTGTGAGACTTTTTAGGAGCATAGCCACATACAGGAGCCAGAAATCCATTGACCACTTTGAAAGCCTGAAGGTGCGTAACTTTCTCATTTCACTTCCTCACTATCCATCACAGTTTCAGAGGCCGTGAAATGCCAGGATAGCACCAAACCCCCCAAATGACCCCTTTTTGGAAAGTAGACAGCCCAAAGAATTTAAAAAGAGGCAAGGTGAATATTTTGCAGATCTCATTTTTTCTCACAAGGTTTTGAAATATAAAAAAAGAAAAAAAAAATATGTTTTTGTTTTCTTTCTTCACTTTCCAAAAACTTGTGGCAACAAATGAGATCTGCAAAATACTCACCATGTTTCTTTTCAAATTCCTTGGGATCTCTACTGGTGCTATCCTGGCATTTCAGAGCCTCCAAAACTGTGATAGGTAGTCAGGAAGTGCAATGATGAAATAAAGCCCTTTAAAAGCCTGAAGGTGCTTATTGGATTTTTGGGTCCTGTACTTAGCTAGACTGCCAAAAAGTCTCTCACATATGGTACCCCTATACTCGGGAAAAGTAGCAGAATGTATTTTGGGGAGTAATTCCACATATATCAATGGCATTTGTGAGCAATAAATCATTTAAGAGACAATTTTGTATAAAAAAAACTTTTTTTTGTCATTTTCCAAAAACCTGTGGTAAAAAAAAAAAATTCTTCTATTGACTCAACATGCCTCCCAGCAAATAGTTTGGGGTGTCTACTCTGGAAAAGGGGTCATTTTGGGTGGGTGGGGGCATTTCATGCCCAGCATTAGAAGTTTATGCCACACATCATTCACTCTTCTAACCACCTGAAGACCTAGCCTTTTCTGACACTTTTTGGTCCCATGAAAAAAATCAGCATTTTTTGCTAGGAAATTACTTTAAACCCCAAACATTATATATTTTTTTTAAAGCAGACACACTTGTGAATAAAATGGTAGGTGCTGTAATGTTTTATATCACATAGTACTCGCGCAGCGGTTTTTCAAACGCAAATTTGTTTTTAAAAAATACACTATTTATTTTACTTTTAATGCACAAAAACACACTATATTGGCCAATTATTTGGTAAAATATAAAAGATGATGGTATGCCGAGTAAATGGATACCAAACATTACATGCTTTAAAACTGCGCATGCCCCATGCAATGGCGACAAACTGCATACATTTTTAATATCCATAGGCAACACTTTAAAAGCCTTTACAAGCTTTACAACCATTTTAGATTTACAGAGGTCTAGTGTTAGAATTACTGCCCTTGATCTGACGTTCAAGGCGATACCTCACCTGCATGGTGCAACCGCTGTTTACATACCGACACAGGGTCACCGCTCGCACATACATGTGTGCGCGCGTGTGGGGGGGCAAGGGTGCTTTTTTTTAAGTTATTTAGATTTTTTTAATTATTTTTACACTGTCCCTTTCATGTTTCCCTTTTAATGCTATCACAGGGAATGGAAATATCCCCTATAACTTCAATGGGCATTGTCATATATTCTTTTTTGAGAAATCTGGGGTCTACCAGACTCTAGATATCTCCTCTGCCCTTACATTATCTAATCTCACCAAGATCGGTGTGATCAGATGCTTTCCCAATTTACAAATGGCGCTGTATATATCCTGCGAAACTGAAGTGATGAAATGTTTGTAGCTTCCGATTTCTTACACTATAGAGATGATTGGCACCATTCCTTTCACCAATCTGCTCTATGGCCATCTAGCAGAAACACCGGCTGCAGTCTAAGGTTCCTCCGATGGCACGAGAATGCCCGAGAAGGCCATAGAAGGATAAGGGTAGGGGGGAATCTTCTCCGGCTGCTTGTAAAAGCAATCCTGCAGCTAATTAGCCACTAGGATTGCTTCTACATGAAAACGCATCACCAGCTGAAAAAAAAACGATACCAGGATGATGCCTGCAGCTGTAGAGATCATCCTGGTATAACCATTCAAAGTCCAGTGATGCACCAGTATGTCGCTGGTCCTTGTTGGATATATATGCTATGTTCTTTTTTTTTTTGTATGCAGCCTGTGAGTTGAATGAAAAAAAGAGACAAAATCTCTGCCAGAAAAAGTGTGTGGTATGCACACCATTAGAATATACCGCCCTTCATACACCCACTTCTAATGGTGAACACACATTAGGTTGCACGGTGCCACATGCGCTAATTCCAAGATTGTAGAAATGTCTAGATAGTGGCACATGTGAATAAAAATTGTCCATATATAAGTGGTACCTTATATGGAAAAAGGATGACACCAAGTCCCAAACTATCTTGCCACTGCTCCCCATGTATTTTGCGTATCCGGGGGGCTCCACGTAACTATCTTTTCCCTCGTAAATACAAAACTTATATGCATAGCCTGTTGCCCTCTCACAGGTCTTAAACATCTTGACCCCATATCTGGCACACTTGCTGGGGAGAAATTGTTTGAATGGAAGGCGGACAGAAAAATGAATGAGGAACTCATCAAGGAAGATTTTATGGTGGGGAGTATAGACACCAGCAAATTTTTGATTAAGGTGATTTATGAGGGGCTGAATTTTGTGGAGCCAGTCAAATTCAGGGTCACCCCGAGGATGACAGAGTGTGTTGTCATTGAAATGCATAAAACACATTATGCTTTCATGTCTATGCCTGGCCATGGCAGCAGAGAACACGGGCATATCATGAATCGGATCTATGAACCAATACAACCACAATTAATTTTTTTTAGTAATGCCCATATTGAGGGTTAGGCCCCAAGAAAATTGAAAAAAATTGAATTTTGGAAACCGTAATGGGTTTCCATGCGAATGGTCTGGCAAAGATTGAATTTGGGTTGGCAGCAATAAATTGTTGTGCATATAAATTGTTTTGATCCACAATCAATGCATACAGATCTTCTGTGAAAAACAGCTCCAAAAAAATTGTAGTTAAATTTGATGTTTCCACCTGAATTCCAAGTTGGGCAGTGGATGGGGGAAGTAAGGGTGCTGATTCTGCGAACACTGCGGTTTTGTATGCAATTTATCAAGTGACACTGACTTACTAACACTGCACTTGTTGGGGGAGAAGGGGGGTAAGCATAGCGTCTAAACGCAGATGCTGGTAGGTGCTGGGGCTGATCTTGGGGACACTATACTAATGTGAATGCTGGTATAGTGCTGATCTGAGATATTGATCAGTTCAGACACTATGCAAATGGAGGTTTATTGTGTATGAGCGTGTTCCTGGCAATCAAGGGGTTAAATGTGATTACTGGTGTACTGCTGGGCAATCTGACGCTATCTGGGAAGGGCATGAAAAGCACGTGAGTTCTAATATCACATATATATATATATATATATAGTATATATATATATATATATATATATATATATATACATACACATATATATATATATATATATATGTGATTTTGTGCACCTCTGCCACCCTGTAGCAGTATATCTGCTATAGGGCGGTCAGGAAGCTGTTACAGAAGCGGTTTGCATTACAGCACTGCATTATTTTAACTGACAATTGCGCGGTCATGCAATTCTGCACCTAAATGAAATGTACTTCCTTTTTTTTACCACAAATTGAGCTCTCTTTCGGTGGTATTTGATTGCCTGCACGTTTCTTATATTGTGTGCTATAAAAAAAAGGGTCAACGATTTTGAGGAAAAAACAATATTTTTGACTTTTTGCTATAAAACATGTCCAGTAAAAAAATTTAAAATCAAATTTCATCATAAATTTAGGCCAAAATTTATTCTGCGACATATCTTTGCTAAAAAAGATCCCAATACTTGTAAATTAATTGGTTTACGTGAAAGTTATAGCGGTTACAAATGGCGGTATAGGTACTGGAATTTTTTTATACTAATAATGGCAGCGATCAGAGAATTATGGCGGCCATCAGTGACTTATAGCAGGACTGCGGTGGACATTCTGACACTGGGGGGGAAAGGCCTTGGTGTCACTGACATCCCCAGTGACACCAATACAGTGATCAGTGCAAAAAAAAGCACTGACACTGCACTAATGTCACTGGAGAGGAATGGGTTAACATTTGGGGGCAATCAAAGTGTTAACTGTGTGATGGGAGTGTTTTACTAGGGGGAATAGGGTCTGTGCTTCACTGTAAGCAGACTGATCTGAGAACTGAGCACATCCATCATGATCAGTGTGCCCAAACTGACAGGGAGGAGGGCTGCATTGTAAACAATGCAGCTCTCCTCCCTGTCGTTGTTTGCCGGTAATCACCAGGCGCTGGCAGGTAATCACCGGCTGGGACCCGGTGATTGACACCCGCGGCCGCAATCGGCGGTGTGGGTAGCGCGGTCACTTGCCTCGTGCATGCCCCCTACACGGAAATACAAAATCGCGTATATATACGTGATTTTGCGCAGCGGAGCTGACCTGCTGCAGTAAAAGTACTGTGGGTGGGCAGTAGGCGGCTAGACAGGAATTCTCTGCCATGTAAACAAAATGGCCACGGGTAGTTTAAAACAAAACAGCATGAAGTTCCCCACAGAATTTATATCAGACCCTTCAGGGGGACCCGATGCAAAACAACAAGGTGTGAGGTCCCCTCAAAATTCCCCAAAAGACTCCCTAAGGGTCTGGTATGAACTTTAAGGGGGAACCCATGCAAAAATCAAGAAAAAAAAAGTAGGGCACCCCCAAAATACATACCAGACCCTTAACCAAGTATGTGTGTAGCCCCCTTCCTGAACTTTACCAAACCACATGCCCTTAGCATAGGGGGTACCTTGTCAGGGGCAACCCCACTGACAAAACACCTTTTCCCCATGTTAATGAGGACCTCTTTCTCACAGCACTGGCCTGGTGGTTGTGGTGGTCTCTGGGTTTGGCAGATTAATCTGAATCTGGAAGCCCCATTAAATAAATGTTCCCAGATACCAGCCCCCCATGTGAGTAAGTAAGGGGTACAAATTCCCCTACCTATTCACAAAAAGCGAATAAACAATAAAACCACACATGCTGTTTTTGAAAATATCTAAAATTTAGGAGTGTGTATGCGCGGCCAGCGGGACGGACATGCCAAGCTAGAGCTCCTTGTCCCCGTCGGGTGACACAGCAGTCCGCCTGCAGATCCCGGCCAGCGCAACTACAAGAGAGGTATCGGGAGATACCTGTAGCCTAGGCAACCCCGCCTGGACCTGTTCCGGCTCGATCGGCGGCTGGCGGGGACAGTTAAGGGAGCTGCAGCTCCGTTTCTGCCGCAGGCCGAAAAAAGACCTGCCCACCGTCCTCAGGCCGGTACCCATATAACCCCACAAGGCACAAAGAGGGAGCCCTGATCACAGTGGCAACCCCCCCTGACAAAGTGGAGATGGTAAGGGGAGCACCCTGCCACCAGGCCCTGCCACAGAATAAATCTATTAAGGAGGCACTGGCAAAGGCCTCCTCCAAGATGACCACCGCTCCAGCACGTGGCAGCAAGCAGGCTGCAAAACCTTACAAAGCCCTGCAGGATACACAGGTCAGCCATCCCTGTGCATCGGAGGGTGAGTCGGATATTGACCCAGACACCCCCACTCACGTTTCAACACCTGACTTTACACCCCCAGACCTTCTGGCACGCTTTGAGAGGATGCTGCACAAAGCACTGAAGCAAACCTCTGACCGCATCACCGCTACACTGTCCAGAGAAATCCACGAACTAGGACAGCGTACTGCTGACCTTAAACAGAGAGTAAACGATCTTGACGCCTCAATTCAGACACATGCCGATGACCTTGACATCTTGCGTGACGAAAACACAACGCTGCTAACACACTTGGAGGACTTTGAAAATCGGGCAAGGCGCTCAAATTTACGAATCCGTGGCCTCCCAGAATCGATCGTCGGTGTCCAATCAACCGTTGCGGTGCTATTCAAGGAGCGCGCTCCAGCAATTCCAATCGAACGACTAGAAATGGACAGGGTACACAGGGCATTAGCCGCACGGAGCCCTGATGGCCCACCACGTGACATCATAGCCAAACTTCACTTTTTCCGCACTAAAGAGCAACTCCTGGAAGCAGCCCGCAATGCAGAATCTTTACAATTTCAAGGTCACACCTACCAACTGTTTCAAGACCTATGCCCTACAACCATCGCTAAACGCAGGGCTATGAAACCCCATCTGCAAGCGCTCCAGCAACATGCGATTCCATATAATTGGAGCTTCGCCGTACGCTTCCAATATCAATCCGGAGATTACACCTGCAAAGCCCCCGAGGACCTACTGGACACCCTGCGGAACCTCCAACTACACTCTCCAGCACCACCATCAGAGAGTTCCAAATGGAGATCCACGTCCTGCTCACCGAGGAAATCCTATCCCTCACGCTCCACCGATGGTCAGCTCAGCATCCACAAGCGAGGGCGTTTCTCATCAACAGGCCCATCTCCACAGGATACAATGGATTGAACTGCGTCCTTCAACTTCTACTTTACCACGCATACCAGGCAACGTACCATTTTGCCAGTATTGAAGTTACTGCCCATGGTGCCTACTTTCCCTGCTTCATGCTTTGATGCAGACACTGTGTATCCCTATAAAAGCCCCCCGGGCTTGTTTAACCTCACCCGTTTTTTTCTCCCCTTTTCTGATGTACAGTATATTCTTGGAAAACCCTTTCCTTTTGGTTTTTCTCACAAGTTTTATGATTATTTTACCTTTGTCTCTCCTTTATTTTTAAGAGCTTGTTGAACCGTATATACCATTTTTGGCATTATTTCACCTAGGTTATATCTTAGGCTGTATATTGGGGCCTCAGCTCTGGTTGCATAGGATGCCACTCCCCTCCACTCTTATTGCTCCGCCCTCATAACCGATGCCACCCGAGCTCAAGACCCCTGAAATTGTTTGGGTATGCATTTACTTACTCTTTTCCGGGATCATCTTATTGTGCATTTATTAAAACACTGTCATCCCCACGGATCGCGTACCTGTGCACTGTCCACTAGCCCCTGTGCTATTGTCTATTTAATAGCACCTGGGCTTTTACTGCTCCCCGGTCCACCCCAATTCTGGTTGCCCCTGGGGACCACTCCTTAGGCCTAGAATGGCTCCTTACACCCTTTTCCGGTTACCTTCCCCTAATTATATCCCCCCACTCCCCTTCATATGACTCCATGACCTCACCCAAACTCCTATTCAATCAGACTATCTCACATAGTTACTGCCAGACCTTCTCCCAACAGGCAACTCTTTATTACGCAATACACCATACACTCTCCCTATGGGCCCATTAAATATCCTCACTCTAAACGTTCAGGGCCTCAACACGCCACAGAAACGCAACAAAGCCTTCCGCTTTTTTGCATCACTTAAGGCCCATGTAGTCTGCCTGCAAGAAACACACTATACTCCCAACTCTACACCCAAATTTTTTGGCCCCCGTTACCCGCAGGTCTACACGGCCTCAGCCACAACCAAATGCAGAGGGGTACTAATCGCCTTCCATCGCACAACACCCTTTACACTATGTAATGAAATCAAAGACCCAGAGGGTCGCAATCTCCAGCTAATAGGACAACTCTTAGATGTAGACGTCACCATTGCTACATATTATGCCCCGAACCAAGGTACCTTACCATTCCTTTCCCACCTGTTATCGGTAATAGACCACCACAAGCGAGGTACTCTGTTTGTTTGCGGAGACTCAAACTGCACTTTATATCCCTTCCTTGACAAATCTCCTCAACCTTCCCCCCTCCCTACCTCTAAGCAAACCCTTAAAGCTGTACTGCAGTGTCATTCCATGATAGACACCTGGAGGGAATTTAAAACAACCAAACGCCAATACACCTTCTACTCTCACCGCCATAAGACCTTCTCTAGGATAGATCACATTCTCATAACTGCCAGCTCCTCCTCCCGGCTTCTGAGCTCTGAAATACTTCCAATCCCTTGGTCAGACCATAGCGCCGTATTTACTTCCATGGCCTCCCTAGCCCCGTCCCCTTCTGATCCTACTTGGATCATTAATGACAACCTACTTGCAAACCCAACCCACTGCGCGGAATTCGAAGCCGCTCTTAAAGACTACTTATCTCTAAACCAAACACCTGAAATTTCTCCTCTCCTCCTCTGGGAAGCGCATAAACCAATTCTACGAGGCTTCTGTATTAGCAAAGCGTCTTTTTTTAAATAAAGCGAGAAGACAGAAATGCCTCTCTCTCGAACGAACCTACAACCAATCCCATTAAGCCTTCCAAGCATCCTCCATACCGGCCTGAAGCTCTGGAACGAGCTCGATTAGCTCTCAATCTTTTTCTCACGGACCAGGCGGAGCTTTCACTTCGCAGATCTAGGCACAAATACTATACAAAAGCTAATAAACCCAATACTTTCCTTGCTTTTTCACTTCGTAGGCTTGATCGGATTATTAGACCTATTCGATTACGCACCTCCTCTGGCAACCTCACTAGTAATCCAGAACGCATTTCGCAAATCTTTCAGAAACATCTTTCACGACTTTACTCTCACTCCACACCCTTTGACCCCACCCAGGCTGACACTCTCCTAGCCTCCATCTCCTTCCCGACACTTTCTGAACACCACCTAGCAGCACTAGAACAACTCATCACCCCAACCAAAACCTTAAACGCTATTAAAAATTTAAAGCTTCCTAAACGCCCAGGACCTGATGGATTCTCCGCTACATATTGCAAAAAATTTGCCCACCTTCTATCACCCATTCTCACTAATGCTTTTAACGCCATACTATCGGGCCATACTTTCAACACAGAAACAGTCCAAGCTAACATCTCCATGATCCCAAAACCTAACTCGGACGACACACAGTGGTCTAACTACAGGCCAATTTCTCTCCTCAACATTGACATCAAACTATTAGCCAAAATTCTTTCCACACGCCTTAACATGTGTATAGGTTCTCTAATCCATAATGACCAAGTGGTCTTTATTCCACTCAGGCCGGAGATAACGCCAGACGCGCAACCCTCTTGGCACACATTGCTAAATCCCACAACATTCCTGACTGTTTCCTGTCCTTAGACATCCGGAAGGCATTTGATACGGTGTCATGACCATATCTGCACTACATTCTGCACCGCAGGGGCTTTGGTCCTCACTTTTTAACCTGGATTTTCTCACTATATCGAGAGCCCTCGGCCAGAGTCAGATATCAGGGACACAGGTCTGCTCATTTCCCAATCTCCCGTGGCACAAGACAGGGCTGCCCTCTTTCCCCCTTACTCTTTGCATTGGCCATAGAACCGCTAGCCCTCCTAATCAGAGCTAATCCGGATGTCCGGGGACTTGAACTAGGTGGCTCTCACCACAAATTAGGCCTATTTGCAGATGACGTTCTACTTTTTCTCACTTCTCCCTTGACTTCCTCTCCCTCCCTCCTCCGGCTTCTCGAGAGGTTTGGCTCACTTTCTGGCCTTATAATAAATTCCCATAAATTTACGGCACTTAATATTTCTCTCCCCCCTAAAGAGTCTGCAGCAGATCCTCCCATTTTCTTGGTCACAGCATTATATTCCTTTCTTGGGAATCAAACTGACCCCCAACATATCAGATCTTTATGCAGCTAACTATACTCCTATGCTAACTCATCTAACTGCTCTTATGACTAAATGGTCCTCTTTACCACTCGCATGGCTAGGCAGAATAGCAGTCATAAAGATGTCAATCCTTCCAAAAATGTTATATTTATTCGGAATACTCACAATCCCAGTACCCTCCCATTATCTTCACATACTACAACGTCGCATCTTCTCCTACGTATGGGGCACTGTTCGCCCACACGTACCCCACTCCACCCTTCACCGATGCAAACTTAATGGCGGTCTTGGTCTTCCCGATATCAGTAAATACTACCAGGCTGCACACTTAGCACAGTTACCAAAATACCATGCGACCAATGAAATTCCTCAATGGGTTGTTCTTGAATCCATAGAATGTAACCCCCTGTCCACAGCTAATTTACTTTGGCTAAGACCAATTGACCGCCGCTCAATAACAAATCCTATCACCTCCGACTTTCTATCATTATGTGACAAACTGAAGTCTCGCTGCCTTCTCCAATCATTACACAATCCCCTACTTTCACATTTCAAGAACCCAGCTTTTCCCCCAGCATGATCATCGCCAACCTCATTCAAAATATGGACCTCTGCAAACCTTCTCTGCACCCATCATTTCCTGCAAAGGAACAAATTCAAATCCTTCGCCTCCTTACAAGGAACACATAGCCTCCCAGCATCTGAAATATTCAGATATTTACAATTACACCATTTTACGGCCCCTACACTATAACATCTAACCAAACTAATGCCATGTTTCCCTTTGAACGGGCCTGTTATAAAGATCCCCATAGACGTGGCCTCATTTCATGCCTGTATTCCCTTCTCACAACTCCGGACACCGCATCCCCCCCTCCATATACCCACAGATGGGAAACAGACCTAAGCAGACAATTGGATCCATCTGATTGGGACCACATCTGGGCCAACACGAAATCCTCTTCACAGAACATTGTAGCCTTAGAAACCAACTATAAAGTCTTAACTCGATGGTACTTGGTTCCAGCAAGAATCGCAAAATACACCCCTAACTACTCCCCCAACTGCTTTAGAGGCTGTCAGACCCAGGAACACACTACCACATATGGTGGGAATGCTCAATAGCCCAAACCTTTTGGGCTGATGTCTTTAATATGATATCTAAACTTTGCGCACTCCCACTTCAACCTACCCCGACAACAGCTCTTCTCAATCTACGCCCCCCTGGCGTAACTGCATCGCAATTCAAACTCATCCTGCGAGTAACTACAGCAGCTAAGCAGGTTATAGCAAAATCCTGGAAATCCCCTACTCTAAGCATTGCTGCTGTTAAAATTAGAGTAACACAAGCCATGATACATGCAAAGGTGGAAGCCACAATCCTTGATATAGTCCCTAAATTCCTGAATGTTTGGAATCCCTGGGTAGAGTGTTTTCTCCCGCAAAACTTTGATGAATCACTTCTTCTTCCCTGATCTGCAAACGGTATATTTTCAATACTAATCTGGCACCACTTCTAACTGAACACGCATATTACTACATTATTCCCTGATAACCATGGAGTCCCTAACGCCACCCCCCTCCCCTCCTTGGTCCTAATCTGTCTGCCCCTAATTCCCCAGGCAGCTCGGTAGAGTCATTACCCCCGCCGATCATTCTCACTGCGATATGTTAATTCCTCTTGTTAACAATCTTTGTTTACCTGACATCATAAGCTGTGCTGCATTGTTTTCTTGACCCTTTCTCTCCCCCTCTATGTATGGACATTGACACTGTACATATTTTTCTTCTGTATCTGGCTGTCAATATAATGTCCAATGCTTACTGTCGATGTTTTTCTCCCGATATTATAATGCCAATAAAATGTTTGAACAAGAAATTATCTAAAATTTAAATCAAGTTCCATAATGTAAATCTACTATCACTCACATTGTAGTGATGCAGACCCATGTCAATCACAACAAAAAAGTCACACAATGCAAATCCACTGTCAATTACGATGTCCAGACATAAAGGTCCACCGCAAACTCGCCAATCACCGCCACACCTGATCCGAATGACTGATTACCCACAAATGAAAGTTCTTCAGAGTACAAACTATAAAAGGAGTATAAACAAAGAGATGAGGTCGCCAATAAGTGCCCCCATGCACAGACCACTACAAACACAGGGTCATGGTTGTGGGGAAGAGGCCTCATCCACATAGGGTGCTTTGTTAGGTGGTTTAACCTAGCCAACTACCCCCAGGCCAGCTATGTTGAGGGCATGTGGTCTGGTGGCATGCTCATCCCCCATCATGGCCTGCTAGGCCACAAACTTGGATAGTGGTCTATAGTGGTCCCGCACACTATAACCTCCCCAACACTCCGCTCCTTCAGCCCTGCTACCACTGAGGAGGTCACTAAGGTCTTCACTGAAGCCCGCCTTACCACTTGCCCCCTGGACCCTATCCCCTCACAACTCCTCCAGTCACCCCCCTCCTCCATCATTCGCTCCCTCACCCACATCTGCAATCTCTCCCTCTCTACTTTCGCATTCCCCTCCCCCCTAAAGCACGCACACATCACCCCCATACTCAAAAAACCCTCCCTGGACCCCACTGACCTGAACAACCTTAGACCCATCTCCCTGCTGCCACTCACTTCCAAGCTCCTTGAGCGCTTAGTCTACAATTGCCTAAGCGCCCACCTCACTGACAACAACCTCTTTGATCCACTACAGTCTGGCTTCCGTCCCCTACACTCCACCGAAACCGCCCTGCTTAAAATCACTAACAGCCTGCTAACCACCAAAGCTAATGGCCACTACTCTGTCCTCCTACTCCTTGACCTCTCCGCGGCCTTCGACACAGTCGACCACCCCCTCCTCCTTACTAAACTACATTCCCTTGGCATCAGGAACTCTGCTCTCTCCTGGTTCTCCTCTTACCTATCCCAACGCTCCTTCAGTGTTACCTATAATGCTGCCACCTCCCCCTCTCTGTTGGAGTACCCCAAGGCTCTGTCCTCGGACCCCTTCTCTTCTCCATCTACACCTCCTCCCTTGGCAAATTGATACACTCCCATGGCTTCAACTATCACCTCTATGCCGATGACACACAAATTTACCTCTCCACCCCTCACCTCACCCCCTCACTCTGCGCCCACATCGCCCACCTCCTAAACAACATAACAGACTGGATGTCGCTCCATTTCCTCAAGCTAAACCTTTCCAAAACCGAGCTCCTAGTTTTCCCCCCAGCCCCCCCCCATCCTCACCATCATGACTAGCAACGCCACCATCTATCCCACCCCACACGCCAAAGTCCTGGGTGTCACCCTGGACTCAAACCTTTCCTTCCAACCTCATGTCCAATCACTATCAAATTCATGCAGGCTCCACCTCCGCAACATCTCTAAGATACGTACGTTCCTCACCCCAGACACTACTAAACAACTCGTTCACTCCCTTATTATCTCACGCCTGGACTACTGCAACTCCCTTCTCACTGGCCTACCCAAACACATGCTATCCCCACTCCAGACTATCCTGAACTCAGCGGCTAGACCAGGGGTGGGCAAACTTTTTGACTTGAGGGCCGCAATGGGTTCATATATTGGACCCGGGGGCCAGACCAAGAGTAGATGAATGATGTGTATGTGTCATCCATAGTAAGTATAGTAATACTCCCCCATAGTAAGCATAGTAATTAATCCCCCATATAGTAATTCATCCCCCATATAGTAATTCATCCCCCATATAGTAATTCATCCCCCATAGTAATTCATCCCCCATATAGTAATTCATACCCCATAGTAATTCATCCCCCCTATAGTAATTCATCCCCCATATAGTAATTCATCCCCCATATAGTAATTCATCCCCCATAGTAATTCATCCCCCCTATAGTAATTCATCCCCCATATAGTAATTCATTCCCCATAGTAATTCATCCCCCCTATAGTAATTCATCCCCCATAGTAATTCATCCCCCATATAGTAATTCATCCCCCATAGTAATTCATCCCCCATATAGTAATTCATCCCCCCTATAGTAATTCATTCCCCATATTAATTCATCCTCCATATTAAGTCCCCAAGTCCCCCATAGTAATTCATCCCCCATATAGTAATTCATCCCCCATATAGTAATTCATCCCCCATATAGTAATTCATCCCCCCCATAGTAATTCATTCCCCATATTAATTCATCCCCCATATTAAGTCCCCAAGTCCCCCCTGTGTCAATTCACTTACCTTTGCTCCACGCGTTCCTCTCGCCGTATTCCCGCGCCGTTCCGGTGTAGCATGAAAATCTGTCTCCTATGAGGATCTGTCCCCCTCGACGTATCTGCGCATGTGCCAGTTTCAGGCATTAGCAGCCGATCGGCGATCTCCGGCACATGCGCAGATATGTCGAGGGGGACAGATCCTCATAGGAGACAGATTTTCATGCTACACCGGTCTTCAGGGCGGACTGTGAGAGGAGCCTAGCTCCCCTCACGTTCTCCGCGGGCCGGATTAAAAGGTCCGCCGGGCCGTAGTTTGCCCATTGCTGGGCTAGACTCATCCACCTCACCAACCGCTCCACCACCCCCCTCTGCCAATCGCTTCACTGGCTCCCTATTGCCCAACGCATTAAATTCAAATTACTAACTCTGACTCACAAAGCCATTCATAACGCTGCCCCAAACTACCTCACTGACCTGATACCCAAATACCACCCTACCCATGCCCTTCGCTGCTCACAAGACCTCCTACTCTCTAGCTCCCTGGTCTCCACCTCCCATGCCTGACTGCAGGACTACTCCTCTGGAACTCCCTACCTCAATCCATCAGACTGTCACCTACCCTCCTCACCTTCAGGCGCACTCTGAAAACCCATCTCTTCAGGGAAGCCTACCCCACCCTCACCTAACAGCCGTTCTCCTCCACTCCTTCTACCACTCCATCCCCCAAAGCCACTTCCTCCTGTACCTCTACCCCCTCCCTCCTAGATTGTAAGCTCGAAAGAGCAGGGCCCTCGAACCCCTTGTGTATTGTATTGTTACTGTATTGTCTCATGTACTGTCCCCCCACTCTAATGTACAGCGCTGAGCAAACCCTTTGGAGCTATATAAACACTGTATAATAATAATATACATTTTTTGGAGGGACCCCAATATGTTTTTCTTCATTTTTGTGTGAGGTTACCGCTTTAATTCCATATCAGACCAGAAGAGCCTGGTATAGAAATTGGGGGGACACAACACATTTTTTTTGTGTGGGTTCCCCCTGACATCCATATCATATTCTTATCAAGGATATTTATTTTTAGGCGGAACATCAAACCTTTTTTTTTTTTTTTTTTGCTTGTTCATTTATTCCAGACCCACATCAAGGAAAAGGGTCTGGTATAGATGAAGAGAATCAATCCCCGGTCGTTTATTTACAAAAGTAACATTTATAAAATGTAAGGTGATCTTGGCTTAGAATTTGAATGTAGGTAAATTTGTATTAAACTTTGTGGAATAAGTGAATAGTTAGGTTAGAGGCACTATACATCAATGGAATGCACATAATACAGAGGACAGGAGACTGACATATATTATTATGCTAATAACAACCCTATGGGGCTGGTTTGATTTAATAAAGTAAATTAACCAGAGCAGGTGTAAATAGTTATGATACAATTGTGATCTCCTCTCTTTGCACACTTGATACAGTTTTATTCCTACAATATTTAAAAATATTAACAATGGTTATATCAGGAAAACAGAGAAATAACTTTTATATTTGACACAATGTCAAATGTTTGGATACTGGAGCATATATTCTTAGGCCTCATTCACAGGGGCGTACTACAGCGTATTCCCATGCTATGGCCATGTTTTGCTACACTGGATGCACAAATATTCTGTAGAAAGTCCTATTCATGTCAATTGGGATGCAGTGGTTGCATGACACAGCCACTGCTCCTAATTTGACACCCATGTGGGTCTGTCCCGAACACAGACAGTGTGTGTTTGGGGCTATACACCTGCACTGGCATGGCTGTCACATTGGGTGCAATGACTTTGTTCATGCAGCTCCTGCGTCCCTAGTGATATGAATGGCACTGCCTGCATGGGGATGCGTGGAACACCTATGCATCACAGTGTGGGCAAACATGACCCTAGCATGGGTGAATACTGTAGTATGCCTCTGTGAATAAGGTCCAAGACTTTATCCTCCAGCATCCAAACATTTGCCAGTTAAACAACAGTCTGCCTAAAATAAAAGATATTTCCTCTGTTTCCTTCCTAAAACCACTGTTAATATTTTAACAGTCCTAGGTGCAAGGAGAGGACATTATACCATAACTATTCTATCTCCTAGATTGTAAGCTCCAAGGAGCAGGGCCCTCGAACCCCTCGTGTATAGCATTGTATTGTTATTGTACTGTCTCATGTATTGTTTCCCATTGTAATGTACAGCGCTGAGCAAACTGTTGGCGCTATATAAATACTGTATAATAATAATAATAATATAATAATTCATAATATAATAATTTATGTCTGCTCTGGTTCATTTGGTTTAGTAAACCAGCCTGTATGTATGCCTGCGTATATCACCAATCTGCATGCATGCACATCCTTTAGTAAATGAGGCTCTAAACTTTTAAGAGTGTCTAAAATGAGCTGAAGGAAGATAAGAGATGAAGGTTGCTGTGTACCAACTCTCCATGCAACAATTAGCTAAATTAATATCAAGTTGATGGTGGAGTAAAACAAGCATTTTACAATTATTGAATTATTTGCTGGCATTTTATCTTGTTCATTAATGGATCTTTCTGTTTCTATTAATCTTTATAGCTTTATTACTGTAAAGCAAAGTTCAGATCACTGTGCATTGCCTAAATATATAGTTTGCAATATATTTCTAAATTAACATGTACCCCGTTATGCGTCTTATTTATATATACCTTTACTATACAGTGCATCCAGAAAGTATTCACAGCACTTAACTTTTGCCACATTTTGTTATGTTACAGGCTTATTCCAAAATGGATTAAATTCATTTTTTTCCTCAACATTCTACAAACAATACCCCATAATGACAACATGAAAGAAATTCGTTTTGAAATCTTTGCAATTTATTAAAAATAAAAAAACGGGAAAAAAAACACATGTACATACTGTAAGTATTCACAGCCTTTGCCATGACACTCATAATTGAGCTCTGGTGCATCCTGTTCCCACTGATCATCATTCAGATGTGTCCACAACTTGACTGGAGTCCACCTGTGGGAAATTCAGTTGATTGGACATGATTAAAAAGGCATAAACCTGCCTATATAAAGGTCCCACAGTTAATAGTGTATGTCAGAGCACAAACCAAGCCATAAAGTCCAAGGAATTGTACCTCTGAGACAGGATTGTGTAAAGGCACAGATCTGGGGAAGGGTATATAAAAATTTCTGCAGCATTGAAGGACCTAATGAGCACAGTGGCCTCCATCATCCTTAAATGGAAGAAGTTTGGAACCACCAGGAATCTTCCTAGAGCGGGCTGCCCGGCCAAAATGATCAATGGAGGGAGAAGGACCTTAGCCAGGGAGTTAACCAAACACCCAATAGTCACTCTGAAAGAGTTCCAGCGTTTCTCTGTGGAGAGAGGAGAACCTTCCAGAAGAACAACCATTTCTGCAGCACTCCACCAATCAGGCCTGTATTGTAGAGTGGCCACTCCCCAGTAAAAGGCAAATGGCAGCCCGCCTGGAGTTTGCCAAAAGGCACCTGAGGGACTCTCACACCATGAGAAACAAAACTCTCTGGTCTGATGAAACAAAGATTGAACTCTTTGGCCTGAATGCCAAGCATCGTGTCTGGAGGAAACCAGGCACCACTCACTGCCTGGCCAATACCATCCCTACAGTGAAGCATGGTGGTGGCAGCATCACGCTGTGGGGATGTTTTTCAGTGGCAGAGACTGGGAGACTAGTCAGAATTGAAGGAGAGATGAATGCAACAATGTACAGAGACATCCTTGATGAAAACCTGTTCCAGAGAGCTCTGGACCTTAGACTGGGGTGATGGTTCATCTCTCAACAGGACAGCGGCCCTAAGCACACAGCCCACATAACAAAGGAGTGTCTATGGGCCAACTTTGTGAATGTCCTGGAGTGGCCCAGCCAGAGCCTAGACTTGAACCCGATTGAACATCTCTGGAGAGATCTGAAAATGGCTATGCACCAGCGCTCCCCATCCAACCTGATGGAGCTTGAGAGGTACTCCAAAGAAGAATGGGGGAAATTGCCCAAAAATAGGTGAGCCAAACTTGTAGCATCATACTCAAAACAACTTGAGGCTGTAATTGGTGCTAAAGTTGCTTCAACAAAGTATTGAGCAAAGGCTGTGAATACTTTCTGGATGCACTGTATATCGTATTATGCCTCTTTAGATCATAAAATATATATATTTTTTTGCTAAAATAACCTGGTGCTAAGAAAACACACTGATCTTTGTCATGCTACAAAGTCTTCTCCTGTCATTTTCTGAATTATTGACCAGTTCCAAACTGCGTTTAACTAATTGATTACGCTGGACAAATGCTTCCAGCATCAATCAGTTGGTTCAGCACTTACTGCATTACCTTAATAAGCATTTCAAACAGAAACAGAAGGTTCTGCCTGTACTTTGCCACTGTCTACAATATACAGTCCACAGTCCAACTCCTGACTGTGTCATTGCTCTGCAGTCTATGGGTCCATTTCTAGGCAAACAAACCTAAAAAAATTGTATGAAGGTTTTAGGTGGTATTTGTGCAATGAATCAGCTATTCTGTGTTTTAAATTAAGATAAACCTTTAACCGAGTAACTAGTATAAAAAAAACAAATCTATAGCTTTAGATAGATTAGCTTCCTAGTCTCTAGTGTGTAAGGCACTTCAGTGCATGGTGACCAACCAATGAAAATGGCAGTTTTCCTGTAAGAGAATGCTTTTGAAATGAAATGCATTAGCCTTTTTGTATTCCCAAAAGAACTAAAACAGTGAGATTGATTTACTAAAGGCCTTGAGAATGCTCATTCTCCCCCAAAACAAAGAGTAAAGATTCACTTCAATTATGCAATCATGTCAAAAGCAAATTCTTGTTTATTTCAAATGTGCATGAAAGGAGGAATGTGATGCCAGGGAATTGTTAGAAAGTGTGAAGGTAAAGCAGACCATACAAACTACAATCTGATCAATCTCATTTAAAAGATAAGTTCACTTTTGGGAACATCTTACATATTCCACCCATTTTTAGGGTGGAACATGTAGCATGTTCCCACTCCTGCAGCAGCTCCCATATGCGGTACGAGAAGACAGCTTACACTGACAGTCTGCAGGATCCCTGCATGGCACCTGCAATTTGCTGATACCAACTGCATTGCTTTCCAGGCTCCTACAAAAAAAAAATAGTAAATGCACATAATTTTACCTGCAAAATAAAGTGCATTTGTTTTTTTATTTTTTAAAAGGTGAACTTATCCTTTAAGCTGGCCATACATGGATCACAATGCAGTCAGTTCAGCAGGGACCAGTCGCATTTCGATCCATTGTATGCGTAGGGTGGTTATACAGGAGTTGACAGGGGTGGGCTGACCATTTGAAAACTCTGGCACTGCCCAGGGTCAGTAGGGGGCCCCATGAACTGCCCCTGGTACCTTTTTCATAGGCTTTTTTGAGTTTGGGCAAGGACACAGAGGCCCCATGATCCCCTATTGCCTGGGGGCCCCGTGAGTTGTCAGTCTGCCCCTGGGAGTTGACCTACCGATTGACTTCTGTACAACTGCCCTGTCAGATTTTTGCAGCTCGATCAGCGTTGCTGGCAGGGAGGAAGTCTCCCCACTGTCAGAATACAAAGATTCAGCAGGAGGATTCACCCAGCCACCTTTAATGTGTGAATGGGAGAATCAAGTAATTTTTGTTCGTTCAACCTGCTCCTTGAACAAAAAAAGAATTATTTATGGGCTGCCTTAGATGTACTGCAAGTTCTTCACTAATTGCACACTAATTGAATGTTTAGGTAAGCTGTCACAGAGTTTGTACAACCAGACTGTAATACAAAGTATATAGCCAAAAAACCATAGCATACCCATATCCACAGCATAATTAGTAGCCTGTAATTTCTTTGAAGCTGAACTCTAAGAAAACCAAAAGTCCTTGTTTGGTTTGGGGCTTCCCCCACACTGCAGAGGTTAACTGTTCATTTAGTCTAGGGGATGAAAAGAGCACTTTTACTCAACTGACCCTCAGCTCTCCTGACAAAACAACACTGCCCTCTGCTTCAACAGTGAGCTGTCCCTCAGCGTCCTCATGTCCAAATTCAGGACTATGGTCCCTGCATCAATCTTGATTACATGAGGTGACTTTGGACTGCCCAAGCGCAGGGCAGAGGAGGATGCAGGGATAAGGCTAGTAGCATGGAGGAAGAGGGGATTTCCCCCTCAAAACTTGTCAGCCTTTTGAATGGCCCTCCTGTGGTTGGGACTTGCTTAGGAGACTAGGTCATCTTGACTGCATTGTGGACATTGATGTGCCTTTATTCATGAGCCATTTGTGAGTATATATATATATACACACACACACACAGTATATATTTTGTTCATACATTAAAGCTGTCACAAAGATAATATGCAAGGCTAGTGCACCCTATGTCCCTTGTTTTCTAGCAGCATGAAGGGGACTGAGGAAGCTGAGGATGGGTAGGAAAACCTGTGTACTCAGTGCTCTACACATAAATAAGCACTTACAGTGGTTGTAAAGGCTCAAGGTTTCATTCTATGCATGAAGGTAAAAAAATCCTTCTGTGGGGGTATGGCCTGCTGGGGACTGGGATGGCTGCCTGAATCCTGAGCTCCGCTCCACGGCTTGGACACACAGCAACCAGCCTCAATGATCGATTCTCTGCTCTCCCTCATAGAGAGGAGAAAGTCCTGGGACACCTCACGGCATGTCTGGGGGGGGGGGGGGGTATAAGCCGACACAACTGCACCACCTCACTCATTACTTTGGCTCTGCAGCCATGCAATCTGCCCAAGATGGCGACAGCTCCAGGACTATCTCCACTCCAGTCAGCTCTCTTCTGTTACACACGCACACACAGCAGCCTCAGGCACCACGAGACACAACCATTGAGACAGTGAAGGAAGAAATGGACAGTCTGCCACTTCCTGAGATCCCAACTGAGCCCTGCATAGCTGACAGAGGTAAGCAACTAACACTGTCCCCAGCACATTCTCTCAGCAAAGATCCGTTAGCTAAAAAGCTGCATTGGGCCAACTCCTCCAACAATGGAGTAGAAAGTGTCTCTTCCTTGGCATTTATACCTGTTACTGACAACCATGTCTCAGAGAGTATGATGAACTTCATGTTAATTACACTGCACAAAGATTTTCATAGGGAATTGCAGCTCTGCCTCTCTCAGATTCATGACAGGATGGATTGCCTGGAAGAACAAACGGATGCACTAGAGAAGTATATGGGAGATTATACTAAAGCTCATAATGAGCTCTTAGATGCACATGACCATCGTGCATGAAATCCACCAAATTAAAACTGAAATTAGCAGACTTAGAAAAATGCTCTAGATGCAATAACAGGGGCATCCCTGAATCAGTGAAATCCAATGAGCTGCAACTTTTTTGCAAAATCTCTTTATTACACTGCTTCTGTTCCTAACTCCTCATGACATCATCCTAGACCGGGTCCATAGGATCATAAAACCAGAGCACCTTCCTGCGGATGTAATCCAGGGATGTCCTGGCTAGGATCCACTTTTTTCACATTAAAGAGCAGATCCTATCATCTGCAAAAGCCACAAGAACTGGACCTGCTCCCTATGCCAATATTTTACTCTTTGCAGATTTGTCACCTGCTACAATGGAGCTATGCAGAGCTTTCACTTCAATTACTTCAATTCTACAAGAATAGAAGATCACTTACCCCTTGGGCTTCCCCACTAAATTGCTAGTTACTTACCAAAAGCAACTCATAGCCATCCTTACTCCTAAAGATGGATATAAATGGGGTCTTCTCCCAGCTGCACCCATCACCACTATGTCGGGAGCATTTCTATCTCATATCCTCTGCCTTAACTCCTATCCATCCGCATGAGTATGGACATCTAGTATTACATTGCACCCTTTCATAATAACAAATGGTACCTGGCAAAAGTGCCCACTCTCCCCATTAATATTTGCTATGATTATGGAACCATTAGCACAAATAAATTGATACACCTGCAATCACTGGCATAAAAGACAGTAATGTTGAACACAAAATCGGATTGCACACAGATAACATAATAATCTCACTAACAAATCCCATGTAATCACTCATTAGTCTCCAACACATCTTAGACCAGTTCAGCGCAGTATCCTTATATAAGGTAAACCACAGCAAATCAATTTGTGTTAGCAATAGGCCCTGACACTAAACAGACTATAGCCAGTACCACCAGGGACGGACTGACAACTCATGGGGCCCCCGGGCATCATGAGGCCCCTGTGTCCTTGCCCAAACTCAAAAAAGCCTATGAAAAAGGTGCCAGGGGCATCTCATGGGGCCCTCTACTGACCCTGGGCCCTCGGGCAGTGCCCGAGTTTCCAAATGGTCAGTTCGCCCCTGGGTTCCACATATTCCCCCTTTTCATGGTCCCCAGACACCTTCTGTATCATACTTAGGCATTCAACTGATTTCACCATCAAGAATTTATTACACTTAAATCTCAACAACCTCATAGAAAAGCTTCAACAATTTTTGAGAAATTTAACCAATTCAATACCGGGCAATTTTACACCTTCCTGCCCAGGCCAGTTTTCAGGTTTCAGCGCTCTCACACTTTGAATGACAATTGCGCGGTCATACAACATTGTACCCAAACTAAAATTTTATCATTTTCTTCACACAACTAGAGCTTTCTTTTGGTGGTATTTAATCACCGCTGGGGTTTTTATTTTTTGCTAAATTAACAAAAAAAGACCAAAAAATTTGGGAATCTGGGAGTCCTTGCAGAACTGGTTTCTTAAATGGTATTACACCCCGATCAGATTGGCTACCATTTACCCCAACTCCTCATCCTAATGCTGGAGGAATTTTGATCTCCCAGGAACTTTATTCCATATATGGTGGGACTGTTTGACCTCTGCCCTCTTTATTCCCCATCTTCAGTTATTAAAAGCCTATACCCACCAGGACCTCCAATGTATACCATTATTACAATATGATTACTTTTTGTCCCTATCCTAACCTATAAATTATGCATCTATTCTATAATATTTGTCATCATATGGCTATAATTGTTAGACTATAATTGATATTCTGAAGTTGATGTATGATAATTATATATAGTTTTTTTTGCATGCGATACATGGACAGTTATCTGTTAAATTTGTGCACTGTCACTTGTGCCATACTGTCATTGTTATATTCTCTTTTTTTCCAATAAAGAAAAACTGTAATTAAAAAAATGCAAAAAAAAAAAATTGTGTGTGCTGCAGCCCCCCTCCCCCATCCCCCCCAATACCTGCCTGAGCCCCATTTCGATACAGTGATGTGCACAAAGACTCGGCAGTCCCGAGTTTCTCCCTCCTCATTGAGAGTGGGGGGTGGGGTGGGGCGAGGCTGATCCACTTCTAAGTGTTAATGAACACACATAGTTCAGAAGTGAGCCTGCTTGGGTGCCCCTATAGCAAGCTGCTTGATATGGTCACATTTGCCAGGAGCAAGGGGCCAGGAGGGCCATTGGGGTACTCAAGAGGAGGAGGACTGAGGCTACTCTGTGTAAAACCACTGTTGTGGTCATTTTTTAAAAAATATGCCTTTAAAATTACTTTAACCCTTGCAGTGTGGGTGCAGCCCCACTGTAAGGGAGGAATTTTAGTGCTCCAGAAGTTAAACTTTAAAGTGACTATGTCACTGAAAAGATGCCAAAAACTACAAAAATGAGCCATACTTTCAAAAATGGAGGCCATTACCTCTTTGGAAACCAGAGCTTCTATAAGTATTGATCTCCTGTGTATTTCACTGCAATCAGTTTTTCCTCCCACCAACCTCCATGTCAGTACAGGACATAGTAGTGTTGTAGAGGTTGGTGGGATGAAGACTAATAACAAGAGAACATCAGGCCATGTATATTTATCATTATCGCTGGACGTATATTATCTGCCAAGTAACCAAAAACCAAACAGCAAAAAAAGGGGTGTGTGAAAAGAAATTCACAAGAAAAGTAGTTACATCATGGACAAAAAGCGATACCCAAAAATTTCTAAAAAATTATGCTTTATTGCAAAGAATGCACGTTAGACATTTAGGTAAATACCAGTTAGCCATCGCCATCACCACAAGATGAGACAGTACAAAAAAGTATGACATAAAACAAAAATTATTAAAAGCAAGACGTCATGACCGGCCATGAGTACAGTTGTGCTATAAATACAATGACACTAGGTCTAGTGTATATACAGCACAGGCACATTGTAAACACCACCATGTAGGGGATGTATGCAAAAAGTGTAACCTTAAAAGGCTATACACCAAATATGCAATTGTATGAACATTGATACCAGTATAATATGGACTGTGGAGCCACTCATCCCTGTTTGAAGCGCTATATATTTTTCCTACATGAAAGTGTGTGTTAACACATTACAGCATCAGTTCACTGGTGCCTACATTAGCAATCCAATTTTTTGTGCTGCATGTGTCTCTTTTGGATTCTTGCCTGGAGTTGGATCTTTCACAAGCATTGTTTAATCGGGCTCCTCGGTCCATATGATACTGGTACCAATGTTCATACAATGGCATATCTGGTGTATAGCCTTTTAAGGTTACAATTTTTGCATACATCCCCTACATGGTGGTGTTTCCAATGTTCCTGTGCTGTATATACACTGGACCTAGTGTCATTGTATTTATAGCACAACTGTACTCATGGCCGGCCATGACGTCTTGCTTTTAATAATTTTTGTTTTAGGTCATACTTTTTTGTACTGTCTCATCTTGTGGTGATGGCTAACTGTGGTATTAACCTAAATGTCTAACATGTGCATTCTTTGAAATAAAGCATAATTTTTGAGAATTTTTTGGGTATCGCTTTCTGTCCATGATGTAACCGCTTTTCTTGTGAATTTTTTTTCACACACCCCTTTTTTTGCTGGTTGGTGGGATGAACCACAGCATGTAGCACACAGGAGATCAACCATCGCAGAAGTGATGTTTTTGAAGAGATTTTGGAAGATGATTTCTCAGAGTGGCATTTGGATGGGAGGCAATGGAGGAGGCATATTTTTATCTTCTTCTTTGCAGTTACATCTGTAATTTGCAATTTAATTTTAGAAACAGAGTCCCTTTAAGCAGTAATATGCTGGTAGTAGGAAGGGTGCAGAAAAAGGAAGCCTCAAACCAGTGAAAATCATGCGGCACTAGATACAGTATGTCCATATAACCTGCTATATGAATATAAGAAACTAGAAAGGATAATTCTCCTGATTGAAAAGAGTAAAGCCTAGTGATGACCTTTATGTGTTATCCATGAATCCAAAATACTTACAGTATCTTTGTCCTGTTGACTTTTCTAGTACAGTTTTACTTCTATGCTTTTATATTTCACCTGTTACATATATTTACATTTCAAACACAGCTTGACACATTCCATAAGCCATTAGGGTATATTATTTTATCTACTCCAACATTTTTCATAAGAGCTAGTTATTTAAACATTTAGAAGAGAAGATCTTGTTCTGAACATGTACCAGCTCTGCATTCTTTTGACCAGAATGTTTTATATTACTTCAGATAGAAAACGTTTGTGTTAAGTTGAACATATGATTGTCTAACCCTGGCTATTGCTGAGTTCAAGGAGTTGAACACAAAATAAATTCATTTTGTAAAATAAAAACACAGAAAACACAGTATTTTAACAAAAAAGTTAAAGTGGGACCTATCCAAACCTTTATTCACTCCAGCGATGTCTGCAAGCTCCATCCCTTGCAACAACATCTTGGCAAGATTTCTTTCAGGTTCAGCATCTTTTGGTATCTTGATTGGTTGGCCTGGAATGATGTAACCCCTGCACATGCTTACGGAAGTTCATTCTGCCAAGGACAGAATGTGCAGCTCAGTGTACAAGCTAAAGAAGTTTTCAAAGAGGCAAGAAGCACTTATTGATAAAATAAATTCCTGCTAGCATTGTTTTCAAGAATTTTCACTTTAATAATTATTAAATTATTAATCATTTATCATGTTTCTCAGCATAGCTACTGTTCTAGGCTCCTATTTTTTCTTATGTGGCCATGCCACTCAGGAAGGCCTATTGTTTAGGTATCCCACTGGAATGCTGATTTTTTTTTTTTTTTTGCAACACAGGTATAATTATTTTCTGTATTTTCTGCTTTATGAATAAACTGCTGATGTCAACAAGACAGGTTCTTGGTATTGAATTGACAAGTAAGTGATTTGTGCAAAGAGACTCCCAAAGTCTGCATTTGGTGAGTACATTACATCCACACAAGCCTCTATTGTTAGTACATCTGGGAAAGGATGGATAGTGTAACCTAATGCCAGCTGTTCTGCAATCTCAGCAGCCTTCACAGTGCATTAAAAATCTGCTAGGATCAATAGCATATCCTAGGCGAGCTGTTTAGGAAGGTATTGGAATTTTTTATAAACTTTGCTGTTACCAGAAAGATCAAAGATTATTTCTGATGTAATTTAAAGTTGTCACTATTATGTCTATCTAAAAGGCAAAACGTACATTTGTTGTGTTGGCAAAAACGTGGCAAAGTGCCATCCGCTGTGTAAAGGTATCTAGAGAATTTCTAGCAGGTCAGGGAACAGTTTATGATCATGAGTGATCAAAATATACTGAAAATATCCAATTTTCTGGTAATTTAGATGAGAAATGCAAATAGTAACACTAATAATAATTACCTCCAAGATATTTAATAATGACAATTATCTTTTTAGACAACCAGCCACAATAAGAAATTTATAGGAAATAAAAGTCTTGCCGTTATAATAGCCAGTGATTTTATGTCTGTTTTCTGTGCATACTGCCCCTGATGCTATCTGTGCCCCCATAGCTTTATAGTAGGTTTATCTTCAAGAGTCTTACTTGACACAGTTGTTTACCTGAACACTGGCTATGATGATCAGAATGTAAAGGTGTCCCAGTTTTCATCTATTTTTTAATTAATGACAGTTCTCCTTAACTTTCCAAATGTAAAGTTTGCTGGAGGGGGGATTATGGTGTGGGGTTGTTTTTCAGGGATTGGGCTTAGCCCCTTAGTTCCAGTGAAGGGAACTCTTAAGGCATCAGCATACCAAGACATTTTGGACAATTTCCTGCTTCCAACTTTGTGGGAACGGTTTGAGGATGGCCCCTTCCTCTTCCAACATGACTGCACACCAGTGCACAAAGAAAGGTCTATAAAGAAATAGATGAGCAAGTCTGGGGTGGAGGAACTTGACTGGCCTGCACAGAATCCTGATCTCAACCCGATAGAACACTTTTGGGATGAATAAGAGCGGTGACTGAGAGCCAGGCCTTCTCATCTGACATCAGTGCCTGACCTCACAAATGCGCTCCTGGAAGAATGGTCAAACAATCCCATAGACACGCTTCTGAACCTTGTGGACAGCCTTCACAGAAGAGTTGAATCTGTTATAGCTGCAAAGGGTGTGCTAACTCAATATTGAACCCCATGGACTAAGTCTGAGATGCCATTAAAGTTCATGTGTTTGTAAAAGCAGGCATCCCAATACTTTTGGCATTATAGTGTATGATCTATTTTTCAATGTCTGATGTTTTCTATATAACAATTATATCTAGCTTTAGTTTTGAATCAAACAGTGGTCAATAGTGATTACATAAATCTATATTGTACCGCGCTCCAAACTTAATAACTCTAAGTGCTCTAATAATTAAATAAATAAATATTATATATAACCAATTATTCAATAATAATCTATATCCATAATGCTTAAATCCATAATTGCATAGTACTTAAATCCATGATTGAAGTGAATCAAAAAAATGTCATTAATATTTATGAATCAGTGTATAAAAAACTGCATGCCTAAAAAGTGAAAAAATACAATAGAAATATAAAAAAGTGAAAAATGTAAAAAATAAATAAAGTAAAATATACTGGAAGAAAATTTTATATAGGTTAATGATAGTTCAGTTCATACGAATAGAGATGGTAATATGGATCAATCTGATTTGCGTAGTAAGTCAATGTTCATGACATGAACCTCTCTCTCCTTCCTCCTTTCTTCAGCTTTTCTCAATTAAGACTTTCTCCTCTATCTGCTTAGGCTTATTCCTCCATAAACGATACATACATAGAGAAGAGAAAAAGAAACATAGTGTCTTATCCTGAGTAAAAATGTTTAATGAGCTTCTGATCTCCCACTCACATGGTATCAGCAAAAGTAACGCTTTGTATAAATAACTCCAATTCCTCCTGCAAACAGCACTGCAGGTGTGTGTGTGTTCACTCGCTATACTCGCCGTTTCCTCTGTGGATGCGTGATGACGTCACCGCCCCTCCCCTACGCGTTACGCTACAGGGACTCGTAGCTTCCTCTGGGGGATGTAGTTTTACATGTCATCCTGCACCGAAGGTTATATATATCCTACCGACGCCATTTTTGCTATGATTTAAACGTTCTTGGTGCCACCTCCATATTAAGGGAGTCCAAATTGAACCACAATGTTAATACTATAATATATATTCATAGTGCGCCTCTTCATCCTCCGGCTGCATATCGAATGCTTCCACACACACCCTTCACAATTGGAATTGCGAACTACTACCTTTACATCGCCATACAGATAATAATAATCATTGCTATACTATCCACAATTTACATACTATATCTCCATATTAAACATTTAAATTCATTTAGATACATTTTTAAAAAATAACCATAAAATAAGTATGACAGTAACTAATTTATTAAGAATATGCTAAAATATGAAAAAGTGAAAATCAAAATAAAAATAAGAATAGGAATAAAAAATAAAAAATTATAAATAAAAATAAAAATAAAAATATATAAAAATAAAAATAAAATTAGCAATAATACCAAAAAAAAAAAAAAAAAAAAAAACATTCAATAAAAAATAAAAATAAACCTATTACTTAAATATTTAAATGTTCAACAATAAAAAATTAATATTATAAGTGCTAAAAAAGCACCAACCTTGCCTTAAAAATTATTTTTATATACTATTCTTTAGTTGACGTTTTTAACGTTAATACATCTATATTTCCCCATAATATTTCATTCTATATAAGAGATGTATTCTTATGCTCCTTAATACATATTAATATCAGTAATCACTCAGGAAACAAGCTAAATCAAATTCCTTATTTAGTCCCAGCGGATACAAAGAATTCATTTGATAAATCCACTGGGATTCTTTCTTACTAATTTCTCTGATAAGATTATCCCCTCTCCAGTGTGCCTTATGTTTATCTATTCCCCAAAATTCTAATCCTTCTGTTTTCTGACCATGGTGTAATTTAAAATGTAATGATACATTATGATATTTATATCCTTTTGAAATATTTCTAACATGCTCCTTTATTCTTTCTTTTAGCATGCGTTTTGTTCTTCCTATGTAGATTTTATTACACGGACATTTTAATGCATATATTACCCCCTTAGTGTCACATGATATAAATTGATTTATCTTAAATAATTTTCCACTTATTGGATTAGTGAAATGCAATCTATTTCTGGGGTTATTCTTTGTTCTAATGCAACTATAGCATCTTCCACATTTGTAAAAACCAATTCCCTGAAAAAATGAAAGTGAATTTTGTTTAGGGGGATCTAATATGTTCTTTACTACCTTATCTCTAATGTTGGGAGCTTTTTTATAAATAAATCTTGGATTATCCGGAATGTTATCTTTCAAATCTTTGTCAAGTTTCAATATATCCCAATATTTTTTAATTATTTTTTGCACATCTTTATATTGCTTATTATAAGGCATTATGATAGTCATAGCCTTATCCATATTAATATTATCCTGACTTTTAGTTAGTAATTTGCTTCTATCCAATGCACCTACCCTATCTCTTTCTTCACCTATATACTCTTTTTTGTACCCTTTATTAATAAATCTCTTTACAAGGATGTCACTCTGTTCCTGATAATCTCTATCATGTGTGCAATTACGTCTCAGTCTTGTGAACTGCCCTCTGGGTATGTTCTTAATCCATGCTTTATGATGGCAACTATGGGTAGGTATATACGAATTTCTATCAGTGTTTTTAAAATAATTCTTTGTAGAGATAGATGATCCCTCTTTAACTAGCCATATATCTAAAAAATTGATTATTGTATCACTGCTATTCCAGCTAAGTGTTATATTATTGTGATTGTTATTTAATTCCGTATAGAATTGCTCTAGTGATATATCATCTCCTCTCCATACTAGAATGATGTCGTCTATAAAGCGATAGTATGCTATAAGTTCTTGTTTTTGATTTTTAAAAATCAAAAACAAGAACTTAAAAATCAAAAACAAGAACTTATAGCATACTATCGCTTTATAGACGACATCATTCTAGTATGGAGAGGAGATGATATATCACTAGAGCAATTCTATACGGAATTAAATAACAATCACAATAATATAACACTTAGCTGGAATAGCAGTGATACAATAATCAATTTTTTAGATATATGGCTAGTTAAAGAGGGATCATCTATCTCTACAAAGAATTATTTTAAAAACACTGATAGAAATTCGTATATACCTACCCATAGTTGCCATCATAAAGCATGGATTAAGAACATACCCAGAGGGCAGTTCACAAGACTGAGACGTAATTGCACACATGATAGAGATTATCAGGAACAGAGTGACATCCTTGTAAAGAGATTTATTAATAAAGGGTACAAAAAAGAGTATATAGGTGAAGAAAGAGATAGGGTAGGTGCATTGGATAGAAGCAAATTACTAACTAAAAGTCAGGATAATATTAATATGGATAAGGCTATGACTATCATAATGCCTTATAATAAGCAATATAAAGATGTGCAAAAAATAATTAAAAAATATTGGGATATATTGAAACTTGACAAAGATTTGAAAGATAACATTCCGGATAATCCAAGATTTATTTATAAAAAAGCTCCCAACATTAGAGATAAGGTAGTAAAGAACATATTAGATCCCCCTAAACAAAATTCACTTTCATTTTTTCAGGGAATTGGTTTTTACAAATGTGGAAGATGCTATAGTTGCATTAGAACAAAGAATAACCCCAGAAATAGATTGCATTTCACTAATCCAATAAGTGGAAAATTATTTAAGATAAATCAATTTATATCATGTGACACTAAGGGGGTAATATATGCATTAAAATGTCCGTGTAATAAAATCTACATAGGAAGAACAAAACGCATGCTAAAAGAAAGAATAAAGGAGCATGTTAGAAATATTTCAAAAGGATATAAATATCATAATGTATCATTACATTTTAAATTACACCATGGTCAGAAAACAGAAGGATTAGAATTTTGGGGAATAGATAAACATAAGGCACACTGGAGAGGGGATAATCTTATCAGAGAAATTAGTAAGAAAGAATCCCAGTGGATTTATCAAATGAATTCTTTGTATCCGCTGGGACTAAATAAGGAATTTGATTTAGCTTGTTTCCTGAGTGATTACTGATATTAATATGTATTAAGGAGCATAAGAATACATCTCTTATATAGAATGAAATATTATGGGGAAATATAGATGTATTAACGTTAAAAACGTCAACTAAAGAATAGTATATAAAAATAATTTTTAAGGCAAGGTTGGTGCTTTTTTAGCACTTATAATATTAATTTTTTATTGTTGAACATTTAAATATTTAAGTAATAGGTTTATTTTTATTTTTTATTGAATGGTTTTTTTTTTTTTTTTTTGTTTTGTTTTTTGGTATTATTGCTAATTTTATTTTTATTTTTATATATTTTTATTTTTATTTATAATTTTTTATTTTTTATTCCTATTCTTATTTTTATTTTGATTTTCACTTTTTCATATTTTAGCATATTCTTAATAAATTAGTTACTGTCATACTTATTTTATGGTTATTTTTTAAAAATGTATCTAAATGAATTTAAATGTTTAATATGGAGATATAGTATGTAAATTGTGGATAGTATAGCAATGATTATTATTATCTGTATGGCGATGTAAAGGTAGTAGTTCGCAATTCCAATTGTGAAGGGTGTGTGTGGAAGCATTCGATATGCAGCCGGAGGATGAAGAGGCGCACTATGAATATATATTATAGTATTAACATTGTGGTTCAATTTGGACTCCCTTAATATGGAGGTGGCACCAAGAACGTTTAAATCATAGCAAAAATGGCGTCGGTAGGATATATATAACCTTCGGTGCAGGATGACATGTAAAACTACATCCCCCAGAGGAAGCTACGAGTCCCTGTAGCGTAACGCGTAGGGGAGGGGCGGTGACGTCATCACGCATCCACAGAGGAAACGGCGAGTATAGCGAGTGAACACACACACACCTGCAGTGCTGTTTGCAGGAGGAATTGGAGTTATTTATACAAAGCGTTACTTTTGCTGATACCATGTGAGTGGGAGATCAGAAGCTCATTAAACATTTTTACTCAGGATAAGACACTATGTTTCTTTTTCTCTTCTCTATGTATGTATCGTTTATGGAGGAATAAGCCTAAGCAGATAGAGGAGAAAGTCTTAATTGAGAAAAGCTGAAGAAAGGAGGAAGGAGAGAGAGGTTCATGTCATGAACATTGACTTACTACGCAAATCAGATTGATCCATATTACCATCTCTATTCGTATGAACTGAACTATCATTAACCTATATAAAATTTTCTTCCAGTATATTTTACTTTATTTATTTTTTACATTTTTCACTTTTTTATATTTCTATTGTATTTTTTCACTTTTTAGGCATGCAGTTTTTTATACACTGATTCATAAATATTAATGACATTTTTTTGATTCACTTCAATCATGGATTTAAGTACTATGCAATTATGGATTTAAGCATTATGGATATAGATTATTATTGAATAATTGGTTATATATAATATTTATTTATTTAATTATTAGAGCACTTAGAGTTATTAAGTTTGGAGCGCGGTACAATATAGATTTATGTAATTAACATTCATACACCTGGAGAGGGTGTAAAAAGTACCTGGCGATCTAAATATTTAATTATTTAATTAAGCACGTTTATTGATTCATTAGTCGTTTACTTTATTCATAAATTTAATATTATTAGCAATTTTATACACGGAATTAATTGCTTTATAAGTAAGGAAACTTCTAGTGGCTCACAAGTATTTCATTAATTTGCATTTTCAGTGGTCAATAGTGCTTACAAGCAGTACAATGTAAACAATGATGTTATTTCTCCAAATTTCATATGGGACAAAAAGCTGATAATAGATGCTAATAGATGGCTTGTAGATATGATCCAACTCTCTTCAGGCTGTTCATTTTTTTATTTGACAACTTCTTGCAGATGAGATACACTGTGGACCTCTTCACCATCAGCTTATCAAGGGAAACATAACAGTGATCGGACAAGGATTTTTAACCTGTTCAATTGCTATTCCTTTAGGGTGGTTGCAAGTGCCCCATAATCATTAGATTAGCACATATTTAAGCCAAAACAGACAGGTTAGGAGACTGTCAGGCAGTGATACAGCATAATGAAGGTAGATTCAGTGGCTTCCAGATGGGCCCATAGGGATGCTAAAATGTTCTGCACTTCAGTGCTCTGCATTTTAAGTCAGTTTCAGCTGTGCAAGTCTTTATACTTTTGTGAATAGGAATGGCTGACTTTGTGTTGCTCTCAATAAAGGTTTCTTTAAATATTTTCTAACAACCATATACAATATATACTCTCTATACCTGGAAGCATCATTTTGATTTTACCATCGTATGGAAAAATTGCAGAAAAACATACCACTACATAAGATCATATTAAAAATTTAAACATTGTACTTCTGACTCTTCAGAAATATTTCACAAACCCAGTCAGAAACAAAAACACAAATGTCTCTGTACACTAGCCCTTATATATTATCAAATTAAATTGACAGTAGGTTCATGTATTAATAACAGCCGAGGGTAAAATAAAATCACTGCTGCTGTCATGTAATGTCCATGGATTCATTTAGTCCAACCTGTCCAGATGTCATGAGTGAAAACAGTGAACCAGTATCTATTCATCGTCACTTATCATCCCTTTAGTCAACTGTATAAAACAGAAGAATAATGACCTGTACACAAGTGATTGTTCTGCGCTATGTCATTCTAATACTGACACTATGTTTGAGGATGTAGTACCACATCTTAAAATCAGCTTGTATATAGACAGGTCATTGTGTATGTAGTTATAAAACATATGTTACATACTGTATATCACTGAATAGAAGAATAGCAAAACTTTTTTTCCTACTGTTGTAGGTTCATCACGTTATCTTTATCTTCTGTATCTTAACCGAGTAAACTGAGTAAAGAGCATGTTTCATTTAGCCTACAACACTGCAAACTGAAACGTTTGTAATGTTTACAACATAGTTTTAAAAATAGACCATCCAAAGGTATATCTATTTATTATTTTTGTTTAACAATACAAAAATTATGTACACTAATTCGTGTCACCTCATGTGACACTCTCATATTATGTGAGGCAGCACAATGTTTGTAATTGATATCCTTCCTTTTGTGAGCAGGGTAAAAGAAGGAGCAGAGTGCAAGTGCTCTTTTGTCAATCAACAACATTGATCCACCCCCACATGATATGAATCATGTGTAGTGGAAAGCTGTTAGAGATCACAGCTTCCCAATGGTGATTTTGGAACATGAAGAGACAGAGTGACAACAGAGAACACTGGGGACAGGCTATAGCTTTGTCACTCTGCATAGGGGACTTTGTGTTGCTGGCAGGATCACCAGGTAATTAGAAACGTACAACAGGCTTTTAAAGGAAAAGTAGGGACAAAGCTCTTTTGGCCCTACTTTTTCTGTGGGTCACAGGAGCTCACTGAATTCTGCACTCCTGTGACCCGTATTCTGCCGGCAGAAGGCTAAAGTCTGCTGTTGGCTTCGCTGAGCCTGTCCAGGCTGTGGAGAGATCCCAGCTTTAATGTTGGGATTCACTCAGATGCCTGGACCTGCAGCTGGCTCAGCCTTTCAGTAAGCCCCTAAGAGCCTGAGCCACCTGCTCCCATCATCTCCACAGCCTGGTGTTCCAATGAGCTCTGGAGAGGAAGAGCAGAGAGCCAATGACTGATAGTAACTGGCTCTCTGCTCATTGAAAAAAAAGGACTGAGCAATCAGTGGTCTTTGATCACTCAGTTCTCAGTCTTAGAGGGAGCAGGGGACAGATGTAACATCAGATTGGTGCTGCATCCATCTTGGTGAGTATGTTTTTTTTTTATTCCCAAACTCCTCTTCTAACAGAAGTGAATGGCAAACATTCAAATACAAACATACATGTAATGTCATATATTATCATTTTGCATATTATATTGAATTTTCATGGTTACGGTTTAATGATGGTTTAACTAACCCTAATAATATAGAGTGATTGACTTTACCGTAGTTGCTACATCATGCTTCAAAATCCTCAAATTCACATATAGTCTAAAATAATGAAAAGTATTTCACAATGTATCCAGTGTAATAATGCATAATCTATTCATGTACAGAGGCAGTAAATACAGTCCATCCTATATGTGCTTAAAGCTACTTGTACAAGAAAAGGCACTTAACAAATGAGCTCCATTTTAACTTTCAAATGTATTTCTCTTCTCATGCTGTAAAATCTCTTCATTAGCAATAAAAGGTATTTGCAGAAACATGCTGATACAGGCTCTAATGGGTGCAGAAGAAGAGAATTTAATATAATAACATATAAATCTGCCAGAGCAGAATGGGACAGGAGACTGTGCCAATTTATTACTGGGATTCATTAAAATAAATAAGATATAGAACAAATTATTACAAAAAAACAATAGGGTTTTCTGGCAGCAGCAGATAACGTAAACCCTGTGGTGCCCAAGCCAAAGGGTTATTTATTTTAAGTGTAAATGTAACAACATGCAGCCATATTCACCTTTATAATGTACAAAACCTATGCATTGAAAGCATCACAAAATACAATATATGCAGTACATATAGCTCATCTTCAATAACCCTTCAGTTCAGTTAGGAAATGGAGCACAGCTGTTATGGTGCATAACTGGGACATCTTTTGACTAGGTAGGTAGGTGTACTCACCAACAGCATGGGATGATGGATAGATATATATATATATATATATATATATATATATATCACTTACCTTTAATAAATAATGAACAAGCTGACAGTCATTGTGGTTTTCTTTTGATTTCTTTAACTGGATTTACAATGTTCTATTAAATGAATTACCAGAATCAGAAGAATATACACATCAAGGAAAACCTACTACCTAAAAAAAAACACTAAATGATATTAGTATGACTAAGGCCAGACATACCATTTGTGCAGACTCTATTTGACCTACTGGACGAATCATACTAGATGTAGGGTGGATGCTTGTCGGGGCCCCCTTCCACTGGCATTCCTCATATTATTGCTCATGAAACAATTCACTAGGTTGCATACATGGTCATTAAAGTTATATTGCTTTGGTGCTGTCTGCCTACCTTTTTATAATAGATAGATAGATAAAGATAGATAGACAGACAGACAGACAGACAGACAGACAGACAGACAGACAGACAGATAGATAGATAGATAGATAGATAGATAGATAGATAACTTGAGAAGTTGAATGGAGGGAAGGTAGTGACAATAGTAGACTACTAAATGTGACACAGGAAAAAACTATTTGAATGCCAATTTAGGACCTGTTGCTTGAGTAATCCAGTCATGAGAGAAATATGGTGACTCCCATTGCTAACTTGCTTCTAAAATGCTACTTGATTGCCTGTTATGCTGAATTGCTAGTTTCAATGATTTCTAAGACACTAACCTGGAACAAGCATGCAAATGAAGAACATTAGAGAGAGGTCAGAAGGCCTGTTTTGTATGTTTGTTCCATGTGAGAGCCTTAAAGTTCTATAGCCAGAGGATCAGTATGACAACCAAGCAATTGTCATTTTCAGAAACGGAAGTCAGCAATGGCAACTCTCTATTTCACTCCTGACAGGTTTCCTTTATCTAAAAAAAAAAAAAAAAGAAAAAAAAAACAGAAAAGCAACCTTTAGTAAGAGAAACATGAAGTCTGACAGTGCTGACCTCTTCTTATTAAAATGGTAGCTGTATAGAACTCCTTGGCTTTAATATTTTCTAAATGACCCATCTGAAGCAGTATGCAGATTTACAGTTCTGACTTCATGTTTTACGTTCGTTCTCAGCAGTAACTCAGAAAGTATTAAAGCTAGACAGACAGATAATTAGAATTTTCAGATGGTGGTTAACAAGTGATGTTTCTAGGCTTCCCTAACTACTTTTTTAAAATTTTTGCTTAGTTTACTGAAAGAATCTGGAGTGTATCAGGGTGCATATTAGTTGTTCACCCATTGAACGATAGATAGAGAAATATTTAGACTGATTTAAGGAAATGGTTGAAAATCTTCACTGAAATTGTGAATATTTACTTCAGTTCGTTATCTATGTAAAAAGCATCTAAACATGATTGATTAGCTGAAGTGAACTTGAATTTGCATTTTACATGATTGGCTTATTAAATTTAATATTCACACAATTTTTTCCAGTGAACATTGTTAACTTTCTTATGCAGGCCATACTTGGGTCGAATTTCAAACAATTTGTCGATCGAAAATCGAAAACTTCATGCGTTCTTTGATGCCACCATTGATTTCAAAATTCAACCAACCAAGCCATCAATTTCACCCCATGTTGTTAAGAAAAGAAATTTTGTGGCCGGGAATCTTCTTTTCTTTCCAGACCACAGTTTGTGCGCATTTATTGTTCAATTATATTTCTCACACGATTATCCCTTCATTCATTAGAAATCAGTTCCTTTTTAAAAAGATTTCCAATATGCCCGATCACTCAAATTCGCTAGCTGCAAGAAAAATGACTGTTGCTGTGGCCACACTAATGGTCGATATTTGAACAATAATTCAAAATTAAGATTTTTGACAATTTTAACATAATTTTAAAATCATACTTACCTAAGTGGATGCAGCATCGGTCTAATGTTGGCTCTAAGGGTGATAACGCAGCGATCACATGACTCACCTTATTGCTGAGTTCTCACAGTCACTCTGAGCAGAGAGAGTGGTGACTGTGCTGTCTGCTCTGATCGCCTCCCCCCCATTCTCACTAAAGCCCTGGGTTGTGGAGTGGAAAGAGCGGCTGGCTCAGGCTCTCAGCAGATCGCCAACAGGCTGAGCCAGGTGCCACTCCAAACTTTGGGCTGGATCCCGACTTTAAAGTCAGGATCTTTCCCCAGCCTGGACTGGCTAAGTGTTGTTAGCCCCCTGTCAGCTCAAAATGGGTCACAGGAGTGCAGAACAAACTGCACTCCTTTGATCCACAGGAGAAGTGCAGCAAAAATAGCTTTGGCTGTACTTTTCCTTTAAAGAACATGTAAATCCAACATTCCTGATTTTTGACAATTTTATCATTTTAAAATCATACTTACCTAAGTGGATGCAGCATTGGTCTAATGCTGCATCTGTCCCTTGCTGGCTCTAAGGGTGATAACTGGATCCCAACTTTAAAGTCAGGATCTTTCCCCAGCCAGGACTGGCTGAATGTTGTCAGCTGACAACAGGCTTCAACCCACTGTCAGCTGAAAATGGGTCACAGGACTCCTTTGATCCACAGGAGAAGTATAGCCAAAATAGCTTTGGCTGTACTTTTCCTTTAAAGAATATGTCAATTCAGCATTACATATTCCTGTTATGTATCTGCTGTACCATGTACTTGCATGAAAAAGTATCCTGTACTCTTTGTACTGCTTCCTTTGTGTGAAATATCTGGTGTTCCTTGAGTCCCTCTACTTTCCTATTTAAAACTGACCACACATGGCAGGAAAACACTTCAAGCTCAGTTCTCTATCTATGCTTCGAACTTAGTGTGCTCTCCTCCAATGACTGGACTTCTTCTGATCTGCTCCCCTACACAGCCTTTCACTGGGAAGTTCATTGTTCTGATGTTTCTCCTCCCTCGGCTTTTATGCAACTGAGAACACAAGGTATGTGCTCACTTATACAAAAGAGGAAAAGGTATTTATGTTTTTAATATGTATTGTATACAAATGTTTTGCCCTTCATTTCTATTTTAAACTGAATAGGTTTTTTTTACAAGGTGAGGGTTTACAATCTTTTAAACCTGCAAGACTATGTTAAAGTCTAGTTGCAAGATCCTGCCACCCATTCCCCAATCTTGGTTAATGATATGGCACTGTTCACAGCAGCTTGTGTGGGCCCAGGATGGCTTGATGCAGCACCCCAAAAGAGTGATTCCTGACTCCTTGGGGGTCACAGGAAATGGGTTGAATGATGCTGAGCAACATTTAACCAAGAAGAGGACCATTGTTGGACTTCAGAGCAGAGTCTGAAGGGGAAAACACAGGAGAGGAGTTGAGTATTGCTATGGGAGCTGCTTTTTACTATTTTAATAACAGTTTGGCAATTTTGTTTTCATTTAGAGGTATTTAAAAATAATTGGGCTTCATGGATTAGAAGAGTTCATTGCTGTTTACTAAAATGTAAATAGTATGACTATATATATCTGTGTTTATTGAAATCTAAATCCAGACAAGGTCTGCTGCCAGCACGTTGCTTTTTATACTGGCAATTGTAGTTTAAAACCAGTTGGTATCACTGCCAGTTCCCTATTTCTGCTCTTCTTCTTTTAAATACTTATAAAATCATCAAGTGAAATGAAAGTGTTAAGGTTCTGAACATGTGCACAAGTCAGAATAGGGAATATAATAAAAGTACAAATAGACAAAGCCATACAAATGAGCAAGTGGGACCAGTGATTTGAAAACCAAAATTGAAGAGAAATAATTTCATTTTCTCCAATACTCCCAGCAGTGAGGATTAATCCTTACCTTCTGAAAGACTGTAGGCATAATAACAAGGTTAGAAATTAGGCACAGAAGCTTAGGAAATGAAAGGGCGGACTTTACTTCCCTGATCATACTACTGAGCTGCATATTTTCATTTATTTATTTCCTTTAAATAACTTTCTAAAGCTTCCAACTCACCAGGTGATATCTTGTGATTCACCAAGCAACAAATCAAGGGTGATGGAAGTAGCTTAAATATGAAGGAGCTGTTCACAAAATTCTCCTTTTTCTTTTTTTTTATTTGTTAACAAAGAATTTGACTACTAAAATAAGAAGTCATCAAAACGCTATAAGAAAATAGTAATTTGCAAAAGACGAAGATATAGGGAAATAAGGAATATCATAAATCGTGCCTAGGTACTCACAGGATGACTTTATGACTTCAACAAATAGACCCGTATGTTGAAGAATGACCACTGACCACTCAATCAGTGTTTACAGAAACAGGGGCATTTGATGAAGCAGTGATTGAAACATTTACTGTGCACATTCAAAATTCCAAAGTCATGAATCTGATTTTCTAACGGCCCAAAAGTACAAGAAATGTGGAAAATTGGTAAACTTGCACATAGTGATGTCATCCTAGTGTTCCGTAATTTCTATACAGCATGCAATAAACTTCACTATAAGACTAATAAAAAGGAATGTAAAGTAAGTTGATATATTAATGTGATGATGTTCTTAGTTATATACTAACATTTTATAATATAAAACATAATGCAGACAATTCACTTAAGGTTATTGCATGCATTATGTCGGTCAAGTGACCTCGTATCGCATACGATACTGAAAATGTCAATTCACTATTACTAGTATACGGTATATAATAGCAAAAATGCTCAGTGAATACCGCATAAAAATACCTTACAGTGAATTCACAAAAGGAAATAATTAAATGCATGTGGTAATTAATTAGTGGTCAAGGCATGTGGTATGTACTGGTTGTTAAGGCATCCTTAACAACAGGTGAGTCATCAGCTGTCATTGGGGTTCCCAGCTGACATCTGAATGTAAAAAAAAAAAAGAATTGCTGACAAAATTAGGACAAAAAACTACACGGGGTCCCCCCCAATCCATACCAAGTCCTTTTGAGGGGAACCCCCATGCCAAAATAAAAATGGCGTGGGGTCCCCCCCAAAATCCATATAAGACCCATATCCAAACATGCAGCCCAGCAAGTCAGGAAAGAGGGGACAAGTGAGCACCCCCCTCCTGAACCATACCAGGCTACATGCTTTCAACATGGCGGGAGCTTTTTGGGGTCCCCTTCCCCTCCTTGTGGTGGTTGTGGGTGTCTGCGGGTGGGGGCTTATCAGAATCTGGAAGCCCCCTTAAACAACAGGGCCCCTAATTCCCTGTTCCCCCCATGTGAATGAGTATGGGGTGCATGGTGCCCATACTTGTTCACCCAAAAAAAGTGTAGTGTAAAAAAACACAAAAGATTTTAACAAAAGTTTTATTAAAAAACAAAAATTAAAAAATGTCCCCCAGTGCAGATACATCATCAATCAGGATGCCTGCTGCCACAACCAACCAGAAAAAAGAAAAAAAAAAGGTCCGCTCTCGACGTATGCTTCTGCCATCTGACAGCTCCACTGCCTGACAGTTCTTAAATAATTAAGGGACGGGGCCATCTGGTGACATCACTGGGTGAGCCAGCCCCCTTGTGATGTCATTGACCCAGACTGTTTCATTTAAAAAATGCTGTATGATATCTTACCACGTACTTGGATGTGGTATGATACCGCTTAGTGAATTGTCCCCAATATATTATTTATTATACGATTTCATACAGCTATTAGGAGCTTTAGCAATGATATATAAATGTAAAAGGGTTTAAAAAAACAGTTTAGATAGAAAGTGGAAAAGAAAATAACCTATCACTGCACATTCACCAACGCTACATTGAGCACGTTGTAAGTATGCTTAAAGTGAACCTGTGCTCAGACTTTGCACATTAATAGTGCAGGAAACCTGCAATCCTTAATTGCGTTCTAGTGTGAACTGGGTTCAAAACGTGCTTAAAATACACTGCCCTTGCGATCTCCAGCAGATGTTAGTACAATGTAAATGATACCCAAATGCAGATTGCAAACACAGTGCATTTGCCTGGACCGGAATGCATGGTATTAAACTACCATGCAATCCGGTTGCAGTGCATTTCCAAAAGTAGTGCATGCACTACTTTGGTGCAATGCGGTACAATTTGAGCCCATTCAAAATGAATGAGCTAAAATCACACTGCACTGAGTTGCATGGGAATTGCACAAGAATGCAATGCGCATTCCAGTGCAATTCATAGTGTGGACCTAGGCTCAAAAAGGTCCTCATTCATCTCTGTTACTATAGGTATTGTAGAGAAATTCATCTTCAAAGTTCACAAGAGAAGCATTAAACTTGTCAGGCAGCCAGCCCTCTTATGTAAACAAGCGCCAGTTTCTCGAAGCTGTAAAAAAATTACTAAAGCTCAATAGAATTTCTGTTGTAAACATTGAAAGAAAACAGCATTTTTGCTTACACATGATTTGATGATAGAGGTCAGCAAAGCTTCACCGCATACGCTTAGCTCTGGGAAAAATTCACTTGCAAAGTGAACAGTCTCTTTAACTTTAGGAAATCAACCCCAAAATCTATAGTTCCCTATTAGGGATAAGCTGTTGGCTTGGCCTGAACCCAGGTTTGGTCCAAATTTTTCTTGTTTGGAAGTCTGGCAATTGGCCAAACCAAATTAGTGTTTTACTATATCTGTTAAATGTAACATTTTCCTCTCTGGCTGGTTGTTAGGAAGCTAGCAGCCAATGGATCATCCCGCTGTGCCAATTCAGCTGTCAGACTGGGATTGCCAGATCAGTTGACAGTGGAATGTAACTATAGGTGTGAGGATTCTGTAAAAAAATGTGGTGTGGAATCCACCTCAATATTTATACCAGACCCTTTGGGTTTGGAATGTATTTTAAAAGAGACCTGGTGGAAAAAGAAAAACAAAAAGGGAGGTGTCCTCCCAAAATCCATATGTGAGGGTGAACACAGCATGCAGCCTGGCTGGCCAGTAAAAGGGATTAGCCCTTATTCATTCACATTGGGGGAGTGCCATCTGGGGGCCACCTTATTGTTAAAGGGAACTTCCAGATTCTGATAAGCCTACCAACCCCCACAAACACAGAGGCAGGATTGTGCTTTAGAGCCCTTGTTCTTATCAACATGGAGACAAGGTGCTTTGCTGTGGTGACAGATTCATCCCCCACCATTCTTGGCAAGCTAGGTTGCATGCTCAGATCAGGGTTTATCATGGATTTTTTTGAAGTAAAACATGCTTTTTGTTTTCTTTTTTTTTTATGTGTGGTCCCCCCTTAAAATTCATACCAGACTGGAATGATCAGTTATTCAATTTAGGTGGGGTGACTTTTTTCTTTTGTTTGGTGTCCTTTTTGACACCCATACAAGGATAAGGGCTTTGTAAGTCATTTAGGGGAACCTCATGCTTTTTTTTTGGTGTAGATACCTCATTACTATTTATACCAGACCCTCATCTAGAATACGAATGCAGAGTATAGGTGAAGGGAATCCCCAGCCACTTTGTTTACAAACAGAAACAAGCAGCTGGAAACTGTAATTTATCAGCAATTTAAACATATTTTTTTGTCTTTGTGAATATTAGTTTTGCTGTAGTAAGTTGTATACATTATATAGAGGCACTACTTCACAGACAGGTTAAGGACATCCTCCAGGTGTGTTATCTAAAGGAAGTTTGCATTTTTAATGTTCCACTTTAAGCCTTATTAAATTTGCTACACCTCACCAAATGGAAATTGTAAAAACATTATACAGTAGGATTCAGATTTGGCACCCAAACTTTAGTCATGTTCTGGTAAACGAGGTACTGTATGTTTAACTTATCCCTATTCTTTATCCTCAGGTTTGCTAACATTTATCAAATGTATTTCTCTGAATAATTAAACACAGGGTTTGTTAAGCAAGAGTTCCTCCCAAGAAAGGTTTTCTATTGTTTTGCCTGCTTCCACAAGTAGGCTAAGAGAACTCTTAGCCTACTTGTGGAAGCAGGATAAGCAATAGAATGTGTGGGAAGTTACTCTTTGACACAGTAAATCTTCTTTAATAGTAGTGGTCAGTATGAAACCTGGTGCAGTCTGGTGGGTGGATCAATGAGTGGACAATTCTACCAGTCCCTTCAGGAGGCTGAGGTTATCTCAAAGTGTGAGAGGAGCATTCAATCCATGGACAATGGACTTTCTAAACCAGTGTTTCTCCACCTTTTTTCAAGGCATCCTTTAAAATTCTGCACAATCTTGAGGCACCCCATTCTAAAATGTTAAAAAAATAAACTAACATTTTTACATAACACAGCAAATTCACATACCCAATATTAGACATACAAAAGTATTTCAGTGTTTCTCTTTTGCCTCAGTTTCTCCTACTTACTCAGGTAATGTGATCTCAGTGATGGCAGGGAGTGGCAGGGCAGGGGCAAAGAAGGATGCTGTCCAGGTGTGTCATGTCCTCCTTATTAACCAATGACGTCATTGGTTGTTAGGACGCCGGCAGCTAGAAGGTTGTAATGGAACACAATGAAAACCTGTGGCCAGGGGTGGACCAACAACTCATGGGGCCCCCGGGGAACAGGGGATCATGGGGCCCCTGTGTCCTTACCCACACTCAAACCACACTCAAAAAAGCCTATGAAAATGTACCAGGGGCATCTCATGGGACCCCCTACCGACCCTGGGCCCTCGGGCACTGCCCCAGTTTCCAAATGGTCAGTCTGCCCCTGCCTGTGGCTTTATGTAACTAAAAGGCAGGCTTGATCAACCTGCTTGCTTATATACAGTGTTGGGGCAATTTTTAGGCATTTTGTCAAGGCACCCCTGAAGGCACTCTGAAGATACCCCAGGGTACCTGGGCACCCTGGTTGAAAAAAAGCTGTTCTAAACTAAACTACAAGCTGAACCATCCCAACATCACACCTACAGCAGTGTAGGCTGCTATTGGGTTAGTTATTGCCTTCAATGCTAACCTGCTCACTAACTAAATTCTTATATTGCTAATATCCTAATCTTCTAAATGGTCCAAAATCTGAACATGTAAAATGCTGGCCAAAGTTCTTTCTTGTTCCAGTGTCAGCCTCTTTCTAAGCTCACTGTAGCTTCACAAAAACTATGAAATAACCAATCAGTTAAATTAAAAAAGCACATGATTGGTTTTCAAACGTGAACACAGAACTTCAAGGCATTCACTAATATTTATGATGCAATGTCAAAATTCACTTTGCTGAGTGAATAAGTGTAGCTTGCAGAGTATGGCTTTAATGCATTATAAAAGCATAAATGTTAAATGTAAACTAAGGTTTACTGACTACGTAGTGCTAATGTTTCCTAAAGAGCATTAGCAGTTCCTTGACTGATTTTACTTCTTGGCTGGAGCTGTTTTTTTTTTTACTATGAAAGCACACCATACAACATATTCTTACTTTTTAAAATGTAAAATGAAACTAAATAATAATATTAATACTAATAATAAACTTTATTGCCAATGCAACCTATGAATTTTTTCCCTTGCTTAAGTCTTTAAAAAGAATTTCCAATTTCCTCAGGCTATTAAAAATCTGCATCTCTAATATCTGTTATCAATAACTTTCTGGTTTAGTAATTACCAGCTATCTCATTAATTATCCTGATGCTCTGGGTCTAGGATTAATAAATCAATACCTAACCCTCTTCTTTGGACCAGTGACAAGTTCCTGCCACAAAGTCGGTGGACTTTGTTTAAGCATACAACCAGCAAGCATTGTAATGCTGGAAAAGAAAGATTTCAATTAAGCTTAATAATTACCATGTGAAGGAGTAAAGATTAGAGGTTAAAGGTAACAGATAAGTGTTTGATAAAATACTGTATATTATTATTTTAATTAATATAATATTTTACATAAAAATCTTGGGAAATATTCATATAAAATAATAAAAAGAAAAGTTTTCTTTAACCACTAGCCTACAGGGCACTGATACCCCCTTCCTGCCCAGGCCAATTTCCAGCTTTCAGTGCTGTCACACTTTGAATGACAATTGCGCGGTCATGCAACATTGTACCCATATGAAATTTTTATCAGTTTTTTGAGACAGATAGAGCTTTATTTTAGAGGTATTTAATCACCTCTGGGATTTTTATTTTTTCTTAAACAAACCAAAAACCACTGAAAATGTTGGAAAAAAAAAGAGTTTTTTCTTAGTTTTTGTTATACAATTTTGTAAATAAGTGATTTTTCTCCTGCACTGATGTGCGCAAATGAGGTTGCAGTGATGGGCACTGATAGGCTGCACTGATGGACACTGATAGGTGGCACTGATGGGAACTGATGAGGAGGCACTGGTAGGTTGCACTGATGGGCATTGACAGGCATCACTGATGAGCACTGAAAGGCAGCACTGATACATGACACTGATATATGGCACTGATAGGCGCCACTGACTGGCACTGTTAGGCAGCACTGACTGGCACTGTTGGGCGGCACTGACTGGCACTGATAGGCGGCACTGACTGGCACTGATAGGCGACACTTATAAGGCACTGATAGGCGACACTGATAGGCACTGATGGGTGACATTGAAAGGGAGCTCAGATGGGCACTGATATGTAGCATTGATGTGCACTGGTATGCACTGATATGTGGCATTGATGTGGCACTGGCACATGGCACTGATGAGCACTGACTACTGACACTGATGGACACTGACAGGTGGCACTAATCATCAGGGCTCACTGATCATCAGTGCCCTGATGATCAGTGTACATGTCCCGTCCGCGGAAAGCCAATTACCGTCTCTCCTCTCCTCTCCTCTCGAGCTGTCAGCGTGACAGCTCGAGAGGAGAGAAATGCCGATAACCGGCATTTCCGTGTTTACATGTGATCAGCTGTGATTGGACACAGCTGATCACATGACCGAGCCGACAACTTCAGCTCTTTTCGTGATCCACTGTGTCCGAGGGACAAAGCACACAAGCGATCGCCGCGCTGCGCACTACCTGTGTCAGGAATGGATTCAGCACTGGTGGTGGGACTCTCCTGCCGTGTGGGCTGCAGTACCAGAGCTGACCAGCGGGTGCTCTCAGCACTGGTGGTGGGACTTTCCTGCCGTGTGGGCTGCAGTACCAGAGCTGACCAGCGGGTGCTCTCAGCACTGGTGGTGGGACTCTCCTGCCGTGTGGGCTGCAGTACCAGAGCTGACCAGCGGGTGCTCTTAGCAGCCAGAAGCTCACAATCAGCCAAACCTGGGGCTGATTACAGAAAGGTGTATATAAGGCATGACCAGGCCTGTGCTCTGGGCCTTGGTGTATGTTTTCCCATGAGCCTCTGTACCTGTATCCTGTGTTCCTGCTTCGTTGCTGACCCGGCTTGATCCTGATCTCTGTTGACCGTCTCCTGTTCTGACTACTGGCTCATCCCTGACTATTCTTCTTCCTACTCCTATGCTGTTTGACCTCCTGTTGCTGTACCTTGGCTTGTGACCCGTTTACTCTTTGCCTGCTGCTCTGTACTGATCTGCCTCCACCGTTACCGACCCGGCTTGTCTGACCACGCTAACTACTCTGCCATCCATCCATCCTGCACGGATCCAGCCGTACCTGCACATACCTCTGGCAGATCCCCCTACCACTAGCAGGTGTACTCAGGGGCCGCGACCTGGTCTCAGTCCTGCGCCAAGTCCATCCCCACCATCAGGGGCTCTGGTGAAAAGGCAGACTGGGGCTTAGACTCCGCGCCCTGGGGAATCCTGCCCTGGGGACCGCTAGAGGTACCACCAGGCAGTCGTTACAGAACCCTACGGCCGGCCTGACCATTCCACCTCTCCAGCCCTGACTACGCCTGTGTTCCTGCACCTCCTAAGATTAGTGGAAGGTTAGTTTGTTCACTGTGCGTTTATATAGATATATATCTGGGTGGCTAATAATAACCTGTATTATACTATACCTGAAACCTGCGTTTCCCTGTGTCAGTCCACACCTTTCTGGTCACTCCTTGATTCCTGACAACCTGAGCCACGCATGCGTGATGAGAATGGAAGGACGTCATATGACGTCCTATCAGAACGAGAGAACCACCTTACGCCCATCATTGTACTATATGGCGGGCAGAAGGTGGTTAAATAAGTATCTAAAATGGAGCAGTTGAAAAAAGTATTGCCATGCAAATTATATTTCATAAGCATTTTATAAATATATAAACTGCCTGAACTTCGGGGAAACAGCTAAATATACAATTGGCATACATAATGTATATGAGAGCTATTTACTTGTCAAAGGATTTGCATTTATCTCCACCTAGTCTGAGATTTACACAGCCCTTCCACATAGCACAGTCAGCCTGTAAGACTGGGATAACCAAGCTTCTTTTCTTTTTATTCCCATAAAGTTTATTAGGAAAGCACAGAGCATACAAAAAGTACAATGAGTACAAAGAGATACAATGTGATAATGAAAATCGTAATGGTAAACAAATAACAAATACCATACATAGAGAGATGATAAGGTAAACAGAGAGAAAGATCTCATGTCGCACATACTATTAATGATATTAATGATATTCGATTAGAGGAGACAACAAACGGTCACATCAAGGGTGAAGGCACTTAATACCCAAAACCATAATAAGGCGTAAGAAATCCACAAGAGGGGCAATAACAGTTGTTTATTCCCCCATATGTCTAACATCGTGTAAAGGCAGGGTGGGGGGCAGAGGATGTGACTAGTGGCTCAGTACATCCTATAGAGGAAAGCTGGTGCAGAGGTGTAGAGAGCTCTAAACTATCCATGAGGTAAAAGGGGTACTGCGAGTAGCGGTTACCCGGGTGTAATAAGAGGTCTGTGTGAATCGGGGGACACATATTTGCAAATTGTGTATGGGTATGGGAGTATGTCGCCTATGGGCAGGGAAAAGAGGGGAAGGGTAGGAGGAGGAGAGTAAGGTAAGACATGCAAAATAGAAAGGAGGAAAGGGAAGGTAAAGGGAATGATAAGAAAAAAGTCAGAAGGGAAGTAGGGAAGGAGGAGTGAGGGAGAGCCAGAGAAAAAAGAAAACAAAAGGGGGGGGAGAGGGTCAGAGGGAAAGGAAGGGAACTGGGGAGGGGGCGGTATAGGCAGGCATACTACAAGTGTGGAAGCTCCAGGGACACAACAACTATAAGCAGCCCCAAAAAGGGTATAAGCATGAGTCAGACAATCGGGTGCATTGAACATGAGGGTGTCACGCTCAGATCAGCGTAAGGGTAGGATAGAATATTTCAACATCCTTAAGAAGGTCGAGGGGAGATGTGATGAAGAAAGCAATGTGGGAATGCAGGTTCGGCACAAAGTCAAGTCGAAAGATCCATAAGGGAACGGAATTCGGAGGTTGTTTGAACGCGAGTCCAGCAAGACCAGATATGGGAAAATTTAGTTGGGTTATCTTGTGATGAAGCAATCAGCTCCTCCATCTCCGCAGCTCTTCCCAATCTCCTATTGAGGGGGGGGGGTGGGTAGATCCCCAGAGAACAGGTAGGCAGATTCTAGCCGCGTTGAGCATATGCATAGCTAGTGATTTGAAATAAAGGCATCTGGGAAGAGAGGAATAGTGGAGGAGAAATTGGGCCGGAGACAAATCGAGAGGTATAGAGGATACTGATGAGGTTATACGGTGAACCTCCTGCCAGAGGGGCTGGATAGTTGGGCAAGACCACCAGATATGGAGAAGAGACCCATCTGGTGCTCCACATCTCCAACATTTGTTTGGCAGAGAGGGATCATAGCGATGGATTCTAGAGGGGGTATTACAAACTGGCCTCCCATTGGTATATCTGTTTTCTTGCGTTGATACATTCTGCGATCATTTGTGGGAGTATGTAGACATTTGGTCCGAATCCGAGGAGAAGTCTATTTCCAGGTCCCTACTCCAAGCTCGGCAGGCGGGGAGTGAGTTATGATTCCCATCGCCAATTGGAGGAGATAAACTAATGAGATTAGATGCCTCCGGGGTTCAGCTTTAGAGAAAATAGATTCAAAGGGGGTAAGAGGGCAGATGCATTTGTGAGGGTGTGCATGAGATTGAAGAAAATGCCTAATTTGAAGGTAAGCCCAAAAGGGGAAGGTGTGGTCCCTCATGATACCCGCCAAAGAGGAGTAGAATTTCAGTTGGCTTTTTTGGAAAAAGTGTTCTGCTTTCATCTGGCTATGTGGCTACTGTTTGGACAGAAAGGCTTTGTGCATGCCTGGGGGGAAATCCGGGTTTAAGCGGAGGTTAAAGGGTTAGGAGCGTCCGAAATGGAGGCCGACTTGCAGGCCAAACGGAAGATTTTCAGGGTAGGTCCAATCAGTGGATGTGTGAGGAGGGCCTGAGGAATATGTTTCACCAGAAGCCAGGGAATCGATGCTATGGGGGAAGGGGAGATAGAGCTTTCTAAATGCACCCAAGGTTTGGTGGTCAAATGAGCATTCCAATCTATGATTCTGGAAAGATGGCAAGCCCAATGATATCTTTGTAAGTCTGGGAGCCCAATCCCTCCTTTGGATTTGGGGAGAACCAAATGGGAAAACAAAATGCGCGGGCGATTGTGGTTCCAAAGAAACAATGAGCACATTCTTCTACACGAGGTGAAAAAGGCAGGTGGCAGTTGAATAGGTAGGGTTTGAAAAAGATAGAGGAGGCGGGGGAGTATGTTCATTTTGAGTATAGCAGCCCTCCCAAATCAAGAGAAGCATGGACAGTGCCACTTAGTTAGATCTTCCTGAATAGATCTGAGGGCTGTGACAATGTTTTTGGCATATAGGTCATTTAGGTTATGTGTGAGCTGGATTCCCAGATAAGTGAGGGCTTCCCTTTCCCAATGAACCAAGCTTCTTTTCACGTGGCCAACATGCACAGCTGGATCGCACCTACATACAGGGTCTTCAGGGCATCACACTTGTGTTCCGCCCAAACCCATATACTGTTCACATGCACAGATGCAGGTCCTAAAATTTCCCCCCACAGCCTCCTGGTCCCTGTACACATGAACCCCTTCACACCCGGAGTACTCTTACATAGGCCTAAGTTTTTTGTGGTCCAGAAAGAAGCTCCAGAAGTTCAACTGACCACCCAGGGCCCATGAGACACGGGGCAGGACCACCTGGCACATGAAACACAAGAGGGTTGTGTCTCTCCACCAGGTGAGGGAATCCTTTTCCTCTACCACCACTGAGTCCAGAGCTGGCATGTTTGCAGTAGTAAAATCATGTAACTCTTCACCCCAGGCATTGACTTTACTTAATACATCACTCTTAGCAGAACATCACACAGAGGATTCTTATTGCAAAAGTAACGCCTTTACTTGATTGCAATGTAATAAACATTCCCTTTTAATGCGAGCACTTGTCCAAATATTGGTAATAAAATTAGCACAATCAGTCACATCACAAGCTACTGTATGTTGCCAAGAGGAAGAGCATTGTGGCACTCATTGGCATATTTAAAGTGGTAAGCCCAAAACCAAAAATGTAATTTTTGAAGCTTACCAATAATTAGATGTATTGGCTGTATTAGTTTTCTAATTTTAGGCTTTTCCCCCTCTGTTTTCACCTGGTGTTCTTGCCCTTAACACACCTCCTGTATTAGAGTGCCACTCTGGATGAATGAGAACAGGGGACAGATTTGGACAGCAGTATTTTCAATCTGAGGGGAGGGGAGTGTTAGATGTACTAGTAGCTTTAAATACAGTAACAAATTGAAGCTGAACTCCAGCTAATACTATATAAGCAGTTACTGCAAACAGTGTTTTGGGGATAAAGGTTTTCCATAAATAAAAAGAATCTGACCATTTTAGGCACCACTGTTTGGTCCCTGTAACTGCAAGAGAGCTTTTCTGTTGAAAAAACAACAGACTTAGTGGATCACCAGATGAAAACAGAAGAAAGAAAGCCTAAAAATGCCAACTAATACAGCCATCCCATCTAGAAATTGGTAAACTGCAATATAATAAATGTTTGCTTTTGGATTTAATATGCAACTGAATTGTTTGGCATCTTTTGAATATCTTCTTGAAGTTCAGATCTACCTAAACAAAAGACCAGCACAAACATGAATGATTATGTCTTCCATTTATTAATGAATGAAGACCATTGTTCACTGTTCACTGTTGTGATGTTTGCGCATGTTTGAAATTAAGAATTTCTTTGGAACATTAGAAATTAGAAATGTATTTTGACACATAGTCAAATTCCTAATTTTCAAGTTCTCACAAACCTGAATCTCACATTTTTTTTCACCTACACTACGTATATTTTTCTATTTTATGCTACACATAATTCTATATATAGCATGACAGTATTAACTAAAACAAGGCTTTTTGAACATGGTCCTTTAAGCCTAGAGGAAATAAGACCACCAGGATATATATTATCAAGACCTCACTTTGAAGTCCAGACATTTTCTTTAAATTTTTTTCTCCATACTAAAGGCGTATGTGTACAGGTGTTTCAATCACATGGAGGATCAAGATCTTTGATTATTTTTTTCTCTGGGTTCGGTTACTCTAAGAAGAAAAACTAACATCCTTCTATAAAGATATTGACATTTGGATGACTGGTGGGTCCTGAATTTTGAAACATTTTGACATAAGATTTATAAGGGAGGTTTTATTAACTCCTAGACTTTCTCTGTACCTTCATGTCCAAGTGTGAAGGTTTTAGTTTGCTTTAGACAGTGCATCTTAACATGCCAATTTTTTTAACCACTTTCTGTCCGGCTTATGTACATAAATGGCCGGACTGGAGCAATGTAGGAGGGGGTGGCCATTTATAAATGTCCTCCCGCTTCCCTGCCTGTGCGCTCTCCTCTGTGTGAGGTCCCGATCAAGTGATCACTGATTGGCCAATCAGTGATCACATGAATAGTAGTAAGCATGATGTCACTTCCTGACATCATTGCTTACTACTTGTGAAATCTGTGAATGATCACAGAGATTACATGGTACAAGGCTATTCACAACAGCCTTGTACCATGCGACAAGCTGTGACCAATTACAGCTCGCACAGTATTTCTCAATGGCTGCAAGAATGCAGCCAGAGAGAAGGAGAAATTATTGCTTTTACAGCCTTTATGGGTGTAAAAGCAATCAGTATAAAAAAAAAATCTTCATCACCCCCACAAGTAGTACAGTGTCACTATAGTGACACTGTACTGCTAGGGTGACAGTATGTTAAAAAAAACAAATAATAATATTAAAAAATAAAATATAAATGTAAAAAAAGTTTGAAAAATTATAATGTTTGGTTATAAACTAATTTTGGTTATTTTATTTTACTAAAAAGATAGCTGAATACATTTTGGCCAAGATTTATGACGAAAGATTATTTATTTGCAAAATGTTATAAGAAAAACTTTTTTTTTTGTTTGGACTTTTTCATTTATATAGCAAAAAAATAAAAATCCTAGTGATCAATAGATACCACCAAAATAAAGTTTTATCTGTCTCAATAAAATGCTAAAAAATTCATATGGGTACAGTGTTGCATGACCGCACAATTGCCATTCAAAGTGTGATAGCGCTGAAAGCTGAAAATTGGCCTGGGCAGGAAGGGCGTGAAAGTGTCCGGACTTGAAGTGGTTAAATAGCTACAGCAGAACATTCCAGTTGGGAAAAATTGAACTATCTTTAGTTTAATATTATTATTACATGATGTTTCTTTTTTTTCTATAATAAATAGCGGATTTCTGAAACAAAAATGGTTAAAGTGAAAGTAAATCTGTCTTGTCAAAAACCAGAAGAAGAGGCATGCTATGACTTTTCTGCAATAACGCGTGCTTACCCGACTGCTCTCAGCATTCCATTGAATGTAGCTGAGCTGCACATGCCCCAGTCTTATCATAGTCACTCATGTATTATCTAATGGTTCAAAAACACACTTATTTCTCCATTCCTATCCTTTTTATAATACAATTACACCTAAGAAAAAAAAGCAAAAAGGAATCTTGTGGTAATTTTTCAAACATTTTGTGTAGTTAAAAAATATTTAGACTTTTTCTTATAGTGCTGTAGCATATGTGGTATAATTGAAAGAGTATATTTATTTGAAACTGAATATTTGATTATGATCATAATTTTAATTGATTGAATTAAAATGCAAGAGTGTTAAAAATACTTCCAAATGCATCTGCAAGTTCTGATGGACAAATGACAATAACCAGAGCAAGGTCATCCACAAAGAAACCTAAGCAGGAGCTTAGGGCCCAGCTGATGTCTAGGAAGCACAGATACAACCACCATGATTCTGCAGTATGCCATGGTAAAGCAATATTGGCTATACAGTATCTATCCATCTACCTCTCACTTCACGGGGGAGGATGCTCTTGGAGTTGGTATCTAATGGTGAGCTGTGTTACTACAGACAATGCAAATGGGGCTGCTTCTCTGTGCTGTTTGTAATCCTTCTAAATGTCAATTGAAGGTATGGGGGGTAAACTACTATCCTTGGCTAAGATCAAATTCTGCCCTAATCTGTGTCTGAAAATCGTTTGTTATATATATTTACTTTATTAAAGCAATTACCAATAGTGAACTAGCTGCAAAGGAAGCACTGCTGACAAAGTGCACAGGTGCAGGTTAGTGTAGTACTTGTGGTCACTGGTCTCTTAAAGTGGATTTAAACCCTTACTAAATTTAGGAAGCAAAATGCTGTGTATCCTGGGGAATTTGGGGGTGACATGAGAATAGCAAGGAAACACAATAAGGGGGGTGAGGAGGCCATGGATGAAAGTTCTTCTGTGTTCAGGGAATGAGGTGAGTGGTGAATGATATAGGTCAGCAGGGGCAAGGAACATGGTGTGGAATATGTATCAGCAGTGAAATTAGGTATCACGTACCTGATGAAGACTAGAATATTGTGGAGGCCTCTCTTGCACTTCCTGCCCAACACTCTTGAAGGTGGAAACAGAGAGTGAGAGGGCAAAGAGTGACACAAGTGTTGGAGTAGCTGGCTGGCGAAGTCCACTCTGTAGGTGGGTAGAGCTGGTAGTTGCAGTCCTCAGAACAGGATTCAGGAGCAGCTTGGCACCAGAGCAGAAGACAGAAGCAGCAGCAGGAGACAGGCAGCAGTAAGTAGTCATCAATAACCAGGCACCAAGGGACCCAATCAGCAAGCAGAGCAAGTCCAGAAGGCAGGCCAAGGTCAGTAACAGCCAAGCAAAGCAGTACAGAAGCATCAGGCAAAGGCAAGTCCAGTAAACAGGCCGAGGTCAGAGTAATCAGGTGAACAGAGTTTAGGCAGAAGCAGAAGCAAATTCCAAGAGCAAGTCGTGTCATACACAGGTAAGCAGGTACAGGGGATCAGGTCTCAGGAACACAGGAACAAGTTGAAGACCATTCAGCAACTGCTCATAATGGCAGACCACTTTAAATAGGTCACTGGGCGCCAATGTGCATGGTAATTGATATGTGTGTGTGCCCGTTTGCATGGTACAAATGTGAGCATGATGAACTGGAATGGCATGTCTATTGCTTCTTCACTCAGAAATATGAGTACGTGAGCAATGCATATAAATATGAGCATAAGCCTGTAACGGTTTTCTGATGCTAGGAATCCGGTTTACCTTACATAAGGAGAAAAGACTTTACATGTGTGTGGGGAAGTGAGGCAAGTGGGGAGAAGAGCCTGTCAGTGGAGATGGTCAGAGAAGGAGGTTTGTCACTATGGGATGTGGCTGGGGAAGCATGTTTATTGGGGAGGATAATGAGAAAGATGGGGAGGGATGTATGTCAGAGGAGGGATGGAATTGGTAGGGTGGAATAACGGTCAGTGGAGGGGGACATTTGGAGGGGGACATCTTGCTTATCTCTTATTTTAGGGAAGCCTGGCTCAATATTGCTATTTAAAATTTTCCTGCTACTGGACAGTTTTACACTACTGTGTCATCTGCACTCTCTTACTCCTTGTAGTAAAACCCCTACCCATGTTCTTTGTCTCTCATAAATTTGGGCATAAAATTGTTCTGCTGCTAACCAGTTTAACGCTGCTTTTCCATCTGTAATCTCTTAATTCTTGTAGAAAACACCTGCCTATATTCTTTTTGTTTAGTACTTTTTGAACAGTCATTACCTGATTAAATAAAATGTCCTTCTGCTTTACAATTTTACAATGTCATATCCTCTCCAGTATCTTTAATCTAGTAGTAAAGTGCCACGTTCCTGGTGATGGAGCCTGATGTGGAGAGGAAGGTGGTCTCTTGCACCTCCTGCTCAGTACCCCAGGTAAAGTGATAGGGGGCATGAGAGCCTGGAGTGGCATGAGTGCCTGGAAGTTCTAGTGAAGAAGACTGCAGATGAGAAGTCTATGTGCACTCGGTTGCAGGCTGAATCAGGATGTAGGGCAGCAGGCACAGCAGGCTGGTATACAGTCAGCAGGCACTTGGCAGGCTGACAGATCACAGGCAGGAGGCACTTGGCAGGCTGGCAGGTCACAGACATGAGACACTTAGCAGGCTGGCAGGTTACAGACAGGCAGCAAGCACTTGGCAAACTGGCAGACCACAGGCAGCAGGCACTTGGCAGGCTGGCAGGTTATAGACAGCAGGCGCTTGACAGGCTGCAGAAGTAAGAATGGCCACCACACAGAGCAGGGTCAGGCAAGCCGGGTAAGACACTAGGAGGCACATCAGGAACAGAGCAGCTGGCAAAAATGTAGTCAGGTTCAGGCTGGATTTGGCAGTGGTAAGCAAACAGACAGATGGATCAGGTAGAGACATGGTCAAAAAGCAAGCCAGGGGTCAGTTCAGGCACAGTTCAAGTGTGGTCAGATGGATCAGAATGGCAATAGGAGATCAGGCACAGGTGCAGGAAGCAAGTAGCAGAACGCTGTAGACCATAAGGAAAAGTTCTAGTGCAACACTATACACCCAAAACACCACACACCCTCATACCACTCACAAATTACCCCTGCAGTAAAGGCTCTCTCTGACATAAAATGTGCAGAAGGGCAGGTTAGTACCTCAAGTGTATATTGGGCCACATCCATTTTATACGTCCAGTTTGCATTGCCATCTTTGCCGTGTTTGCTTTATCAGGACAGGGATGGTTTATGAGAAAGAAAATTAAAAGCCTAAAATGTATTTGTAAATTTTGTATGTAAATTAAAAAAAATGTGTAAAATCATTTTATATACCAGCCACAAATAGAACACAACCTCCAGTCTATGACAGCTGATGTCATGATCCAAACTACCTCTGGCTGTTTGCTTGGTTTCATTCTGGAGGAAGATTTCAGAAAGGCAGTGACCTAAAGATTCTTTGCTTATGCATTTGCTGATGCCTGTCCTTCCTCCTGGTCATACAATTTACACCTTTTATTTGCTGCTGTCTGCCCCTCCCATTGTTGTAAAAGGACAGACAGCCTTTTTTAATTTTTGCATAATGAAAAGTTGGTGTTTAAGTCTAGGACTTTCTCTTTATAAAGGTAGTACCCAGTTTGCATTGCCATCCCTGCCTGTGTTTGTTTGACCTAGGCAGGGGTAACCTTACAAAGAAAAAGAAATAAAAAATGTATTTAAATAAACAATCACTACCTCCACATGCAGATAGTCCCGAATTACCTTTTTTATATTAAAAAAAGGAAGTGAAACCTTACCACATTTTTTGAAGAGGAAATAATAGCATTTTTTTTACCTATCAAAGATACAAAGTATACCAATAAAGTGAGACAGATACCTGATGGCTGTTTTCATATTAAAAATTGTATAATGAAGATTTTTTTCATGATAGATGAAATAAAGCAAAATATTGGACAGCCCTGGCGAAATTACCATTTTTGCTGATCTTGTAAGTTAACAGTTAAAGTGTATGTCTAGACAATGTCTGCAACATATGTACACTTCCCCATGTTCTGACTTACCAAAAATGCAGCAAGTACAGAAAATTGCTCAGAGATCCACCAGAAATCCAGGACACTCCCAACAGAAAGACTGGCAGCTAATTAAAGTAAACATTTAAAGCTCAGATTTCTTCTATCAAATACTCAGAAGATGCCCACATTTTATTTTCTGTTTATATTGTTTTATGTTCCATTCAGAGGTTATGTTAATTTTTTTCCAAATACATACAATGACCATGGGCACCCATACTTTGGAATACGACTGTTTAACATTTACTAGCTTTAAGACACACATTCCAACAAAATATTTTCCTAATAAAGGGGAAGGGTGGGCAGCCTATGCCCGTATGATTGCACTAATTTTTTGCTGCTGTCTGCCCTCCATTTGCTGCTGATGGCCCTTTCCCTTTTGTTATGGAATGGTAGTAAATCCCCCAACTTTCTTCTTGTGTCGGGGAGGGGTGAAACATCCTCCTTAAAGCTGCCTCAAATCCCCCCCCCCCCCATCATTGCCAGCACTTCAATTCTCCTTCTTCTAACCACTAGCACCCCAGCACTCCTCCTCATTGCCAACACCCCAAAGCTCCCCCTCACCAACAGAACCCCAAAGCTCCCCCTCACCTCCAGCACGACACATTGCAAAGTCATCTGTTTTCACATGCATTTGCTATCCAAATGCCTGAAACTTTACCAAGACTTTTATGCTGTGGGCAGAGGCTGCAGACATCTACAGACACAATAAAAAAGCTCAAACAGCGCTTTCTTTTTGCTTCCAACTTACGTGCTCTCATACTGTCCTAATGCTAGCCAATTTCTACCAAACACATTCCTGAAGTCTATTTTTTTTTAATTCTAAAGTTAATGTGAACCCTCACCTTGTAAAACAACCCATGAAGCTTAAAATAGAAATGAAAGGTAAAACATTTGTGTATAGATATAAAAAAAAAAATCAGGGGCGTGGCTAGACGCCGACAAGCATGGCCGCTTGAATCCGGAGCTCCCGCCGGCCGGATCGATCCACCACGCCGCACAGAGGAGTCGGGTGAGACAGTGCCCCTTCGCTATGGGGAAACCCGACAGGGTGTCCTCCGGCGTGCGGTCCCGGTCCCCGAGGGGCCCTAGCACCACTGGGAGGCACATAAAGGAGCTGTTCAGCTCCCACCAGCAGAGAGCAGGGCCGCAGCCTTCTCCCTCTCTCTCTCAGTCCCCCTCTCCCCCTCCCTCTGCAGCCGAGGACACAGGCTGCTCTCCCTGCACTGAGACACACGCTGGCCAGGACACAGTGCCACACCATGATATCTCCTCTGCCACACAGTCCCTCTCATTAAGGGACTTACAAGCGGTGGCTGCTGACATTAAGGTCACACTAACCACTACACTGACCACTGCCCTTAACGACCTGCGCGAGGATATCCACGCTATGGGGTCCAGAGTGGATCAAGTAGAGATGGCCGCTAGACAAAATAAGACTGCCATAGTATATTTACAGCGACAGTCAGAGTCGCACACCTCGACTATCCGGGATTTTTACAAGCATATCGAGGATTTAGACAACCGTGGCCGTAGACACAATATCAGAATCCGTGGCATGCCGGAATCCGTGGAAGCCACTGACATTCCTAAGGCAGTAACTACCATCTTTAATGACCTCTTGGGCCGCCCGCCAGCAACCCCAATTGACATTGAGCGTGTACATAGGGCCATCCGGCCTAGGGGGGGTGACGCAGACCCACCCAGGGATGTGGTATGCTGCATTGTCAGCTTCCCGCTCAAGGAGGATGTTCTCAGATGTGCTAGGGACAGAAGACAGCTAATGTACAAAGGGGCGGAAATACAATTGTACCAGGACCTATCCAACATGACCTTACGCCAAAGGCGAGCCTTGCGTCCATTACTAGACACGCTTCGCTCCCGAAATCTGTCCTATAGGTGGAGATTTCCCTTCTGCCTTTCAGTACAGGATGGTGGTCACACCTTTAACTTGAGAAACCCCAAAGATCTACCGTCTTTCTGTTCCTCCTTGAACATCCCACCGATAGCCCTGCCAGAATGGTGCGGACTCTTGGGACTGCAGCCGGTTCTGGACGCAGGATCTACAGAAAACGCAATGGATTGGCAAGGCCATTCCCATCGGAGACGTCGGACAGTCCCGTCGACTCCTCCAAGACACCCCACAGGGGGCACTGCTGCGGCCCCTAGCCCTACGGCTTCGCCTGCGCATAGAAAGTCACGGCACGAGACTTAATCCTACCGAATCCTCATCTACTCCTGCCACTCAAGCGCATTTTCTCACAGGTGCCTGCAGTTTTACTGTTATCCTCATGTTTCTATACCATTTCCTCACGAGTCCCGGCGATTCTTCGATCTCTCACGCACTGATCAGTGGAGGACCTTCATTACTTCCATTTCAATATCTGACCTCCTAAAGGGAACGCAATGCCCCAGAGGTCTGCTCCGCAACTAACGAATGGTGGACTTCTGTGAGCCCCCTATTGATCATCTCTACGCCATGGTCAGAAGAGATCTATACATAATACAAATGGCTCCTCCTCCTGGACAGATGACCTATTCTTCAGCTCTCTCTTCTCTTTCGACATTCAGCATCCCAGTTTCAGTCAACAGACCTCGCGCTGACTTGCCCTATGAGCTAGACCCACACGTACTCCAATCTCATGTGGACCTCTGAGTCGTCTGTATTCCTTTGTCCCTGCCCTTTTTGTTCCCCCAGAGCCTCCTCTTGCTATACTGGAAGAAGCTCTATTTCTCCGTGGAAGTATCCAGATGACCTCTGCTTCTCTGCTGCCCGTCCCGTCACACTCTGCTTAATCGGTGTCCTCAAGGAAGACCCTGACAGACTTAGTACAGTATATGATTCAATTGGGGGTGTGTTGGGGGCATGGGAGGGAGGGGGGGCTGGTTGCAGGGAGGAGGGTGGGACTTATAGGGGGATTCCACAGATGTTGTTTTTTTTTTTTTTTTTGTCTTAGCGAGCGAACATCACCTCTCCTCGCCTCCTACTAAGCTGTCCCATCTGTCCCATCTGGGTGTGCCTCTGCTTACTGGCCGGTCCCCGTCTCTTGATCCGGAAGAGAGTACGATTCAGGGGTTGCCCGCACTGTCAATGCTTCCACGGGACCTGCTTCCCCCATACCCCTGCGACTTCCCCGATTTCCCTAGTGCGTGAGAGGTGATGCTCGTTCTTGTTGTCACCGTAGGGGCTGTAGATGGTTTATCCTTGCTTTGATTTTTGACACTTAGCCTTTCTACTCTATGGGACATGATTGGCGTTGACCCTGGGGTAGCCCAGACATTTTTGCGCGATGCTTGGGACTCAACACTGTTTTTTCTGTTTTTGCATTGCTTCAACTGTTATTGCATATGTTAACCTGTTGATATTATGTTTTATGTAAGGGGATGCTTGTATTACTCATTTGGCCTCCTACAATTCCGCATATTGCCTTTTCCCCCTTGATTGCCTGCCAAATGTCTCAAAATTACCTGTTGGCTCACAAGTGGTTATGGCCTCTAAACCCTGATATGTGCCCTGCTACTCTACAGTGAGGGCTGGGACCCTGCGCTGCATATCGTACCTCAGGCTTCTTCTGCAATATGGGTCTTTGTAGACTCCTCCCTCTTCAAATCCCACTCCTTTAAACAAATTTTTACACATTTCATGGTGGTTTCCGACCGGCGGTGGTTCTACTCTCGTTTCGTCGTCTACCTCGTTCCCAACACAGTAGGCTCTGCGAGCTATTACTGAATATTTTTACGGCTATCTTCACTATCTCGATTCTCCCCTTTTTTCTCTTTACTTGCCTCATACTGTTCGTCTCCTTCTCTTATACGTACTCCTCTCCTTCTCTTTTCTCTTTCTTTCTTTCTGTCTATTTCCTTTCAGGTGTTTTGTCCTCTCTCACGTGGAATAGCAGGTCTCTTCCTCTAGCCGTTTACTCTTACTATCTTTTCGCCCCCCCCCCCCCCTTTTTTTTTCTTTTTTTTTTCTTTTTTTTTTTTGTTTTTGTTTTTTTGTTTTTTCTTTTTTTTTTTTTTGTTTTGTTTTGTTTTTTTTTTTTTTTTGTTTTCTCTCTCTCTCTTTCCCTTCAACCCCGCCCCCCCCCCCCCCCCGGGGCGCTGCATCTTTGGACACTCGCAACACTGATTGGTGAACATGCCGTCCCTCACCTCTGTTTCGAGACCAAGGTCCCTGAAAATCCTCTCACTCAACACCAAGGGTCTGAACACACCCAAAAAGCGCTCCATGTTGCTCTCCTATCTGCATAAACAAAAGGCAGATGTTGTCTTCCTTCAAGAGACGCACTTTCGTCAGGACTCTATTCCCAAGCTTTTTAATTTCCACTTTCCCATAGTCCACCATGCCACTAACCCTCTGGCCAAGTCGAAAGGGGTAGCTATTTTACTCGCTAGACATCTTCCCTTTACTATGTCAGACTCCCTTGCTGATCCTGAAGGCAGGTACTTATTCATAAAGGGTTCATTCGCCAATAGACCCGTCACATTTGCTAATGTATACGCCCCTAATACCAAGCAGGTCTCTTTCACACGCTCAATAACTACCACCCTATCTGCTTTCCATTCAGGTGTTCTGATCTTAGGGGGCGATTTGAATGTCCCACTATATCCTCTGCTAGACTCCTCCTCCGGAAGCTCCTTTTTACCGTTTAAGGCCCTCAAACAAATAAACATACAATTACAACACTTACAACTGCACGATTCATGGAGAACTCTCTACCCCACGGTAAAAGATTACACATTTTATTCCGCACCACATAATAAGTACTCCAGGATAGACTATCTTTTTCTGTCGCAATCAGATCTCCCGCTACTCCATGCCGCTTCTATAGAACCGATGGTTCTTTCCGATCACCATCCCATCACCATGACTTTACGGTTCCCAGATACTTACACACGCTCGAAATATTGGCGCCTAGACGCCTCCCTTCTTGCTGACTCTGCTATCGAACAAGAGATCCGCACCAATCTGGTTGAATACTTTTCCTTCAATTGCTCCCCTGATACCTCCCCACTCACGCAGTGGGAGGCTCATAAGTGTGTCATTCGGGGCGTACTCATAGCAGCTGCTTCAAAGCGTAAAAAAGATAGACAAGAGCGTTTGAGACGCCTCACAGCTAAGATCCATTCATTAGAGAGAGCACATAAGCGGTCTCTGGCTGCGTCGACCCTATCCGAACTTACGTGTACACGTTCACAGCTTCTTACAGAATTGGGGAAGATGGTTAAGAAACGGTTCATTCTCTCTCAAAAACTATACTATGAATTTGCTAACAAGAGCGGAAAGTTCCTAGCTAGAGCTCTCCGCGAAAAACGATCCAGTATGACGGTACATAAAATTAGAGGTCCCGATGGCACCATGGCCACATCTAATCCTGATATTGCTGCCCACCGCCGCATACTGACGAATCCAGGGCCTCTTTGATTTCTGAATTTCTCCAGCTCCACGGTCCGTCGGCTCTCTCGGAAGACTTGGTCAACTCTCTGGAAGCGGATCTGACCCTGAATGAGCTGCAGTGTGCTTTGAAACAGACAAAACCTGGTAAGAGTCCGGGTCCCGATGGCTTCTCCGCAGCCTATTATAAATCCTTCTTGGATATCTTAGGTACCCCCCTTCTTTTGGCGTTTAATACTTTCTCCAAATCCCCCCTGCCTCAACATCGTCTTTTGGAAGCCCACATAACGGTTATCCCCAAGGGTGATAAAGATAACACGCAGGTATCCAACTACAGACCCATCTCCCTGCTGAATGTAGACATTAAGTTATTTGCGAAGATCTTGGCTAATAGACTTCTCCCCCTGCTTCCCTCCTTGATCAATTTAGATCAGGTTGGATTCATAACGGGAAGGGAAGCAAGGGACAATACCATTAAGGCCCTTAACCTTCACCATTGGTTGTGCAAATCTAACACTTCTGGTTTTTTCCTTTCCCTGGATGCAGAGAAGGCCTTTGATAGAATTGCATGGGACTATCTGCAAGCGTCTCTGGTGTCATTGGGTTTGGGTGAGAAGATGCTCAACTTCATCATGACCCTGTACACAGGCCCCACCGCTCGAGTCAGGGTCAATGGACATCTGTCCAACTCGTTTTACTTAGGAAACGGAACACGTCAGGGTTGCCCCCTTTCCCCACTCTTGTTTGTCCTATCCCTCGAGCCCCTATTGCGCAAAATCCACTCGAACTCTGACATCAAAGGGATCAGGGTATTGGACAAGGAATACAAGCTCGCTGCTTACGCAGACGACATCCTTCTCTTCCTTGCTGATCCACACACCACTTTGCCTAATCTGTTAAAAGAATTTGCCCTCTTTCGATTCTTGTCAAACTTTAAAATCAACTTCTCCAAATCTTTTGCCCTTAACATATCCCTGCCTCCAGAACTCGTCTCTTTCTGTGAATCTCATTTCCCGTTTCGTTGGGAAAAGGATTCCCTTCCATATCTCGGCGTCCAACTTACCCGCAACCTCGATGACCTCTATGCAAAAAACTTCCTTCCCGCTCTACGTTCTCTCCAAGAGGACCTCCACAAATGGCATCGTCCTTGTTTCTCTTGGTTTGGAAGGGCAGCTATAATCAAAATGAACATACTCCCACTCCTTCTCTATCTTTTTCAAACGCTGCCAATCCACATACCTGCTGCTTTTTTTACATCTTGTAAAAAATTCTGCACACAATTCCTGTGGAATCATAAGCGTCCACGTATTGCTTTTTCTCAACTGACTCTCCCCAAACTTAGAGGTGGAATTGGGCTCCCTGACCTTCACCGGTACTACTGGGCATGCCACCTTACACGCATAGTGGACTGGCATGTTCATTCTACCTCTAAAGACTGGGTCTGCCTCGAAAATGCCTTCTCACCCTCACCCCTGACATCGATTCCATGGTTACTGCCAAAGCATACACCTCAAGAACTCCTCACCCACCCTTTAGTGGGGCCAAGCTTAAATATTCTCCGCCTGAACTGTAAAACGGTATCTATCTCTGAGTCACCGAATTCCTTAACCTCCATTTGTCTCAATCCTGACTTCCCCCCAGGCATGCACAAGTCATTCCTATCTGAGCATTGGCCACATGACCAGATCTTAGTTAAACTCTTTATCCGCGGTGGAAAAGTAATATCGTTCCGCGAACTGCTTGATAGCCTAGATAGTCGAGATTTTCCTTTTTGGGCCTTTCTGCAGATAAGACACTTCCTGCTCTCACACAAACTGTTCCATAACTGGACTCGTCCCCTCACTCCTTTTGAATCCCTATGCTCTAGAGCTGAACCGCGCAAACATTTGATTTCGGCGATTTACCCTCTCCTTGTTGAGAGTAGGGATTATAACTCTTTACCCTCCTGCCGTGCTTGGAACAGAGACTTGGGAAACAGCTTATTGGACGCCGATTGGGACCTAATATTTATGCATACTCATAAATGCTCCCTCAATGTCTCGACTCAGGAAAATGGATATAAAATTGCTTCGAGATGGTACCGAACTCCGTCGAGAATCTCTCGTTTTAATCCTTCCGTCCCCAACAGCTGTTGGAGATGTGGAACCCCGGATGGATCCTTTCTCCACATTTGGTGGTCTTGTCCCAATATCCAACCATTTTGGCAGGAGGTCCACCGGCTTGTAGTGTCTGTGACCACCTTGTCCCTAGCTTTCTCTCCAGAGCAGTTTCTTCTCCATCACTCCTCTCTGCCCAGGGGACAATACCTCAAATCTTTAGCAATGCATATGGTCAACGCAGCCAGACTCTGTCTTCCCACTCTTTGGGGCTCCACCCGCCCTCCCTCCATACGCGATTGGCTGCTCCGTGTGGGTAAAATTGCGGAAATGGAAGAACTGATTGCGACCGCACTCGATTCCCCCACTAAATTCTCCCATGCTTGGGCCTGCTGGAATCACTTTAAAACTACTTCTACGTACCGGTCCTTTATGAACCGTCCAACCAACACGCCTGATTGATTACTAATCTCCATTGTATGTTACTCCACACTCTAGAGCATACGGTAGGCGACTTCCCCACTTTCAGGGCTCTATCCCCACCTACCGGCCCCGGTTAATAGACTTTTGCTCAAATCCACCCATAAAAGACCCTTGGTGTTGACGACAATACAAACCCAGCTCCCCCCCCCCCCCTTCACCCCCCCCCCGTTTTTTTTTTTTTTTATCTTTTATCTTTTCTTGTTCTCCTTTTCTTTCTTCTTACCTTCTTGTTACTCGCCCAGTTAACCACTGGGTTCCTCTTTAGAGAACATTAGGCATGCCATTGTCATATTTACCTTGCTTACATTAGCGACCCTCACGACAATCTAAGCTTACTTACAGGTACCACCACTCCAGTAAAACACTAGCTTCATCCTCAACGGTTGTGCTGCATCTACCCTGCCTCCTTCTGCGGCGCTATAATGAGAATTACATACTAAGAAGGTCCGATGCGATAACATTCCCATGCGCCCTACTAGACTGCCTGAGTATTACAGACTTACCCCGTCGTGGACTGGCACATCCATGCTCCTTATGTGGTTCTTTGTAAGAATATTCCTACTTTCTCCCGACATGCACTGCCAAATGTTGTAAATGACCATCATTTGCTTTTCTTTTGTATTATTATGCACTTTTTCAATAAACGTTTTTTTTTTGGAAAAAAAAAAATAAAAAAAACAATCATTCTAAACACTTTTTTCCATTTTTTTTATAGATGATCAAATTCCCTCTGGTCTCAGCTGCATAGGAGCAGACACAGCAATAAACTGAACTTCCCAGTGAAAGGCTGTGCGGGGGGTGGGGGGTGCCAGGACAAACCTGATCATTGGAGGACAGCAGGCTCAGTTCCTAGCACAGCTAGAGAACTGACCACACTGTACTCTCCTGGCTATGGTGGTCAGTTTTTATTAGAAAAGAAGAGGAAATGTCAGGAACACCAGGGATTTCACACAGAGGACGCAATACAAAGAAATCGGGAAATTCTTTCATACAAGTATATGGTACAGCAGGCATATATCAGGAATATGAAATGTTGGGCTTACATATTCCTTAGGAATAGTTGGGCATATGAAGGTAGGAAGGGAGTTAGGGAATCTAGGTTTGTGGTTCTGAAGTTTTTTTATGTGCTCTGTTTTGACATTTTATTACAATGTCAAGACAATGCAGTTTGGTACTGAAGAAAGGAAGCTTGCAAACTAAACTACACAAAAGTAAGAATCCTGACTATGACTACCAAACCCCCTGTATTCATAAGCAAAAGTACAGTATATATATCACACACTGCTACCACTCATGAACATGTATGCATCCCTCATGTAGCATAGTACGCATTATATGTCCCTCCAAGGAGGCAGTAATCCGCATTAGATCCATAACAGGTCAATGTGTAAATATAATCAAACAGTACTTTCAAATATCACTGTATAGGCTAATCAGCCAATGATACGCTGACCATCATGGCTCCTGGATAAATCACTGTCCATAAATTTGTTAATGAAATTGTCTATCAATGTAGCCCATGTGAAAATATTGATGTAGTGATAATTATGATGAAAAACATCCTGTCATTTCAGAGACATGCTTCTTCACTTGTGATGGATTCCAATTGTACAGATCAAGCATGATCAGACATCCATAAGCTCCAGTGATCTGGTCAGAACACCCCCATTAGGAGGAGACTGGCTCTACATCTGGGTACCAAACTTAGAAAAAGCATGTATCAGAATGGAATGCAAAGGGAACTACCATGTAGCTAGTGAGAAAAAGTAATTAATCAGAATTGCTGACATAGCATCAGCTGCTTTAGAGGCACAAACTACGTTATTAAACTTTTTTGCCACTGGACAATTTGTATAAAGTTGAGGACTTTAGGATTTGTTTTTTTAGGAGTAACTTTCCTATAGGTTTAGAGTGGCTCATACTTCTACTATTCAGTTCAGACCTGTTATCGGATAATAACTCAGTCTACCTAATCTATGTAAAAAGACTTTTTTAAATTTGAAATTAATCAGATTGGAGTGCAACTGTATTTCACCCAAGCTAAAAGTACATATAAAAAAATCTAACAAATGTATTACATATCCAAAATACGTGATGCCAGTGCAGTTTGATTGGAAGTTTGGATTTTCTGGACTTCGTGCAGGATTCCATTAATTCTTCTGCATTCCGAACCCAGGTACCTCACTATTTCTTATGAAACCCACTCTCACAAAACTCAAAATTAAAAACTATTTTTGGGAGAATTCTAGTATATCTTCTGCTGGTTAATCAAATATCATATTTTAAGTATTAAGATAGGAGATCATGATTTTGTAAGATAATGTAGATATTTTGTGAACATCAAAGGGTCGTGGCCTTCTATGTTATTTTTACACATTAAATATTATATTGTAACATAGGAGTTAAAAAAAAACTCTAACACAGCCTAGACATGTTTCACCTTATGTTTTGAGACTCCTTTTCTGCTATAAACATGTAATTGACCTATTTATTCTGAATGAGAATGTGTCCTTAGCATAGCTGTCCAGTGATCCATGAATGGTACCTTGTGAATGTATTTTAATGGGCAAAAACTCAGAAAATCAAAACAGCCAATATACATTTGTCAGATCTCCTCTCTTTATCTACAGATTAGAAAATTAAGTTAAGCTAGGGATTGTAGTTACAATATGAGTCTTGTTAAAATTTGTAAGTAATTTTTATGCTAATATCAGGCTCACCACATACCATTAGTATTATATATAATACTATCAGGTATAGGTGTCCACCTACTAAAACCTGTTGATTTTTTAGATGAGAGTCAAATGGAAATAGTTAAAATTTGCTGAGTTCTGCTAAGTTATAAATATGTGCCACAATTCAATGAAGATGCAATATGGGGATATTTTTATTTTTGCTGAAGCTAACACAACTTCTTCAAAGCTAAAAGAATTTGGTGTGGTAGCAAAAAGTGGTGGAAGTGAGGGGAGGTAAATTGGTTGAAACTGTATGCGAGAAATCCAGTGTGCAGGTAAATTCCAGTTGGGTTGATAACAGTATATTTGCTGTACTGAAATCCTAAGCATAGCTGTCAGCCCTGCCTGAAGGACCCCAAAACTCCACTGTCCCCTATCTCTCTCCATCCCATTCCATATGCATACATTGATTTATTTTCCAGCAAAACAATGCTGCGGCATTGTCTCCCAAGAATCTGCCCACTGTTTATAGGGAAAGGGCTCTTGGGAGATGTAATTCTGTGGTTTGCCTACATCAATAGGAATAGAGTTTCCAGCAGCTGCCTCTGCAAACGGTTTACATGCCTGGTGGTCATGTTACAGGCAACTGTTCCTCAGTATAGGAACAAGATAAAAGAAAAATAATGCTACAACTCCCCACCTGGGCTGGCTGAGCTCAGCTCCTGAAACAAGGTTTTGTCAGGAGGATCCCATTGGCCATAGTTTCTAATTTACTCCCAACCGGCGACTCATTTCTAGGACTAGGAGTGAAAAGCCATACACATTCTTTCTTTTTCCCTCCTCTTTTGTTTTCTTTTCTGCCCTCACCTCTTATGTATTATTTTTTTTACCTGCCTAATATTCTCTGTGATTGTGAACTGGGGTGATGCCATGTCTTTGATATTTGTCATTTGACATTCGATGTCCATCTGACTTCTTTATTATGTCAGGCTACCAATGTATGTATCCTTGTAACTGTGATGCTTACTGTTATGTCTTTGGTTTTGCATTATGACCTTGTACTGTACGATTGACATGCTTCTGTACTACAGTATATACAATAGTTATTTTCAGTAAAATGTTTCTGGATTAAAAAAATAATGCTAAAACATTATCTGGAGAGGGAGAGGAAGGATTGGAGTTAAATTTGAGTAGACTGGGCATATGCTCTATGTTTTATGTTTATGGGTATGCCAACCAGTATATGCCTAAGTCTTTGCTTTATGTATATCTATGTACTGTATTTCTGATTATTTATCTTTTACACTTTATATTTTGCTTATGCCATAAGTGCCAGTAGTCTAACCATATATACAACAGGAGAGAGTAATATAAACAGTGGATGCTGGTACAGAGCAGGATGTAGTGCATCAAATCCTAAAAATAAGGCCCTTGGTATTGCAGCCAGCAGTAGGCAGGGAGCAGAAACTGTGTTAACAGGAATTTTCTTCATTGGAGAATCATTTTTTCTACAAATGTGGGATTGCACTTTCTATATTGCCTCAGATTTGGTGGTGCTGATCTTTTTGAAGGGAAAACGCATAAGTGCTCAGAAACAACATTTCTCAAACTGAATTTCATTAGATAGAGGAATGGGATTTGGTGGCCATCTGCGATTTGGACAATAAATGGTTGGTTTCAGTTTTAAAACTCTTAATGGCTTCCCACTGCAATGCCTCTTGGTGCTGGATGTTATTAAAGATGGTACAAAAACACCAGGGTGAATTCAATAGCGACCTGGGATCCAGCTGTCCCAGGTGAGTGCGGAAAGTACTGTGTCAGTTGTAAAAAGGAAACCAAGTACTTCTTGAAATTCTTAAAAGGCATCTACAATGTATATACTGTACGTATATGAGCTTTTTTATTTATTGAATGAGTTGCATACTAATATTTCATATTTTCTACTTGTAGTAAACAGATGAAGCCTGAAGAAAAGTCTGTGATGACAGGTGAAGTCTGGGAGATTGTTTTTTGTGTTTGACATATGTTTCTCTACGCACTTATGTTCTGCTATTATTAGGGCATTTCTGCATTTTCCTGTTATTCTTAACACGCATGTACACTTGTATTAAACCAATAGGTTCTTGAATATCCCCCCCGTCTCACACACACATCAATACACCTTTAATTGCATTTCATTAGCTCTTGGCCTAGTGATATACCAGCATAGATACATACATATAGTTTAATCAGCATTTTACCAAGTGTTGATTACTGAATACTGTGCACAACGTAAGGTGTTATGCAAACACATATGGAAACTCTTCTATAAATAAAAGTGTAGAAGACATTCTTTCTTACAGAAAATATATTACAAGCCATCTACGTATAAACATGTTGAACTGCAGACATTGGCTAAGCAAAAACCTTAAGTCTGAGCTTGAACTTTTGTTTTTATTGCTCATTAGCAAACAATCCAAATATTTAAAGTGACCCTTTCATTCCTTTTTGCTATCCTATCTAAAGCTACAGGGTATAGATATTGTAGACAACGTATTTCTCCTGTCACCACTCTCTAACATCAAAACAGATGAAACATAGAAGACTGATGGCAAAAAAGACCAAGTGGTTCATTGAGTCTGCTCTAAAACAACACTTTCTAAAGTTACTTGACTTTTTCCTGCTAGTTTGAGGTCATGCCTGTGTTCTTGAACTCAACTTCATATTGAACAGACTGCCCTTTTGAACTTTATTCTCCCCATTTAAAGTTTTTTAAGGTTTTAAAACCTTTAAATCCATAAACAACAGCTGTAAAACTCTGTGTAATAAATTACTTTAACTTCAGCAGTTGGATGTACAGGACCTCAGAGCAAGCTCATCTGCCTACAGTAATCCAATGAAAATACCGTATGGAGCTGAGGTGAGCCGTCCCTGATCCTGCTGCCCTCCTCCACCACTGCGCTCCCAAGGCTGACACACTTCGGGTGCCGCTCCCTCCTTTCTGCCTGCGACGCTGGGGGAACACATGGACCACTTTGTGGAGCTGTCCCATGATCACTCCTCTCCTGTCCCCCCATCACAGGGGGACACAGCGGCTGCTGCAGCCAAGATGGCTGCTGCTGCAATTATTCCCACTGACACTCCCATTCCCACTGGATCAGCAGAGCTCACAGCAGCTACAGCCTCCTACTCCTCAGCCTCTGGACCCTGCCTCATCAGTGGGCATTGCCCACGCAGTTATGGCACTCCTAATGCCTGCTCTCATGGCAGCAGTCAGCAGTGCTGTTCTTAAAGGGCTAGAACAGCTACATAAAGATTTCCACGCACAGGCTCAGCACATTACACAGATGAACGATAGGATCTCCTCTGTTGAAGATGACTCATTGGCTGTTTCAGCTGCAGTAGCACGACTGACCACAGTCCAAAGATCTTCAGGATAAGATAGGCAATTTAGAAAACCGCTCTCGGCAGAAAAATTTGCACATTATAGGCCTGTCTGAGACTTATTCTCCCTCCATGCTGATCAACATATGTGCTACATCCATTCTGGAGCACAGAGGTCTGCGATACCCCTATGTGGTTGAAAGAGCCCATGGTATTGGCCCGCTGTCTGATTCTCACACTAAACCTAGGTCGGTGATTGTAAGCTATCTGAACTATTGTCACAAACAGGCCATCCTTCAGAAATTCCAGAGCATGCATGTTTTAATCTGTAGACAGTCACCAATTCCTCTTTTTCGCGGACGGCTCAATGGAGGTTATGGGACAACGTAAGACCTTCTCTGCGATCTGCTCCACTCTCACAGGCAGGTTAAATTCACCCTGGCTTATCCCACTGTTTTTCATATTCAGCCCCCGGATGGAGAAAGGCTATCCTTCACCTCCCCGTTGGAAGCAGAGCAATACCTGAACAATATCCCTGAAGCAGCCATGGATCAAAGTCTTTCTTTTGCACCGCCTCCCTCCTCCCCCCAAGGAGAAATTCTGCACCCTTCCAGAATCAACCGAGTCCCCAGAAACCACCACACAAACGGGTGTGCTTTGGTCAGGCCGAAGTCGGCTACATTACCTGCTGACCTGCTTCATCGGATGATATGTAATGGTTTTCCTTGTTTCTATGCGCCTTCTCAGGGACTGATGTAATTTGTCATTTAATGGCTAATGTTTGGTTCTTGTCTGTCTGGTTTCATGCCTCCCCTGTGGCGATCCACCCTGCACACCTGTCCCCTTGGATGGGTGAAGAGGATCCTCAGGTTTTTTTACCCTCCTTTTGCCTTTCCCCCTCTATCCTCCACCTACACTCCTTTCCCCCTTCCCTCTCCCTCCCCTCCCCCCATATACGTTGTTGTCCAAGACAGTAGTGGAGTGAGGGAGCTTCGTTAGATTGCTCTATGTGGAAAAAAAGTGAATTTCCCAATTTACCTGGGGAGCTTCTCCCCATTTGTTCAAAAAGTTCTGCTTTTATTGTTTTGCATTGTTGTCTTTTACTGTTGTATTTCGCTAGGTGCTGAATATTGTTCTGATCAACCTGGACTCATTGGGGTGATGTCTGGCGTGGTTCTGCCTTATCCTATGTTCATACTATGGCAGACATGACTCCACCTAATGACAGGGATCACCTGAAGGTAATCTCATGGTATGTTAAGGGGCTACGCTCACCGAACAAGCATATGCAAGTACTACGCCATTTGAAATGTTTGGGGGCAGATGTGGCTCCTTTGCGGGAGGCACATCTCTCCACCAGCGATCTTTCGAGACTTTGGGTGGGTCAGGTGTATGGTTTTGTGGCAGTGGGCTGTAAGACGGGGGTAGCTATACTATTCCACAAAAATTTGCGTTACAATGTTCGCTATTTTAATTCTGATTCTGATGGTTGCAGACTTACTGTCCATATTACTATTGCCTCTCGTGATATTGCTATCTCCACTCTTTACGCTCCCAATTCTCCAGGACAAAACTTTTATCAGGGTTTGATTTCATGGGCCTCACAAATTCCGGAGTCCTGTCATATCCTGGATGGGGACTTCAACGCAGTTATGCACAATGATATTGACCGAAACAGAGATCATCCCGCACAATGTCCTGGACAACTGCCTCAGTGTCCCCCCTCTACCCCTTTAGCACAATCTATCGATATGCTTAATCTGCATGACGTATGGTGTCTCGAACACCTGACAGACAAGGAATACACATTCTCTTCATCCCCTCATGACTCCCTTTCTCACATTGACTATCTTTTTTGCTCACAGACTCTCTTGTTAATGTTACATAGAACGACCATTTCCGATATGACCATTTCCGACCATTGTGCCATCCTATTACAGCTGTCTGGATTGAAAACTCCAAAATCCCTTACCCATGGTGCTTACCCTCTTATTTACCCAATAATGAAGACTTCAAGTCTTATCTACTTGCGGCGTGGCAGGAGTTTGCGGAAATGAACGGAGCACATTTAACCAATCCTAACCTATTCTGGGAAGCTGGGAAGGCGTTCCTTAGAGGGCGCATAATCTCCTATACCACACAATTTAAGAAAATGTCCCAACTGCTTTACCAACAGACGAGCAAATCTCTTCATCAGGCATATATTGCACTCTCCCTCAATCGCACACACGAGAATAGGCTGAATTGGCAATCTGCCAAACGAGCCTTTGATTATTGGGCTGAACAGCAGGAAGCAGCCAAATCAGCCTTTTCCACCTTAAAATTTTATAGATATGGCAATAAGGCAGAAAAGCTGTTGGCATGGCTTAGTGTGGACCCTCAAACTCCCACTCATATCTCTGCGCTCTGCCCACTCGCGGGCAATGTCTTAACGCTGTCATCTGATATTAACGACCTTCTCACATCCTATTACACTTCCTTGTATTCAGAAGACCCGTTTGACTCTAGAGCTGCTGAGGACTTTCTAGCCTCTATAAATCTCCCCAAGCTTTCTGGATCCCAGCTAAGAGCCTTAAATACTCCCATTACACGAGACAACATTTGTGCCGCTATCAAACACCTACCCTCAGCTAAAGCTCCTGGACCTGATGGTCTTAGTGCAGAATTCTATAAATTGACTTCGGAATTCATCCTGCACTTTCTAGATCATGTCTATAAGGCAATGTGGGAGGATGGTCCGTATCTCCCAACTGGCTCCAAGGCGCATATTAAGATCATAGCTAAGAAGGGGAAAGACCCACTGCTCCCAGGATTGTACCGACCTATCTCTTTAATGAATGTAGACGCCAAAATACTTTCCAAAATCGTGGCATCTAGGTTGGCCCCATTGCTTCCCAAAATACTACATTCGGCCCAAACCAGATTCATGCTGGGTTGCTTGGCAACGCTCAACATTTGCAAAGTGCTATTAGCCCTGGAACATCCTAAAACAAACCCACAGATGGATTTAGCACTTATAGCTTTAGACGCTGAAACAAGCCTTCGACAACATAAGCCTTCCCTGGCTCTTCATGTTTATGAGGAGGCTTGGTTTTTTGGGCCCCATTTTGGAATTTTTACGACACATGTACTGCTTACCCACAGTTAGATTAGTCACACCTGACTATATTTCCCCAAGCATTCCCTTAACCAAGGGTACCAGGCAGGGCTGCCCGCTCTCCCCCCTCCTCTTTAACATCGCCCTTGAACCTTTGTCCAGACTGCTCAATTCGACGTTGAGGGTTAGTGGTGTCACAATTGGCAACCTTACTCTCCGCTCAGCTCTCTTTGCAGATGATAGATAACTGTTCTCCTCAGATCCACCCAAAATCTTCCTACTACTTCAGGACCTGTTTGCGACCTTCTGTAAATGCTCTGGCCTCAGAATCAATTTTGATAAGAGCAAAGTACTCCCTATGAATGCTACTACATCAAATTGTTGGATTCCTTCTTCTCCCTTTGGTATAGCTACTCAATCCATTACATATTTGGGCACCTGCATAGGCAGAGAACCATCATCTTGTTATTACCTAAATTACCCTCCTTTAATCAACAAGATTGTACAGGAACTGGAAGTTTGGATGACTCTTCCCCTTTTGGGAGGTGTCATCTGTACAAAATGGTTTTGTTTGCAAGATTGCTCTATCCTCTGCAAACACTCCCTCTTCTGTTAAAACATTCTGATGTTCAGAAAATTCATAAGGCTCTACAGACCTTTCTGTGGCAGTGTAAAAAAATGTGTATTGCATTACAAAATCTTAGTCTCCCAAAGTGTGAAGGGGGTGCAGGCCTGCCGAATATTAGATTTTTCAACTTGTCCTGCCTTCTTCATCAGTCTTGATTTGATTAATGGGAAATCGCATTATTCAAACTACTTCCTAGAGGAGGCCCTGGTGTCTCCACTACACCTTCCAGCCATTTTGCATTCTAACCTCAAGGCCTTACCTTGATCTCTCCAATCGAATCTCCTGATGAGAGACACAGTATTTGACTAGAGGGAAATGTGGAATCTACTTGGCCTACTGCTAAGGATATCCTCCCACCTGCCAATTCTTGGAAACCCTCCAGCGAGTGAGCATGCGGCATTTACCCACTGGTCTCATAGCGGACTGACTAAAGTCATATCTTTGATGATATTAAACATACCTTCCTGACCTCTTCAGTACTAGCGGCCAAATACTCCCTACCGGGATATCATATCTTTTACTACCATCAGCTGGTGACCTTCTTCCGGACATACTATTCTCCAAAACACCATCCCTTCCAGCGCTCCTTTATAGAAATTCTACTGTGTCAGGATAACTATTCCACCTCAACAATCTACTCTCATCTAATCTCGCACCAGTCGGCAAAATACCATCTTACTCCTTTTAAGCCGTGGACTTCCATACTGTCTACTGATGAAACCCCGGACAAAATTCTGTCGGGATACCGGAAAATCTCTTCACTTGTCCTCTGCAAAACATGGCGGGAAACTCAATTCAAAATCATTCACAGAGCTTTACTATCCTTTCTCAGCAAATCCAGCTGTCACTCCCCGCCCTACATGTCATTGGTGCGACCACACTTGACCTACTTTTTTTCATCGCCTTTGGGAATGTGCCCGAGTTTCCACCTTCTGGGATTGAGTTCTTCGTTACATTAATCATCTGTACAACATCTCTCTCACCAAAGACCCTATGCTCTGTCTCTTCAATTATCAAGATCCTGCGATGTCGGCAAGTCTTAATGCTCTTCCTCAGTGGATCCATATTTGTTTATTGGTAGCTTGCAGAGCACTCATGCAAGCTTGGATACAGCTACACCCTCCACAGCTTAAGATGGTAATACAGGCACTAACTGCTCTATTTAATCTGGAGAAGCTGGACACCATTACACAGAATTTTAGGTCTACACGTTGCTTTATCTCTAGATGGCGGCGCTTCATGGAATACTCCTTTACTCCTGCAAACTAGCCACTCATATGGAACCTTTTCAATATGCGGTTTGGTATCTCAAAGCTCAATTTACCAATATGTTGTGTAAACTACGATTGTTCAGCTCCTATTGTAGCTCCACCCCACAGCTCTCTATTCCCCAGTCAAGTAATGGAACCTTTGCTCCTCCTTATGATTCTTAGCTCATAGGACTCTCTTTCTCCATTGTCTTTTTGATAGAGATGTTATTGTTCAGGCCTTAATGACCAAACTTCCGTTCCTAGGGAATTGCTTAATTCTTGGATTTCTGCTTATGTTGTACTGATTTGTTGTGACATTGATGCCTACTTGGATAGTGGCTTTCGTTTCCATTGCAGAAGTAGTACTGACTTCTGTACTCACCACTCTTATGAAAAAATGGTTTACAGACTTGTATGTCAAGATATTTTTGCACCAAGTGTATAAAATTCAATAAAATATTGTTTTAAAGAAAAAATGCACTGTTCCGATGTGAACCAGCCCTAAATTTGATTTTTCCTATAGTTTTATAGCTGCTCTCAAGAGATTGACATAGAGCTGTGGTGACATGTGAAAGGGGGAAAAAGGTAAAATAGGGATACAAGTCCAAAATAGGACAGGGAGACACTTTGAAAGCTACTGGGCTGCCCTTTTTATTATTAGTGTCACTTAGTTGAATTGGTAATCTACTTTCTAAATAATTCCATCAATTAGATTCATAGTGTCCTCTATGCCAGTATAATTTTGTCTTTACTAGAAATAGTTTTGACCAGCCTATGAAGTCTTTGTTTACACTGACACTTGTACTCAGCTTGAGCTTAGCTCTGCTTGTTGCACTTGTAATGACCCATAGGCCATGTACACAGCGATGTGAATGTGGGGTGCCCAGTGTGCATTCCTAATGCCTGCCAAAAACTGCCTGAAATACACAGCATCAGAAATACATTGTTTAAATAGTTACATGACCATAAACAGTCACAATTTCAGTTTAATTTCTCAAAAGGAAAAGCAAAGGGATTACTAGTTTGTTGTTCAGTCATCATGAGCAGTAATATAATAAGTTTAAATATGAAAAAGAAAGCAAGAAAAAAAGATTACATCAGTATCAGGTCAGCTTTAACAGAGAGGGGAAGCCCACTTGAACAAGATAAACCAAGCCGTTTTATGAAAGAGCCTGTTTAATTCCCAGATCCTCACTCCAATCTCTCTGTATTTTGTACCATGCTAATCAGAATCCCCCTGTGGCTGATTTATTATGCACTCAACTAAGCAATAAAATGATGCTGTCTTGCCAGCCTGTTTCACAAGGTCTCAGAAAGCTGGTTTAGATGTAATTTAGAGGTGCCAGTAAGAAGAACAGGGTTAAACGCTTGCACTAAATTTAGGAGACAGCAGGGCTTAATAGATCTACATCCTTCCAATAACCCAGTAGACATTTCTATTACAGGCTCTGTGCATAATGTACTTGAAAGGAAAAGTTCACCAAATTTACTACTCCATTAGATGATGCTGTTATGCAGTTTTCAGCAGCATCAAGAGGAGCTTAGCTGCTGAAAATGTTCATTTGTTCACATAATGTCTTGTCTCTTATTCTTGGCATTTAATAAATCTTAAAAGTTGGACATTTCACCATTTGCTGTTGAAAGCCAACAGCTGTGTTTTCTTATTATTACATAGAGCCTTGAAATTCCATATCATTACAAGTTTGACTGGTCTTGATTCTTTAAATTGTTCCGACATAAGTAACACACATTCTGAGACCGATCTACTAAAAGTTGCAATAAGGTGAAGTGAAATGAAGTGATCTTCTATACCCTTCAAACAACAAGTACTTTGTGATAAAGGAGTTCTATATCTTTCACATTCCACTGCACAAGAATACTTACTATATGCACACAGGTACAGTACATGTTTATTTCACTGCTGTATTTCACACTTTGTAAGTAAAGTCAGATTAGCTGTTATTTCTTAATTCTTTGTGTGATCTTCCTGCTTGACTCCTGAAAGATGGAAAAGTTTCAAGCAATAATAATGAGGGAAAACTACACTTGTGTATTATTAGAATAATTTTTTCTTAGTTTGCTGTGTTAACACTGAATTCATGAGTCTTTTTACTAAGTGAAATTACCAATGTTAGGTGCTTTAGTTTTTAACCTTTCAGATCTGGCAGTGTGGTTATGTTAAAAGCTCAGCTTTTTCTCTAATATACCTGCTAAAAGAAGTGTGGGGGTATGCCAGGAATGAAGGATGTTGAATGAGCTGCCACTGTTAGTGTTTTACAAAGGAAAAGGTCACACAAAATTGCACCTCCTTTGAAAACTGCCAGCCCAGTTCTGGAGGACATTGCCACTCTTCATCCCTACCGCTCCTCTTGGAAGTAGCACATAGATTTGGAATAGGGGGGGGCTTATATGCAAACTAAAGTAAATGTGTGTTTAGCCCATTCAAAATAAAGTAACAGATTACTTAAAAGTTAGAAACTACATATTTTTAACCCTTACATTAAAAGAAAATAGCTGGTGATCCTGTCAGTCTTCTTGGTAAAGAAATCCTTCTTGTTTTTATCTGCCCATGCCAAATAGATCCATGCTAATGTGTTCAGCTTGTGTCCTTACTTTCTCATTGGAAACACTGTGCTGTAAAGCTCAACTAGGAAATAGTGAAGACATATTCATAGCTATGCATTTTGTTGGAGACATGTGAAATGCAAAACTGGCTAAACAAAACTGCAGTCCTTTAGAAGGTAAAATAGGTCACATATATGTATTTCTGCATTGTGCTCAGCTGTTTTTCTGGAGTTCACATTTAAATGGATTAACAGCATTAGAATAAAATCACTCTTGAAGTTTAGTATTTAGTAATGATAGCAAAAATGACAAACATTTGTCATAGGCAGCATGGAGTTGCTTCTGGATCTAGGAGTTTTAGGAGCTGTTTAGGCAAACGAACTTAATGACAGGAGCATAGATCCAGGGCAGATTAAAAACAGCAATCTAAAACCAATGCAGATACAGACACAGGATCAGGGTAGGTAAACAAAAATATACCACCCGCCAGCTGATGGAAGTGCAGGGACAGTGAGCTCCTGACCTTCACCATAGTCCTTAAAATGTATTTCTGATTTTGTAATCAAATTTGAACAAAAAAAAAACAATATATGTTTGTTATGTGCTCCTATTTATATAGCATCACTAAAATACATTTTTAAAAACATTAACTTTTGGGTGTTTGTTTGAAGCATGCCTCTAGGCAGACTGTAAGCTACTCCTAATAATTTTGCATTGATCCTATCCCCCCCACAAACTGGGAACTCACGGAGTCTCCCCTCATTAGCATACTGTACTGTAGCAAACATGAAAAGAACAGAAAGAAAAAATAAATACAGTATGACAGAAAAAAATTACAATTTTCAAAGTAATTAGTAGATTGTCAATTCCTAAAATTAACAGCAATAGCCAGAGGTGACTAAAGTATAGTTCTAACATTCATTAGAGTAAGCTCCCAATACTACAATGCCTTCTAATAATAATGTAAGTGAACTATGCCTTAACCAATCCATTATAAGAAAAATGACTCAGTAATAGTTTATCTGATCGCGGGGTCCCCCGTCTCAGACAGTTTACCCTTCTATATTACATATTAGATCATTTATCCTATTGATTCCTCTTGGCGACGTATACCCATTTCTGAGTCTAAGGGAGAACTCACAGCTATAATTCATTAGCATGGAGGCTGAGTGGACATCCATTGCTTGGTAATTAGCTTTCATGTTCAAATGGAGTTTCTCTGAGAGTACTCTGTCTGATTATCCTATTACATATGAGAGGTCCTAGGTACTCTGGATCCAGTGGTATGGCCACATTCATACACAAGAGTTTGACTACTTAATCGCAATGCATGTGCATAAGTAGTCAACCCAAATCAAGTAAAATATTGTAAATCACCACTAAGGTCCCATTTCTTCCACATGTACAGTACCTGTGAATTTCTAACTATATCTGGACAGATAAGCAAAATTAATAATAAATAAAAGTATCCATCTGTCAAACCAGTATCGAAAGTGGTCTCCCGCAGTACACAGAACATTGAAGTGTAATTATTTTAGTAAATATAAACTGCTAAATACCTTTTCTCATCAGCAGTTAGAGCAGTCTTGTGACTTCTATCAGTGTCCAGGCAAGTGCATGTTAAAGCTTGTAGGAGGAGTTTTCAATCTGCTGTAGGAGGATGCAGAACCCCTGACCTCTGTCTGGACAGTGCTAATTGGCTCTGGGCTGATCACATGCACTCTCCCAAGAAAAAAATCTCTCTAGCAATACACATAAAACTGAGCATGTGCAAAGTGACTCCATATGATATGTCTTATCAGGAAATAAGAGGGGGACACTGGAAGAAGGGGAGGGTCAGAGAAGTTAGGATCAAACAACGTTTTTACACAATGCAGAGGATTAACCCCTTAGGTTCCACAGTGAGTATAACAAGTATGCTTTACTGCATATACAGACTGATTTTACTGTTGTGGGTTTAGTAACACTTTAAGAGCTAAAAGTTATTCAAACAAATTTGGATATCTGCTATAAATGATTTATATGATATCTTAGTAGTCCAAGAGTGAAAGGTCAATTTCAGTGATGCATAAATCTGAGATATCAACAACAGGACACTGATGATTTAGTTTAATGGAGGTACTTGCAACAAGAAGTTAAGGGAACTCTCCAAAAAGAAGGGAATTTGTCCCTGGAACAAGTATCCCCATTAGTCCCCTTTCCGCTTGTTCTAGAGACAATGCTAATATTTTTTTTTCAGTAACAATAAAAATTTGAACCTAAAACAAAAAAAAGCTTTTGCCTAGAGAAACATTTTGAGAGATATATTAGGGTTAGTGTTTAGGGACAAGGCATTAAAGGCTAAATGTAAGTATTAAGGTTAGTATTAAAAATTAGGACGTTTTTGCATGTTAAGTGAGTTTATCTTTTATGGTTCAGGGTAAGTGTTAAAAACTAAGGTTAAGTTGATGGGATTGGGGTAGGGGGAGGATATATGTTAGGGTCATGTTAACCACTAGGTTATAAGTGAGAGGAACCTAGGGATGCTGTTATAAATATTTAAAGTGATTCTAAAGGCTTATTTTTCTTAAGAACAAATAACAAACATGTCTATACTTACCTGCTGTGTGCAGTGGTTTTGCACAGAGCAGCCTGGATCCTCCTCTTCTCGAGTTCCCTGCAGGCTCTCCTGGCTCGCCCCTCCTGTTTGGTGCCCCCACAGCAAACAGCTTGCTATGGTGGCAAGAGCTGCTCTGTGTGTCCATTCACAATTTTTTTTTTACATACTGTCACCAGTGCAGTACAGCATCATCATATACTTGATGTGGGAGTGATCAGGGACACTGACTGGTGACAGTATTAAAAAAAATAGACTACAAAAGCTAATATTTTTGTTTCTATCCTTCATTTTTTATTACATTTTTTTCTTTTTCTGTGACCAGAGTAATATAATGCTATCATAGTAACATTTTACTTCTCTGGGGAAGTGATCAGTATTTTTTTTTTTAAACACGTTCTGATTGCTTATAGCAGTGAATGCCATTGCTATAAACAAGCATTTTACTGAAAGAAATCAATTAATTCAGTTTGCTTTGTTGTGATTAGCTGTGATTGGCCGTAGCATGGCACTGATGGACTGTGATTGGCCCAGTCTGTGCCATGTGATCACTTTGACCAATCACAGCTATCAACACAATTGTATACAATGGATGGCATAAAAAGAAAGCCATTCATTGTTTACAATTGTCTTGTAACCTGCTGTGATTGGTCATAGTGGTCACATGGTACTGGCAATGGGCCGATATACAGATCAGTCATCCGCTGTGTCCGCTGGACATAGCTGGTGACAGATCTTGCCGCAGCATGGCCCCTGCGGGTAGGAGTGAGGCTGCAATTCAGAAGGCCATAATTTTACTATAGGCTAGGAGGGAAAGGGTTAAGGAACTATTACCACCAATATTTATTTAAAAAAAAAAACTTTTTAACAATTTATTGTACAAAATCCATATAAAATCAAAACATTACAGCTTTCACCCCAAAATCTCTTTGCACCGATTACAAGGAATTGTCAATAAATAGTGCAAACTTGTGATGTGTCTCTATTTAACTGACGCGTTTTAGAGATATGTCAGTCTTTCCTCAGGGGTTTAAAGGATATAACATTTCTAAAGTACAATAGATATTGTTAAATAAATATATGCAAACAATGCATGTCTGTAAATATATACAGCATAATGTCTAATATTCGTATCTATTACTTACAATTAGAAAGACAGTATTTTCAAGATAAAAGCCGTATAAATTAAAAACATATGTGATTATTGCCATGTGACATCATTCTGCATTATGGGTGTGATAACGCCATCGCATCATTCCGCGCTTGTAACTGAGTGGCACAGAACTCAGGAGGCATAATTGAATGCTGGTGTCTTCCTCCCATGTTACAGGTGCTATTGTTTATATTCAGATACTGATATATCCCTGAAGTTCTTCTCTCATTGAAGCTTTTCTTATATACAGTATATGCCAAGTCTGCTACACTTTCGCATAGGACTTTCTCCATTGATAAATTTTGGTACTTTATTGGTCATTATTTTTATATCCAAATACACATGTAACTGTTCTTTTAAATTAGTTTAAAGGCCATACTTCATTTTCTCTGTAGGACTGGCATTTGTGGGCTCCAGTGGTCGCTTTGTGTTCCATTTTAATTTATATGGCTTTTATCTTGCAAATACCGTCTGCCTAATTGTAAGTAATATAAAGGAATATTAGATATTATATATGTACAGGCATGCTTTGTTTGCCTATATGTGTTAAAAATATCTATTATACTTCAGAGATGTTTTATCCTTCAAACCCCGGAGGAAAGAGTGACATATCTCTGAAACGCATCGGAATTATGGAGACACATCACAAGTTTGCACCATTTATTGACAGTTTTTTTTATTCAGTGCAAAAAGATTTTATGGTGAAAGCCGTAATGTTTTAATTAAATATGGATTTTGTACAATAAAATGTTAAACTTTTTTTTATAAATCTTTGTTGTAATAATGCCTTACAAGTTCCATTGGGGGAAAATCGTTTAGCATTTCATTACAATGGCTGCTTTCTTGTACATCCTCAATTATGTTAGCTCTCTACCCTGTTGAACAGGGGTGTCAAAGTGCAGCCCTCCAGCTGTTGTGGAACTAGAAGTCTCATGAGGCATTGCAACAGCTGGAGTGCTTCAGTTTGATACCCCTGCTGTCTTATGTGTTCTTCATTCTCCAAGGATGTTGGGGGAATTCTTACACCAATCTTCAGATACGCAGTATGACAAATAGAAAATGTGTCCCAGGCAGAGTTCTACTGGTAAAATCAAGGTTCCATAACCTCAGATACGGGTACCCAAAAGCCTCTTAACACATTGATGCATCGCAGATGTCCTGATGGTGATCAGTCTCACAAACACTGTCCCAGCTCTCTCATCTGCCTGACTCAAAGCTGCTAGTGTGGGAAAGGAGTTCAGCAAGGTGGCCACAGATACCATATTTCTCTCCACTGGTGTCTTTGTCAATCAGCAGAGGGAAGAGCAGGATAAGGGGTGCAATATAGAGCTTCTCTGATGGGTCTACTTGTCTCTCCTTAACTCTGACTTCAGTGGCAGAGCTCACTTCCAGACCGCTCCTACTCTAGCAGTTCAGCCTGCACTGCAAAAAGATGTTTTGGGGGTTGTGGACCTTTATCTCTGCCCCTAGTTTACTCTATCTAGTGGATGGCCTGAATGCCTCAGAGAAAGTCATGTTTAATTTCCACACAAGCTAATATTTTCTTCAGTGGGGTTTACAGAAATGTAAAGATTTGTAAGAATTATATTAGCCAAGGGCATCATTGATGTATATTAAAAAATGATAAGGACAGTTGTAGTGGATTTCTAAAATTCATTTATCAGTGACCAAATTTCCTGCTAAAGGTTCTTATCAGTGACCAAATTTCCTGCTAAAGGTTCTTATATAAAAAAAAATCCAACTGATAAACAATGGCCTACTTGCATAAAGCTGCCCATAAATCTTGCCCTTCTGTGGAGTTGTGTGCCTTAATAGTATGTAGCAGCAGCATTAAAGCCCTCTTCAATCATTAAAGGGAAAAATGAAAGGTAAGAAAGGAATGGTTTTGAGTTTCTCAGAGAAGGATGGGTTTGCACAATATATTGCCCTGGGTTTTGGGGGCATTAGAAATCTTAGGCACTTCCTAAAGCTGTGGCTGTATTGCACAGCAGGTGTTACTTTACCAGTTTAAGGCAAATAAGAGTTGTGTTATATAAAATCAAGTGATAGGGGGTCACCAAAGAGGGGTCCCTATAATTGCAATGTTTACAATAAAGTCAATTGGAATGTGAGTTTCACATTTTACATACTTTCTCTTCATATTTGCATTACTTGCTGCAGTTCGTAGAATACCCCCCAGAGTGAGCAAACACTTTGTGCTCCCCCTTAACAGATACTCATATAAGACAAAGATACCAAGGGAATGTATTGTTTTCATTAATTGGCCTGACTCCTAGACTTGCATTGCTAGAAGGAGTGGTACTGTAAAGTAGAAATTATATCCTACATAGTAATGAGCAAATTAAGAAAAAAACCCTTGCTTAATAGTAGTGCTACTATAGAAACATAGACATATATACATATAAAAATAAATTAGAATATATAAAAATAAGACTCATATACTAACACTGAGCAGCTGCCACTGAAAAGTGCAATCACCACAGTTACATGAATTATAAAATAAAAGTGAAGTGCTCAAATCGTTCCCATTAACCCTGATCAAAAATCTATACAAATCCTAGTGTTAATCAGTGACAGATCTGTGCAAAACAAATAGTATGCAAAAAATATACAAAATAAATAGGTGCCATATATAAATGACATGACATACTTCACATACATAGAAATTCATCAACCCCCCAAAGCAATTGTCCAAACACAATAATATGAGCCCCCATGCACCATTCAATCTTCATGTGATAAAGAACATCATATTTCTTCTGTGTGTGTCATCAGAAATCACACTTTCACCACTTGGAGAAACAATTTTGTGACCACCACCAACACTTCCACTCTGAGAGTCTCACCTGATAAAATGGACCCCACAAGCAAATGGAGGTCAAAATTAAGATCTTGTTACAGATGTATCGGAGCTTGCACCCAAAGTGCTTTCTTAGCAGTCACCAATTTCCCCAGTTTAGCTATAATTTAAGACAAAGTGAAGAACACATAGTGCAGACCACAAACCAGAATTTTTATTAAAAATATCCATATCAACACTCACATGGTGAAGACATCAAAAGTGCTTGTAAAACCACAAAATGAACCCCAACAAGATGGCATCTTAGCTCCACCTGACGATATGATGTCACTGACGGCTTGTTGCGTCGGATGTCGCTGTGCCTATACATGCCACCTGCCCCCAGTAAATGTATGGTGGGTGTTTGCCAAGTTGTCAGCAAGTGGATATATGGGTATATGGAAAGGCTTTCAACCACTCATCTCTATCTATCAGACTACAATAGCTTGGCATTCAACATGGATCATCCAGATTCATATGCTTGAATGTGTGAATCTGGGTAATTCCTGTGGGTTCAGCTTAAGGTCAGGCTGGAAGGCTCTGCAAATCAGGCCTCTATCACCCCTACCTAGTTCTGGAGGTCCATTGAAACCTCTGGAAGATAGTGGGCATAGGTACAGAAGCAAGGATCTGAATATTCATAGGAGCTTGACCAATCCCCAGGCAAGAGGCCTGGCAGGGTGGTAAGACAGGCCCCAAAATATTGAAGAGCCTGGCCAGTTGGGGTGGTTTGTGGTCAGGTGGAAGATGGAGTGCTGAGGATCAAGAGGTCTGGGGGGGGGACCCCAGGGAAGGAGTGGCTCTGCCTCCAGGCTAGAGCTGAGGAAGGAGGGAAAGAGATGAAGCTGGAGAGAGGATTCTTCACTACCCTACAATATTATTCAAGAGACACCTTGTCTTGCATGGGAAGACTAGCACAGCAGAAGGTCTAAACATCAGTCTTATCCAAAGGCAGCAGGATTCAAGGGACAGTGTGAGTACTTCTACAACCCAGGGCCTACAAGAGAGAAGGCTGCCAATTGCAATATCCAGCATGCTTTCATAGGAACAGTGTTACAGCTAACTTAAATCCTTTGCTCTGGGACACTTTACAAGGCAGTCAGGTGGGTTGGTATTTTATGTAAAGTATTGGGACTTTGTGAGTTTAACCCAGAGGACACAGAGCTCCTAAAACTATTGATCTTTTGGAGACTGATATTATTCCAGGAGGAGTACAGTGCGTGCACTTCCTTCTCTATGTGTACATAGTTAAAGAAGTTTGTCCTCTGATTGTTCTACCAAGTCAAGTTGGGTATCCCATATTCCCTTATCCCCATCCAAGTTGTTTACATTCAATATGACAACAAAAACAAGCCCATGGACTGGTTAGTGACTCTGTGAGAAAGTTAAAACATGCGTGTTGCCTGGCTGTGCAGGAATAGTTTTGTCAACCCTACAGAAACATAATCTAAGGGATGACTTTTGATTTGTTGTCTGCATTACTACACACAATTAGTAAGTCACTAAGGGGTTTATTTACTAAAGCTGGAGACTGCAAAATCAGACTCATTTCTACATATAAACCAATCAGCTTCCACGTTATATTGCCAAAGCTTAATTGAACAAGCTGAGGTTAGAAGCTGATTGGTTTCTATGCAGAAGTGAGCCTGATTTCGCATTCTCCAGCTTTAGTAAATAAACCCCTAACCCCCTGTTCACATCAAGCCCGAATTTGAAATCGTGCAACTTACAGTGAAGTCACACGATTTCAAAGTCGGGGAACCCACGATTTCAGGTTTGATTTGCAAAACATCTCATACAGATGTCTATGCAAATTGCACCAAAAGTAGTGCATGTACTACTTTTGAAATCAGTGCGGCTGCGACTAAGTCGGAACCACACTGATATGACTGCTCCAATTGCAGACAATAGGGTGCGACTTGGCATGCAATTTGCAAGTCGCAGGGCATGCAAATTGCATGCCAAATCGCATTCAGTGTGAACCATGGCTAAGAGACAATGAAAAGTGTGCTAACAAAAATATTTCTTGTAGCCCACCAAACCCAATTGAAATCCTTGCTTCATTTTCAACTTGGTACTGCAAACAAGCACAGCGGATATAGGTAATGTTTAGATGGTTGCTCACTTTCCACAGTATGTATTTGATATTCTGGTGCAGCAGATTATTGTGTGACATGGATCAGACATCTGCTGTTTCAACACAGGAGAGAAATTATTAAAAGGCATCCGTAACCTCCTTTTTGAAACATATGCAGCCAGAAAAGACTCTGTAGTGCAATATGAAACACCTGCTCTTTTTCCAGCACAGCACATAGCACAACATGTATCTCTACCTAGAGAAGTGGAAAAGTGCTGTCATTAGGGATGCTTCTTCAGACAGTAATTATGTATATAGAAGCACAGTAATGAACTGATGCACTTCATTGCCTTCTAGGTAATGTCTCCATTACCTGATAATACTCGAGATAGGAAAACAATTAGAACTTGTTAAGCTGACAAATGCTCAAAATATTCACATGAGAATGAGGGATCTACGCTTGAGGTGATAAGACATCAACAAGAATTTGAATATTGAAACATGTGTACAGGTAAAAGGATGGAAAAAGATACAGGAAACTGAAAAGCAGTGAAGAGAATAACATGCAGAATAAAGACACCTTACATTTCTCCTGGAAGCTCAGAAAGGGAATGTGCCAAATATTTTGTGCCATACTATGCAGATGTTACTAAAAAGATTATTACATTCACTACACTTAACAAATGAGCTACTGCAAGATTAAATAAAAATGAAGAAAAACCTTGCCAAAATATGTTAAGCCATATTTTGAAGTATTTCATCATAATTAGAAAAAAGCTCAGTTAAAATAAGATGTCTTTAGTATGATAATGTGAAAGTTGGATTGAATGTTTTTATCAGTCTGAGAGCTTACAGTTACAATATTCCTAGACCCCCCCAACTCTTCTTTTTTCCCCACCATCCCTCACCTCCCTCTCCCTTCCCTTCTCGCACCTTCTCTATACCTTTTTTTTCGAATATATAATTGCAATTATATCTTTTCAACACTAAACTATTCATACCCTATACACACCCCATGCCTACTCCTACTGTATTGTGATATACACTTTAATACGTGTCCTATTCAAGTTTGCATTCTCTATTAATCTAATATACAAGTGACACTCAGGGGTGGACTGACCATTTGGAAACTCGGGCACTGCCCGAGGGCCCGGGGTCAGTAGGGGGCCCCATGAGATGCCCCTAGTACCTTTTTCATAGGCTTTTTTGAGTTTGGGCAAGGTCACAGGGGCCCCATGATCCCCTATTGCCCGGGGACCCCATGAGTTGTCAGTCCGCCCCTGGTGACACTCACACATTGATTACTCCCATGATAATCTTCGCCCTTTCTTCATGTTTGTATGTCTCGAAAACTGCTGTTTTACCTACTCATTGAGGAGGGTTTGCTAAAACTGGAGAGTGCAAAATTTGGTGCAGCTCTGCAGAGAAAACAATCAGCTTCCAATTTTTATTGTCAAAGCATAATTGAACAAGCTGAAGTTAGAGCTGATCAGCTACCATGCACAGCTACACCAGATTCTGAGTGGTCCAGTTTTAGTAAATCTCCCCCATTATGTATTTACACATATTTTGTACAGCCTCTGTGTGGGTGCTTATGCTGTTGAATTTTTGTCTTTAAAAAAACAATAAAATCTTTGAAATGAAAAACGGAAAGAAATGAGATGATTACACAATATTTGAACTATCTACAAGGAGGAGAGCCAACTGGAGAGGGGTGAAAGCCATTAGGTTAGTAATTTGTAGCCACTAACATATTGTTTCCCAGTATCTGTAATAGGTTTACCAGTTTATATAGCCACCTTGCCCCACCCAGGTGTGTCTATTTAAAGCTGATCTCCAGGTTTAATTTAACTTTAAATAGTTAATTTGGGCCAAGCTGATCCAACTGAACTATTTACTTCACTAGCAGTTGCAGTGGCTGGGAGTGCTGTATAAACTGTATGCAGCCTCAGTTACATAGAGTATACAGTGCTGTGTCCCAGCTGTGGGAAGCAAGCATCTCGTTCCACACCCGGAACAAAACTGAGTCAGACTGAGTGGTGCTATACCTTCTCGTCACATTTCCACAATAAAATCAGATTGGGCTGAGAGCTGCTCATTCATTCAGAAAAAGCTTTGTTTTCTGTGAATGAACACAAAGCTTTCTCTGATTGACTGAGGCAGAGAGTTTGAAAGATGGTGTCAGAAACAATTGAGTACTGTCCATGATACTTCTTTTATTTGCACTAACATACAATTTTGAGGACAAGCTTTCAGGGTATGTCCGCTTCTTCAAGGTCCAAGCAGTACTAACCTTGGACCTTGAAGAAGGGGACACACCCCGAAAGTTTGTCCTCAAAATTGTATGTTAGTGCAAATAAAAAAAGTATCATGGACAGTACTCAATTGTTTCTGTCGCAAATGCACTAATACGGCTACAATCACCTCAAGCAAAGATGGTGTCACAAACAGTCTTAGCCAATCAGAGGAAGTTTTGTATTCACTGTCAGGCCAGTTTGATTTTGTTTCAGGAGCCGAATGGGAAGGTCTAGTCCCTCTGCTGGAACCTAGCACACATCTTATGATTTACAGAGCCAAATAAAAATTCAGTAATGAGGATTCAGGGCTTTCAAAGTCTAAGTGGCAAGAAAATTACAGAAATAATGGAAAATTGATGGATAAATGTTTAGGGTCTGAAGAAAGTCATATTGTACCCATTTAAGAGTAAATGATTTACAGGTACATGGTAGCTGACAAAAGTATATATGAAAACCAATCACTGAAAAACATATTTTTTTTATTGAATTTATTATTTTTAAATCTGTAGCTTTTGTTAAAATAGCAACTTTTAATCCTGCCATGAAAAACCTTGTTCAGGTATTTCCAGTGATAAGGTGACAACACCATGTCTCCAGATTGTTTTTCTGTATTATCACCTTGCCACATTGGTTTTCAATGGAGACTACAAGTGGTCAATTTAACACAGATCACATGGGCATGGTCCACAGTTGTCACCAAAGTGAAATGCTCCTAAAAATGCCATGGAGCGTCAGCTGCAAAGAAAGGATATCAGCAGCACTGAGATGCAACAAAGGAAGGAATATAGGTAAATCCAGGTATTTTCGTTTGAAAATTAGTTGTTTTAATAAATAGTGCATATGGTATATAGCAAATGAAATGCCATTTAGTTAGAGTTTACATCTACTTTATGTTTAATGTATTAAGCCATATATTTAGATATATGATGACACAAACATTATTAATGAATAAATTCATCTCTTCAAAAGCTAAACATTTAGAATACTGTAGAAAATAATCAAATTACACTTGTGAATATATTAGGTTAGTGACCAGCCTCAGGACACAGGGAACATCACATGAAATTCATGTAATTAATTCAACTAAACACTATACTGTAGATCAGGAGGAGAGCAAAGGACTTCTCTAGGGTATGTGAAGATGGTATAATACTTGAAAACCATAGCAGGTATGCTAGAGATTTCTATACAATGCTCTATGCATCTCTATGCAATACTCATTATTATTTTGAGGTATTATTTTTACAAGATGGACTTAGAGGCTTCCTCTCTTTTAATTCTACGTATTAAATAATAAGTAGAGGGACACTGATAAGTTTCTCAGAATTCTGTTATAGAGCCAACTAAAATAAACGACAGAAGACGTAATTATGTTCTAGCCTAACGTTCAACTCTTAACACCACAGAACAGAAATGGCAAATTAGGAATCCAACTGTTCATAAGCAAGCCTAAACATGCCTGTTTCACTTCAATCACTGATCTGATCATCACTGTGTAGCCATTGGAAATCTAACACTAGGATCGTGACTCTCCTTTTAGATAAATACTTTCATACAAATAAATAAATGAAGGGAAGAATCATGTGTTAGATAATTCTCCTTTTTAAGCATAATAATCTCACCCTGTGCCCTTGTAAGGGGGATTGTGATTGGTCAGGTGTTGGTGCCAAACTGGACAAGTCCCCACCCTGTTTCTTCTTGGATAGAACAGCTAGTCACCTGCTGTTGATGTAACCCTCTGCCGCAATATTGTGTCACATTCTTGGTCACAAGTCTGCTCGTGAAATTCCATAGGCCTTAATATTTAGAAACAAATCAATTTCTACACACAGATTGCATTTTCCGCACTTTGCTGAAACTTGGCAAAGTTTCCATGACATGTGACATCACATTGATATACTAACAGATTTCTTTGGTGCGGAACGCCATACACAGGAGCAGGGGCGGACTGACCATTTTGAAACTTGGGTACTGCCCGAGGGCTCGGGGTCAGTAGGGGGCCCCATGAGATGCCCCTGGTACCTTTTTCATAGGCTTTTTTGAGTTTGGGCAAGGACACAGGGGTCCCATGATCCCCTATTGCCCGGGGGCCCCATGAGTTGTCAGTCCACCCCTGCGCAGGAGTAGACATCCTCTTATAAGCCATCTTCCCTTTGCACTTACTCTCCTTGGGAGCACCACAGAGTTGGAACCACTTCCCTCATGTATAGTAAGTGCACAGTATAATAGAGTATAATCAAGTTGTCCTCATTAGTCCCTTCCAAAGCTCTGCCCAGCCAGGAATGCTTCCAGGTGACACATTTACTCCCAGGTGAATTAGTACTCACATCAGAGGCCTCTGGTCTAGCCTAAAAGGCATTTTGCACCAATCTCAAGACCCACAGAAGATCAAAAAACCAGTCAGGGTGACTACAGCTGTTCCTACTAGTTCTAAACCACCTTGCCTTGGTCTTCAGCCCTGTTAAAGGCCATTGAACAGTAGCTGACTACATCCAGATAGCTCTGGGTTTTTGGCTCCCATGAACAATCTAACAAGGCCCTTCCCATCCTGGTATTTATATGGGCATTAATTCCATGCTTTACATCACTAGTGGAAGGTTTTTTCTAAAAGGGGCCTAACACCCAATTACCACTTTTGCTATACCAGACTGTAATGGAAACAGAGCCATCTAGTGGCAAGCAAGTTAATTCTCCAGTGTACACTGAGGATACTAGGGAGGAGGTGGGGTTCTTTACAGGGAGATGGAGCGCATTAAAGCTAAATTCTAGGTTGACAATTTTTACATAGGTACATTGGTCCAGCTTGGACCAATGTAAGTGTACATGCTAAATGCCTGTGCGATCCCCATGGATGTTGGAAATCAGTGTTGTAGGAAGTGATCTACATTAGCTTCCAGGTCCCATGTGGAGCAGCTGCACTTCTGTTTATTGTACACAGGAGGCTGCCTACTCAACAAGGCACCATTCAGAGAACACTTTCCATTTTCTTTAAGAATATGAAGTGTTCTCTGATCAGATGAAGTGAAGAGTGTGACTTCACCACCCTACCTTTCCATCTTGTCCAATCAGATAATGCTTTGCATTCATTGAGAAAGCACAAAGTGTTCCCTGAATGGTGCACTTCCTGTGTTCACAATGTGTGTTGTTCACACAAAGTGGTTTTATATTCTTTGTGGCTATTGAGGAATATATTTAAGTAAAAGTTTTGGTGTCCAGAGTTCAGCGTTAAGGACATAACACTAGTGCAACTGCAACAAAATACTCACAAGCACAAGGAACCCCCTGAGGCCAGAGGGGAATCAAGACCCTTCAACCTGTTTCCTCAAACACAGTGTCATTGTCAATCCATTCTTATCTGCCTACGGTTTGAATAGTCCTGGGAAGCTAAACATATATTGAGCTAAAGGAAAAAGTACTGCCAACTTCTTATCCACCAACAGTTATCTTTGTAGGTCTCTCTTTAGCTTGCTCTCTGTATAGCAATATATCAATATAACAATACGTAAGCTGATTATTGTTATCATTACTAACGAAACCGAAACAAATGATAACCTATGTAATTAAAATAACCGATGATGATAAAAGGAAGCAGTATTAATGTGAAAGAGAAACAACTAAATCCATTATTCCTTGTATTAATCACTTACATTCACCTCCACATCCACCTTACATATTCATGAATAGACCCTTCTGAAGAAAAACCTCATTTACAAATTAGAAAAAATGGTTTGTCTTATCATAAAATTACAGTCAGTAAATTATTATTAGTGAGATAACACAGTTCAGCGCTTAGCAACCTAGAAAGGTCATTGTATTGTTCAAAATGCCACTGGGTATTACAGAGCTTTTAATAAAAAAATACAGTTCCTTTTTTTTTTACATACTTCTCAGCAGGGAAAGTTGTAAAAGCTTCTCAGTGGGTCGTATGGCCACCGTTTGAATTTGGCTTCGACTTAAAAGGATTGGAGTGGGTTGCCAAGAGAATGGCCCCATATATCCAATTGCTGTTGACAATGGGATGTCTATTCTGCCCCCATCACAACCAGCATGTTTAATGCAGCTGTATGGATTTACACAGTGGGTTTTCCAAAGGACCTAGCATCAAACAGGGCTGAAAAAACAAAAACCTATTTGTATGTTTCAATTTCAGGAACTCGAGGTAGAGGATTGTGGGAAAGAATGTGTGTAAAATTCACTCAGTATTGATTTCAGCTATTATGAAAAGAGAAAGAGCTAAGCAATTGAAATTAAAGCATTGAATGTCCTATTGCATGCAGAGCATTAAATACTGTTATGAAAGATGGTGAGACGTTTCTAGCCCTAGACTGTAGTATATGTGCATTTTACCAGATACTCTGGTAGATGTGACCAGAAGCAGCAAAGCAGTTATTAGTTCTGATGTGATTAAGAGATATATTCAAAGATATTATAGAATATTTATTAATGCCTTAACCCAGGGCTTGAAATTTCCGCTTGCCTGCTCGCCAATGGCGAGTGGAAATAATTGTGGGGGCGAGTGTGTCCCCCAGGCCAGGGGCGTATCTACCACAAGGCAAACAAGGTGTTTGCCTATGGCAGTAATTTTTATGGGGGCGGCATCGCCCCCCGGAAGAAGGGACCTTTTGGGCAGCAGCGGACAGAGCCATACAGGGCCACCAGCAGAGGGGTCACACCGGTACCCTTGTAGTGGCCCGGACAGCAGGAGAATCGATGCGGGGGAGGGCAGTTTCAGAGCGATGCTCCTGTACCTCTCCCTCCAGCAGCTGACGAGCCGGGACCAGGGGACAGCCTGGAGCAAGGAGAGGAGAAGTGTCGGAGAGGAATAAGCCCAGAGCAGGTGAGCTGTGCTGTGTTTTGTGGGATCTCCCTCCCTACACTGACAGATCATATGGGGCTGCAACCTCCCCCCCCCCTTCCTGCTGCCCGGAGATTAGCAGCCCTTGGAGAAGGTGTTTGTGTGCAGCCCCATACAATGTGAGAAAGGAAGAGAGAGAGAAGGGGAAGAGAGAGAGAGGGAAGAGAAAGAGAGAAGAGATAGAGAGGGGAGACAAATAGAGAGAGGGAAGAGAGAGAGAGAGGGAAGAGAAAGAGAGAAGAGATAGAGAGGGGGGAGAGAGAGAGAGACAGAGAGGGAAGAGAGAGAAGAGAGAGAGGGTGGAGACAAAGAGAGAGAGGGAAGAGAGAGAGAGAGGGAAGATGTGTATTTCTGTGTATGTACATGTATCTGTGTGTATGCGTGTCTGTATGTGCCTGTGTGTGTATAAATGTGTCTGTATGTGTGTGTGTGTACATGTTTCTGTGGGTGTATGTGTGTGTGTACAGGTGTCTCTGTTTGTGTGTGTTTGTTGGTGGTGAGTAACTCTTAAGGCCTGGCTAGTAGCTCAGGACTTGAAATTTTAAGCCCTGCCTTAACCTATCACACCATAAAAGCCCAATAGATCCTCCAGGTCAACTAACTAAATTTGTCTTGCCAGTTTCATGGTGTAATTGTAAAGTTCCTTGTGGCCTCTTACTTACCTCCCTTTGCAGAAACATCTGCAAACAAGTACCTGCCATTTATGATTTTGAGTACACCATGCAGGCAATGCTGGAGAAGCTTGAGTTCCACTTTTAGGATGCTCATCCTGTGAGCTGTTGTCTACTGTTGGGTTCAGTTTGCAGTCTCTTGAATTCCCACTGTGTATGTATCACCTGTTTCTGTATGTCAACCTAAGCTGTCGCTATTAGCCTCTGCTATTTGACCTAAACCTTCCTCCTCACCTGCCATTTTGTATATGTAGCCCCTCTTAGTCAGACTTCTGGTTTTTGATGGCTGACCACTTCTGTTCCTTTGCTTTCTAGTCCATTCTGGTAATACATTTTTAATATTATGTTTAAGTATCAGTATTATGTTTATGTATCAGGTCAAATGATATAGAAAGAATCTACACAGTCATGTCATAGTAAAGGTCATTAAGGTTGAGTAAAACTAGCAAAACATTTGTTGATATTGGTAATTCCTTAACCTTTTACCAAGTGTATGTGAAAACATAAAAGACATAACGAGACAATCCGGGGCACCGGATGTATGGTAACTTAATGTACATTATCAAGTCCAGAGAAAGAGGAAAGAAAAGAAAACGAGAGAGAGAAAAAGAAAAAGGAGAAGATGAAAATTAAGTAAATAAAGAAATCAATAATAAAGGGGGGGCAAAAAGGGAGGGAGGAGGGAGGAGGGAAGGGAGGATTTATCTTTACCCGAGAAGCCCCAGAAGGAACAGCTTTAAAGGATTCAAAATTGGAGGCAAACCTAATGGGACCAGACCATCCACATCAATTTGTGGGAGTCAGTCTTGTCATCCTCCCAGGCTATCATGCATTCCAGATGTTTGATCCTGTCCATTTCACAAGCCCAATCAGCCAGTGAGGGCAGAGATGTTTGCCGCCAATATCTAGCAATAACTGAGTGGCCTGCTGTAAGGAAATGCTGAATTAAGCCTTTCTAGATTTGTCTATAGGAGCCTAGCAACATAGAAAGATTAAGGTTCATTCGGGAATTTGTCCCTCACAAGGTTGTCATATAACTGTAGTATTTTATCCCAAAAAGGAGTAATACGTGGTCCTGTAAACATCTCTAACATGTATCCAGTATGGTAGGGTCTATTCTATGTAGGAGAGTAGGGCATCGGTACCACCGAGACACAATACGGTAGTTAGGTTCCTGGGCATGGGATGATATAAAAAGTTTAAAGCACCAGTGTTTTGTCCCATTCCATTTCGTCAGGTTGTGTATTCATTTCCCTTTCCCATTTTGAAAATAAAATGGTGGTGGATCTGGATGAGAGGCGTTTAAAAGAATGCGGTAAATCTGAGTATTGTAGAAGCATAACAAACTTCCCTAAAAGTTGGCTGTAATTATTTGGATATGGCCAACACAGACCTGCTCTGCAGCAATAGGTCACTTCTAATATTGAACTATTACTGGCTGCTATCAGCCAACAATAATTTACTACTGTATAACCAATGCTCCATGTTCAGAGAAAGTGCCATAATGTAACTTGTGATGTCACTACACTCCTGATGTAAAAACAGTGAAGTAGCACTGTGTTTATAAGCTCCTTTACAGTGTGCCCCATCCATAGAATGATAAAAAGACCGAGAGCTGAGAGTTTAAGCTCCAGGGCTTAGCACTGGGTCCCAGGAGTTTCTGACAGCTGTCAGTTTTAGCACTAGTGCCTGCAAGAACAGCAGAGTTTCAATGCCACTTTAACATGCGCTGGGACAAATAATCATTTTGCCTGGGCCTATTTAAAACAGGACCCAGGATTCAAATGTTTAATGAATATCTGCATAATTATCATAATAGGCAGCAGGCTTTTAAACATTACACCACATTCCAAATTATTATGCAAATTCTATTTAAGTTTCACAAAGATTAAATATTTTGTTTTTCAGTGTAACTCATGGATGGCATTGTGTGTCAGGGCTCTTTTGATCACTGAAAAAAATCTCGGACACCTGTGATAATTAGATTGGCAGGTGAGCCCAATTTAAGGAAAAACTACTAAAGGAGGGTGTTCCACATTATTAAGCAGAGCACCATTTTCCAGCAATATGGGGAAGAAAAAGGATCTCTCTGCTGCCGAAAAGAGTGAAATAGTTCAATGCCTTGGACGAGGTATGAAAACATTAGATATTTCACGAAAACTTAAGCGTGATCATCGCACTATTAAGAGATTTGTGGCTGATTCAGAGCACAGACGGGTTCGTGCAGATAAAGGCACATCGAGGAAGATTTTTGCCAGATCCATGCATTGGATCAAGAGAGCAGCTGCTAAAATACCATTACATAGCAGCAAACAGATATTTGAAGCTGCTGGTGCCTCTGGAGTCCCACGGACATCAAGGTGTAGAGTCCTCCAGAGTCTTGCAACTGTGCATAAACCTTCTATTCGGCCACCACTAACCAATGCTCATGAGCAGAAACGGCTGCATTGGGCAGAAAAATACATGAAGACTAATTTTCAAACAGTCCTGTTCACTGATGAGTGCCATGCAACCCTGAATGGTCCAGATGGATGGAGTGGTGGATGGTTGGTGGACGGCCACCCTGTTCCAACAAGGCTGCGACGTCAGCAAGGCGGTGGAGTTATGCTTTGTGCCGGAATCATGGGAACAGAGCTGGTCGGCCCCTTTAGTGTCCCCGAAGGTGTAAAGATGACCTCTGCAAAGTATGTGGAGTTTATGACTGATCACTTTCTTCCCTGGTACAGAAGGAAGAACTATGCTTTCCGTAATAAAATCATCTTCATGCATGACCATGCACCATCTCATACTGCAAAGAATACCTCTGCATCAATGGCTGCTATGGGGATAAAAGGAGAGAAAGTCATGGTGTGGCCTCCATCCTTCCCTGACCTCATACCTATTGAGAACCTTGATGCTGTTTGTTTACTAATGTTTTCTAACAAACCTCTGAGGGCTTCACGGAACAGTTGTATTTATACTGAGATTAAATTACACACAGGTGGACTCTATTTACTAATTAGGTGACTTCTGAAGGCAATTGGTTTCACCAGACTTTAGTTAGGGGTATCAGAGTAAAAGGGGCTGAATACAAATGCTCGCCACACTTTTCAGATATTTATTTGTAAAAACATTTGAAAACCATTTATCATTTTTCTTCCACTTCATCATTATTTACCAGTTTGTGTTGGTCTACCACAGCGGTTCTCAACCTGGGGGTCGCGACCCCTTTGGGGGTCGAACGACCATTTCCCAGGGGTCGCCTAAGACCATCGGAAAACACATATTTCCGATGGTCTTAGGAACCGAGACACCGCTGCTGTCTCCGGCGATGTGTGGGCGGGATGATACGCTGCTCCTGTCACCTGGCCACACCTCCGGGATCGCTCAGCAGCTCCGCCTCCTCGCCGCTGATTGGCCACCGGAACTGTAGCTCAGGAGAGGCACACAGGCGGCCAATCACCGGCGAGGAGGTGGAGCTTGGAGAGGAGGAGCCGAGCGGCAGCGCGCGTACATAAAAGAAGACCGAGGGAGCTGCCGGAGCGAGTGAAGAGGAGAGCGGCCAGAGAAGGAAGACAGCTGACAGGTAAGTGAGAGAGCGAGCCCAGGCTGGAGCAGGGGTCAGCAAAGTAAGTATCATTGGTGTCAGTGGGAGGAATAGTGCCCCATCATTTGTGTCACTAATACCAACGATGGGGCACTATTCCTCCCCCCACTGACACCAACGATGGGGCACTATTCCTCCCCCCACTGACACCAACGATGGGGCACTATTCCTCCCCCCACTGACACCAACGATGGGGCACTATTCCTCCCCCAACTGACACCAACGATGGGGCACTATTCCTCCCCCCACTGACACCAACGATGTGGCACTATTCCTCCCCCCACTGACACCAACGATGTGGCACTATTCCTCCCCCCACTGACACCAACGATGGGGCACTATTCCTCCCCCCACTGACACCAACGATGGGGCACTATTCCTCCCCCCACTGACACCAACGATGGGGCAGTATTCCTCCCCCCACTGACACCAACGATGGGGCACTATTCCTCCCCCCACTGACACCAACGATGGGGCACTATTCCTCCCCCCACTGACACCAACGATGGGGCACTATTTCCCCCCCCCTGACCCCAATGATGGGGCACTATTCTCCCCTCCACCACACTGACATCAATGATGGGGCACTATTCCTCCCACTGACACCAATGATGGGGCACTATTCCTCCCCCCACTGACACCAACGATGGGACACTATTTCCCCCCCCCCCCTGACCCCAATGATGGGGCACTATTCTCCCCTCCACCACACTGACATCAATGATGGGGCACTATTCCTCCCACTGACACCAATGATGGGGCACTATTCCTCCCACTGACACCAGTGATGGGGCACTACTCCCCCCACTGACACCAGTGATGGGGCACTATTCCTCCCACTGACACCAATGATGGGGCACTACTCCCCCCACTGACACCAATGATGGGGCACTACTCCCCCCACTGACACCAATGATGGGGCACTATTCCTCCCACTGACACCAATGATGTGGCACTATTCCTCCCACTGACACCAGTGATGGAGCACTACTCCTCCCACTGACACCAGTGATGGGGCACTACTCCCCCCACTGACACCAGTGATGGAGCACTACTCCCCCCACTGACACCAATGATGGGGCACTACTCCCCCCACTGACACCAATGATGGGGCACTACTCCTCCCACTGACACCAATGATGGGGCACTATTCCTCCCACTGACACCAATGATGGGGCACTATTCCTCCCACTGACTCCAATGATGGGGCACTATTCCTCCCACTGACACCAACGATGGGGCACTATTCCTCCCACTGATACCAACGATGGGGCACTATTCCTCCCACTGATACCAACGATGGGGCACTATTCCTCCCACTGACACCAACGATGGGGCACTATTCCTCCCACTGACACCAACGATGGGGCACTATTCCTCCCACTGACACCAACGATGGGGCACTATTCCTCCCACTGACACCAACGATGGGGCACTATTCCTCCCACTGACACCAACGATGGGGCACTATTCCTCCCACTGACACCAGTGATGGGGCACTATTCCTCCCACTGACATCAGTGATGGGGCACTATTCCTCCCACTGATACCAACGATGGGGCACTATTCCTCCCACTGACACCAGTGATGGGGCACTATTCCTCCCACTGACACCAGTGATGGGGCACTATTCATCCCACTGACATCAGTGATGGGGCACTATTCCTCCCACTGATACCAACGATGGGGCACTATTCCTCCCACTGATACCAATGATGGGGCACTATTCATCCCACTGACATCAGTGATGGGGCACTACTCCTTCCACTGACACCAATGACATGGCACTACTCCTCCCACTGCAAAATTACAGTTATGAAGTAGCAATGAAAATAATTTTATGGTTGGGGGTCACCACAACATGAGGAACTGTATTAAGGGGTCACAGCATTAGAAAGGTTGAGAACCACTGGTCTACCACATAAAATCCAAATAAAAGACCTTTACGTTTTTGGTTGTAACATGACAAAATGTGGAATATTTCAAGGGGTAAGAATCATTTTCCAAGGCACTGTACATTGGAGATAGTTGTATTTTCTGTTTACTTTTTCACTTTTACAAATGGCATACTGTTTAGTAATTTTGATTCACATTTTTAGCAGCATGGTCTATATACACATTTGTAGGGTTCACAAATGTGGAAGTTAGGCACATTTTGAAGACTACAACACCCATAGTCACATTCCTCTGTGTTTCCTTTTTTTTTGTTTTGCCTGTGGCGTGCAGTTTTTATTGTTAATTGTTGTCTTTCTTGGCTGAGGTTCATATCTTTTTTGTGATGCAATATATACATACTGATTACAGCACATACTGATGTCATAACAGTGGAGTTGATTTACTAAAATTGTAGAGTGCAAAATCTGGTGCAGCTCTGCATAGAAACCAATCACCTTCCAGATTTTGTTGTCAAAGTTGAAGTAAGAAGTTTATTGGCTAACATGTACAGCTGCACCAGATTTTGCAATCTCCAGTTTTAGTAAATCAACCTCATTATATATTATACATTGCTGTATTGTAGGGTAACCTAAAAAAGAACCTTTCAGTATGGCTTTATGAAAATGTGGTAGAGATAGAAGGGTCAACTCTACAGAGATGCTCTGTTTAGTGCATTCATGGTTTCTAAGAAAATTCTGAGAATCTTTCTGCTGCATAACTCATAACAGTCCTGGACTTGATGAAACTGTTCCACAATGTAAGGGAAATCCCAGAGTCCTGTGCACCCAGAGATAATCCTTCTATGCCCCCAATAATTGTTAGATTAGGGAGGGCTGGTCAAGAGTTAGAGATGGGGGTGGACTGAGAACAGTGCATGCAGAATGAAGCAGCAAAATGAGGCCCCTATCAATGGTGCTGTGCAGTGTTCAGCATCAAAGAGTACACCCCACTAAGCACCAGTATTTTCCTTCTCACTCCTCCCCCCTTTCCCTGACACCAATACTTTTTTCCCCTAATGACAATGTTGACACTTATTTCCTGCTACTAACATCAGGGGATTTTTTTCCTACCATTGGCGCAGGGGTATTTTTTCCTCTCACTGACCACTGATTCTGGGTAATTCTCCCCCCAACTGACACTAGGTGACAGGTGTTCTTTTCTTCCACTGACTAGTATTATAAGGGGCACTATGACATATACTCCTGACTGTTGCACATGCATATTTTTAATGTTACATAATTTGGACTGCTGTACTCTATGCATTATATTGTATATCACATAGTAATAACCACTATATTCTGTAAGCTGTGCTATACAATTCATTCTTCTGACGAATGTGTTTATTGTCTCAACAGTTGCTGGTTATGTAGTTTCCAGATGTTTTAACCGCTTCCCGACCGCCCTATAGCAGAAATACTGCTACAGGTCACATGCCTGATGAAGGGGTCCTGCGAGACTCTGAAACTTTGCCTTGCTGTAACTATGTGATCGTTCATTAAAACCTTTGGACCCATATTGGTGATCCTTGGTATGCTGGTGAGATTCTTCCTTGCTGATTCTGTTCGGTTTCAGCTGACGGTCGCTGCGGCACCCACTTATACACACACAGCCATTTTTAATGCAGGAACGTGTGCGCTGGGATTGTACACTTGCATACTACCCGCCCTACCCGCGCCACCATTCGTGGCCGCAGCTGTCAATCACCAGGTCATCGGGTGATTGCCGAGCATCTCCAACAGGTAAACAAACCAGTTCTCTTCCTTGTCAGCTCGTGCACACTGCTTTGAATGGCTGTGTGCTTACAGTAAAGCACACGGACACAGCACACAGCGAAACAGCACACAGTTAACCCTTTGATCGCCCCTCATGTTAACCCCTTCCTGCCCAGTGCCATTAGTACAGTGTCAGTGCTTTTATTCAGAACTAATCACTGTATTGGTGTAACTGGGGATATCAGTGACACCAAGTCAGTTTTCCCCAGTGTCAGAATGCCCGCTGCAGTCTCGCAGTCCCACTATAAGTCGCTGATCGCCACCAGTATATATACCACAATTTGTAAATGCTATAAACCAATACATTTACACATATTGGGATTTTTTTGAGCAAAGACATGTAGAAGAATACATTTTGGCCTAAATTTACAATTAAATTTGATTTTTGACATTTTTTTACTGGACATGTTTAATATCAATAAGTCTAAAATATTGTTTTTTTCTCAAAATTATAGAGCAAAAAATTAATAAATACACAGGCAATCAAATACCACCAAAAGAAAGTTCAATTTGTGGGGGAAAAAGGATGTAAATTTCATTTGGGTGCAGCTTTGCATGACTGCGCAATTGTCAGTTAGAGTAACGCAGCGCCCTAACAAAAAAAATGGCCTGGTCGGAAGGGGGGAGGTAAATTCTCTGGAGGGCATGTGGTTAATGAAGTAGTTTTAAAGTGATATTAAAAATTAATATTTAAAAAAAAAACAACAACAACGACAAACATATCTTACCTTATCTGCTCTGTGCAGTGGTTTTGCACAGAGCAGCCCCAGTCCTTCTCTTCTCAGGTCCCTCCGCCAGCGCTCCTGGCCCCTCCCTCTTGTCAAGTGCCCCCACAGCAAGCAGCTTCTCAGTTCCAAGCCTGTGTATCCATTCACACACAGAGCTGCTGATTGACCCCCCCCTTTCTCTCACCTCATTGGATCACTGGATGTGATTTACAGCAGCAGGAGCCAATGGCTCCCACTGCTGTCTCAGCCAATGAGAAGATAGAGTATCCGGAGAGCAGAGGCTCTTATGCACATCGCTGTATCATGATGGGGCTCAGGTATTAGGGGGACTGGGAGAGCTGCTGCACACAGAAGGTTTTTTACTTTCATGCATACAATGCATTTTCACATTCACTTGGTAATAGGTTAAGGAATTACCAATATCAACAAATGTTTTGCTAGTTTTACTCAGCCTTAATGACCTTTACTATGACATGACTATGTGTACATTCTTTCTATGTCATTTTGACCTAATACATAACATAATGCTGATACTTAAACATAATATTAAAAATCCATTACCAGAATGGATTAGAAAGCAAAGGAACAGAAGTGGTCAGCCATCAAAAACTAGAAGTGTGACTAAGAGGGGCTATATATACACGAAATGGCAGGTGAGGAGGAAGGTTCAGGTCAAATAGCAGAGGCTAATAGCGACAGGTTAGGCTGACATACAGAAACAGGTGATACATACACAGTGGGAATTCAAGAGACTGCAAACTGAACCCCACAGTAGACAACAGCTCACAGGGTTGAGCATCCTAAAAGCAGAACTCAAGCTTCTCCAGCATTGCCTGCATGGTGTACTCAAAATCATAAATGGCAGGTACTTGTTGTTTGCAGATGTTTCTGCAAAGGGTGGTAAGTAAGAGGCCACAAGGCAATTTACAATTACACCATGAAACTGGCAAGACAAATTTAGTTAGAATGCATGAAGGTAAAAAACCTGGAGCCTTTACAACCACTTTAAGGTAGGAAAAAGTGTTTGCTCTCTGTCTGTATTCCATTTTTTTTAATCCTTTAGGTTTATGTTCATCTGTGAGATACAAGACTCTCATTTACAGAGTAATTCTGGATGCAAGGTCTGTGACAAACATGGCACTGTATACTGTGAATAGGCTCAAATTCTGAACACATATGGCAAAAACTACTTGGAACAGCATCTAGCCATGTACAGCTATCAGGCATTTCAGCCTGTCATTGATTTTGACATACTGCTGGAATTGGGCTACATGCTGCACTTATGCTTCTCTTGCACCCAAAAATGAAGTGTATGGGCTGAATCGCCCATGTGCAGGAGACCAAAGAGAGTCAACTGGAGCATTAAGACATATGAGAAGCCATTGAATAATCCAGCCCATCAGCCTTTACCTCTGACTAAAATACTACTTTAAAGTGGAATGAAACTTCAATGTGCACTTATTCTTTACTGTGTGTACTTTCTATCTTACTACTGGTTAAAAGGTAGAAATTGCATTGGTGTAGGAGGTGCTTTTGCTGCTACCTTAGCCTGCTTCCACAAATCCTTCTCACATGCATTCCTCCAGCACAGAACCAGATTGTGGAAAAATGTATCAATGCACCTGGTCCTACACCCACACCACCAGAAGCAGTTGGACTTACAAGGTTTGCTGCTTTGTCTTATACGATCGTATGACACTGCTGAAGATTGTGCTGTGGGTATTTATTTCTTGCATACTATGATTCTGCTCAGTAGGGCTACTATAATACAATGGGTGGCGTCATTAGGTTGCTTGAAGAGGTCATTTTTAGGAAGGGCTGTTTATTATGATGATGTTGATGGGGTTAAAAAGCTGGGGGAAATGTATGCTACAAAATGGACAGCGATATTATGCAGGTGGGTGGATAGCATACTAGTAAGTGTATTATGCTGTGGTGGAAATATAAAATAATCTGCAAATGATGGGGTTATTATGCTGATAAGGAGTCTTATGTTGCCTGCAGAGGTTTGTAATGCTAGGAGGGGTATTATGCTTCAGATGGCAAGAATAGTATGTTGTAGGTGTAAATATTTAGCAATAAATGACTGGAATATTATCCTAGCAAAGTGAAAACTATGATGTAAGTGGTGTGAATATAACATGCAGATGGATGTTGGCCTGGCAGAAATGCTGGTAGGTGTAGTATACTACAAGCAGGAATGGATTTAAATTACCTGTCCTCCTGGTACAATTTTACTGGTTCACCCCATTTCTACCCCAGTCAACTGGTATCACACGAGTGACCATGAGCTCATAGCAGAAGCAGGAATCAGGTCTGTATGGCCTGGCCAGCAAGAAACAGTGCTGTAGGTCTGTACGCCGTACAGATCTGGCTGTGAAAGGGTTAAAGGATAAGATCATTTTAGAACAATTTGCAGTTTTCCTTTTTTCCCCTTTGTCCTGAGCTATCCAATCTCAAACCTGAACCAACAGAAACAGATTTGTTATGCCAAATTAGTTTTGAGGCCTTGATCAAAGAGTTTGCAAATCAAGAAGAAAACTTTTTAAAATTTAAATACATATTAAGGTATAAGTAAATAATTTACATACAGGGTTTTAAGGTCAACTTAAAAATGATTACCATCAAAGTGATAATTTATTGAATAAAAGGGTTTTAAGTACTTTTTTTATTTTGTTAACATCAAAGTGCGAATTTTTGATTTTGTGAACATCAAAGTGAAAACTGTTAATTCAGAGTGAAAACAAATATACAATAAAATATTTTTTTTAATTATCATTTATCAAAGAAGTGAGCACCCTCATCATTTCTTAATAAACAACCTCAGTCAGTTGCTGATTTTGATCCATGTGCAACACATTAAAAATAAAATGAAAAAAAAAATGTAATTGATATATTGTGGAGTTTATACATTTTCAAGCATTTACTTCACTTTTGACACTTATTGGGGAATATTTACTAAAACTGGTGCTCTCAAAATCTCATGCAGCTGTGCATGGTGGCCAATCAGATTTTAACTTCAGCTTGTTCAATTAAGCTTTGACAATAAAACATGGAAGCTTATAGGTTTCTAGGCAGAGCTGCACCAGACTTTGCACCATGCAGTTTTAGTAAATAACCCCCTTTGAGTCATAATGTATTATCAGTAAAGCAATAGAGGGCTTGGGAAGGCCACCATTTTTGGGCTGTGCTTATGAAATCAGTTGCCCTAATCTGACTATGTATGCAGGAATAAGGCCATGGCTACAAGACATGGAGTTATTGCTTTGAAAGTAAACCTTTCTTCGGTGCTTTTTTCAAAGTCCTTTGTTTCTTCACAAGAGTTATATAGGTTTATGGATGATAGCACCTTAAGACTGTGATTTGGCTAAATTCACCAACTCTTTTCTCGTTCAAGAGTTATTATATAGGGAAAGGGAGCTATTATGCTGTGAAACCCATTGAAATAATGGCAAAATAAACTAATGATAACCAACACTAATATTAGTACTAAAGTTTCTTATCAACACTGTGTTTTTGTAACAACCTGCTGGACATCCTCACAAATTACTTTCTTAAGGCTGTGAAATAATTGACTCAGAAAAATCAGATAATCAGAAGCCTGAAAGTAAAGTGTAAAACAAAAGAGATGATAAACATTTATCCATCCCTGTTGTAGTCAGCTGTCAGTTTTAGCATTATAGAGTGAAAAATACAGACCATCTGGAAAAGTAACAAAATAAGCTAAATATTATCCAGGCTGTAACACAGAGTCTAATACAAAGTCTGTACTGACAACATCAGTCTCTCATATGGACTTAGGGTCCTTTCACACAGGCGTTCTGTATGTCAGTTTTTCATCAGTTTTTATGGATGAAAAATGGACCCCCATCTATTTCTATGGACTTGCGGGTGTAAACGGATGAACAACCGTTTTTACATCCTTTAATGTCCGCATCTGTTTTTTTTTAATGGAAGAAAACCCTATTTTGCTTCTGCAAAAAAACCTGGAGTGGACAAAAAACGGATGTCAACAGATTGTATGCAGCCCGGCAGGTCAGGAAAGGGGGGGGAGCGAGTAAACGCCCCCCCTGAACCATACCAGGCCACATGCTCGCAACATGGGGGGGTGCTTTGGGGGGGCTCCCGCCCCAAAGTACCTTGTTCCCTTGTTGATGGGGACAAGGGCCACTTCCCCACAACCCTGGGCTGTGGTTGTGGGGGTCTGTGGGCAGGGGGCTTATTGGAATCTGGAAGCCCCCCTTTAGCAAGGGGGCCCCCAGATCCGGCCCCCTCTTATGTGAATGAGTATGGGGTATATGGTACTGCTACTCATTCACAAAAAAAAGTGTAGTGTGAAAAAAGACAGGAGACAGTCTTTGACAAGTTTTTTATTAAAAGAAGGAAAATAAAAGAATGTCCCACAAAGTAGATCCAACGTCAATCACAATGCCTCCCGCCACCGCCCCTGAAAAAAGAAAAAAAAAAACAAAGGCTCTGTTCCAGACACTGGCTCCCGCCGTCTGCCTGCTCTGCTAGCTTGACAGTCCCTTAAGTGTTCAGGCCAGCCCCTCCTCACCTCCACCCAGTGAGTTCTAGAGACTTCTCCAAGTCTTAGGTTCAGGGGAGGTATCAAGGAACTAACCTGCAGAGCCCCCAGCCCTGACTTGAATTGACCTGGCTGATTCACACCCAGGTTGACTCATGACTCACTAAAAAAACTATCTAGCTCTACCTGGCTATCTAGGGGGGCACTACAATACCAAAGAGGTATTTATCTGGGTGCAGAAGGTCTAGATTAGATTAGGCAAGGAGGCAAACAAGGGTGAGACTTTTTTTTTTGCGAAGTAGTCCTAACAGGATGCCATTATTCACTGAACTCCAGTACACCTTGGAATTGATAATTCCTGGTTTGCCTAAGGTAAGGAAATGTCTTGCAATTAACCAAGGTGACTTGTTCTGCTGTTCCTACTGGTATTGTTGCTTGAGCTAGTGCTGGCATAAGCAAAGGTGGAAGACGTGCAACCTTAACAATGCAGAAAAGAGAGGTAATTACTTTATCCTTAGCCATAAACTGTCTGCTCAAGGAAGGTTAATGCAAGCCATTTGCAAACTGTATCTTAGTTTTGGTTCCTTTTCAAAAGTCTTGAAAAATTCACTCCCTTTGCATTTATAGCAAAGGACCAAAAAGTGTCAGTAGTCATCATACTGTTTAATATTTAGAACATGTCACTCTGCAAACAATCAAACCAAATGCTCAAAAGGGTTTGTGTATATTTATATGGCATCAGTATCTTACATTTGTATGTTTCATAAGCACAAACAATCTAGGAAAACTGCAAAAGAAAAAAAGCAAGGAATGAGCTTGAAAAAATGTGTTGCTATTATTTTTTGGCCTATAAAAAATGTTCCTGGTTTTTAGGACTCAGGAGCTGTATTAGAATTTATTCTGGCATGTTCAGGTTAATATCTTATTTTTTAAGTAAAATTAAAGTACCAGGTTCCAGCTTGTATGTATGTGCCATCCCTGTAGGATCCTCATGGAAGCGGGAGATCACTGTACAGTAATCTCCACCAGCTTCGGAACCCTTGCTGTTGACAGAATAGAGGAGGTCACCATATCACATTTTCAATTTTCTCAGTGAATACAACATTTTATCTGATTGGCTGAGGTGGAGATAGTGATGACACTGCCCTGCCTCTCCAATTTCTCCATTCAGGAAATGCTTTGTATTCATTGAGAAATGTACTTTGGCAACCTCCTCTATTATGTCAGCAGCAAAGCAGCTGTTCAGCAAGGGATCCAGAGGCTAGTGGAGATTATTGTTGCGGCAATGCCTACTACAGTGATTTCCAGCTTCCAAATGGATGTTACAGCTATAGCACATTGAATCAAGTTGGACCAATTTAACTTTTAAATGTGAAAAATACCATACCTAGAATTCATCTTTAAAACTTTTCTGGGGAGGGGGGTTGAAATAATACACTTTAGTTTCTGAAACACAAATACAGGTATGTGTTTAATTTTAAAAAGTATCTCCAATCTACCTAAAAAGAAAAATGCTTTACACTGCATTTGGTCCCACCCACTCAACACTGATTGACAGCACAGCTTACAAACATAAAAAAGAAGAAAAAAGCTTTTTTTTAAACATCCTGCAAGTGTTCATGATTTTCCTGTTCAGGCATAACCTGCTGTGGAACACTTGCCTTATACTGAACAAAAATGCAAATTGCATTATATGTAGGTGGCAGAACCATTAAATAAAAAGTATGTTTAAGCAAGGAAAAAGGTGGTAAATTCTAACATTCTAATGTTTTGGTCTCTGCAGACAAATAGCACCTAAAAGCATTTCATAAAATAGTATACGGCACACTATAGTCCATGACAGTAAGCAAGTGATGAGCTGTAATGCAAAACATCAAAAGCACAGTGTTCTTTTAAAACATATAATACTGTTGACAACATCTACAGCCTTAAAATACCAGTATTTGGGCATCTTTACACCCACAGAGCTGTATTGATTTTGCCGTCAGCACACCTCTGTTCGTCTTTTTGATGAATTGAGGTTACTATCTCACAATTACTTATCAGGGAAGGTCCACATATTAGCAGACCAACAATACAGAAGATGTTAGATATTTATTCTCACGTAAGCAGAGCTGTAGATAATTTTTTGTTCTTGGGGGGGGGGGAATAGCAGGTAACTTTTAATATAATAAAATATGACAAATTGTCTATTATCCAGTCGTGGGATACAAACAAAGCAAGTGGAAAGCAAATGTGCTGCTTACCACAATATGGCGACCTTTGCACCAGTTCAGTAAGGTTATCTATTATGGAGCAAAGGGTGCCATTTTGTGTCAGAGCACTCATTGATTGTTTTACCATTTACAGATGAAAATAAATTGTGAATGCACTGCCTACTACAGGATGGTGCCTTTTGCACTGTAATAGCCAACCTTACCGGGCAGGTGCAAAGGTCACCATCATCTTGTGGAAGGCAGCACACTCTCTGATTTTTTGCTAATCTTTGCCAAAAAAAAGCTGTGAGTACATTGTATACCACAAAATGGTGCCCTTTTTTTACCTGCTCTGGTGGCACACTAAGGCTTGGTTGACACTGCCCACATCACATCGGCACACTAAGGGCCAGCTGTAGGGGACAGTATGGTATGCTTTTCAGTGCATCACACAGTTCCCTTTTTACGTGTGACTTTTTTGAAGTGACACTTCATTCATGTTACAGCACATCAACAGGGAGCATTGCTCTGCTGTGCGGTAACATGAGGCACCTTCCTGTGCACTGTGATAAAATGCAGCACAGCTCACTGCACCGTACCCCCAGGCTGTGTTGCAATGTGAACAGGACACATAGAAAATAAATGTTTTCTGTGTGTCCTAGCAGTAATCTGTGTTCATTCAGTGCAGTAAAATGCAGGTCATTGCAGTATATGTCAACAAGGCCTAAGACAAGATAATAGCCAAACCATGCTTACTGTGCAACCTTATTTAACTGCTTAAGGACCTCCCTATAGCAGATATACTGCTGCAGGGTAGCCCCTGTGTGCAAAATCACGTATATAATTAATTAATATATTGCATTTTCGGGTAGGGGGTGCTTGTGAGCCGCACAAGCGCCCTACCCGCAACGCTATTTGCGGCCGCAGGTGTCAATCATCGGGTCCCAGTCGGTGATTATCCACCGGCGCCCGGTGATTACCGCCGATCACCGACAAGGAGGAGGGCTGCTTTGTTTACCAACAGCCCTCCTCCCTGTCAGTTTGGGCACACTGCTCTGGATGGCTGAGCACAGCCATCCAGAGCACTGTGCTTACAGTGAAGAATACAATCCCTGTCGCAAACGTGCGCACCAGAGACTGACGCAATCCTCCATTTTGTCCCTCATTTTTCCCCCTTTCCTGTTAATCCATAGGGACATATGTGTGTTGGAAGGGTTACAGGCAGGCTAGAGCACGGCAGGGAGCCCAGAGCTAGAAAACACCTCTCTGAGTAAGGTGCCTGGCTGTCTGAGCAACCTGTGCCATGTAACACCTCATAAAAAATAACCAAGCCTTCCCAGGAGTTCAAGGCATTCCAACGAAGCACAAATCAGATAAACACTTTTCAAAATCCATTTTTCCCCTATGTATCATATCTTGGAATATGAGAGACGTACATAAAAACCAGACTTATCGTCAGATTGGCTAAGAGAAGACAAACAATTTGATGGGTCATTCACCTTGTCTCGAATACATAGGAAAGCCAAAAAATAGATCTCATGAACCGTTCAGTGTATAATTTCATAATTCATATCTAATCAATCCGCAGATGTGTCTGCATAATAATCTACCCACGGGTGGAATGTCACTTGTGCAGATGGAAAGTTATGGGCCAAAATATCAGTTACGGTAGATTTTGGCTCTAGTTGAGGTATCCGCCCATACCTCCACGCCCTAAACGGGGTATTGGTGCTTGACTTCAGAGACACCCCCTGCTGGGAAACTACAAAATAGGCTGTCAGGCCTAAGAGAGTTATGTTGAAGACGTCTCCCATTTTAACATCAGTACCACCTGGGGAGACCCGTGCCCTTTCGCTCTGAAACTTGGATCTGCTAACCCAGGACTTTGGCAAGTACCTTAACCCTTTCACCTCTCTCTGATATCTCTTTGCTGTGCTGTTAGTCTCTGTATATTTATATATATCTTAGTTCCATCTTTTTCTGTAAATATTTTTATTGCACCCGTTTGACCTTTTAGTAATAAATCTTTCCTTCTGAAAGTGTTGAACTGTTTCTATAGCGCTTTATTGCAATTTAGGAATTCCTGCCTCTAAAGAGAACGCTACTGTGTTTGTTTAACCCTCTGCATAATCGGCCTGCTGTGACCGTATTATGCAGACGATTATCTCAACCATTATAGTGTTTTAGCTGATATTGCCGAGTTTCCTCTTTCTCTGTACAAAAAGGAGGTGGTGGCAATGTGAAGGATTAATTGCGTAATTAACCTGACCCAGTAACAATTACTCAGGCTGCCTGTACATCTATTGTGGTCCAATTAGCTGGAAAATCGTTGTGCAGGGTGGAGCTGGGTGTGGCATTGTTACGCACGTGACAGCGCGGTTTTAGATTGGCTAGTCCTTCGGTCACGAGTTTGGTGAGAAGGGCTGGGGTCTGACTCTGCATCTGTGACCCCCCCCCGCTTCCTGGTAAAACACTCCCATCACACAGTTAACCTTTTGATTGCCCAGTGCCACTAGTACAGTGTCAGTGCTTTTTATTAGCACTGATCACTGTATTGGTGCCACTGGGGATGTCAGTGACACCAAGTCAGTTCCCCCCAGTGTCAGAATGCCCGCTGCAGTCCCACAGTCCCGCTATAAGTCTCTGATCTCCACCATTATTACTATAAAAAAAATTCCAGTATCTATACCACCATTTGTAAACGCTATACCTTACACATAAACCAATTAATTTACACGTATTGGGATTTTTTTTAGCAAAGTCATGGAGCAGAATACATTTTGGCCTATATTTATGACGAAATTTGATTTTTTAATTTTTTTACTGAACATGTTTAATAGCAAAAAGTCAAAAATGTCGTTTTTTTCTCAAAATTGACAGTCTTTATTGTTTATAGCGCAAAAAATAAAAACAGGTGATCAAATACCACTGAAAGAAAGCTCAATTCGTGGGGAAAAAAAAGAAAGAAATTTAATTTGGGTGCAGCGTTGCATGACCACGCAATTGTCAGTTAAATTAACACAGTGCCATAACACAAACCGCTTCTTTAACCGGTTCCTGACCGCCCTACTGCTACATAAATACTGAAATACTGCTACAGGGTGGCACGGGTGCGCAAAATCACGTATATATACGTGATTCACACACCTGTGGTTTTCAGGCCCCTCCCAGATAGTGTCAGATTGCCGGTCAGTACACCAGTAATCACATTTAACCCCTTAATTGCCAGAAACACGCTCATACACAATACACCTCCATTGCTAGTATAGTGTCTGAACAGATCAATATCTTTGATCAGATCAGCACTATACCAGCATTCACATTAGTACAGTGTCCCCAAAAACACAGCATTAGCAAGATCAGCTCCATTATCTGCCAGTACCTGCGTTTAGCCCCTATGCTTACCCCCCCCCTTCTCCCCCAGCAAGTGCAGTGTCAGAAGGTCACTGTAACTTGATACATTGCACAAAAAAAACGCAGTGTTCGCAGGATCAGGCCTGATCTCTGTTAGCACTTGCCGGTAAATTTTGATGACTCTCATATGCAACGGTACTAGTGCTGCTCTACCTTTTGGTGAACTGGCGAGCACCAGTGGCCTAGTACATTCTGGTCTTTCACAAACCAGAACTGCAGTATCACTTGGTGACGTGGCAAGTCCCATAAGTGCAGTACAAGCTGGTGCGGTGGCGAGCACAAGCAGCATCGTGCAGCCTCCAAGAATTTGCACACAGGTCCATAGAGCCCCTAGAATCCTTCCAGATATGCTTGCAAATCCCCATTGGCAGCGCACAAATTCTGCAGCACCCATACTTCCCCCATTCACTGCACAACCAGGAATTCAGGTGGAAACAGCAAATTTATCTACTCCCCTTGATTTTTTTGGAGCGGTTTTTCATGGAAGATCAGTATGCATTGATTGTTACGTAGTTACATAGTTAGTCTAGCTGCAAAAAGACAAAAGTCCATCCAGTTCAACCATAGAAACAAAAAAAAAAGTTATAATCCTATACCCACAGTTGATCCAGAGGAAGGCAAAAAAACCCATGATCCAATTTGCTCCTGCTGGGAAAAAAATTCCTTCCTGATCGGATATTACCTGGATCAACTTTACCTATACTGTAAATGTTAGTATCCAGTTATATTCTGTGTATCTAAAAAAAATTAATTGTGGTTGACTTGGTCCACAGACCCGATTCATCATATGCCCATGTCCTCTGCTGCCATGGCCAAGCATAGATATGAGAGTATAATGTGTTTTATGCATTTCAGTGACAACACACTCTGTCGTCCTCAGGGTGACCCTGAATTTGACTGGCTTCACAAAATTCTTCCCCTCGTAAATTACTTTAATCAAAAATTTGCAGATGTCTATACTCCCCAGCAAAACATCTGTGTTGATGAGTCCCTTATTAATCTTTCTGGCCGCCTTGCATTCAAACAATTTCTCCCCAGCAAGTGTGCCACCAATATGTTTTTGTTTTCTTTCTTCATTTTCCAGTGATCTGCAAAATACTCACCATGCTCCTTACCAAATTCCTTGGGGTGTCTACTTTCCAAAAAGGGGTAATTTTGGGAGGTTTGGTGCTAACCTGGCATTTCAGGGCCTCCGAAACTGTGGTATGTAGTCAGGAAGTGTAATGAGCAAATAAAGCCCTTTAAAAGTCTGAAGGTGCTTATTGGATGTTGGGGTCTTGTACTTGGCTAGACTGCCAAAAAGTCTCACACATGTGGTATTCCCATACTCGGTAGAAGTAGCAGAATGTATTTTGGGGTGTAATTCCACATATACCCATGGCTTGTGTGAGCAATATATAATTTAAATGACAACTTTGTGTAAAAAAAAAAATATTTTTGTCATGTTCCAAAAACTTGTGGAAAAAAAAATAATTTTCCATGGACTCAATATGCCTCTCAGCAGATAGCTTAGGGTGTCTACTTTCTGAAAAGGGGTCATTTGGGGGTGTTTGTACTGTCCTGTTATTTTAGTACCTCAAGAAATGTGATAGGCAGTCAGAAAGTAAAAGCTGTATAAATTCCATTATTTATACCATAGTTTGTAGATGCTTTAACTTTCACACAAAGCAATCAATATACAATTATTGGGATTATTTAACCAAAAACATGTAGAACAAATACATCTTGGCCTAAATTTATGCCAAAATTTGAGTTTTTTTGGATATTTTTTATGACAGACATGAGAAAATAACATTTTTTTCAAAATTTTTGGTGTTTTTTTGTTTATAGCGCGAAAAATAAAAAGTGTACAGGTGATTAAATACCACTGAAAGAAAGCTCTATTTGTGTGAAAAAAAGGACGAAAAATTAAATTTACATACTGTATTGCATGTTCACGCAATTGTCAGTTAAACTAGTGCAGTGCTGTATAGCAAAAAATGGCGTAAATTGGAGTATCTATTATTATTATTATACAGTATTTATAAAGCGCCAATAGTTCGCTCAGCGCTGTACATTACAAAGGGGGACAGAACATGTGACAGAACAATACCAATACAATGCAAAACATGAGGGGATTGAGGGCCCTGCTCTTTCGAGCTTACAATCTAGGAGGGAGGGGATGATGTCACAGGAGGAGATAGCTGTGGGGGATGGAGTGGTAGGAAGAGTGGAGGACGTCGGCAAGTTAGCAGGGGGTGAGGTAGGCTTCCCTGAAGAGATGGGTTTTCAGGGTGCGCCTAAAGGAGAGGAGAGTAGGTGATAATCTGATTGGTTGGGGCAGGGAGTTCCAGAGGATGAGTGACACCCTGGAGAAGTCCTGGAGGCGGGCATGGGAGGAGACCAGGGAACTAGAGAGAAGGAGGTCTTGTGAGGAGCGGAGTGTGCGTGCTGGGTGGTACTTGGACATTAGGTCAGTGATGTAGTTCAGGGCAGTGTGGTGGACGGCTTTGTACGTCAGTGTTAGGATTTTGAATTTGATCCGTTGCGCAATCGGAAGCCAGTGGAGGGATTGGCAGAGGGGGGTGGCGGAGATGGAGCGGTTGGAAAGGTGAATGAGTCTGGCTGCCGTATTCAGGATCAACTGAAGCGGGGATAGCCAGCGGCGAGGCAGGCCAGTGAGGAGGGAGTTGCAGTAGTCGAGTCGTGATATGATGAGGAAGTGGATGAGCTGTTTAGTGGTTTCTGGGGTTAGGAACTATACCATAGTTTGCAGAGGCTATAACTTTCACACAAAGCAATCAATATACACTTATTAGAATTTTTTTTAACCAAAAACATGTAGCAGAATACATTTTGGCCTATATTTATGACTTTGAGTTTACTATATATTTTTTATAGCCGAAAGTAAAAAATATAGTTTTTATTCAAAATTTTTGGTCTCTTTTTCTTTATAGAGCGAAAAATAAAAAACACACAGGTGATCAAATGCCACCAAAAGAAAGCTCTATTTGTGTGATAAAAGGACGTAAATTTCATTTATGTACTGTATTGCATGACTACTCAATTGTCAATTAAACTAGTGCAGCGCTGTATAGCAAAAAATGGCGTAAATTGCAGTATCTATACCATAGTTTGTAGACGCTATAACTTTCACGCAAAGTAATCAATATACACTTATTAGAATTTTTTTAACCAAAAAAAGGACATAAATTTGGTTTGGGTTCAGCAATGCATGACTGTGCAATTACCATTTGAAATAGTGCAGGAATGAGGCCTGGTCATTAAGGGGGGTAAATCCTCAGGATGGCAAGTGGTTAAGCATTGGAAAGGCCACTACATTGTGGTAGGCTATTTATAACCTATTCAAATTAAGGCCTCCTCAATGCAGCCATTTAGATGCAGCCACTGGATTCCAGTGGCTAGAATCAATGGGGCTGGAATGACTGGGGCATGCGAATAGCAGCAGTTTCCCAGCCTATTTAAACTGACAAGCTGACAGTAGCCAGTAGAGGACAAGAGAAGTGGTACTGTGCAGAATCCATACATACAGAATAAAAACAGATACTGAGAATTACACCCAGCATAGAGGACAAGAGAAGTGGTACTGTGCAGAATACATATATACAGAATAAGAACAGATACTGAAAATTACACCCAGCATACAGGGCAAGAGAAGTGGTACTGTGCAAAGTCCATACATTCAGAAAAAGAACAGATACCGAGAATTACACTCAGCATACATTCAGTAAAGAATAAGAACAGATACCGAGAATTACACCCAGCATAGAGGACAAAAGAAGCAATACTGTGCAGAGTCCATACATACAGAATAAGGACAGATACAGTGTATTACACCCAGCATACAAGACAGGAAAAGTGGCGCTGTGCAGAGTCCATACATACAGTATAAGAAAAGATACAGAGAATTACACTCAGCATACAGGACAAGAGAAGTGGTCCTGTGCTCAGTCCATATATACATAATAAGAACAGATATTGAAAATTACACCCAGCATACAAGACAGGAGAAGTGGTACTGTGGACTGCTCCATCTAGATCCATTGCTTGGTTAGTATGTGCCTACTCTACTCTAGTCTACCATGCGTCTGAGATGAGTGGCCACATAATATAATTTAATGTCAGGCAGGACCATCCCACCTTGGGATTTTGATCTGTGAAGGATAGAGTGTTAAATCCTGGCTAGTTTTGAAGCTCAAACAAAATTTATAAGCTTGGATTGTAATGATTTAAAGTAGCTAGCTAGAATATGGCTTGGGATTGTTTTTAGTAGGTATAGGATTCTAGGAAGGATGCTTTGTTTGAGAACAATACATCTGTCCCATCCAAGAGAAGCTGCAATTGGACCATGTAGTCAGCTCAGTGCAAAACGTAAGTAGTAAGTGGAGAAGTTAAATCTATAGAGGGTGAATAAGTCCTGGGGCAACAAAATAACTAAATATTTGATGTGGGAAGGAACCTATTTAAAGTTAAAATTGACCCCCAGGAGGAGTCTTGGGGACATTTGCTGGAAGAATCAGGTTGAGGGCTTCAGAATTTTAGATAATTAGTGTGGAAATTGGAACATTAGCCATATAGGCCAAATTCTGCAAGGTTGGTTATCTTGGTAAGTGGATTGTTGAGAAAAGATCACCTGCATATGCAGATACTGTATATTATGAGAACGGTCACCAAGAGTGGTACCAGTAGTACTGGAGTTTGCTCTGTTTGTAAAAACAGCTCTGAGTGGGGAAAACAGACACTCCTGTCTTGTACTATGTCAGATAGGGAAAGGGGACAAAAACTCTCCATTCACATGTACCTGCATTAAAGAAGCAGGATATAAAGCAATAATGAAGGAGAGCATATTTGGGTCAAAAGGCTATTGACTCCAGGGTAAGATGGATGAAAGACCAGTCAACACTCTCGAAGCCCTTTTCTGAGACCTTTAAGAGGATAAAGGTGTGGTCAGTCTTCGATTAGGCCCAGTATATAAGGTTAGTTGCACAGATAGTACCATCGCTTACCTCTCTGAAGGGCATGAAGGCCACTTAGTTCAGGTGAACAAGTGGCTGTAAGTGGGGTACTAAGCATGTGGCTAGTATTTGGCATTAACTTTAGATCTGTGTTGAGGAGAGAGATGGGCCTATAATTGAAGTAGAACATTGGGTCTTTAGATTCTTTATGTATGATGCTTATATTTGCAGTTATAACTAGCAGGGAGACAAAGACTTGCTGAGAGAATTACAGTATCTCACAGAAGTGAGTACACCCCTCACATTTTTGTAAATATTTTATGATATATTTTCATGTGACAACACTGAAGAAATGACACTTTGCTACAATGTAAAATAGTGAGTGTACAGCTTGTATAACAGTGTAAATTTGCTGTCCCCTCAAAATAAATCAGCACACAGCCATTAATGTCTAAACCGATGGCAACAAAGGTGAGTACACCCCTAAGTGAAAATGTCCAAATTGGGCCCAAAGTGTCAATATTTTGTGTGGCCACCATTATTTTCCAGCATTGCCTTAACCCACTTGGGCATGGAGTTCACCAGAGCTTCACAGGTTCCACTGGAGTCCTCTTCCACTCCTCCATGATGATATCACTGAACTGCTGAATGTTAGAGACCTTGTGCTCCTCCACCTTTCCTTTGAGGATGCCCCATAGATGCTCAATAGGGTTTAGGTCTGGAGACATGCTTGGCCAGTCCACCACCTTTACCCTCCGCTTCTTTAGCAAGGCAGTGGTCATCTTGGAGGTGTGTTTGGGGACATTATCATGTTGGAATACTGCCCTGCGACCCAGTCTCCGAAAGGAGGGGATCATGCTCTGCTTCAGTATGTCACAGTACATGTTGGCATTCATGGTTCCCTCAATGAATTGTAGCTCCCTAGTGCCGACAGCACTCATGCAGCCCCAGACCATGACACTCCCACCACCATGCTTGAAAGTAGGCAAGACACACTTGTCTTTGTACTCCTCACCTGGTTGCCGCCACACACGCTTGACACCATGTGAACCAAATAAGTTTATCTTGGTCATCATCATCAGACCACAGGACATAGTTCTAGTAATCCATGTTCTTAGTCTGATTGTCTTCAGCAAACTGCGGGCTTTCTTGTGCATCATCTTTAGAAGAGGCTTCCTACTGGGACAACAGCCATGCAGCCCAATTTGATGCAGTGTGTGGCGTATGGTCTGAGCACTGAGAGGCAGACCACCCCTTCAACCTCTGCATCAATGCTGGCAGCGCTCATACATCTATTTCCCAAAGACAACCTCTGGCTATGATGCTGAGCAAGCGCTCTCAACTTCATTCGACCATGGCAAGGCCTTTTCTGAGTGAAACCTGTTCTATTAAACCACTGTATGGTCTTAGCCACTGTGCTGCAGCTCAGTTTCAGGGTCTTGGCAATCTTCTTATAGCCTAGGCCATCTTTATTTAGAGCAACAATTCTTTTTTTCAGGTCCTCAGAGAGTTATTTGCCATTCGGTGCCATGTTGAACTTCCAGTGACCAGTATGAGAGAGTGAGAGCGATAACACCAAATTTAACACACCTGCTCCCCATTCACACCTGAGGCCCCCACCATGGCCCAGGGTTTTGCTTGTGTCCAAGGATTTAATGGCCTAGTTTAGTTCTGTTTATGTGAGAGGATCTTCTAAAATAGAAAACACAGTGGCAGGTAGGGATGGAAGGCCTGACTGGGTAAAGTATTGTTCCTTGTGGCATAGCAACAGTGCAGTAGAGCGATTAGGAGCCAGGTTGTAAAGATTAGCATAATAATCTTTGAAAGCAATAGCTACAGTATCTCTAATGTTAGCACTTTTCCTGGAAGTGATGAGGTACACCCAGAACAGCCGGGAGAATGGCCTGAGCTCACACTGTAGATGGTGGAGCCAGCCTGCAATAAAAATTATGCTATTTGTCCTACGTACATGGTACTATCTATCTATCTGTTAAAGTTGGGGTTTATGTTTTGGCTCTTTGTTTTTGTAGGGCGTTAGTAAAAAGTAATACATGGTAGTACCTATCTATCTGTTATGGTTGGGATTTATGTTTTGGCTACATGTACACCTGACCAAGGTAGCTTTAAAAGCAAAGTGAGGGAATACAGAAAAATAAAACAGTAGAAAAATCATACTCACCTAGATGACTGCAGCACCGAACCCAGCTGCAGCTGTCTCCCGCTGGCTGTATCTTGAGAAAAAAGAAATCGAACACTGCTAAACGTTCTGTTCTCCCCCTCTGCACTGAGCAGAGATCGACTGTCAGCTACCAGCTCTCTGCTCTGCCCCTCCAGTGCTCACTGGAGTGCTGGGCTGTGGAGGGGTAGGGAGGGGCTGGCTCAGGCTGTCAGTGGCATGCTGAGAGGTTGAGCCAGCTGCCAGTCCAGGCATCTAGGTGGATCCCAACTGTAAAGTCAGGATCTTTCCTGAGCCTGAATCACACCGGAGCTACAGGAAGTGATGTCAACCCGCTTACTACACCTGGAAGTGAAGAGATACACCCAAAACAGCCGTGAAAATGGCCTGAGCTCGCATTGTAGATGGTGGAGCCAGCCTGCAATAAAAATTATGCTATTTGTCCTAGGTACATGGTAGTATGCACCTTATAATGTGAGTGAATGAACTGTTGGCTTTTAACGGTGGGGTTTTAAATAAAGGTTTTACACTATATGAAGCGTCTCTCGCTTGTGTTTATGGTGTATATGCTGACAGGCAGAAGTGTTACAGTTCCTAGATGGTTGGTTCCCTGAGTAAACAAAATGCATATTGACCTACTAAGTCCTGAGGGGTCATGAATTTTGGTGAGTTCCCCTGAGTGTTGGTAGCAGCACATTGGTGGTTTGGAACACTGAAGAGGATTGTTGTAGGCAATATTTGTAGTTATCACAGCACAAAGCACCTTACTGTGTAATTCACAGTGGACACTTTATTATTAGGAGCACTTTATATGGATGCACGTTATTCTGCTACACTTTGGACTGCACTTTATTGAACTGGACAGTGTTTCATTAATCATTATGATATTTTGAGAATTGCACTTTAACATAAGGGATTTTGGTTATATATTGCTTTATATATGTGTTGTGCATTTAGAGGAAGATTATTTGAGCACCATTGGTGTTGAACACAGCAGCTCTATATTCATTTTATTTGGTGTGGGTGCATAAGGCATATATAAAATATTGGTTTTGGTCTGCAATCAAATCCACCACCACCTGTGGGTCTTGCAACAGGGAGTCATTAGGACCCCAGTGAAAAGAGGCAGGGGTAAGCAGACCCAGGGACAGTGTAGGGTCAATAGGGGTATGGTCTGAGAAGGTAATATTCTTGATATTAGACCATGTAACTGATGGGAGGAGGTAATGTTTGACCAGGAAAAAAAAATCTATTCTCGTATAGGTTTCAAGTCTCTAGTGGTTGGATGGTGAATTCCACACATCCACCAGTTGTACAAGGAGAAGGACAATGGAGAAGGACAATTGAGAAGTGGCTTTTGAGAAGTCCAGTGTAGGATTGAGTATAAAATTAAAACTGCTGCCCACCACAACAGTGCCCTCTGCAAAGCCAGACAACATTTCTAAGAAATACTCCAAGAAGAGTATTTCATTGCCTTTGGGTACATACAGTAGATACTAACAAAGGCTGCCATCTAGTTGAAATAACTTTCTTTTATAAAGAGACAGCATCCCTCTATCTCTATATTAGTCAATATGTGACAACTTAGTGGTGTGGGCTAGGAGTATGCTCACACCTCTAGATATTTTATCTGGAGAGCCCGAATGGAAGGCAGTGGAGAAAAAGCAGTCTCCTAATAATAGGAATTTTAGCTGCAGGGAAATATGTCTCCTGTAAAAACACAACATGAGCCCTCTGTTTGTGTAAATCTGTAAGAATCATGCAGCGCTTCTCAGAAGTACCCAATCCTTGGGAGGTTAACAAAATTATTTTCATACCTCACATGATGTTTGGGTAATGCTGTTGAGAAAGAGGGGAGATGGGGTACTGATGAAGGCAGAACATTTTCAAGCAAACGGGAGATGTAAAATGGGAAGATCAGAGGACCTCATCTGTTGCAGATGGGGAAAGGGGGAGGGGGAGAGGAAAGTGGAGATGTGGAGCAAGGAAGAAGGGGGGGGAGAAAGATAGGGAAGTTAAAGAAAGGTGAGGAGAGAAATGGATAGAGAAGAGTAGGTAGGTGATACAACTATTAGGATTAGAGTACTCTATGAAGTCCCTGAGCCATTCCAGAAGGTAAACAGGATAAGTATATGTGGGGAAAAGTGGCAGAGTATGGGGTGGAGAGCTCCCTTATTACCAGCAAGCTGAAATATTTGTGATTAGTACATTTGAACTGAGGGATGGAAATTCTACCCAGAGGGTAGAACCAAAACTGACAGTGGGACATGTAAGGCATACTGAAGGAAGGTACATTTAATCCACACCTATTCAAACAAATATAGCTGATGGGCTCATAGTACCCACCTTGCAACATAGTAGTCAGCTTAAGAAATGTAATAACAACTAGGTGAAACAACCTATTTTTTTTTTTTTACATAAAGTTGTCAATTTTTGGGGTGTAATTTTAATTACTTACAGAATTACATCCCAAAACAAATTCTGATACTGCTCCATGTTTGTGAGAATTTTCAAAGCCTGGCCACAAAGAAAGGCACGAAATCCAAGGAGCACATTTACAGTAGGTGTTCTAGGGGCATAAAATACACATCTAATTTCCTGATTTCCTATCATATGTCTGGAGACCCTGGAACACCAGGACAGTAGAAACACCCACAAAATTACCATATTTAGGAAAGTAAATACCCCAAGGTATTTTTTAAGAGGCATGGCGAGTATTTTGATGATTTCATTATGTACCACGAGTTTTTGGAACATGCAGAAAGAAAATGATTATTTTTTACAAAAAGTTGTCAATTCAATAAGATATTTCTCATACATCACATGAGCATACTTATTTCACCCAAAAATACCTTCTGATACTGCTACTGAGTATGGGGATACCATATGTGTCAGACGTTTTCAATGTTTTGATTAATTATGTACTAGACATTGTATCTTGTGTATCACAACAAATTAACCAACATTGGATCAAAAACAGTGTTCAGTATCGCTCACCTCTGGACGAGTGGTCAGAGATACCTTAGTGTAGTCTATGGCAGTCCCCATTCCTATAAGCCAAGCTAGCCTACTGGCACATGCTTGCTTCCAGGAGTGCCATGTTTACTGGCCAGAAAGTACAGGAGGCTGAACAAAAGGTGAGCAAATGAGTTTCTGTGGCTACTTTCCACAGGGGATGGCTGGAACATGTGTCTCGTAGGAGCATGGTCAGTGAAATTTGCAGATTGGTCAGTTTAGGTGGCATGCAGAGATGGGGTCATCGAACAGGCAAAGGATCGGTTCAGGCCAGGCTCATCACAGCTGGCAGGTATAGGCAACACTGTTGCTGCGGTGATCAGGAACACTGTTGATCGCTGTACTGGCTCTGGTGACATTGGTGTGGCAGTGATCAGGAACACTGCTGATGGTTTACACTGGTCTAGTGACACTGATAATGGTGTGATGGTGACCAGAAATAATGTTGATGTCTGCACTGGTCTGGCAACACTGGCATCAATGTGGGGGAGTTCAGGTACACTGTTGCTGGCATACACTGATCTGGAGACACTGGAGCTGGTGTGACTTGTGATCAAGAACACTGTTGCTGCTTTACACTGATCTGGTGACAATCCAACTGATGTGACAGTAATCAGGAACACGGTCAATGGCTTGCACTGGTCTAGTGACACTGAATATAGTGTGATGCTGATCAGAAACACTGTTGGTGGCTGCACTGGTCTGGCAACACTGCCACTGATGTGGAGGGGTTCAGGAACAATGTTGCTAGCTTACATTGGTCTGGAGATACTTGGACTGGTGTGGCAGTGATCAGGAACACTGCTACTGGTTTACACTGGACTGGTGGTCCTGGAACTTGTATGGTGGTGAACAGGAACACTTTTGCTAGCTGTACAGTCTGGTGACACTGGGACTGGTGGTGATCAGGAACTGTTGCACTCATCAAGACACTGTATGGGTGCCTCAGTGATCAGGAACACTGTCACTGACTTGCAGTGGTCTGATGGCACTAGCACTGGTATAACTGTGATCAGGAATGCTGTTGATCATGGCTTACACTGGTCTGGTGACACTGGGGCTTGGGTGGAAGTCATCAGAAACACTGATGGCTGCACAGGTGTGGTGACATTGTACTGCTTTGTCTAGTGATCAGAGTTACTGACAATGGTATACAATGCCAGCAGAGCAGCTAGTCAGTGTCTCTGATTACAGCACTGCTTTAGTGAATGTAATTATTATTTTTTTTTTTACATTCTGAGTGTTTTTATTTGTTTCCTTTCACAGCTGGTCACTGTGAGAGGAAAAGGTTGTTTTGTCACAGTGATCACACAGTGATAACGGAGTGTGCTGCTGCATGCACTAGAGGGTGTGCGCAAGCATCGGGAGTGGGAGGATGTTTTAATATGCCCTTCTGACTCCAGGAAGCCACTGCTTGGCCATTTTTAGAAAATGAACAAAGAAGTAGTTAAAACCTGCCAGGCATCTCCCTCTGAGACCCATTAAAGATGCTTACATAGAGGGCATTGACTCTGTACAGAAATTCTTTTACACTCTAAATACACTCTGAATTTGCTTTCTTGATTAAAACCTGCTTGGTGTGTCACTCTGAAATGCAGCTTAGCAAAGCCCCTTACATAGTGTTCATCAAGTCTGCACAATGTTCTCGGCTATTATTTGTGCAATAATGCACTCTAGTTTTTTATTCTTAATAAGACCTGCCTTGTCCTTTTCATTGGGTTCCTAGAGTGAGACTTTCAGATTCTATCTGAAAGGTCATTATTCACCTTTTTCCATTATACTTTCAATACGCTCCCACCACTCTCAGGAAAGTTTAGTGATGTTGTAGAGGCCAAATTAAAGGTCTGTTTTACCTCAGAGAACCATGTGCAGAGAACATTCTAAAAACTATTTGTTGGCATCACAACCATTGCAAGGCCAGTAGGTAACTGTTGTTTAATATGTGCATATGGACAAAGTGGTGTTTAGGCCCAAGACTAGGTAGTACCCAGGTTGCATTGCCATCCTTGCCCATTTTCTTCAACACAACAGGGACGGTCTTGCAATGAAAAAAATACAAATCGAAAAAGATACATTATAAGTGTTAATATCAAAATGCTGTGTTTAAACTAAAAGACACTGTATATTAATAACCTCTGCAAGCAGGAACTCTGCCTGTGTTAGACCAAAGGCACCTTAGGCTAGGGTGACCAACCTATGCCCTTTGGTTTTCCCCTTACAGCTGTGTCTTCAGTGCGATGGATCCAGACGAACCAGAAACGATCTCTCCTGCGCTCTATGACCCAAAGCAAAGGTGGATGGATGGAACCAGAACTTGAAAAATTTGACCACCAATGCATATAAGGTTGTGCAGCTCTAAACAAGGCTGGGGAAGCCGGACCAGTACTGCAAAGTGAAACAAAAAGAAAGCGCAACAACCTTGCGCATTACCTCAGTAAACCCAAATTTTTATTAAATTCAGAATAATACTCACAAACAACGAAGTAAATCAAGCATGTAAGTCCTGAAAGGAACTTTAGAAGTGAGAAGCCTGTGCGAGTCCCATCATAGGGGTAGTTTCTCAGGGTACAGCTGACGCGTTTCGAAGAGGGGCCCTTCTTCATCAGAGCTAACTGAACAATGAGTGCTCTCTACCATATATACCCTGGGACTGGAACTAGACCATCCCATCTGGGCTGGGCAGTCTCAGGCTGGGAGAAGGGGCAAAGGTGTCATCAAAACACATACTAGCAATACAATTACATTGAGGACTTACATGCTTGATTTACTTCATTGTTTGTGAGTAATATTCTGAATTTAATAAAAATTTTGGTTTGCTGAGGTAATGCGCAAGGTTGGTGCGCTTTCGTGTTCTTTCACTTTGCAGCGATGGATCCAGACACCAGATTTAATAAATGTGATGGCTGCTATGGCAAAAAGGGATACAAAATAGGGGGTGCTTTGGAGCACATCATTGTTGCCCACAAGTCTGCTTTGACATGCCACATATAAAAGCAGCGTTGTGTGTTTCAGCAAAAAGTGTCAAATCAAAGCCACCTTGTGGGAGGGTGGCCAAACGTTTTCCATTAGGCTGTTCCCTTCGGATATTCTTACAACATGATGAAGCCAGCCACCATTAATAAATTCTGCAAAGATCTGCATGCACTTTCAAAGTGGGTCACTTTGTGTTTCCTCTTGGATGATGGCAGTAGGTACCTGCATAATTTTCCCCTTGTACTGGAGAAGGGTGGAATCCTTTTGATAGAAGGCTCCCTAAAATTACTCTTTTTCCTTCTACTAGCACCCCAACACTCCTCTTCCTCCTAACCATGTGCATGGCTTCCCTCATCAATTTGCTGTTGCCCGCCCTTTCTCCTGTGTTATGAATACTTCCAGTACAGAATATACAGCCACCATCAGAAAATGCAGCAAATGTATTTATTACAGGTACTTATATAGCGTTGTCAATTTACTCAGCGCTTTACATTAATATTGTTCATTCACATCAGTTCCTGCTATCAAGGAGCTTAAATCTAACTCACATTTATAAATATGCACACTAGGGCCAATTTAGACAGGAGCCAATTAACCTACCAGCATGTCCTTGGAGTGTGGGAGGAAACTGGAGTACCCAGGGGAATCCCATGGAGGCATAGGGAGAACATGCAAACCCCAGGTCCAGTGCCATGGTTGGAAATTGAACTGAGGACTCTAGTGCTGACAGGCAGAAGTGCTAATAGTTTCTTTCCTCAGACCTGGACATTTTGGGCTCCTTCTTGGGTGGTGGCAGTACATCATCTGATATTTCCCCCTTTAATCAGTGAGAGGTGAAAGGCCCCCCTTAAAGCCATGCCAAATTTCCTTCAATTTACTCCAAACCCTTCTTCTCCTCACCCCCAACACCCAACACTCTTTTCCTTGTCAATGACAACACCCCAACCTTCCTCCTTTTTGCTGCCAGCACCCCAGCTCTCCTTTCCTATTGCTCCCCTGCCTCATTGGCTCATGGCATTCCTTATACAGATGGAGTGCAGATATGGATTTCTGTGCAAAGTAATGGTGGCTGGCATGTGGCCTCCTGTATAAAGTAATGATTATTATTATTATTATTATACAGTATTTATAAAGCGCCAATAGTTCACTCAGCGCTGTACATTACAAAGGGGGCAGGACATGTGACAGAATAATACCAATACAATGCAAAACATGAGGGGATTGAGGGCCCTGCTCTTTCGAGCTTACAATCTAGAAGGGACGGGATAGTGGTACAGGAGGAGATAGCTGTGGGGGATGGAGTGGTAGGAAGAGTGGAGGAGGTCGGTCAAGTTAGCAGGGGGTAGGCTTCCCTGAAGAGATGGGTTTTCAGGGTGCGCCTAAAGGAGAGGAGAGTAGGTGATAATCTGATGGGTTGGGGAAGGGAGTTCCAGAGGATGGGTGACACCCTGGAGAAGTCCTGGAGGCGGGCATGGGAGGAGGAGACCAGGGAACTAGAGAGAAGGAGGTCTTGTGAGGAGCGGAGTGTGCGTGCTGGGCGGTACTTGGATATTAGGTCGGTGATGTAGTTCGGGGCAGTATGGTGGACAGCTTTGTACGTCAGTGTTAAGATTTTAAATTTGATCCGTTGCGCAATGAAGGCTGAGTACCTAACGTGGTGTTGTAGCACAGTCCACAAAATAGGCATAAATGGGGTGTTTGGCACAAAAACACTGTGCATGGGAGAAATTTGGTAAAACCTTTACTTTTGCATAATCTAAGTAGATGTCTGTGGATCAGTTGCTGGGGGATATGGCAAGATTAGCAGAGAAAAAGGGGGGGAAGAATAGGCTGGGGTCAGCACTAAAAAGGCAGGTGGAGGGCAAAAATAAATGGCTTCTATAAACCCTTAAGGAGGAGGAGAAGGAAAAGGGTCGATTAGCAGGTCCAAAAACAAATGGCTCCTGTGCACCCTTGGAAAGGAGGAGGAGGGAAAGGGTGCATTAGCAGGTATTAGCTGCTCTGCACCTAGGGGGACTAAAAAGAGAAATGGTTTGTTTGCCACTTCACTAATTACTAGTAGGGAGGAAAAGATCAGCTCTGCAGAGCCTCTGCACACTGCCTCTCTGGTATATTGAAAATCGTTAAGGAATATTTAGGAAAGTACATGTGGGTGGGGCTTACATATGGGCATACTCCAGAAGGATTAGGCAACACAAGTTTTTCTTCTTAAAGCTTTCTTTCATTGCACAGAATAATCCGAAGTGGAAATAATGTGAAACCTTTTTCCAGAATTAACTTTAGCAACTAGGCCCTTATCCACATCAACCATAAGTTTCAGTAGTGCAGTTGGCACACAGTTCTCACATCCAGTGGGGTGCCAGGGACTTGCTTCCTTAGGAAGATTTGCTAGTGGCTAGTCTAGAGGCCAGTGGCCAAGCAGTTTTGCTAGTGGTCAGTTATTAGACCTGTCATGTTTGGCAGGCACATTTAGGTGAATGAGAGTGTGCTGCAATTGCCCCACAATCGTGTACACTGCATGGAGTGGGAGTAATTTAGGAGATTAGAAAAAAAGGCAGAATCTTGAACATGCCCATCCAGATAACAATACAGCTACTATTACATTAGACACCGAAACAGCATTTGATAATGTTAATCTAAAATAGCTCTTTATGGTAATGAGTAAGATGATATTTTTAACCACTTGTCCTCCTGAGGATTTACCCCCCTTCCTGACTAGGCCAGTTCTTGTGTTACGCGCTGCGTTATTTTAACTGACAATTACGCGGTGATGTAACGCTGCACCCAAATGAAATTTATGTCCTTTTTTTCCCACAAATTGAGCTTTCTTTCCGTGGTATTTGATCACCTGTGCACTTTTGTTTTTTGTGTGTGCTATTAAAAAAAAAAAAAAGACTGACAATTTTGAGATTTTTTTACTTTTTGCTATTAAACATGTCCAGTAAAAAAATTTTAAAAATCAAATTTCATCATAAATTTACACCAAAATGTATTCTGCTACGTCTTTGCTAAAAAAAAAATCCCAATACATGTAAATTAATTGGTTTACATGAAAGTTATAGCGTTTATAAATGGCGGTATAGATACTGGAACTTTTTTTTTTTTTTTACTAATAATGGTGGCGATCAGCGACTTATAGCGGGACTGCGGCGGGCATTCTGACACTGGGGGGGAACTGACTTGGTGTCACTGCCATCCCCAGTGACACCAATACAGTGATCAGTGCTAAAAAAAAAAAAGCACTGACACTGTACTAATGTCACTGGGCAGGAAGGGATTAACATAAAGGGAGACCAAAGGGTTTACTGGGGGGCGGTGTGTGTGGGCTTTACTGTAATCACACTGCTCTGGATGGCTGTGTCGTGCACAGCCATCCAGAGCAGTGTGTCCTAGCCTACAGGGAGGAGGACTGTTAGTAAACAAAGCAGACCTCCCTGTTGGAGATCCTCGGTAATCACCAGATGCCGGTGGGTAATCCCCGGCCGTGTCCTGGTGATTGACAGCCGAGGCCGGCTTTTTCTACCCTTACCCTTCATACACTGGGTATATATCCAATCGATTATTCTCAGATTCACTTCAGCTCTGTGTCTCCTTGTGTCTGTTATGTCAGTGGTTGTCTCACAACAAGATCCACATGATTTCACCCAAAATACCATTATAGTGCAATAAAGTTTTCTAAAAATCTCTTCCAGACAGCCACTCACGTTATAATATATCAACTGTGCAGTCCTATTAATAACTATAGAAGGATCCACCAAGTGTATCACCTCTCCAAAGCTCCTTATCAAACGTCCAATAAACTGTGCTTTTAATAAACCATTCCACCTTCTCCCTGCTCTTTACTAGAGTGACTTGTGGGAATGGTCCCCAAAAAAAACCAAAAAAAAATATAGTGTGATATTGCTTATAAATATGAAAATAAAAACTTAAAACCACTCACATTTCCATACCTCCAAAATAGTGCATATCCCTTTAAATGATACAGATCTACCACATGCATGTGTTTAATAGTGTCACTCCATGCACCTTACCAGATTGGTGCATTTCAAATCACTTTCCACCAAAAACTCTTAAACTTTCAGCAATCCCCTTAACTCCAGCTTCTCTCCAGGGTTCCCATGCAAGAGATATCATACCGAGGCCATAGTGCAGTAAATCCTTATAAAACCATAAATTTAATAAAATCTATGCACTTACAAACAGTCAGTGTAAAAACACCTGTAACCACTTCCAAAATGACTACTTCAGAAAGTGACATCAGACGCCAGAACTGACGCAAATGATTTACACTGAATGGTATCTGAAAGCAAATCTAAAAAGCTCTTTAAGCAGACCAAAAATTCACCTAAACAATCTTTTTAGTGTTAACAAGTCTAACTAGTAATGGTCAGTGACAATTCCAAGGATCTCCAACATTATGAACAATTACAGTTGTGGCCAAAATTATTCAACCCCCAATGCTGTAAAGGGGTTTAGGGACTATAGTGTACATTTGGAATTGTATTCAGAATCAAATCCTACAAGGACGTTGTAACTACCCAAATGCAACTAAAATGACATCAATTGTTTATGTAATACAGTAGTAAATGGTTCTTATGTGGTTTCTTCATTGCCACAATTATTCAACCCCTTAAAGACTACCACTCTGAAGAACAGAGGTTCATACAGGTGCTTTCCATCAGGTATTGAAAACACCTGTGGATGTCACCGAGCAGCAATCAAGCATAATAAGCACCAATTAGGCAGCTTTAAAATGACTGTGATACTCAGCTCCTTCTAGACATTTACTGGTGTGGTTACAAACATGGTGAAGGCAAGAGAATGGTCCAGGAAGACAAGAGAAGAGGTGATTTCTCTTCACAGGAAGGGCAATGGCTATAAGAAGATTGCAAAGATGTTAAACATACCAAGAGACACCTTAGGAAGCATCATTCGCAAATTCAAGGCAAAGGGCACTGTTGAAACGCTACCTGGTCGTGGCAGAAAGAAGATGCTGACTTCGACTGCTGTGCGCTACCTGAAGCGTAGAGTGGAGAGAAGTCCCCGTGTGACTGCTGAGGAACTGAGAAAAGATTTGTCAGATGTGGGTACAGAAGTTTCAGCCCAGACAATAAGACGCACACTGCGTAATGAAGGCCTCCGTGCCAGAACTCCCAGGCGTACCCCCTTGCTGTCTCCAAAGAATAAGAAGAGTCGACTGCAGTATGCCAAAAGCCATGTGGACAAACCACAAAAGTTGTGGGATAGTGTTCTGTGGACTGATGAAACAAAATTAGAACTGTTTGGGCCCATGGATCAACGCTATGTTTGGAGGAGGAAGAACAAGGCCTATGATGAAAAGAACACCTTGCCTACTGTGAAGCATGGTGGAGGGTCAATCATGCTTTGGGGCTGTTTTGCTTCTGCAGGTACAGGGAAGCTTCAGCGTGTGCAAGGTACCATGAATTCTCTTCAGTACCAGGAGATATTGGATGGAAACGTGATGCAGTCCGTCACACACCTGAGGCTTGGGAGACGTTGGACCTTTCAACAGGACAATGATCCCAAGCATACCTCCAAGTCCACTAGAGCATGGTTGCAGAGGAAAGGCTGGAACATTTTGGAGTGGCCATCGCAGTCACCAGACTTAAATCCGATTGAGAACCTCTGGTGGGACTTAAAGAAAGCAGTTGCAGTGCGCAAGCCTAAGAATGTGACTGAACTGGAGGCCTTTGCCCATGAAGAATGGGCGAAGATACCCGTAGATCGCTGCAAGACACTTGTGTCAAGCTATGCTTCACGTTTAAAAGCTGTTATAACTGTAAAAGGATGCTGTACTAAGTACTAAGATTGAATGTCACTTGGGGGTTGAATAAAACTGATAATGCTGTGAGCACAGAAAAGACATTTGTGGTTATTTCATTATAACTGTTATGTTATATTTGTCTGACCTACAAGTGCCTCTTTAATGTAAATGTAAGCAAGATGACTGAATGATCAAAAGCAATGTCAAACTGGCCAAAACACTCAATTTCAGTGGGGGTTGAATAATTTTGGCCACAACTGTATATTATTTCAGAAAATAGATACTTCATATTACTATTAATAGAGAGGATTTTTTGATATATATATATATATATATATATATATATATATTTCTTCTTTATTTTTTCTTTTATTCTCTATTTTATTTTTACTTTTGTACAATTTATAGTGGAATACCACTAGAGGTCTTTTAGTTAGGTTATCCGTTGAATACAAACTACTCACGTATGCTTCCACTATAGATTAAAATGTGTTAATAATTATTTATTTTCATACATGCTATAGTGATTACAAAACTGCAAGATATTTGGTACAATGGTGTAGTACCAATGCAGTAAAAGGAATAATTGTTAGCAAATTAGAATTGTGTCTTGTAAATGTATCCTTCTCTGTTGTATATTTATTTCGATATACTATTTTATTCTTTTGTTTTGCTACTCAGTTTTCGGAAATTTACAATAAAAATATAGAAAAAAAAAAGGAGCAGAAAAAAGGTGACATTTCTCCTCCTCAAAGTCTGTCAAATTCCTCTGAATAGTGAATTGTGGATGAATCTGTTTTCAGAGACGAAGCAGTCTTTGTATGTATAAAGAAGCCTCCACAAAGAGATCATTCTGATGAGGTTTTAATAGTGTGGATGAGCTACTAAAAGTGTCCTTGTAGCATTACTTAGCAATTAGGTTATTAGGCTTGCCCCAGCTATCACTGATTAGTAGCTGTTAAATGCACCCCTGTACTTTTTCACCTCTGCATGGAGAAAATGATATGTATCTTTTTCTCTTCACTAGAGAAGAACTTAGACCTAAAAAAAAAAAAGCTTGTATCAAGAATATATAAAAACAAAATAAAAAGATAAAATAACTAGATCAAGGTCAAAACTTATAAACAATCCAAGGTCTGGGATTAAAAATACCATTTCAGTCTTTGCAGATGACACCAAGCTGTGCAGTGGAATAATGTCCTTACAGGATGTCTTCAATTTACAAGCCGATCTCAATGCACTGTTTAATTGGGCAACTATGTGGCAAATCAGGTTTAATGTTGATAAATGTAACGTGATGCACTTGGGATCTAAGAATATGCATGCATCATACATACTAGGAGGAGTACAACTGGGGGAATCAATGGTGGAGAAGGATCTGGGAGTTCTGGTAGATCACAAGCTTAATAATGGCATGCAATGCCAAGCTGCAGTTTCTAAAGCGAGCAAAATCATCTCTTGTATTAAAAGAGGTATGGACTCCAGAAAGAGATATCATTTTACCCCTGTACAAATTAGTAAGACTGCATCTGGAATATGCAGTTCAGTTTTGGGCACCAATTCACAAAAAGAACATTGGGGAACTGGAGAAAGTACAGAGAAGAGCAACCAAACTGATAAGAGGCATGGAGGAGCTCAGCTATGAGGGAAGATTAGAGGAACTGAATTTATTCTCTCTTGAGAAGAGGAGATTAAGGGAGGATATGATCAACATGTATAAATACATCATTGGTTCATATAGTGAACTCGGTGTAGAGCTATTCACCCTGAGGTCATCACAGAGGACAAGGGGGTACTCTTTACGTCTGGAGGAAAATAAATTTAATCTCCAAACACGGAACGGTTTCTACACAGAGAGCTGTGATAATGTGGAATAGACACAGCTCAAAAAAATTAAAGGAACACTTTGAAAACACATTAGTTATCAACGGGGAAAAATATATCATGCTGGATATCTATACTGATATGGACTGGGTAATGTTTTAGGAACGTAAGGATGCCCCATCGTTTGATGGAAATTAAAATTATCAACCTACAGAGGACTGAATTCAAAGCCAAGAGAAAAAATGATGCAGCAGTCTAGTACATTTTGCTGAAATTTCATTGCAGCAACTCAAAATGGTACTCAGTAATTTATATGACCCCCATGTGCTTGTATGCATGCCTGACAACATTAGGGCATGCTGCTAATGAGATGACAGATGGGGGTTTATTTACTAAAGCTGGAGAGTGCAAAATCAGACTCACTTCTGCATAGAAACCAATCAGTTTCCAGGTTTCATTGCCAAAGCTTCATTGAACAAGCTGAGGTTAGAAGCTGATTGGTTTCTATGCAGAAGGGAGTCTGATTTTGGACTCTCCAGCTTTAGTAAATAAACCCCATGGTGTCCTGGGGTATTTCCTCCCAGGTCTGGAGCAGGGCAACATTGAGCTCCTGGACAGTCTGAGGTGAAACCTGGCGGCATCAGAACGACTGAAACACCGTATCCCAGAAGTGTTCTATTGGATTTAGGTCAGGTGAGTGTGGGGGCCATTCGATGGTATCAATTCCTTCATCCTCCAGGAACTGCCTGCATACTCTCGCCACATGAGGCCAGGCATTGTCGTGCACCAGGAGGAACCCAGGACCCACTGCACCAGCGTAGGGTCTGACAATGGGTCCAAGGATTTCATCCCAATACCTAACGGCAGTCAGGGTGCCATTGTCTAGCCTGTAGAGGTCTGTGCGTCCCTCCATGGATATGAATCCCCAGACCATCACTGACCCACCACCAAAACAGTCATGCTGAACGATGTTACAGGCAGCATAACATTCTCCATGGCTTCTCCAGACCCTTTAACATCTGCCACATGTGCTCAGGGTGAACCTGCTCTCATCTGTGAAAAGCACAGGACGCAAGTGGTGGACCTGCCAATTCTGATGTTCAATGGCAAATGCCAAAGAGCTCTATGGTGCTGGGCAGTGAGCACAGGGCCCACTAGAGGATGTCAGGCCCTCAGGCCACCCTCATGAAGTCTGTTTCTGATTGTTTGGTCAGAGACATTCACACCAGTGGCCTGCTGGAGGTCATTTTTTTAGGGCTCTGGCAGTGCTCATCCTGTTCCTTCTTGCACAAAGGAGCAGATACCGGTCCTGCTGATGGGTTAAGGACCTTCTACGGCCCTGTCCAGCTTTCCTAGAGTAACTGTCTGTCTCCTGGAATCTCCTCCATGCTCTTGAGACTGTGCTGGGAGACACAGCAAACCATCTGGCAATGGCATGTATTGATGTGCCATCCTGGATGAGTTGGACTGCCTGTGCAACCTCTGTAGGGACCAGGTATCACCTTATGCTACCAGCAGTGACACTGACCCTAGCCCAGTGGTGGGCAACCATTTTTTTCAACTGAGCCAAATCTCGCCAAAACCACGATTGAAATTTATTTTGAGAGCCACATTTTTAAAACTGAAAATACATAGGATGGTACACTGTTTTTAGTTTCAATAAGTTTTTATAGTAATTCATCCCCCATAGTAATTCATCCCCCATATAGTAATTCATCCCCCATATAGTAATTCATCCCCCATAGTAATTCATCCCCCATAGTAATTCATCCCCCATATAGGAATTCATCCCCCATAGTAATTCATCCCCCATATAGTAATTCATCCCCCATAGTAATTCATCCCCCATATAGTAATTCATCCCCCATATAGTAATTCATCCCCCGTAGTAATTCATCCCCCCTATAGTAATTCATCCCCCCTATAGTAATTCATCCCCCATATAGTAATTCATCCCCCTTAACTAGTTGCCGACCGCAGATAGCCGAATGACGGCTGCACTGCGGCCGGCCAGTTCTGGGTGGACGTCATATGACGGCCTCCCAGAACGTGCTCTCCTGCGCGCCCCAGGGGGCGCGCACCCGGCGATCTCCATGATTGCTGTGTCCTACGGACACAGCTGATCACGTGATGTGGTAAAAGGCCGATCACAGCGGCCTTTTACCACGTGATCAGCGGTGTCCAATGACACGCTGATCAGAGGGAAATGCAAGTGCCGGTTCTTGGCTGCACTTTCCTCACGCTGTCAGATCGTGAGGAAAGTACTGCCGAGAACCGGCAGTTGTCAGAGCGGGGATCGGCACCGATCATCAGGGCACTGATGATCAGTGCCCTGATGATCGGTGCCCAGCAGTGCCACCCGCAAGTTCCGCCCACCTGTGCCTAGCAGTGCGCCCACTAGCTCCGCCCACCTGTGCCGAGCAGATCACCCACCTGTGCCCAGCAGTGCGCCCACTAGCTCCGCCCACCTGTGCCCAGCAGATCACCCACCTGTGCCCAGCAGTGCACCCACCTGTGCCACTCTGCAGTGTCACACACCTGTGCCCAGAAGTGCCACCTACCTGTGCCCAGCAGTGCCACCCACCTGTGCCCACCAATGCCACCCACCTGTGCCCACCCACCAGTGCAGCCCAGCAGTGCTGCCAGTCAGTGCCCAGGGGTTGCCAGTCAGTGCCGCCAGTCAGTGCCCAGCAGTGATGCCAGTCAGTGCCGTCTATCAGTACCCATCATCAGTGTCACCTATCAGTGCCGCCTATCAGTGCTGCATATTAGTGCCGCCTATCCGTGACACCTCATTAGTGCTGTCTATCAGTGCCGCCTATCCGTGCCACCTCATTAGTACTGCCTATCAGTGCCCTTTAGTGCTGCCTATCAGTGCCCATCAGTGCCGCCTATCAGTGCCCATCAGTGCTGCCTCATCAACGTACATCAGTGAAGGAGAAAAAATACCTGCTTGAAAAATTTTATAATAGAAACAAAGAAACGTTTTTTTTTTTTCAAATTTTTTGCACTTTTTTTATTTATAGCGCAAAAAGTAAAGCGCCCAGCGGCGATTAAATACCACCAAAAGAAAGCTCTATTTGTGAGAAAAAAATGATCAAAATTTCATATGGGTACAATGTTGCATGACCGCGCAATTGTCAAAGTGCGGCAGCGCTGAAAGCTGAAAATTGGCCTGGTAAATAAGGGGGTATAAGTGCCTGGTAGGCAAGTGGTTAATTCATCCCTCATATAGTGGTAGTAAGTAGCAAGTAGTAAGCCAAGTCCCCCCTGTGTCAATTCACTTACCTTTGCTCCGCGCGTTCTTCTCGCCGTGTTCCCGCGCCGTTCCGGTCTTCAGGGCGGACTGTGAGAGGAGCCTAGCTCCTCTCACGTTCGTCACGCTGCCCCGCCTACACACATCCTGACAGCCAATCACTGGCTATCAGGATGTGAGTGGCAGCGAGACTGGCCAATCATTGCATTTGAGCGCGCTGCCCTGGCTGTTTTTTTTTGGATCACGCTCCGCGGGCCGGATTAAAAGGTCCGCCGGGCCGTAGTTTGCCCATTGCTGGGCTAGCTGCAGAGTCCTGACTTTTGGGGCGGCCGCCCAAGAGGAGGGAGGGGACTGGGCGCCCGGCACACAGAAGAGCCGCATTAAAGTGTGTAAAGAGCCGCATGTGGCTCGCAAGCCGCGGCTTGCCAACCACTGCCCAAATGCAAAACTAATGAAAAACAGTCAGAAAAGATGAGTAGGGAAAAAAATGTCAGTGGCCTCCACCTGTAAAGCCATTTCTGTTTTGGGGATTGTCAAATTTTTTCCCATCTTGTGCGCCTGTTGTTAATTTAATTAACACCAAAGCAGCTGAAACTGATTAACAACCCCCTCTAATACTTAACTGACCAGATCAATATCCCAGGAGTTTAATTAACTTGATGCTATACTCTGCTTAAAAAGTGTTCCTTTAATTTTCTTGAGCAGTGTACTTACCTGAGCCTGATTCTCATTCCAGCGATGTGCTCTCCTCATTGGCTGAGACACAGTAGCAGGAGCCATTGGCTCCCACTGCTGTCAATCACACCTAGTGAGGAGGCAGTGGGGGTGGGGCTAAGCCGCCATCTGCTGTGTCTTATAGATGCAGAGAGCAGGGTTTGGGAGCCAGCAGCAGTGCTATGGGGGCACTGCTCAGGGGGGAGGAGCCAGAAGTGACAGCGGGGGACCTGAGATAAAAAATTAAAAATGAGCATTTAGTATCACTTTAAGCTCCATTTAAAAAACAGAGTATTCTGGACCTATATTGGATTTATGTGCAGCCAGATGTAAATGGATATGTGCCTGAAAAAGTTGTAGTCTCTGGGTATCTTAAGGATTGCTTCATACATGCCGTGCCCTGTGAAGACTGCTTCACATTTGGATTGCTTTTCAGATGGCCTTTGACAGATGATGAGTAGACATATTGCCCTGCCACTGCCTGATTTAACTCTGTAAATACCACACTACCATGCCACAATTGTGACTTGCATGTGTCATGTTTGCCAGCAGTAATGCCTACTGAATGCAGCACACTCATTTCTGCTGCAACTTGGCATGTGTACAGCCTTGAGCAACTGCATGTCAGTGTTTATGCAGGTGGTAAAACCTCGACTCAACTGCTTGGTTTTACTGCCCCCTGGGCTCTTGTGTGAATGAGTCCTAAAAGTCTCTCTTTTCTTTTTGATATCTCTATACTGTTATATGGGATGTAGTGCCTATATATAGTGCCTATAAAAAATTAGTGGACAGGCTGTATATCACTTGTGTGTATTCATGCATATGCACACACATGCTTTTAGCTTTAGCCATTTTAATGAAGGAAGCAACATTTTTGCGGGTATACATGCAATACTGACCAGCAACTCATATTTCTGTATTTTTTTACACGCCTGTGTTAAAAGGCACATTGAAAACAATGGGCTTCATTTAGATCAGTAAAAATATAGCCTGTATGCCTAAAAACTGAGCGTTTTCAAGGCCATGAAGAAGAAAACAAATGCTGCAAAAATGACTGCAGAGTTCAATTTCAGTCTTCATGGGACTGAGATTGAACTCTGCAGTCACTTTTGCAGCATTTGTTTTCTTACTCTGGGTCACAATCCTACACAATGTCCTTTTGTGTCTTTCGGTCAGTTCACCAGGTTGACCGCGGTTATGCTTATCAGATGACATTTTCCCAGAAATTGTATATGCCATCTTAACCTTTGATACTGTACCTCGTGACACTGCAAATAAAGTGTCATCTTCAGCCACAGAGGCACCAGCTAAGCGGGCACCAACAATTTGCCCTCTTTGAAGGTCAGTAAGCTCTGACATGACTCCGTATTACTAGCAGCACATGCAGTGAATGATGAAAGTGAGGCTTCCTACCTGTCAGCTAGGTGTCTTATCACACAGCAGAAACATCACTTCTGCTTTCAACGTGAAACATGTCACTTTCACACCTGCAAATCATATACAGTGGGGATCGAAAGTTTGGGCACCCCAGCTAAAAAGTTGTATTAATGTGCATAAAGAAGCCAAGGAAATATGGAAAAATCTCCAAAAAGGCATCAAATTACAGATTAGACATTCTTATAATATGTCAACAAAAGGTAGATTTTATTTCCATCATTTACACTTTCAAAATAACAGAAAACAAAAAAATGGCGTCTGCAAAAGTTTGGGCACCCTGCAGAGTTAATATCTTGTACTGCCCCCTTTGGCAAGTATCACAGCTTGTAAACACTTTTTGTAGCCAGCCAAGAGTCTTTCAATTCTTGTTTGAGGTATCTTTGCCCATTCTTCCTTACAAAAGTCTTCCAGTTCTTTGAGATTTCTGGGCTGTCTGTCACGCACTGCTCTTTTAAGGTCTATCCATAGATTTTCAATTATGTTGAGGTCAGGAGATTGTGAAGGCCATGGCAAAACCTTCAGTTTATGCCTCTTGATGTAATCCCCCGTGGATTTTGAGGTGTGTTTAGGATCATTATCCATTTGTAGAAGCCATCCTCTCTTTAACTTCAGCTTTTTCACAGATGGCATCAAGTTACCATCCAAAATTTGCTGAAATTTTATTGAATCCATTTTTCCTTCTACTCGTGAGATGTTCCCTGTGCCACTGGCTGCAACACAACCCCAAAGCAAGATTGATCCAACCCCATGCTTAGCAGTTGGACAGAGGTTCTTTTCATTAAATTCTGTGCCCCTTCTTCTCCAAACGTACCTTTGCTCATTCCGGCCAAAAAGTTCAATTTTAACCTCATCGGTCCACAGAACTTGTTTCCAAACTTTTGCAGACGCCATTTTTTTGTTTTCTGTTATTTTGAAAGTGTAAATGATGGAAATAAAATCTAACTTTTGTTGACATATTATAAGAATGTCTAATCTGTAATTTGATGCCTTTTGGAGATTTTTCCATCTTTCCTTGGCTTCTTTATGCACATTAATACAAATTTTTAGCTGGGGTGCCCAAACTTTCGATCCCCACTGTAGTGTTTCCATATGTTTGTCGTGTGTGTGCGTGCGTGTAGAGAGAGAGAGAAAGAAAGAGATTTGCTTTACCATCCATCATGCAGGTATTAGAGCTTGAGCTTAATGCCCCGTACACACGATAAGAAAATCGTATGAAAAAATTAGCGGAACCACTGATCGAACGATTTTCTCTTCGTTGATGAACAGGATGTTTTAACCAATAACTATATTGTGAATGAAAAAATCCGGCTGAACAACAGTGAAAAATGTCGTAGTTTCGCATACGAACGATCGATTTTCTATGCGGTGGTATGGCGTTCGTACGAAAAAAATCTATCAAGCGCTATCACACATGAGCGAAAACAGAAGATGGCCCGGATGTTTATGTCCAAGGAATCTTCGTAAACACGAACGAAAAATCCAAATGTTAAAAGTAGATTGGCCTAATGAGATAATGAAACCAGAATTCTGCATATTATATTTTTATGTGTGTGTAACTTGCGAGCCACTAAAATATTCCTCTGGATCGCTAACATTTATCACATACTCAAATTGTGTAAAAAGACCAAATAACTAAAAAATGTTGCACTCCCAATCTCTAACAAACTTATAAATTAATGACTTCAAATTATATATCCATGAAAATACACTTTTTGTTCACATACATGGAACCTGCTAGAATTTGCTGCAGCATGGAATGGATGTTGGATACCTTCTATGTACTCCACAATGCTTCTCTCCTTATACACTCGTTATTCCTGCAGGGATCTCTCCCTCCTTCAGCTGCTCATGATCCCTTGCTCACTCCTCTTAGATGTTCCTCATATGTGTGTGTAACTTGTGAGCCACTAAAATATTCCTCTGGATCGCTAACATTTATCACATACTCAAACTGTGTAAAAAAGGACCATATAACTAAAAAATGTTGCACTCCCAATCTCTAACAAACTTATAAATTAATGACTTCAAATTATATATCCATGAAAAACAAACAATGTACCATACATAAATAAATAAATATCAAGTTAAATGTGATGTGAATCAATTAAAATAAAAAAAACAGGCCCATTACTCAAATAATAGTCCAAAAAAAGGATTTGTGATGACGTGATTCAAACACACCAATTGTGACTTTTCGTGAATCCTTAAATCATTAAAGATGTGCGCTCACCTCCTTACAAGCCTAACACATAGGCTTAATACACTTTGTTCACATACATGGAATCTGCTAGAATTTGCTGCAGCATGGAATGGATGTTGGATACCTCCTATGTACTCCACAATGCCTCTCTCCTTATACACTCGTTATCCCTGCAGGGATCTCTCCCTCGTTGAACGTGAACGAAAAAATCCGGTTGAACAACAGTGAAAAATGTTGTCGTTTCGCATACGATTTTCTATGCGTTGGTATGGCGGTCGTACGAAAAAAAAATCTATCAAGCGCTATCATGCATGCGCAGAAACAGAAGATGATCCGGATGTTTATGTCCAATGAATCTTCGTAAACACGAACACAAAATCCAAATGTTAAAAGTAGATTGGCCTAATGAGATAATGAAACCAGAATTCTGCAGATTATATTTTTATGTATCACTATTTATGTATATAGATAATGTAATTGACTATATTATACTCATTGCTGTTCATTGTTGTGTATATCGCCTGTTCTGGCTACAAGGTTACACGCACACTGCATCACTTCCACTTGTACTGAAGACGTCAACACTACGTATTGCCTGACAAATGATTTTTTTTTAGATTGGTTAATGTGGGCCGCAATCTCAACCAACGAACAAACACCTCTCGGTCGTCGGATGACCGATCGGTCGATTTTCTAATCGTGTATTCCCACCTTAAGGCTGATTTCACACTGAGGAGTTTTTCAAGCGTTTTTGTGTTATAAAAAAGTGCCTGAAAAGCTTAAGAAAACTGTTTCCCTGTGTATGTGAATGTATATCTATGTATGTTTTCACACTGAGGCATTGCGCTTGCGGTGCCGTGTAAAAACTCCTGCTTGCAACATCTCTGGGGAGTTAAAAAAAAAAAAACTGCCCCAAAAATGCCTCTTCCTATTGAAATAAATGGAAAACGCCTGAAAAACACCAGAAAAGCACCTTAAAAACGCCTCTGAGAAGCAGTTTTGGTGCTGTTTTTAAGTCACGTGTCCTTTAACCTCCCTGGCGGTATTCCCGAGTGTAGCTCGGGGTAGAGTTTCAGTACCAAAAGCGGTAACCCCGAGCTACACTCGGGCTTACCATGCAGCGTTGCATAGGGAGTCCCTGCAGTGCTTAGCTTGTCCTTCGCTCCCGCGATGCGTCCCCTGCAGCGTCCCCGGCCATCTCCTCCGGCCGATGCCGGCATCCGGCTTCCGTGTTCCAGTCCCTGTGACGTCGGGACGTACGGGTGCCGGAACCGGCGGCAAATGTGAACTTTTTAAAAAATGTCATTTTTTTTAAAAATGATTATTACATAGTAAAACATTGCTGTTTCAAAGCATTTCACATACATTTTGTCCCTACTGCTTTGTCCTGTCCCCTGCCTGCATTTTAACTGTTCTTTCTGCCTGGAAACTTAGAAAAGTTCGTGGCGTCCAAAAAGCGTCCCTTTATGTCAAAATCGGTTTTAGACCAGCTAGAGAACAGCGATAGTAAATCAGAACCACTTGCAGAATTGAGTGATGATTTGTGGGAAAATTTGTCATCAGACACTGAAAACGATTCTGCGACTTTGCTCAGCGATGTGCGAACTTTGCGCTAGATTTCAAATTTCAGTGTTTTTGGTTTGATTATATTATTGAATTAAATTTATTATTATTTTTTATGATTATTTATTAAATTATAATTTATGATTTTGTGTTTCAAGTTTTATCATATCCAGAATGTTTACTAGACTCTTGTTCGGACAGATTTCAGTGAGTTATTCCTAAATACATATTTCCATGCAACAAAATGGTACCGCTTTCAGCACCAAAAATCTGAAATAATCATACCGCCAGGGAGGTTAAAAAACACCCAGAAACCATGGTAAAAATGCCTATGTGTTTTTGCTGTGTTTTTGTGGCGGATCAGTGTGAAAGTAGCCTAAAAGGTGTTCCTCTTTCTCAGCTCAGTCGTCCTGCAGCCTTTCTATTACTTACACACTCCAGCCTGAGAAAGCTGCAGGCACGGCAGTGGATATCACACACTTTCAGACAATGATGCTTTTGTGTGTCCCAGCTGAAATACATAGCAAGCATGCTACGTGGAGGAATCAGGCACAGCGTGAGGTGAAAACAACAGAGGAGCCTGGCAACTAGAAGTGAGAAAACAAAGTGAAACCAAAACAGGGGAAACAGGAGGAGCTGAACTGGCAGCAGACAGGAAGAGCTCCCCTTCCAATCACACTGTGCCTGGTTCAGCCAATAGGATCGTCTGTTAGCTCTGCCTGGCTCAGCACAGCGAGTACTGGCACAGTGTGCAGAAAGGATATAAGCATGGCGTTCCTGAAGAAAAGGAAACTTGACAGAACTGAGCAGGACAGTGAGTACTTCCAGTGTTACTCTGATATCACAGTTCATGAAGAAATGCTGTCGGACACCGTACGAACAAATGCATACAAGACAGCCATATTTCGCAGCCAGGACTGTTTCTTTGGTAAAACCGTGCTGGACATCGGTGCTGGCACAGGTATCCTTAGTATATTCTGTGCGCAGGCCGGAGCGAGTAAAGTCTACGCGGTGGAAGCCAGCACTGTGTCCCAACTGGCGTGCGACGTTGTAAAGCACAATGGAATGGAGGGTAAAATAGAAGTGATCTGCAACCCGGTGGAAAATGCCGATATACCAGGTGAAGTAGATGTTATTGTCAGCGAATGGATGGGGTACAGTCTTATGTATGAATCAATGCTAAGCTCTGTGTTGTATGCCCGTGATAAATGGCTTAAACCTGGTGGCCTGATATTCCCATCCCTTGCGGATCTCTTCATTGTGCCTATTAATGACACCACAGTGGAGGAGCGGCTGGACTTTTGGAGCGGAATGAAGGACGTGTATGGAGTTGACATGTCCTGCGTGGAAACGTTTGCCCGTAAATGCGTCATGAGTCAAGACATGGCTGTGTGCCCAATATACCCTGAAAATATCCTCTCCCACCCTGTGAAGTTTGCCACTTTGAACCTTGCCACTATCACACAGGATGACATTGCTACCATCGCAGGTTCCTTCAGGTTCTGCTGCTATGGTTCCTCCTTGATGCATGGATTCGCTGTCTGGTTTGCTGTCAGTTTTCCTGGAGAGAATAGACTTACGTTATCTACATCTCCATATGGTCAAGAGACGCACTGGAAGCAAACGGTGCTGTACCTGGAGGAAGAGGTACATGTAGAGCAGGATACAGAGATTTCTGGAGACATCCGTATGTCACCTTCTGAAAACAATGCAAGACACTTGTGTGTATCTATCACCTATTCTATAGGTGGAGGTGCCTGTAAGACAAGGAACTTCCAGATGGGAAATTGATAACTGGGTGGGGAAAATAAGATGTGGTCCTTGAAAATATTTTTTTTCTAATAAAAAACACATCATAAACAAATGTTCTTTTTTTTTTTTTCTTTGAATGCTCTTTAACATGAAATGCAATTCAAGACACGCATTTTTTTTAAATTTAGAGTAGGGAAGGGTTAGAACCTCAGAATTTTTTTATTGGTGTCTGTGTCCCCAGTGGTAAAATTCCCCTTATTTGTTCTGTGGCCACCAGGACAGGAATTAAGGGAAAATCACAGAGACACAGATGAAAATAAAAACCTTTCAGAGGTTTTAATGCCTACACATGTGACCCAAGACAAACACTTTATGATGGGGTTAGGCTTTAGGTTTTGGGTTCTTGCAGGAAGGGTTTACATTTCTAGCATATTTTTGTTGCTGTGTGTCCCAGATGGGGAGATTTTTCTTCATTTCCTGCCCCAGTGCCTGGTGGTCACAGGGCAGGAAGTGAGGGTAAATCTCAATTAGACTCCATTCACACCTGCACGACCCCAAAATAGCATGATTACCAATGCGACTTTGGAGCGACTTAACACTGGATCAAAGTCGCATCAAAGTAGTTGCTGCAACTTTAAGTCACACTGATTTGAAAAAATGGCATTGAAAATAATGGGCTGCAACTTGTCATGTGACTTTGATGTCCAAAGTTACATGACAAGTCACACAAGGGTGAATGGAGCCTAATGGTGGCACAGAAAGCAACAAAAAGCTGTTGTCTCTACTGAGGAGATTTCCTCTCAGATTCTATGTCTGTGACCACAGAGGATTACAGGATAGGTTCACCTTTTGTAACATGGTATGTGTTACATCCATATTCAAGGTATAACGTAACATGTTATGATCAGACTGGCCCCCGCTTTGACAGCTAACAGGGGATCTTCTCCCCCTAGCTGTCAACTTTTAAAAAAAAATGCGGCTGTGCAGGGCTCCACCCACCAGTACTCTGTGAGTGAGAGACTACAAGTCCTGACAGCCTAAGGCTGGCCATACACTATACAATTTTCTGTAGATTTACTTTCAACTATGTAGTGCAAGGGCTTGCCTAATTGTATACAACTGAAAGTGTTGTTTGCTTTAGATTTACCAAAAACCATATAATATGAGGTCAAAGCTAAAGTTCTCAAGAAGATTGTATAGTGTATGGCCAGTCTTAGCGGCTGTCGACTTGTCATCCTCAATGAACTACTATGGCGCTGTTGTGGTTCATTCATTCTGTCTGTCAGTATATCTGCTTGCTTGTACATCCCGTACGTGCAGGCAGATATATTGACGGATCTGCAGGAGACCTGCATGGCACCAGTGACCTGCTGATTCCCCTCCAGGCCCCTGCAGACAAAAATAATAAATGCACATTTTTACCTGCAAAATATGTGTATTTAATATTTTTTACTAATAGGTGAACTTATCCTTTAAGATTTGGTTCACACAATGAATCTCACTGTGCTTTCCTGTGCAATTCACATGTGATCCGAGTGCAGTGCAATTTTAGTCCATTCAAGTGAATGGGTTAAAATCGCACCAGACCACACCAAAAATGGTGCATGCACTACTTTAAAAACAAATAGAAACTGGATTGCATGGTAATTCTGTACCAGGTGATCCAGTGCAGGCAAATGCACAGCGTTTGTGTCCTGTGTTTGGGGTGTTGTTCAGTTAACACTGATACCTGGTGCAAATCTCTAGTGCAGTGTGTTTTGATGGACGTAAAGCAGTGTTTCCCACACTGCATTCTGATGTGAAGTGGTCCTAAAGAGGAATTCTCCCCAGTAGACACTTGGGCAATAGTAAAATACTGACAGATTGCCTACAAATAGCCAAAGCTTTGAAGCTGAACTCCAGACAAACAGTTAAATACATACATGAAATACATATGTGAGACATTTTTCCAACCAAAGGATTTTTATTTCTGTCCATCCAGTTTGAAGATTTACACACCACTGCCAAACCATGCATCTTTGACTAGCAAGGGAAGAGAAGTGATTTTTTTTTTTTTCTTTTTTGCTGCAGTTCAGTAGTGCTTAAGGTTGTTTCGCACTGCCCTGTTGCATTTTGTCCAGGTGCAGCCCAGTGTACCTGTGGTTTTCGTGCAGATTACCCATAGTTTCTCACAGACTCCTATTTGATTGTACATTTTTAGTGCATTTTCTGAAAGTGCACCAAAGATACAGCATGAAGAACTTTGGTGTACTTTACTAGTCCCTACAAGTCTCCTCCCCACCATGTGACTAGACTGAAAGGGTAAGAAGCAAAGTCATAAACTTGCCTCACCTGTTACTCTGCTCTCTCCTTCTATCAGCATGCTCCTTGCACCACTGCACATGGGCTGGAAGAGGCTGCTACCAAGTCAAATTCAGGGACACACACTTCCTGTAGGAAAAAAACAAAATACATTTAATGATGTATGAGCGGCTTCCCGACCGCCCTATAGCAGAAATACTACTACAGGGCGGCACAGGTGCACAAAATCACATGTATATATGTGATTTTTTCATTTTCGGGTAGGGGTGTGCGCAGGCTCTAGCTGCGCCACCATTCGTGGCTGCGGCTGTCAATCGTTGGGTTCCGGCTGGTGATTACCCGCCGATGCCAGTGATTACCGACGAGGAGGAGGACTGCTTTGTTTACTAACAGTCCTCCTCCCTGTCAGCTCGAACGCACTGCTCTGGATGGCTGTGCACAGCCATCCAGAGCAGTGTGCTTACAGTGAAGCACCAACACACAGCCCCCCAGTAAAACGCTCCCAGCATATTAACCCCTTCCTGCCCAGTGCCATTAGTACAGTGTCAGTGCTTTCTTTTAGCACTGATAACTGTATTGGTGTCACTGGGGATGTCAGTGACACCAAGTCAGTTCCCCCCAGTGTCAGAATGCCGCCGCAGTCCCACTATAGGTCCCTGATCGCTGCCATTATTAGTAAAAAAAAAACTCCAGTATCTATACCTCCATTTGTAAACGCTATAACTTTCACATAAACCAATTCATTTACACGTATTGGGATTTTTTTTTTTTAGCAAAAACATGTCGTAGAATACATTGTGGGCTAAATTTATGCCGAAATTTGATTTTTTAATTTTTTTTTTTTACTGGACATGTTTATATGCCTGCTTGTTTCAACTTAACTTCTACTTCATCTTAAGTAGAAATACTGCTACAGGAAGGCACGGATGCGCAAAATCACATATATACAGGTGAAACTCGAAAAATTTGAATATCGTGCAAAAAAAGTTCATTTATTTCAGTAATGCAACCTAAATGGTAAAACTAATATATGAGATAGACTCATTACATGCAAAGCAAGATAGTTCAAGCCGTGATTTGTCATAATTGTGATGATTATGGCTTACAGCTCATGAAAACCCCAAATCCACAATCTCAGAAAATTAGAATATTACATGCAATCAATAAAACAAAGATTGTACATAGAACAATATCGGACCTCTGAAAAGTATAAGCATGCATATGTACTCAGTACTTGGTTTGGGCTCCTTTTGCAGCAATTACTGCTTCAATGAGGCGTGGCATGGAAGCTATCAGCCTGTGGCACTGCTGAGGTGTTACGGAAGACCAGGATGCTTCAATAGCGGCCTTCAGCTCTTCTGCATTGTTCGGTCTCATGTCTCTCATCTTTCTCTTGGCAATGCCCCATGTCTCTATGGGGTTCAGGTCAGGCGAGTTTGCTGGCCAATCAAGCACAGTAATTCCACGGTCATTGAACCAGGTTTTGGTGCTTTCGGCAGTGTGGGCAGGTGCCAAGTCTTGCTGGAAAATGAAGTCAGCATCCTCATAAAGCTCGTCTGAGGAAGGAAGCATGAAGTGCTCCAAAATCTCCTGGTAGATGGCTGCTTTGACCCTGGACTTAATGAAGCACAGTGGACCAACACCAGCAGATGAAATGGCTCCTCAAAATCAACACAGACAGTAGAAACTTTACACTGGACTTTAAGCATCTTGCACTGTGTGCCTCTCCATTCTTCCTCCAGACCCTGAGTCCTTGGTTTCCAAATGAAAAGCAAAAGTCGCTCTCATCAGAAAAGAGGACTTTGGACCACTGAGCAACAGACCAGGTCTGTTTTTCTTTAGCCCAGGTAAGACGCTTCTGACGTTGTTTGTTGTTCAGGAGCAGCTTGAAAAGAGGAATACGACATTTGAAGCCCATGTCCAGGATCCATCTGTGTGTGATGGCTCTTGATGCACTGACTCCAGCCTCAGTCCACTCCTTGTGAAAGTCCAACACTTTTGAATGGCCTTTTCCTGACAATCCTCTCCAGGCTGCGGTCATCCCTGCTGCTTGTGCACCTTTTTCTTCCACACTTTTCCCATCCACATAACTTTCTATTAATGTGCTTTGATACAGCACTTTGGGAACATCCAACTTTTGAGGCTTTCTCTCCTTATGGAGAGTGTCAATGATGGTTTTCTGCACAACTGTCAGGTCAGCAGTCTTTCTCATGATTGTGATTCCTACTGAACCAGACTGAGAGACCATTTAAAGGCTCAGGAACCCTTTGCAGGTGTTATGGCTTAATTAGCTGATTAGAGTGGGACACTTTGAGCCTAGAATATTGCACCTTTTCACAATATTCTAATTTTCTGAGCTTGTGGATTTGGGGTTTTCATAAGCTGTAAGCCATAATCATCACAATTATGACAAATCACGGCTTGAACTATCTTGCTTTGCATGTAATGAGTCTATCTCATATATTAATTTCACCATTTAGGTTGCATTGCTGAAATAAATGAACTTTTGCACGATATTCTAATTTTTTGAGTTTCACCTGTATATGTGATTCACGCTCCCACAGTTTTCACGGGCCGGGGTGCCCTCCCCCTGGCCCGCGGGTGCCATAATTTGATCCCCGAGGGATCGATCATCCAATTTAGGCCAGTGATGGTTGGCCTAAGTCAGACAAATCGATCCCTGTCCTATCAGGGATCTTCCTGTACCTGTGTTTACAGTTACACAGGTACATGCAATGATGAAATCTCTCTCTGGGCACATTCCATCCCAGAGAGAGAAGAATCAAGACACAGTGGGTAAAACAGCACACTTACACAGTTAAAACACTTTAGGACATATTTAACCCCTTGATCCCCCCCCCACACACACACAGTTAACCCCTTTACTGCCCTGTCACCAGTGTCATTAGTACAGTGTACAGATGTTTTGCTGATCACTGTATTAGTGTCGCCAGTGACTTCAGATAGCACTAGCATCAGTTAGCGCCCCTCCCAGATAGCGTCAGATTTCCCGTCAGTACACCAGTAATCACATTTAACCCCTTGATTGCCAGGAACACTCACATACACAATAAACCTCCATTGCAAGAACCTGCCAGCACCTGCGTTTAGCCCCTGCGCTCACTCCCCCCCTTCTCCCCCAGCAAGTGCAATGTCAGTAGGTCACTGTTACTTGATACATTGCACACGAAACTGCAGTGTTCACAGAATCAGGCCTGATCTATGTTAGCACTTACCAGTACATTGTAGCAGTTCAAGCAATCCCTGACAGCCAGGTGCAATTTTTCCCTTAAATTGCACTAGATACCTATAAATTTAGTGGCCAAAATGTAAATGGAAAGGTACTCTAGTGAAGAGGCCTACAGGATTCTGAGCATGTCAGATGATAGCAAAGGGGAAGACTCCCTGACACAATCAGCCTCAGAATACAAACCTGTAGACAGCAGCGGCACCCTGCAAGATAGCTCAGACGATGGAGAAGAGGTCCCTGCTAAGATCAGGCATACCCAACCCCGTTCCCAGGTTGCTTAGAGGTTACAATCGCATGATGACTCTCATATGCAGCAGAGTGCCAGTACTAGTGCCGCTCTACCCTTTGGTGAACTGGCGAGCACCAGCGGCCTAGTACAACCTGGTCTTTCACATACCAGCACTGCAGTATCACTTGGTGACGTGGCAAGTCCCATAAGTGCAGTACAAGCTGGAGCAGTGGCGAGCACAAGTAGTATCCCGCAGCCACCAAGAATTCGAACACATGCCCGTAGAGCCCCTAGTATCCTTCCAGATGTGCTTGCAAATCCTGATTGGTAGCCCACATTCTGCAGCACCCATACTTCCCCCATTCACTACCCAACCCGGAAATCAGATGGAAACAGCAAATCTAAATACTCCCCTTGATTTTTTTGGAGCTGATTTTCATGGAAGATCTGAAGGCATTGATTGTGGATCAAAGCAATTTATATGCACAAAAATTCATCGCCGCCAACCCAAATTCAGCTCTTGCCAGACCATTCGCATGGAAACCCATTATGGTTTCCAAATTTTAAGTTTTTTTGGGCCTAACCCTCAACATGGACATTACTAAAAAAATTAATTGTGGTTGTATTGGTCCACAGACCCGATTCATTATATGTCTGTGTTCTCTGCTACCATGGCCAGGCATAGATATGAGAGTATAATGTGTTTTATTAATTTCAATGACAACACACTGTCATCCTCGGGGTCACCCTGAATTTAACCGGCTCCACAAAATTTGGCCCCTCGTAAATCTTAACCAAAAATTTGCAGATGTCTATACTCCCCAGCAAAACATCTGTGTTGATGAGACCCTCGTTCATTTTTCTGGCCGCCTTGCATTCAAACGGTTTCTCCCCAGCAAGCGTGCTAGATATGGGGTCAAGATGTATAAGACCTGTGAGAGGGCAACAAGCTATACATATAAGTTTTCAATTTACGAGGGGAAAGATAGTCACGTGGAGCCCCCCGGATGCCCAGACTACATGGGGAGCAGTGGCAAGATAGTTTGGGACTTGGTGTCATCCTTTTTCCATCGGAGGCATCACTTATACGTGGACAATTTTTATTCAAGCGTGCCACTATTTAGACATTTGTACAATGTTGGAATTGGCGCATGTGCGACCTAATCACCAGGGCTTCCCCCAACAGCTTGTAAATACCAATCTTAGAAAGGAGGAAAAAGTCTGCTTGAGAAATGAGGATGTCATTAAGCTGCAGCACTGACTTGTTTATTCAGACAGCAACAGGGTCTTGCTCTCAGAATATACATATGTAGGTGTGAGCAGTGCTGTTGGATGAGATTTTTCATCCGCAGTTAAAAAAAGAGCATATATTCCAAAGAATGGGGGCCTGGGCTGGCCAGTAGGTGGATGGCCCCTATGCTTCATCATATATATTTTATTAGATATATATATTTTTTTTTTTTTTACACAAAAGTTTCACTTAAATGATATATTACTCACACATGCTATGGGTATATGGGTAATTAGTCCCCAAAATACATTCTGTTACTAATCTTGAGTATGGGAATACCACATGTGAGAGAATTTTTAGCAGTCTAGCCAAGTACAGGAAACCAAAATCCAAAAAGCACCTTCAGGCTATTAAATGGTTTTATTTCCTCATTACACTTCCTAACTACCTATCACAGTTTCAGACACCCTGAAATGCCAGTATAGCACCAACCCCCCCCCAAATTACCCCTTTTTGGAATTGCCATTGAGGACAAGGGCCTCTTCCCACAACCCTGGCTGGTGGTTGTGGGGGTCTGCGAGTGGGGGCTTATCGGAATCTGGGCCCCCAGATCTCCCCCCCCCATGTAAATAAGCATGCAGTACATGCTATTGCTACCATTTCACAAAAAAAAAAAAAAAAAAAAGGACAGGAGACAGTCTGCGACAAGTATAAAAGAGGGAGTGCAGCGCTAGTAAAATACACAATATCAAATAAATACAGATATAAATATAAAGTGACAAGGTGCAAATACATAAGCCACTGGATGGTGGCCAAAGGTGCTAGAAGGTGTTTACTCAGTTAAAAGTCCATAAAGAAAAAGTGTTGATAAGATCTCAGGATATCCAGTGATACGGACCGTGGATCAGGTGATAAATAATGAGATTGCGCACTCACTAGATACACAAATCAAATCAAATGCGCATAAATAGTAGTAGTTCAGGATATCGTCAAAATGGGTCTGGTCAGGTTATCCTTCACTCCCTGGCGGTGCTATCACTCATAGGGGTCACCACACAATGGATACAGCATGCTCACATGGGGGTCTCCTCACAAAGGATGCAGCTGGTTCTGCGGGTGTGATTGGCTCCCAGGAGAGCTCAAAGAAACAAAGGAGCCCACATAGTGCAGTATCTTTAAGATAGTTTATTCCATATATGGAGTGTGAATACAGTGACTAATGAAAACAAAAGTACTGACCGTGAAGGTGAATCAAATGGCCGCCGGGGCCTCTTTGACAAGTCCTTTATTAAAAATAAAAATATTTTTCCCTGAAGATGATCCAATGTCAATCACGATGTCCGCCACCACCGCCAACCTGAAAAAAAAACCCCACTTCTCCCTCGACGCTGGCTCCCATTATCTGAGAGTTGCGCCAGGATGACAGTTCTTAAATAGGGTGATGATGTCACAAGGGGGTGAAACTTTATCATGCTCTGTGATGGGCCAAAGCAAAGCACCTGACCTGTGATCAGGTGCTATGCTTTGGGCAATCACAATGCACTGTCAGGGCGCAGTGCATTGTGGGGCACGGCAGGCGAATAGCTTGCCAAACGCCTCTGCCGTTCGTGTGTTCACAGCACACACGAACGGCCCAGCTAACATTCAACTATAGTGTAGACCATCACTACTTGGTAACACAAATTGCTAATCAAGCCAATCACATGGCAGAAACTCAATGCATTTAGGTATCTAGACATGATGAAGACGACCTGCTGAAATTAAAACCGAGCATCAGAATGGGGAAGAAAGAGTTGGTGCCAGATGGGCTGGTTTGAGTATTTAAAAAACTGCTGATCTTCTGGGATTTTAACACACAACCATCTCTAGGGTTTACAGAGAATGGTCCAAGAAAGAGAAAATATCCAGTGAGTGGAAGTTGTGTGCATGACTTCTTGATGTCAGAGGTCAGAGGAGAATGGGCAGACTGGTTGCTTTGACAATCAGACTGTAGAGTGAGAATTTGACGTAAACAACATGAAAGCATGGATCCATCCTGCCTTGTATCAACGGTTCAGGCTGGTGGTGGTGGTGTAATGGTGTGGGGGATATTTTCTTGGCACTAGCAAGGTGTACCTAATAAAGTGGCTGGGGAGTATATAATCTCTTCTCTCCCAGAGCAAAACCTTGCCTAAAACCAGGACTGAGAGCAATGTGTCATGGATTCCTATTGTTGTGCATTGTTCTTTACAGCATTTTATTATATTTATACAGGATTTATATAGCGCCAACAGTTTGCTCAGCACTTTACAATAGAACGGGAGACAATATAGCAACAATACAGTTCAATATAATATGGTTAGCAGGGAACTGCTCCTTGGAGCTTACAATCTAAGAAGCCAAAGAGTCCAAAGGCTTCCTGTTTCTAGCATGTTGCATGTAGGGTCTGCTTGATTATAGCAGCTTGTGTGCAGGGGCTGCCTGATTCCAGCAGTTTGTATGAAGGGCTTGCCTGTCTCTAGCAGCTTGTGTGTAGCTGTCAGCCTCTAGAAGCTTTGGTGTAGCGCAGTGGTCTCCAAACTGCGGCCCTTTAATTTGCTTTTATGTGGCCCTTGGGGAGCTATTCCTCCCACTGATACCAATGATGGGACATTATTCCTTCCACGGGCACAAACAATGGGACATTATTCTTTGAACTGACACAGATGCTGGGGCACTATTCCTGCCACTGAAACCAACAATGGGACACTATTCTTCCCTCTGACACCAACAATGGAGCACCATTACTCCCACTGATACCAAGAATGAGGCATTATTCCTTCCACTTGGACTTATTATGGGGCACTATTCCTTCCACTGACACCAGCAATGGGGCACTATTCCTCCTGCTGACACCATGGATAAGGCACTATTCCCTCGACTGTTACCAAGGTATAGGCACTATTCCTCACACCGATACCAACGATGGGGCAGTATTCCTCCCCCAATACTAAAGATGGAGCATTGTTTACGTCCATTGACACAAATTATGAGGCAATCTTCCTCCCACTGACACCAGAGATTAGGCACTATTCCTCCCACTGACACCAATAATGGGTCACTACACCTTCCATTGACACCTATGATCAGGCAATACACCTCCCATTGACACCTACGGTCAACCACTATTCCTCCCACTGACACCAACGATCCAGCACAATTCCTCCCGCTGACACCAATGTTGGGGCACTTTTCCTCCTTTTGATACCAATGATGGGCACTATTTCTCCCACTGACAACAACATTGGCGCACTATTCCTCCCCCTAATACTAAAGAAAGGGCATCATTAACTTCCACTAGCCATAGTCCAGCCCCTCTAAAGCGTGAAGGACAGTAAACTGGCCCTTTGTTTAGAAAGTGTGGAGACCCCTGGTGTAGAGCTGCCTGTTTCTAGCCGCTTGTGTCTAGGGCTTGCTTGTTTCTAGCAGTTTGTGTGTAGGAGCTGCCTGCTTCTAGCAACTTGTATATAGGATATTGGGCCTACCTACTTCTAGCAACTTGCATGTAGGGCCTCCTTGATTTTAGCAGCTTGTGTTTATAGGCTGCCTGCTTCTAGCAGCTTGTGAATAAGGCCTGCCTGCTTCTAGTATCATTAAAAACTGTCTAACCAGAAGAGAGCTCTTGTGACCTGGTAAGTAAACCTTGAGTAGGATTAAATAACCCTGCAAGGGAAGAACAGGAGGCGCCAGTTAAGTGCAGTATGTGTATAAGATGGTTTATTAAAAGCGGTTAAAAACACTCACAAGATGGCTAAAATGTCAGACTTATCAGATAGTAGGCCCTTAGCTCGCTCCTTAGGTAAGGTAGTAGCCACAAGCTCTTGGGTTAGTGGACCCATATGGTCTCTTTCTAATTTGGGATACCGGACCCATATAGTCTATGGGGGTTAATTTCTGTTACACCACATCTCTAGCCTCTAGAGGGAGCAAGCACCTCCTTCAGCCCGTGCATTCCACGCTTGTTCTGGTGCACTTCCTGATGTACACAGGACATCCCAACTCCATTCTTCCATCTTCCAGCCTGGATGATAGCGATGGACCCTGCTAAAGGAGCCAGCTAAGGACCTACTATCTGATAAGTCTGACATTTTAGCCATCTTGTGAGTATTTTAACCGCTTTTAATAAACCATCTTATACACATACAGCACTGGTACCTCCTGTTCTTCCCTTACTGTCTTCCCTACAGAGCTGGTCACACTCTGCGGATGGCCTCCGCCTGTGCTCTTTTTAATTTTTTGGATTCTTTGGAATTCTAGGACTTATAAGGACTTTGTAAGAGAATAAGGACTCCCGTACATTTTGTTTGCATCACGTATTAGGTGGTTCTAGGATATTGGTCCTGGTTAAGAGCCAGATATTATAATGTCTAAATAACCCTGCAACTGACCACCAAGGATGGGGCTTATTTTACTCACTTTTTCTCTTTAGAGTTCATAAAAAATACAGCAGAGCCAAACGTTTTGGATGTTGAGGAGCAAGCCACTGCTTGCCACTGTATTGAGGTGGCTTGGCTTAGTGCCATCATGCTTGTCCTCTAGCTCTCGCTTATGATGGCAGTGACTAGTGAGTGGAAGATGGAGGGTGGGTTGAGGCAGGCAGGAAACAATGGGGAGCTGGGTGCCAGTGGGCCAGGGAAATCTGGGTCGCCCGAAACGAAGGATAAGGAGAACAGCAGGGAGTAGGAGAAAGTCTGGTCTGTGCAGTAAGAGGAAAAGAAATGCAGAGAAGACACCAAGGGTGAGATGGGAGGAACTGTGTGTGGTTTGCTACTGATCAAGACTGAAGTCACATGACTCTGAATGTACCATCAATTACACTGCTACATACTACATATGTAATACACATGTATACACTGATACCTATTGCATGTGTAGCACACTCTCTGCTCACACAGTACATGTATAATACTATTCTGCTTCCATAATAGTACACAAGGTGAAAACTTGTTTTTAAGTTCTAATGCTTAGAAAATGTAAATATTAGAATGACCATAGGCTGGCCACTATTTTACTTAAAAAAGTTCTTTAAGGTTTTGTTCACACGGATATATTTTCTGCACATAATGTAGAAAATATGCAGAAGATCTTGAAATAAATGTAGCATTTAGACATGTGCAATTCCTCTAATAGCTTTATTCATGTATGTGTGTGTTTACATGCACATGTTTATCTGCGTACACGTGTAAAACCTCTAGATATGTATAGTGCCAGAGGCAGTCAAGTCTGACTTTTTGTACCCCATTAAATGTGGCATACATTTTTTTTATGGTCTTAGTGATTCCTATACAGCACAGTGGCTAAATGGTTAGCACTTCCGCCTGGTAGTACAAAGGTTGTCAGTTCAAATCCCAACCACACCACCACCTGCCTGGAGTTTGCATCTTCTCCCTGTGCCTGTGTGGGTTTCCTCCCACATTCCATAGACTTGCTGGTAGGTGAATTGGATCCTGTCTAAATTGTCCCTAGTATGTGAATGTGAGTTAGGGACCTTAGATTGTATGCCCCTTGAGAGTTAGGGACTGATGTGAATGTTCAATATATATGTAAAGGGCTGTGTGAATTGATGATGCTATATAAGTACCTTAAATAAATAATATACTGTTTCATTTAGATGCATGTAAGGCTGTATGCATCTAGATGCAGTGTTGTAGACACCCATGTAATTGGATTAGGTTAATGATCAGATGATTATGACCAAATGGGTGACGCATTGCTAGCAATCCCAAGGTGCAGCAACCTCTCTCCTGATGGGTATGGCTTCCTCACAGTATGGGTCCCTGATTGGCCTTTGTAGCTAGTCAGGAAGCAGAGACTGTTCTGCTGGTTCCAATCTAAGCATTGATAATGTGATCTCTGTAACTTACAGTTGTGATGAGATAGTAATAACTTCAACCTCTGATGGACACCACAGTCAGTGACTCAATGAGAATGACATCTTGTAGATCTTGTGAAGTTTATTCCATAAACTGAGAGAATCTTACAACAATGAAATTCCATAGGTCAAAAGAACATGCTGTTTCCTGCTCCATGCCATGAGGCTTACTGCAATGCATCTCTGGGAGAGGGGGAGGGCTATCTATGCAACATTAGCTAAACTAAAGGAAAGGGAGGAGCAGAGACAAAACACTGAAAACATTTAAAGGCATATGACAGTGAATATGAGGGTCATGTGAAACATGACAGAGACTGAGTAACATATTTTTGATTCAGCCAAAATAAGTAAGCTGAACTCAAAATATCAAGATAAAAAATAATAACCTATTAAAATATAATATAAGAAAAAAGGTATGCTGCAATATTCACCCTCAATTCAAAAATGTCTTCTGCTAGTTGGATGGCCAGCATCATACAACTTATTTCCTTTGAGCCCAGGTCGTCCTGGACCCACACCAGCTTGGGGCCAGACAGTGAAAGGAGAAGCAGCTCATCTCTATCTGACACTCTGCTTTCTCCTTCTATCAGCATGTTTCTTGGCAGCACATGAAGTGTTTGGCTGCTGGTGCTGCTCCTTCCTTTCGTAGTCCAACTCTAAAGTACACGGGCTGCAAGAGGCTTATACCATAACAAATTCAGGTACTTGTAGAGTCTTTATTTAAAAGTATATTTAGTGATATATCTAGGACTGCTGTTAAAAATCATGGGGCCCCATACAGTCTACCTGAAAGTCCTGCCCCCTCCAAAAATATCATGATGACATTTTCACTAAAATGCCACAGCCACAATGCTATGCTTTGCAGTCATGACAGAAATTATACCTCCATCCCACAAGACCTATTCATGTAAAAAGCGCTGCTCTGCAAGTGTCCCATAACCACATGCAGTGCGCTAGTGCAGGGCAAAGCAGGTGGTGAGGAAGCAATATGCCTCAGATGCTGCCTGAAGAGCTATCCTAATGCTGACTGCTCTTCAGAGAGCAAAGCACATTTGAAAAAGTCTTTAATTTTTTTTTATTTTATTTATGTATTTGAATTTTATTGTATTTATTTATATTTAACATTATATTAACTGCCCTGGGGGTACTTTTGGTAAAATAGCAGGAGTCTAAACTGACCTTTGATGTCTCACATTTGAGACAGAAAAAGGGACTGAGGACATAGATTCATCAATCTCTTTCCCTGCAGCCTCCTCTGCAGTGATCAGTGAATGAATACGATGAACTTCCTTCCTGTTCATTCACAATCTGAAGCATAATAAACACAGTTTATTATGTGTCAGTGATGAATGGACACAGGAGTGATCTGTACCAATCACTCACTGTGTTCATTCAGGAAAGGAAGGAGTCTGTAAACATGACATATTTATCACCCCCCCTCCAAAACAAACCCCCTGTGCCCACACCAGCGCTTTGGGGGAAGGGGGCACACAGGGGGGCCTGGACAGCAGGTGGAAAGGATTCAGATTCTAGAACTGATCCATCTGCAGGGGATCCACAAGAGTTACATGTGTCAGCAATAAGGCAGTACAACCAGTCCTCCTGCTTGGCAGGCGGTCGGGCCCCCCCTTGAGGTACCAGGCCAAAGGCCGGTACAGGAAGGCTGCCTATACTGCCTTATCAGCGGCCCTGGATGTATCAGTTAAAGTAGTTTAAAACCTGGGACATGAAATTTGAACTAAGCATATCCCTCTATAGTGTACATTTGTCTCAATCCAGAGCACTAAGTGTCATTTGTGTCTGCTGGCTTGTTCCGTGGCTATCTATATGAGTTACTTCTGAGGAGTTTTCCTGACACCAAGAGAAAAATGGTGACGGTGGGCACAGCTTGTGATTGACAACCTCAGCTTTATTCCTGTGTGCTTTGTGAAGAGGGGGTGTTCTTTCTCTCCAATCAGTTCTCAGAGCTCTCCTCACTGAGTACCTGAGATCTTGTGTAAAATCTCCACTTTGGATGGATGTATGGGAAAGACAGCTGTAGATAGATAAGTAGGCCTCCCATACAGCTCTGGCTCGGGGGCCCTTGTAGAGTAACAGGGAGCGCCAGAGCACAGAGGGGCACGAGTGCCTGGTAGGTGCATCTGGGATGCAGGCAGAAGTGCAGGAGCAGCTGGTGGATGGCACGCAGGCAGAAGTGCAGAAGCAGCTGGTGGATGGCACGCAGGCAGAAGAGCAGAAGCAGCTGGTGGATGGCACGCAGGCAGAAGTGCAGAAGCAGCTGGTGGATGGCACGCAGGCAGAAGTGCAGAAGCAATTGGCAGATGACAGGCTAGCAGAAGTACAGGAGCTGGATACCAGCAAGGATCAGCTGGTTCGGGTGCAGGAGGCAGAGTAAGGCAAGGTCAGACAGTCCGGGTCGGCAAATAGCATAGCAAGCATACTGTAAACAGTAGGCAGAAGAATAGTCGAAGGGCAGGTCAGGGGTCAATACAGGCAGCGTTCAGGCAGGGTCAATAACAGATCAGATCGGCAACAGAATCACAGGTAACAGGATGCACGGGTGCTTAACCCCTTCACGCCTAAGGGTAAAACAAATCTAAATGCCTAAGCACAATTTTGCAACGTTGACGTATTAGAAAACCGTACATATCATCACAACTACTTTGTACATCCAGGTGAATTGTACCGCGTTTTTTTCAGGATAAACTGGGATTTCATTTGGTGGTAAATGGTAATGGATATCTCCTGGTTTTTTTTCTATTAACAAAAGGAAAACTGGCCTAAAATAGTAAAAAAAAATCATTTTTTTTTTATTTATCTATGTGTTTCTTGTTACTACCATAACCTACCACCAAAGAACAACCCAAAATAAATTCTCCAGCTCTCGACAATTGCAGCGATACCATACATGTGTATGTTATTTGTTGTTTGTACCCACAGTACAGTCCAGAAACAATAGTGCACATTTTGTTTTTGTCTTTTTTTACCTAAAACACACTGACACTAACTGACACTGATACCACATTTTTTTTTAAATCCTGACCTTTGACCCTGACCTTTTGACTTTGTCCCAAACACTTACCCTGGCACTAAACTAGATCAAACCTTGATCTAGGTTTTTTTTTATTTTATTTTTTAATATTTATTTATCTTTCTTTTTTTTTTTTATACAAACATTTTATTTCCCCTCTATGCCAGGAGTTACAGAGATACAATGTATCTCTCTCCTCCATTCAAAAAAAAAAAAAAACAAGGGGGCCGGACTGTACAGTGACTGATTACTGTGATAGCCAATCAGAGGCTATCACAGCGATCATGAGTCCCAGATCCCAATCGTTAGAATAGGACCCGGTGTTCTCAGTGACACCGCGGTGTTTGTGCTGGGAGCGCGTCATGCAGCGAAAGACAGGTACAGAAATATGAGGCCCCCACAGAAAAAAGCCCAGTTCTGTGAGGCCGCATATTTGTGTTACGTCGGCTTCAAGGGGTTAAACATAATAGCCCAAATGGCACTAATGCAAGGCACTAGCCAAGCTAAATAGCCTGCCTGGTGCCAATGCGCCGTAGTGCACTCTCATTTGCTAATCGGCCACGAGCACGAGCAGAGCTTACAAGGGATCTGTGCCTGCACATAGATAAGCGCATTCCGTGACAAAAAGCTAGTATTCATACAAAAAAAGCACTTGTGTGTTTAACTAACCTATTTTTTGTATAATTACCCTGTAAGGGGGCGTGGCTCCCATAAGCTCCCATGGCCCAGTCATTGTCAGTGCTCCCTCCTTTCCCCTGCAACTGACACAGAGAAGCTGGAGCTGTGAGATTGCGTGACTAGCACAGAGCAGAAAAATAGGTAAGTAGGAGAACTTAAGCAGCAGGAAGACACAACAACAAGAAACTCTACTGCACACTGGACAGACTGCAAGCATACACCCTGGGAAACATCTCTCACATACCTGAGTCCCACTCCGTGTACCTTTATATAATATGGCCCCTCTTCTCCTCTTCATATTACTATCCTCTGTTCCCAAATCTCATTTATTTACCCCTCTGCTCCACCCCAAAACTTGTACATCTCCCCCTAATTGCTATCATCTCCCTATTACTGCTCTCATCACCTCCCCAAAATGCCTCTTCCACTCCTCCTTCTCATTTTCCTCTCCTCCGTTCCCAAAATCCATTCACTATATCCCTCTGCTCATCCCAAACATTTGTATATTGTGTCCTCACTGCTTCCTTCGCCCCTCTACGGCACCCACCACCTCCTCCTATTACTCCATTCTCCCACTGACCCGAACACCTCCACTAGTAGTTTCTCACGTTCCTGCACATCCCGCTCCCATGCCACCTTTCTCACCCTTCTCCTCCTCCTAACCGCGGGGGACATCTCCCCAAATCCTGGCCCTCCACCACCTCCCTCACCCGCACAACACCCTCCCGCCTCCACGTCCTGCCACAACCCCCACAACTTAGTATCTGTCCCCCTGCTCCCTAAAATCTCCCCCCCCCCGTTTTCATGTGCACTCCTGAACACCCGATCGGTGTGCAACAAGCTTACCGCCATCCACGACCTCTTTGTTTCCCGCTCCCTCAACCTCCTAGCAATCACAGAAACCTGGATCCAGGCCACAGACTCTACCTCCCCTGCTGCACTCTCCTACGGTCTCACCTGGACCCACTCACCCAGGCCTAACGGTCGTAAAGGTGGTGGGGTTGGTCTGCTCCTGTCACCGCAGAGCACCTTCCGAGTCCTCCCAAACCCCCCCTCCCTATCCTTCTCCTCCTTCGAGGCCCACTGCGTCCGACTATTCTCCCCAACCCCCCTGAAGATTGCTGTGATATACCAGCCTCCTGGATCCATATCCCGCTTCCTGGATGACTTTTCCTCCTGGCTACCCTTCTTCCTCTCCTCTGAGCTACCCACCATCATCCTTGGGGATTTCAACATCCCTGTCAACCTCGACAACCCGGACACATCCCATCTCCTCCACTTAACCTCCTCCTTTGCACTTGCACAGTGCATACAATCCACCACCCACTCCAACGGTAATATCCTTGATCTTTTCTTCTCCAACCGCTGCGCTCCCCACAACCTCACTAACACCCCCTTTCCTCTCTCTGACCACAACCTGATCACCTTCTCTATCTCCTCGTCCTCCAACGCCTACCCCTCCAAATGTCACACTACTACCAGCCATAACCTCCGCAACCTTAACCCTGCCCCCCTCCACTCTGCAGCTGATCAACTCCATGACAGCATCCTCCCCCTGTCCTGCCCCGACTTGGCTATGACTGCTTACAACAATGCGCTGTCAACAGCCCTTGACTCACTAGCGCCTTTAACCACACGCAACATCAGACCCCAACCGCTCCAGCCCTGGCAGACTGATCACACCAAAACCCTCAAACGACACAGTCGTGCCCTGGAGCGACTATGGCGCAAAACCAAATCCCAACAAGCCTTCACTTGCTACAAATCTGCCTTCCACACCTACACCTCCTCCCTCCACGCAGCCAAACAAGCCTACTTCCTGACCCTCATCAAGACCCTCTCCTCCAATCCTCTCCGACTCTTCTCCACCTTCAACTCTCTACTCTCTCCACCCCCACCTCCACCCAGCACCTCACTCGCCGCCCTTGAGATTGCCAATCACTTCAAAAACAAGATTGACACAATTCACCCGTCCCCTCTCACACATCTACCCCCTCATCCCCCCTCCCCCTCGACATAACCCACAGGGACTTCGTCACTGCTCAAACTCCCTCCAACCCTGTTCCCCCTCACTCAGCTACCCCCTCATCACCCCTCTCCTACGGCCCCACCACTGCTCTGACCTCCACTTCCACCCCACCCTACATTCCTCATACTGAAGCTCCCCCAACACTCCGCACCTTTGACCTTACTACCATTGAGGAAGTCTCCAAGATCCTCTCTGATGCCCGCCTCACCACCTGCCCCCTCAACCCTATCCCCTCACAACTGCTATGTCCTCCCTCCCCCTCCATCCTACGCTCCCTTACCCACATCTTCAATCTCTCCCTCTCCTCAGGCATTTTCCCCTCCCCTCTGAAACATGCACACATCACCCCCATACTTAAAAAGCCCTCCCTGGACCCCAATGACCCGAACAACCTCAGACCCATCTGTCTGCTCCCATTTAAATCTAAACTCCTCGAGCGCCTCGTCTACACCCGCCTATGCTCTCACCTCAATGACAACCACCTCCTCGATCCCCTACAGTCCGGCTTCCGTCCCCTACACTCCACCGAAACCACCTTACTCAAACTCTCCAACGATCTGCTAACCGCCAAAGCTAATGGCCACTATTCAGTGCTCCTACTCCTTGACCTCTCTGTGGCCTTCGACGCAGTCGACCACCCCCTCCTCCTCAAAAAACTACACTCCCTCGGCCTCAGAGATTCTGCTCTCTCCTGGCTCTCATCCTACCTGTCACAATGCTCCTTCAGCGTTACCTATAATGCTACCACCTCCCCCTCACTCCCCCTCTCTGTTGGTGTCCCTCAAGGCTCTGTCCTTGGGCCCCTTCTCTTCTCCATCTACACCTCCTCCCTTGGCCAACTCATACACTCTCACGGCTTCAACTACCACCTCTATGCCGACGACACACAAATCTATCTCTCAACCCCCCACCTCACACCCTCGGTCTCTGCCCGAATCACACACCTACTGAGCGACATATCAGACTGGATGTCGCTCCACTTCCTTAAACTGAACCTCTCCAAAACCGAGTTTCTTGTCTTCCCCCCAGCCCGGACACCACCCCCCATTGACTTCTCCATCACATCCAACAACGCCACCATCAAACCCGCCCCGCAGGCCAGAGTACTTGGTATCATTCTGGACTCCAACCTATCATTCCAGCCCCAAGTCCAATCTTTAACTAACTCATGCAGACTCCACCTCCGCAACATCGCCAAAATACGCACGTTCCTAACCCCAGAAAACACTAAACAGCTCATCCACTCCCTCATCATATCACGACTCGACTACTGCAACTCCCTCCTCACTGGCCTGCCTCGCCGCTGGCTATCCACGCTTCAGTCGATCCTGAATACGGCTGCCAAACTCATTCACCTTTCCAACTGCTCCATTTCTGCCACCCCCCTCTGCCAATCCCTCCACTGGCTTCTGATTGCGCAATGGATCAAATTCAAAATCCTAACACTGACGTACAAAGCTGTCCACCATACTGCCCCGAACTACATCACTGACCTAATATCCAAGTACTGCCCAGCACGCACACTCCGCTCCTCACAAGACCTCCTTCTCTCTAGTTCCCTGGTCTCCTCCTCCCATGCCCGCCTCCAGGACTTCTCCAGGATGTCACCCATCCTCTGGAACTCCCTGCCCCAACCCATCAGATTATCACCTACTCTACTCTCCTTTAGGCGCACCCTGAAAACCCATCTCTTCAGGGAAGCCTACCCCACCCCCTGCTAACTTGCCGACCTCCTCCACTCTTCCTTCCACTCCATCCCCCACAGCTATCTCCTCCTGTACCACCATCCCCTCCCTCCTAGATTGTAAGCTCGAAAGAGCAGGGCCCTCAATCCCGTCATGTTTTGCATTGTATTGGTATTGTTCTGTCACATGTTCTGTCCCCCTTTGTAATGTACAGCGCTGAGCGAACTATTGGGGCTTTATAAATACTGTATAATAATAATAATAATAATTTATATACATATTAGGCAAAATAGGTAAGAGGAGGGGGCAGGGAACTTTTCTTACAATTTAATTTGCATTCCTATATCTGGCTACAGTTCAGCTTTAATCATTGTTTTTAGCCATTTATATTATATTTGATGTTAGCTTAGACATAGAATTATAACTTAATTTTTTGATTTACCGTTCTATCTCAAGCAGTATTTTTTAATGCTTGGGTGATATTGTGGTTCTTATTGCTTTCTTGAGACCCAGTCACACATTAATTGTTGCAACTGCATTTTCTGTACTGTTGTTATAGAAATCAAAGTTCCGACAAGGGTATTGTAAGAATCTATTGTAACTGCCATCGCTATACTGCTATTGTACTTTACAACTTTAAAAACATAATCTTATAATGTTATGGCAGCGCATTGATCAACATGTCTCTTGCCGTCCTGCTTATATATCCATCCTTACCTGATAGGTAACATAACCCTGCTTGTAATACTATTATTTTCTGGTCTGGTTTCTATCTCAAACTCATGTTCAGATACAATTCGATTTACTGCATGTCTGTTTCCTATCTTGCTTTGAAAGCATAGTTTTTATTTGAAACTAATTTTCTGTGTAAAGATCAATGATTTCAGTAGTAAATTGTTATTTCAATGTTTATTTGTGGGGAATGTTAATTTGGTGGATTTCAGATGTATGTATGTTGTTTTATTATGCATAAAAATAACATTTAGCCAAACAAATAAATTGCTGGAATGGGAGGTCAAAAGTATAAGCAAAAATACAAAAAAAATTTAACCAACTGAATGAGAAAGACATTTTAATGGGAAATTTGTGAATATAAAAAAGATAGATTATGTGAAAAACTTTGTTTTTGTGTAATCAAACATATATATATATATATATATATATATATATATATACACACATACATACATATATATATATATATATATAAAATCTAGAGAGTCCCCCCATTCTCCCCTCCTTTTTATTTAAGAGAATATATATTTATTCCAATAGTTTGCAATGATAACTTGCATATATATATATATATACAGTCATGGCCGAAATTGTTGGCACCCTTGATATTTTTCCTGAAAATCAAGTATTTCACACAAAAAAGGTATTGCATTAACACATGTTTTGCTATACACATGTTTATTCCCTTTGTATGTATTGGAACAAATATAAAACAGAGGCAGAAAAGCAAATATGACATAATGTCACACAAAACCCCAAAAATGGGCTGGACAAAAGTATTGGCACCCTTAACTTAATATTTGGTTGCACACCCTTTGGAAAACATAACTGAAATCAGTCGCTTCCTATAACCATCAATAAGCTTCTGACACCTCTCACCCGGAATTTTGGACCACTCTTCCTTTGCAAACAGCTCCAGGTCTCTCTTATTGGAAGGACACCTTTTCCCAACAGCAATTTTAAGATCTCTCCACAGGTGTTCAATGGGATTTAGATCTGGGCTCATTGCTGGCCACTTCAGAACTCTCCAGCGCTTCTTTGCCATCCATTTCTGAGTGCTTTTTGACGTATGTTTGGGGTCATTGTCCTGCTGGAAGACCCAGGATCTTGGACGCAAACCCAGCTTTCTGACACTGGGCCCTACAGTGCGACCCAAAATCCTTTGGTAATCCTCAGATTTCATGATGCCTTGCACACAGTCAAGGCACCCAGTGCCAGAGGCAGCAAAACAACCCCAAAACATCATTGAACCTCCACCATATTTTACCGTAGGTACTGTGTTTTGTTCTTTGTAGGCCTCATTCCGTTTTCGGTAAACAGTAGAATGATGTGCTTTACCGAAAAGCTCTATCTTGGTCTCATCTGTCCACAAGACGTTTTCCCAGAAGGCTTTTGGCTTACTCAAGTACATTTTGGCAAACTGTAGTCTTGCTTTTTTATGTCTCTGTGTCAGCAGTGGGGTCCTCCTGGGTCTCCTGCCATAGCGTTTCATTTCATTTAAATGTCGACGGATAGTTCGCGCTGACACTGATGCTCCCTGAGCCTGCAGGACAGCTTGAATGTCTTTGGAACATGTTTGGGGCTGCTTATCCACCATCCGGACTATTCTGCGTTGCAATCTTTCATCAATTTTCCTCATCCGTCCACGACCAGGGAGATTAGCTACAGTGCCATGGGTTGCAAACTTCTTGATAATGTTGCGCACTGTGGACAAAGGCAAATCTAGTTCTCTGGAGATGGACTTGTAACCTTGAGATTGTTGATATTTTGCCACAATTTTGGTTCTCAGGTCCTCAGACAGTTCTCGTCTCCTCTTTCTGTTGTCCATGCTTAGTGTGGCACAGACAGACACACAATGCAAAGGTTAAGTGAACGTCTCTCCTTTTTATCTGCTTTCAGGTGTGATTTCTATATTGCCCACACCTGTTACTTGCCCCAGGTGAGTTTACAGGAGCATCACATGCTTGTAACATTCTTATTTATCCGCAGTTGTGAAAGGGTGCCAATACTTTTGTCCAGCCCATTTTTGGAGGTTTGTGTGACATTATGTCGAATTTGCTTTCTTTCCTCCCTTTTTTTGTTTTGTCCCAATACACACAAAGGGAATAAACATGTGTATAGCAAAACATGTGTTAATGCAATACGTTTCGTGAGAAATACATGATTTCCTGGAGAAATATCAAGGGTGCCAACAATTTCGGCCAAGACTGTATATATATATATATATATATATATATATGCGCAATGTGGACTGTAGCGGATAACTGCTGCAGAACGTCTTCCTTTGTTGCTACTGTGTTATCCTTCTACAGTGTTGACAGGGTTAAACTAAATATTCTTTAATACAGAAGTGCAGCAGCCATCTTTAAGGAGGTTGCTTTGCAATGCTCATCTATTGAATGTTGCCAGTGCAGGGGATGGCCATCTTGGCTGGGTCTGGGTCAGTCCTGGAAGGACAGTGATTGGCTGCTGCAACAAACCAAGGGGAAGGGAGAGGACAGTCCTAAAGGAGATAGTGTGAGAAAAAAGACTGGACTGCTGGCTGAACAGAGAGACTGGATTGCTGGCAGAAAAGAACACTGACATAGCTGACCACAATTGAGTGAGACCTCAGAGAGACTTTCTCCCAGGAAAGATGTGAGATGTTTTGGATGCCTGAGATCAAACTGTACCACAGAGCACACTCATTGCTTGTAAAAGGTATTGTTTCAGCATGACTGAAAAAGCAAAATCACATTATTTAGCAAACGTCAATCTAGCGATCGACTTCTGACCAACAAGGATAAAAATTCATCCAGTTCAGCTGACTAGTTTTAATTGTGGGACCTACTTGGAAACAGGGAGTCTATGCTTCAAGAAAGCACAGGCTTCCCACCCTTTAGGTGACCTCCAGTCACCTGGTGGGATACAATGAGGATCCTTCTTTTAATTCCTTAGGGCTAATAGAGTGTGAATCCCTGCCCCCCTCATGTTAATTTTGACTTAATAAGAAAGTACTATAATACATTATTGTATTGCGTCTAAGAACAGTAAACACTTTTCTATTAGGCTGCTTATGTCACAATGGAGTGGGGATGTTAAAAGTGGGATTCTTATTTAAGCCCTATGAATAACCAAAGGATCATGGGCTTTCTGCTTTGGGGCCAAGAAGAAAATTGGATTTTTTTTTTAATCACTTTGTCAGTTCATAGAGTAAATCAGTTTTGCTAGTGGACTCTTTCCAGTGATTCCTAGCATGGAGCTTTCTTCAAGGATTGGTGTGTATTGGTATTTATTAATGAGATGTGCAAGTTGACTAGTGAATTTTATAAAGTCAGTTTATAACTGTAACACTACCCCTGTGGGGGCCGCTGGAAGATAATGATCCCCAAAGGTTGCGCTGACCTTGCAAGCCCTTCAACACCTCTGACACCCTGGGTACAGACATGGTACACACAGTATCACATTTGCAATGACACCAGATTGTAGTAAAGCAGTTGGATATTTACTAGAAGCTTTCACGTCAACAGACAAAAGCAAAGATTTTTAGAGTGGTTAACTTTTGGTATGAGCCACTTAGTCTCTGGGGACTCAAACCACAAATGTACGAGAAAGGTAAATCAAACAACAACCACAATTAAAAGGTTTAAAGAACATTTGACCCAGGCATGAAAGGAAAAAGGAAGACTTTTCTGTGTCAATCCTTCCCCTTAAAATACTGATGCCACAGGCCCAACAAATATCAACACAAGATTTAATTATTCAATACAAGAATATTGAAGTGAACTATTGCTGAGTGTCTATTCCTCATAACATAAGCAAGAATGAAGCAGAGAGTCTTTTAAGTGAAGGCAAAAGGAGAAGACATCCTGGAACCAGCTTTTGAAGGATCCAGGACCAGAGGGAAAGACCTGATCCATGCACCTGATGATGCTGTCACGGTGACGAAGCAATTTACCCCAAACTGTCACTTGATCAGCAAGGGACTGGAACAGAAGATCTGCCTGCAGGTATGTAGTTTACATGATGGCATTCTCCATGCTGCAGCAACCGCAAGGCGTACTGTAACTCTCCAGAGCAGCCAAGCCCCCTGCTTTCAACCTCCAGCAGTGGTCCCAAGAGAGCAATCTTCCCCTGGGTCTGGCCCTAAATCTCCTCTCCCATCATTCTCCACTTCTTTCCAGTTGACTGGACCTTGTAGTTTTAGCAGCACTGGCTCCATGCAAAGACCCTACTCCTTGGATTACATGTCACACAATCCCTTGCTTTCTTGGCAAGATTATGGCTACTAAACTGGACACCAGGGGGAAACAAGCCCAATGCTGTCTTTACTAAAATGTTTATCAGTCATGCGGGTGAACTAACCAGCACTTGGCTACATAACTTTAGGTCCACTTTCATTGAGCACTTACGTATATTGTCTTTCAGCAATAGCAGCAATGCAACATAGTCAGAAAACACCTTTAAGGTTCACCTTTAATAACATGTTACATGTTACACACGTTTTCGGGGAGTAACTAATGCAGCACTCCCTCTCACACCCCCCCCCAAATCCCCCACTGTGACAGCAGGTGGGGGTTCTTCTCTCTGCATCCCCATCCCATTTGAAAGCGGCAGAGTCCTGCACAGCTGCCTCATTCATTCACAGGAATCTGTGAATGAAACAAACTACAAGTCCCATCTTCCACCACGGCAAACGGACCTGTATTATCAAAGAACTGTGAGTGTGCTGATAAGCATGCACATAGATCATTCATATTGTCTGCTGCCCAGGAACTGTCTGAGCTCTAGGCAGTGTACTGGTATGTAGGAGCCTGCCGTTGCACCTGCAGGCTCCTGTTGAAAAAAATAATTAATGCAATTTTTTTTTCTCAAAAAAGGTGAGAGGTGGACTTCTCCTTTAGTCTACTACGTTGAATCCAAAAGAGTCCATTGTGTGAAGGGAAAGGACTCCTGGGAGATGTATTTTCAGGTAGTGTGCCAATGTCCGTAGAAACTGAGTACTCAGCAACTGTCCGTGGGGCATGCTCTTAAGGGGAAAATGGAGGTTTCGAGTTAGATTTACGTAATGCTTTTAAGGAACATACAGCTTTGGATAATACCCTTTAAGGAGAGTACAGTCTTACCAATATTTTCAATAAGGCACTATGGGCCAACATTGAGACAGCAGAATTTTTACATTCTTTTTTTGCAAAAGTCCTTAGTCCTATAAAGATTTTTTTTTTCATCAATGAATACAAGGCTTCCTCTGATTAACCAAGGTGAAAGCATTCAATGTTAAAAATACAAAGCTTCTCCTGAACGGTCTCAGACCAACTCTTTGTCATTCTGGCAGAAGACATGAAGTGGGCTATATTGCTGCCACATATTGTATGTAGTTTATGCTAATGAAATTTAAAAATAAAAAGTTTCTATTGTCATTAAACGCACAGTGTTCAGTGAAATCAGACTATGCATTTTCAGTACAGGAGGGAAGCCTGAACAGCTGTCCAAGACTGAAAGCAAGGCTGGAGTTCAGTTTTAAAGTGAAATCCATACCACAGCCTAGACCTAATCTGTAACACATCATCCCTGACTTTATTAGAGGGAACATTTTAGCTATTTGCCATAAAGAAAACTAGAGCTTACCCATAAAAAACACAGGGGTAGGGTTGAACAAGTTAATCCTCGAGGTAGGCATTAAAATCAAGGGTTTACACCTTTATTACTTGAAGTGTTAACACCCTTTAAATATTTGTAACCTAAAGTTGCCCATATATAGAGCAATTGTCGCTGGATTCCCCCATCAACAGTCAGTGCTGATGGGGGGATCCCTCCTGCGAAAGCATTGTGCTCTCACAGTGGGAGAGAGGAGTAGTCCCCTCCAGGAGAACACAGAGATTTCTCCTAGTGGCTATACTAGCCACTAGCAACAATCACATGTATAATCTGCCAGGCTGGTTGTATCCAAGTTGACACAACTTGGGTACATTGAACCTGCCCATACCTGGTTTGAATCTTGGCCAGTCCCTGCTGAACCGGCTGAGATTTGAAAAGTCTATGGCCAGGTTTAGAATCCAAGGCTTTTGGAAACTTTATAACACAAATGTAAAGAAGGGACTAAACACACAATTATATCTAATTTCCAGCTTTGATATTCCCTTCAGTTTGGTAATAATACTGTAATTCAACCATTGTGCAATTGGTACAAGCAGAATACATTTTTTAAGTACACTGTACAGTCATTGATGTATTGCACTGATAACTACACATTAAAACACATAGAGAATCCAAAAGGTTAAAGGTCACTCTTCTGCAATATATTCCCTCACAATTCTGTAAACGTCTGCTCTCTGCACAATAATGTTTAAGAGACAAATGGACTCAGATTTCTGTTTTTCGGGTTGGCAATAAGAATGTCTACAGAATGTAAAGCATATTCAATCTGAACTCATAGTAAAAAAAATTAAATTACAGTTCCTGCTATTTACTGGCTTTGTAATGGTGTATTTCTAAAACACAGGGGAACACACTTATTCTGCTGGAATTTTCTGCAACTAAAGGAACTGAATGAGTGTTTTAGATTCCCACCTCATAAACTGTTTTTTTTTTTTAAATAAACACTTTGAAAGAATTAGGGTAGACAATATTTGAAATCTCAAAATGTGCATTTTAAAACATGATAGTATATGTGGAGGGAATGAATGTGATACATTTAAAGGGTAACTTTTCAATAAATTACTCTATGCGGTCAGGAGGCCCCAGCATGTTAATATGTTCTAAAATAGCGCAACTGTGAAATATTGTGCTTAGTTTAAAGTGGAATTTGAGTCAAAATTGAAAATTTGCTCATGATTACTATGTCAGATATCTTTAATTTGGATAAATTAGCATTTTCGGCCTTGCAGATTGTCTAGCTGACCCTAGGTTTACACCTAGGCATTTTCTGCAGCATTGTGCAGAAACACAGTACAGTCAGTTTAACATGATTTCCTATGGAGTATGTTCACATCTGCACGATTTCACCCGGTGCATTTTTTGGAAAGGGTCAGGGACTTTTTTTAATGCAAAAAATAGCATTACCATCAGACTTCAATGGAAACACTGCAGAAAAGTGTGTATTGCATTTTTGCTGTGTTTTTGATGCGTTTTGCATTTTAAATCTGCATAGCAACAAGAAAAAAAAAAATTTAAAACGTATAAAAAATGTAGGTGCAAAAACCAAAACGCAATGTAAAACTCAATGCTGAAACGGCTCAAACGCAACCTGCATAGGTGTGAACCTAGCCTTAGAAAGACTAATCAGAGCTAGACAATCAGCTGTCTTCTGTTCTTTACCAACAATGATTTGCCTGCTGGGATGAATTTAGCAGCTCACAGGCACTTCCTGAAACTGTTGTCGGTCTCTGTTACAGAAATCCAGCAGAGGTTTGAATAAACCCACCCCTGCCCTTCTAGTCCCACCCCCATCCCTCCCAGTCATCAGCAGAGTGTGCAGCAGCACCACCTTTCTTCCAAGCCTGATTTTGGCTTGGAGCATTGACAGAGAGCAGCCATTGTAAGGCTGTAAACCATACAGCACCTGTATACAGCACCACATACATACAGCACATACACACACTACAAAGCAGAATCCGGGGGATTTTACTGTACACTTTGTGTTACACTCCCACTACAAGGCAAGATCATGTGAAGTTTTATGCTAGCTGTGCATTACACTCCCACTACAAGGCGAGATCATGTGGAGTTTTCTGATTGTTGTGCATTACACTCCCACTATATGGTGGAATCATGTAGAGTTTTCTGCTTGCTGTGCATTACACTCCCACTACAAGGTGAGATCATGTGGAGTTTTCTGATTGTTGTGCGTTACACTCCCACTATATGGTGGAATCATGTAGAGTTTTCTGCTTGCTGTGCATTACACTCCCACTACAAGGCAAGATCATGTGGAGTTTTCTGATTGTTGTGCGTTACACTCCCACTATATGGTGGAATCATGTAGAGTTTTCTGCTTGCTGTGCATTACACTCCCACTACAAGGTGAGATCATGTGGAGTTTTTTGCTTGCTGTGTGTTACACTTCCACTACAAGGCAGAATCACGTGGAGTATTCTGCTTGCTGTACGTTACACTCTTACTACAAGGCGAGGCCATGTGGAGTTTTCTGCTTGCTGTGTGTTACACTCCTACTACAAGGCAGAATCACGTAGAGTTTTCTGCTTGCTGTACGTTACACTCCTACAAGGCAGAATCACATGGAGTTTTCTGCTTGCTGTACGTTACACTCCTACTACAAGGTGAGATCATGTGGAGTTTTCTGCTTGCTGTGTGTTACACTCCCACTGCAAGGCGGAATCACATGGAGTTTTCTGCTTGCTGTGCGTTACACTCCCACTACAAGGTGAGATCATGTGGAGTTTTCTTTCTGTGCGTTACACTCCCACTACAAGGTAGAATCACGTGGAGTTTTCTGCTTGCTGTGCATATACACTCCCACTACAAGACGAGATCATGTGATGTTTTCTGCTTGTTGTGCGTTACACTCCCATTACAAGGCGGAATCACGTGGAGTTTTCTGCTTGTTGTGCATTTACACTCCCACTACAAGGTGGAATCACGTAGAGTCTTCTGCTTGTTGTGCATTTACACTCCCACTACAAGGTGGAATCACGTAGAGTCTTCTGCTTGTTTTGCATTTACACTCCCACTATAAGGCGAGATCATGTGGAGTTGTCTGCTTGTTGTGCGTTACACTCACACTACAAGGTGGAATCATGTACAGGTTTCTGCTTGCTATGCACCACAAACACACTACAAAGCAGGATCACGTGGAGTTTTTTCCTTGTTAGGAGTTACATTCACACTACAAGGTGGAATCATGTGGAGTATAGTGTTCATTGTGGCCTGTGAGGTGAGCTGAGCTGAGACCTCAAAGCACTTCCAGCTACAGTGAAAGTTCCTTCTGCATCCAGCTCCCTTCTCCTGTATTAGTATTGATGCAAAGCCCTGCAGCGCTATATTGTATATGTGTATATGTAAACCGGACCTCCCAGCCCTTCTGTGTGAAGAATTTTTTTATTTAGGTGTGAATTTTCATTCATGAGAAAATTAGGAAGCATATTTATTTATGAGAGAGCACTGACCATGGAACACATGATCAGCTCCTTCCATCCTGTATATGCCTACTGGCTTACAGGAATAGGGTCACTTTTGGAAGTGATGTCACTAGCCTTCACTAAACACGCCCACTGGCTGAATCCGGGAATCTCTGGCCAGGACCCGGTGATTGACATGCCTAGCCGCCAATGGCGATGCAAGTAGGGCGGAGCACACGTATGCACATGCTCCCTATTCGGAAATGCAAATCACATATATATACGTGATTTTGAGTAGACCTGCTGTCCTGTAGCAATAGTTCTACTATAGGGTGGCAGGAAAGCGGTTAAAGCAACATTTTTTTGTCCATGTTTAAATAAACCACTGTCAATTATAAACTAATCAGATTGTAAACAACCCACCTATACATAATATGTAAACAGAAATTTGCTCTAGTCTGTCTCCAGAAATCCAGTTATTCCTCTGATGGGGGCCATCAGCATGCCTCGCAGCAAAAAAGGTAAACCCAGACTGTCAATCATTGTCTGTATGTCATCCTATAACTGTCATGTCATACATAAAAATGCAGCGCTTAGATGAATATAATTAAAATCATAAAAAAATGTATGTGAATGTGACAATAAGCGCAAGTTGGTGCGCTGATGTGTGACTGTGATAATGTCTTAAAATGAGTCCATAAAGTGCGTCAGTGATTCAGATAGGAGATTAGCGATCAATCCTATTCAACTTCCATCAGATAATCAGGTGCTTGTGACTTCCGTGAAAGGTAATATAGGGTGTGCTTGCACTCACCACGACATATATCATATATACGCATGAAGTATATAGGTACTGGTGACCATCTGGGACCCGATGTAGTATTCAAACGACACTCATACCGCCCACCAGCCGCACTTCCTGCAGTGGCTTGATTTGAGCCTCACAAGGTGGATTCCTTTGGGATGGTGCCAGAGGCGGACTGACAACTCATGGGGCCCCCGGGTAATAGGGGATCATGGGGCCCCTGTGTCCTTGCCCACACTCAAGAAAGCCTATAAAAAAGGTACAAAGGGAATTTCATGGGGCCCCCTACTGACCCCAGGCCCTCGGAAAGTGCCCGAGTGCTCGAATGGTCAGTCCGCCCCTGGATGGTGCATATATCTGATGCCGAGTATCAGCTTCACCTGTGAGTGATCCCATTGTCCAAGAGGGTCCAATAAGAGGTCTGGAGAATATCCTCGGACGGTATGAGTGTCGTTTGAATACTACATCGGGTCCCAGATGGTCACCATATATATATATACTTCATGCGTATATATGATATACGTCCGGTGAGTGCAAGCACACCCTATATCACGGAAGTCACGAGCACCTGATTATCTGATGGAAGTTGAATAGGATTGATCGCTAATCTCCTATCTGAATCACTGACGCACTTTATGGACTCATGTCATTTGTATTTATGTGATATACTGCATTGTCACGATAATATATAAATTTTGTCTGTTTTAAGACATTATCACAGTCACATGTCAGCGCACCAACTTGCGCCTATTGTCACATTCACATTAATTTTTTTATGATTTTTATTTTATTCATCTAAGCACTGCATTTTTATATATGATTGTGTTCAAGGGTTTTAGAGGTTTCCTTATGCTAGCAGCTTATATCTAGGATTGAGAAGCGCTCGCTTTATGTTTACATCTACTATAACTGTCATGTGTCCCTGCTCTTTGCATATGTTAGTGACTAGGAAAAATACAGTAGAGTTAGAGCTGGAGAGGGGACCTTAGATGCTGATGTTTAACAAAAGTATCTTCATGTGACAGTAGAAGTAGTACTTTTAAAATATGAAGCAGAGTATGAAGGTTCCTGTGAGGAAACTAGTGCAGCTAATATTAATTCCTCTACAGTTAATGCTAATTTCCATGCAGCTAATGTACGTGTACCAGCATACAGACGAGCCCAGGCTAATATCCAGCATGCACTGATATGTAGGCGCATTTCTATGTGCCATCGTGCATCAGTGCACACGTCTTTCCGCATTGACACCAAGTTGCTTATTTAATGGAGACTCTGCTGTGTACTAATCACTGAATGTTCTTCAGCTTCTTGTGATATGTGTTCCTGTGTTTCTGTTTGTACTGACTGATCTTCTGTTGCTGACCCTGCTTGTTCCTGACCTTGCGCTGTGGATTCTGACCTTGACTTGTCTTAGACTACTCTCTACCTGATCTTCTGGTGCTGACCTTAGCTTACCTCTGATTATTCTCGGCCTGATACCCTGGTGCTGACCTTGGCTTGCTACTGGACTTCACTCTGCTTGCTAACCTGGTACCGACCCCCAGCTGCTGTCTCACTGTGTATGACCCTGGCTCACTTTGACTATGTCCCTGACCATGGCAGTCATCTGCTATCAAGCTTTTGGCATCCGTGCTTCTTTGAGCCTTGTACTTCTGTCACCACATTCAGGGGTGCTCGGACCAGAGCTACAAGGGAAGCCCTCTCATCAACTCGGCCTACAACCAAAGTATGTGACAGTTCCACTATGTTTACATTTTTTGGGAATTAGGAAAATTCACGTAATTACTGTGATGTATTGACTGATCTTCCACTAAGAACATTGAGGGACCAATCTACCCAGCTTCCACACAGCATCCTGGCATTTTGCATTGCAGGGTGCTCTGTCATTTTAAACTCTGGTTTGGCTGAATTTAATACAAAGCTAAAGCTGCAAATCACTGATATTTTGACAAGCAAAACTTTAATTCACCAACAAGGTTTAGCACATGGACCCACCCACAGGACCACTTTTTTTGACTTGTTTAACCCAATGGGCTTAATCCTCTGTAATTAGGCTCATCGCGGAAAACATGTCAGAGGAATGAATGATCTTGGTGTGGGACCATGTGCTGAAGCTTGTCAACTGATTAAAGTTTTCTGCAGAAATATCATTGGTGTGCAGCTTTTTCTTTGGATTATATTGATCTATGTGTGGAGGACTGACTGACTTCAAGCCAGCACCTAATTCCAGCATATAAGGGGAGTACGTGGAGGGTTGGACTGGTGCATTTTTGTTTGTCTCTACAACCTGGCTTGGCTAACTTTAAGGCACCATTCACAGTAGGCATTTAGCCCCCATGCATAGGACTCTAGCATTAGGTTGCAGACAGAAGGGGACAAGTGCGGCGCCCAGGCTCACTGGAGGCAGCCTGTCAAACTCTATAGAATAAGAGAACTGCTACAGCTGGATGGGGCTGGATGGTGCACCTAACAAAATAACCATTTGAGGACAAATGTCTGGAATGCAAGAAGTCTGTAATCTGAGCATTTACCCCTGGATGCATACTGCCCTAAATGTACGTACCTCTAAGTGCACAATTCAGCCGCAGCAGATGCCAGCCTTTCATAGAGTTTAACAGGCTGCCTGCAGCAAAGCTGGATGGCACACTTATGCCCTATGCCCATGGGTAAACACCAGAACCCCATACATTGCAGCAAAAAAAGACAAAATAACTAAGCAATCATACATTGAATAATGTTATTTGTCTGCTAATAAGTACATTTCACTGAAAAATAAGCTACCTATGGCTCAGAAGGTAGCCCTGACTTTTCACAAGTGATACTTAGACTGGTTAAGTTATTAACTTTGTTTGTGTGAGAAAACCAAGTTTAATTGTACAATAAGGCATTGCCATAAACGTAATTAGGCTTACTGGTTTAACTTTTTTCTGGAATAAATTACTTCATCTTAAAAATTTTTGTCTTCAAGAATATAGCAAAACCCTGGAGGCACAGTAGACAAAAAGCTGCATATTTGCTCCAGTGTTGTCATCATGGATCTTGTCAGAATAATGATCAAGCAGTGGATCAGGTAGTCCAGTCACCTCCAGACTCATCAGTGGCAGATTGGGTCCAAAGCAATATAATGTGGCCAATTTTCTACCTGGAAATGGGTTTAATACTTCAACTGATAGAAAACTGAGAATAATAGCTATAACATCAATCAATAAATTGCTGGCTGCAGTTAAGAGAGTTGGCTGGACCTGATGTGTGTGCAAACAGAACAATAGGTAGGATCATAATCAGAAACCAATGATCAGTGTATTATGCAAAGTCTTCTGCTTCTAGAAACCACCTTTTGAGTAAACTTTATATGCTTCACCTCTAATGAACCCTAAGTGTTTATCACTTGATGAACACCTTCTTGCACTTGCAGCATACATAGATACCAGAGCCCAAGCTGTGCAGGCAAAAGTAAAAAAGTAAGAACAGACTGCAACCTGGACAGAGACTGAGACCTACAAGTAGAGATGGAGGCAGAGCAAAACAGGCAGTGCAAGGTTGGACAAGAGCTATGCTGGGGTGCAGAGTATGGCAAGTAACTAAAAAAAAGTTTTTTGGCTAGGCAAAGAACTGAATGGGTTAACTGGTAGAATAGCAAAAACTATGTTAGACAAAGTTAGATGAAAAGCTAAAAAGATGCATTCAACCAGTAAAGTTATGAAAAAACATTGCAAGTCTAAGGCAGGATCTCTTAGACAAAGACTGTGGAAGTATAAGATTATGGAGACAGAATACATACTAATTTGGCATCAAACAAGACTGAACCAGCTTGAGGCAAACAGACATATAGAGGGGGTTGTAAATGCCAGACAGGTGGAGACATATATGTATGGGAAGGGTCAGAGACAATACACAGAACCTAGGAGCTCATGATCAAATTTGACCTGCAACAGGATCCTTGCACTTGCTTCTTATTGGCTAACCTTTGTTGACACCTATTGATATATTTTGCTATAAAAAATGTATATTGCAATTAATTTAGTTCCCTGCTATGGATGTGGCACCTGGCATAAAACAGACATAGAACATGCAATATATAACTGTAACTAAACTTTAGCAACTTGAAACAATTTCAAAGAACAGGTCCTAAATTTCAGGAACTTCAGGATAGCTCAATATCTTAACAACAATGTAATGGCTTCCCAACATTCTGTAGCATATACTTTTTGTTGAAAACTCTAGTATAGCTGGCATCAGAGGCGGACTGACCATTTGGAAACTTGGGCACTGCCCGAGGGCCCAGGGTCAGTAGGGGGCCCCATGAGATGCCCCTGGTACCTTTTTCATAGGCTTTTTTGAGTTTGTGCAAGGACACGGGCCCCATGATCCCCTATTGCCCGGGGGCCCCATGAGTTGTCAGTCCTCCCCTGGCTGGCATTAATTCATCCCTAAAAAAGTAATTACTTCAGAATTTACTTAACGCAGGGATTTAATTTGCCGGGATCCAGGGCACAACTTATGTTGCATGCTCTTAACCATACTCTTAACACTCCAGGTTAGCATGTGTCACTCTGCCTTCACTGGGGTAGCTAACATCAGTTGTCCTTCATGGGTGCTGTCTCACTTTCACTAGACTCCAGATACACATCTCCCCTAAGGCTTCCCCTAAGCTATTATGATAAATGGTGCCTAACATTACAGCCAGTTCCATTGTGCTCTGTTTAGTTTGCCTGCCCATTTTTCTTCCAGGTGCTGATCTCCTTTAGCACAAAGCCAGTTCACCCAACTCAACATATATGTAAGTATGCAGTGCTACTATCAGACACTCAATAAAATACTCCAGCACATTTGTCCTAAACAAACCACCTGTTTCCAATCCAGGAGCCCTTTGCATGAAGAGCAGATACCAAGGTCTACAGGTCTAGACAGAATCCACTGACTTGAACACATTGAAGTATTTGCTAGAAGAGACTCTAACATGCAAAGTTCCTGCCCTACTTACTTACACTTAGACACTGTTTAGGGCACTCCAACCCACATATAGTATGTTGAGTAGATCTTGACAGGTTTAATCACCCCCTTCGAATCTTTCATGTGCTGGGGACTTTGGCAGTGATTTCTCTCGTTCTGGCATTCCCAGCTTCTCTTACCCGCTGTAGCCATTGCAAGGTTATCTTACTCTTTCATTGCATTGTTTATCTGCTTTTCTTTATAGGGAAATCAGTAATAGTGAGTGATAATAAATGAGAAAGAAGCAGGGGCAAGAAATTGCTGAACAGTTCTTAAGAAGTAAGAAGCCTTTTCATAATTTTGCCCATCAGCATCCGCTTATAACTGAATCTAGAATCAACTGACCCTTTAAAAATACTGACTTTAGCAATGTTCTGTTCCATGGAGCCAATGGAAAGATTTACGTTTAATCAGGTTTGGAGCATTCAGTTCCACTGCATAATATGCTGTATATCTGGGATTATCCTGGTGTCTCTTTCCTGCAGTGGATTCAGATGTCTCTAGGACAGTGCTGACACAGTTAATATACATTAGCATTCTGTGATGGATAATGCAGATGTCTTAAATGTCACTTAACCTTTGACATGGTTAAGCTGGCCAGGAATCAATGCCATTATTTCTCTGCCTATACAGAAGGAAGAGAATGTTTTCCTGTCTTTGTACTATTGATTTGTCTGCTTATGTTAACTGTATTAACATACTGTATGCAGACGTCTCCCTCAGAGGGCTTTGCAATTTCCCTGCTGTATCTGTTTATCATTCCCTTTGTACACATATATACCGATCTGCAGAGATAATGATTTGCATCTTCTTAGATATAATATGCTGTTATGAAAAAAGAGCTGGGGAAGGAAATCTAGCAGGGGTCAGTGAAGCTGCTTGGGGATATATTACTAAGAGCTGATAGAGGAGGAGTTACTTGCAGCAATTACAAAGCAACCTACGGGAGTTTAGTAGTAGCTCTTAGAATAATTATGGGTATTAATTATTCTATTATAGCACACATTAAATTAGCGTATGTGTAAACTCTTGGAGAATATTTACATACAAATATTAAAAGGGTAATTTCAGTTGAAAGAAAATAATTTTCAGACAGTTATAATGGCCATTGTCTATTTATATACTAAAAACCATTGGAGCTGTCAATGTTCCTCATGCTTTTAAAGCATCATTAAACCCAGAACCAAAAATGTAATAATATGCAGCTTACCAATCACAAGATGTGGTGGCTGCATTCGTTTTCTTTTCTTAGGCTTTTTTCCTTCTGTTTTCATCTAGTGATCTGGTCAATAGCACACCTCCTGAATTAGAGTGCCTCCACTCTGGATGAAGGAGCACAGGGGCACCTTTGGACAGTAGCATTGTCAGTCGAGGGGGGGGGGGGTAGTATTAGATGTACTAGTAGATTTAGATATACTAACAAACTGAATCCAAACTCCAGCTAACAATTCATAAGTTACAGCAATAGTTTTTGTTTCTTTTGAATAAAGATTTTACATAAATGAATAAAAGCTGATGAATGTGGGCAGCACAGTGGCTAAGTGGTTAGCACTTCCGCCTGGAAGTACTAGGGTCGCCGGTTCAAATCCCAGCCATGGCACCACCTACCGGGAGTTTGCATGTTCTCCCTGTGCCTGCGTGGGTTTCCTCCGGGTACTCCGGTTTCTTCCCACACTCCAAAGACATGCTGATAGGTAAATTGTCCCTAGTATGTGTATGTATGAATGTGAGTTAGATTGTACTCCCCTTGAGGGTTAGGGACTGATGGGAATGTACAAGTTATATGTAAAGTGCTGCGTAAATTGACGGCGCTATAGAAGTACCTGAAATAAATAAATACATGTAAGCACCCCGGCCAGTGATAAATGTTTTTTTCATCCCTCTAACTGAAACATCTGCAAGAGAGCTTGTTATGTTGAAAAACAACAGACCTACTGGCTAGATCACCACCAGAAAATAAAAGAAAGAAAGAAAGTCTAAAAAAGAAAACTAATGCAGCCATCACATCTAAGAATTGGTAAGCTGCAGTATAATAAATGTTTGCTTTTGGGTTTAATACCAATTTAAAAAGTAACTCCAATTTTGTTGGAAAGAAAAACAATCTCCTTTGGGTTATCAATCTACTTTGCTGGTATGTTAACAAACCTGCTGGCAGATTCCTACTTTTTGTTGCTCTGTTATTTTTTAGCATGTACTTTGCTGACTGATTCTAAACTGGAGTGTCTGATTCATTATAATCATCTGGTTCACCATCAGTGTTATAATGAGAAAAACTGCAGGGTCTGCATCCCTTTAGAAGTATTTAACCCTTGGGGAGTATCTCACAAAACCTAAAATCAGGGAGCCAATCATGCAAGCAGGAAATAATATTTCTAGGAAAAGGTTAGCATATTACATTCAATTTTACAGAAAATTACAGCAGCTGCAGATTGAAGAGGAAAGATATTGTATAATAACATCAAATTAGACCATGGCCTGTGTAGCAATTATAAATGTTATACATATCTTTTTAATTTGCTATATTTTTTCCATGAAAGTAGAGTTACCCTCTAATGGTTGCTGTAGCCTGAAGTCTGAAACTAACTTGTGGGAACCTCAAATATGCCTCCTTAACCGCTTTCCGACCGCCCTATAGCAGAACTACTGCTACAGGGCGGCAGGGCCTCGCAAAATCACGTATATATACCTGATTTTGCATTGCCAGGTAGGGGCGTAAATTGGTGGCTACATCTGTCGATCACCGGGTCCCGGCCGGAGAGTCCCCGCCGGCACTCGGTGATTGCCGAGGGCCACTGACAGGGGAAGAGGTCTGTATGTAAACAATACAGATCTCTCCCCTGTCGGCACCAGCATGCTGCTTTGTACTGCTCTGCATAGCAGAGCAATACAAAGCAGCATGCTTACACAGTAAAACACACACACAGCACAGTTAGTAAAACAGCACACAGTTAACCCTTTAACTGCCCCAGATGATAACCCCTTCCTGCCCAGTGTCATTAGTACAGTGTCAGTGCTTTTTATTATCACTGATCAATGTATTAAATTCACTGGGGATGTCAGTGACAGGTAATCAGTTTCCCCCAGTGTCAGAATGCCCACTGTAGTCTGGCTATAAGTCGCTGATTGCCGCCATTACAAGTAAAAAAAAAAATTCCAATATATATACCGCCATTTGTAGATGCTATATAACTTTCACATAAACCAATTAATTTACATGTATTGGGATTTTTTTTTTAGCAAAGATGTAGCAGAAAACATTTTGGCCTAAATGTATGACAAAATGTGATTTTTAAAATTTTTTACTGGGTATGTTTTATAGCAAAAAGTAATATATATATATATATTTTTTTTTTTCTAAATTGTCGGAATTTTTTGGTTTATAGCGCAAAAAATAAAAACCACAGAGGCGATCAAATACCACTGAAAGAAAGCTCCATTTATGGGAAAAAAGGACACAAAATAAATTTGGGTGCAACGTTGCATGACTGCGCAATTGTCAGTTAAAGTAGTACAGCGCCGTATCGCACAAAATGGCCTGGTCTGGAAGGGGGATAAATCCTTTGGAGGGCAAGTGGTTAAGCAAGAAGACCTGCATTTGAATTAGAAAGTTGCTCAAACACCTCCCTTGGCTCCACCTATGGTGTGCATTAATGCGTAGTTCATTCAATCTTTCTAGAAAATGTAAAAATGTACATTAGGGACATTACATGAATATTTGTTAATCATTTTTATTGCATACCTTTTACTATGCCTATAGAGGCTTTTAAAGTTCTCAATATGCCTAGCGTGACATGATCTTTTTTCCGTTCAGTTCAGGATGTTTATATTGTATCTGCAGTAATAGATAATAACAGGACAAGAGCAGCATGGTTTCACATAGCATTTGACTTTGTCCATACCTCCTGACTTTTCTGGGTACCCTGCCATACACTGGGCCATGTTGTCTCATTGCTTGCCTTCGTCCTGCTGCTATGACTCTTCAGACTCCACACTGGCAAAGTTATTGAAGTTTCCTTTTGCAGCAAGCATTGCTTTTGAACTTTCCCATTGCATGGATTACTCTATTGGACTAGTCATTTTAGCCATCCGGTGATTTGACTTCCTTCGTTTCAGAGAATCCCCCATATAGTGGAATGGATTGCTTAGGGTTTTATAAGATTCTGATATTTACTACAATTTGTATCACGGTTGAACTCCTGTTGCCCATCAAAGATTGACAATTTCTTGGTTGTTGCCAGAGGTGTAATTAGAACATTCAGGGTCCCAGTGCAAGAAACCATGAAGAACCCTGACACACCCCCTTCCCTCTGAGCCCAGGGCCCTTTACTCCTATCACAGGGCCCTTTATTACAGTACTGAAGTGGGCCCCTTTTACATATCCTGCAGTGGACCCCATTCCTGCTGTCTTGGGTAGGGATGCCATCTCTTCTTCAAGCCAAACCAGAACACCCTTACATCAGAGTTCACACAGTTCCCATTTACATCTGAACCCACAGACGTCCCCTTTACATCTGAATCCACAGTATTCCCTTTTGCATCTGAATCCACAGAGTTCCCCTTACATCTGAACTCGCACTGTAAGGGAGAACTCAGGGGACTCTAATTTAAGGGGGAACACTGAGAACTCTGATGTACAGAAGGAACCCTGATGTAAGGGAGCATTCTGCAGACTCTGGTAACAATGAGAATTCTGACATAAGGGAATCTCTGGTAACCAGAGCCCCTGCTTACATCAGAGTTTAAAGAATTCCCCATTAATCAGGGTTCCTAGAGCCCCCCCCCTTACATCCGAGTTTGCAGAGTTCTCCCTTTCATCAGAGTTTGCAGAGCTCCCCTTACATCAGAATCTGCAGAACCTCCCTTATATCAGATTCTGCGGAATCTCCTTTATGTCAGAGTCTACAGAGCCCCCCTCACATAAGAGTTTGCAGAGCCCTCCCTCACTTCAGAGTCCAGAGAGCCCCCCTTACATCAACGTTCGTAGAGCCCCCCCTTACCTCAGAATTTGCAGAGCACCCTTACATCAGTGTCTGCAGAGCCTCACTTATATTAGAGTCCTCAGAGCCTCCCTACATCAGAGTTTGCAGAGTTCTCCCATAAATCAGAGTTCACAGAGCTCTCCTTACTTCAGAGACCACTGAGCCCCACTTACATCAGAGTTTGCAATGCCCCCCTTACATCAGAGCCCTGCTTGCATAAAAGTTTAAAGAGCTCTCACTTACATCAGAGTCCGCAGAGGCCCCCTTACATAAGCGTTTGCAGAGTTCTTCCTTATATCGAAGTCCACAGAGCCCCCCTTACATCAGAGTTTGCAGAGTTCTTCCATACATCACAATTTGCAAAGCCCCCTTATTTCAGAGGTTACATCAGAGTTTGCAGAGCCCCCACTTGCATCAGAATTTACAGAGCCCCCCTTGCATCAGAATTTAAAGAGCCCCCCTTGCATCAGAATTTAAAGAGCCTCCTTTACATCAGAGTCCGCGGAGCCCCCTTTACATCAGAGTCCGCGGAGCCCCCTTTACATCAGAGTCCGTGGAGCCCCCTTTACATCAGAGTCCGTGGAGCCCCCTTTACATCAGAGTCCGCGGAGCCCCCTGTACATCAGAGTCCACGGAGCCTCCTTTACATCAGGTTCCGCAGAGCCCCCCTTACTTCAGAGTTTGCAGAGCCCCCTTATATCAGAGTCTGCAGAGCCCTCCTTACATAAGAGTTTGAAGAGTTCTCACATCAAAGTTTGTAGAGCCCCCTTACTTCAAATACCACAGAGCCCCCCTTACATAAGAGTTTGAAGAGTTCTCCCTTAAATCAGAGTCTGCAGAGCCTCTATTACTTCAGAGTTTGTATATTTCTCCCTTACATCAGAGTTTGCTGAGCCCCCCTTTATTTCAGAGATGGCAGAACCTCCCTTACATCAGAGTATGCAGAGCCCCTCCCTTACATCAGAGTTCACAGAGCCCCCTTATATAACAGTTTAAAGAGTTGGCGGTGCTTGAGGGGTGGAGCCTGAACATGGCGGCGCCGGAGAGCATGCGATAGGAGCTCTCCGACGGGACTCCTCCGTCCAGACCCTCCCCAGCTACCCCGCACGGACAGAGGCATGAGCGGCCGAAGATTTACCTGGAGAGCGGGGTAATTGACGGCAGAGTGGACCCCTGGTGCGGAGGCAGAGAGGAGCTGTGGTTGCGGGCTAGGTCTACCCGGCAGCCCGGTCAGCGGCAAGTGAGAGAGCCGGGAAGCCGGGTTGCCGAGGTGACAGGAGGACGGTGGGACCATGTGACCAGCCGCAAAGGAGTGTTGGGAAAGGAGAAAGCCGGCTGGCGTCTCACAAGAGGCAGGGAGAGACAAGGCGGCTTCTCCGAGTACCCCCCTTGCTGAGCCTGCACCGAAGGGGAGAAAGGGAAAAACAACTGCTGCTCCAGGTACCAAAAATACCCCAAGAGGAGAAGAAATAAGAGTGGGAAAAGTAAAAGGAAAGGACCCTGTGGAATCCCCAAGCAACCTAACTGGAACTACAGACAGCAAGCTGGAGCCAGCCCGAGGAGAAGGAGGGGTGAGCTGGGTGAGTGGAAGCTGCTGAAAACTGAAAAATTGTCTCCCTCGTATTTACTTGTTGCATGTGACACAACATAATAGAAAACAAAAGAGAAGAGAAAGGAGGGGATTCCCAGGGGATCTGGAAAGAGAGACTAACTTAGTACTTAAAGCAGGAAAACTAGAGGACAAACTAACAGGCAAAAAGGGGACCATATTATAGAAGTATACTATTTAATAGCATATGGAATAAAAGAATTCTATAGAAGACATGAAGAATAAGAGCATTAAAGGAAGTGGTCTTAAAGGATCCCAATCAGGAACAATTAAAAAATATACATTGCAGGGAAATATAACCCCAGAAAGATCACAAAGTATAAATGGGAAAAGAGAAGGGGATACCAGTCTGGAAAAAAGCCCTAGATTATCATTGGGCTTGGATGTCACTAACCAGCAGATATCAGAAATAGTGGATGGGAGAGAAATGGAAAGTGACCTACAAGCACCAAATAAAAAAGAGATGGCAGAAATGTTTGAGGCCTTAGAAAAGATAATAAAGAATGAAATGGCAACTATACGGAAGGATCTGGGACAGGTGCTGACAAGAGTGGAGGAAATGGAAGGAAAAGTAAAACATCAGGCCCAGAATATATCTCAATTGGAGGAAAAAGTAAAAAATATGGAGAAAACGCAAATAAAGCTGCGGTATAAATTGGAGGTACAAGAAAATAGGGACAGGAAGAACAACCTAAGGCTGAGAGGAATCCCAGAGACCATAGAAGGGGAAATATTACAAAAAGAAATATGTAAAATTTTAAATTCCATATTGAATAGAGCTACGTCAGAAGTGATTAAAACAGATGGTGTTTGGAGAAAAGGAAAGTTTCAAAATGACGGGAAGGAAAATCCAAGAGATGTTATAGTCCAATTACATAGGTATGGAGACAGAGAAGAGATCTGGAGGAAGATTAAAGGGAAAAAAACGATTAAATATGGAGAAATGGTTATTCAGATCTTTGCAGACCTTGGACCAGAAACTTTGTGGAGAAAAAGAACTTTGAAACCACTGACAGAGCAGATGAGAAAAAAGAAGGTCCTCTATAGATGGGGAACCCCGATTTGTCTGATTGGGTGGAAAAATGGGATAACAGCCTACCTGAGATTCCCAGAAGATATGAGAGTTTTTTGTGAAAAACTTGAGTTGCAGAGGATGGAGATCCTTGGATGGGAAGAAGAAAATAAAGGAGGAGAAGCAAGACAAAAGGAATGGCAGACTGTTAGAGGGAGAAAGCAGAATTAATTATTGTCCAAATAGAGATTTTCCTGAGATTTTCCCTAGGGGTGAAACCGCGGATTGTTAAAAGCAAAGGAAGAAATGAGATTACGGACGGGAACAGCTGGGGAGGAGGGGGAAGGAGGAGGAGCTGTCCATGGACAGAGTTCAAACCCCAAAAATAATCAACAGTGGTTCTTAGAAACACAAATGATTAGTAGGTGCATTAGTTGCCTAGTGGGGGGGAGGGAGGGGTGGAGGGAAAGGGGGGAGGGAGGGGACGAGAGTTGGGCGGGAGGGAGGGAGGGGAGGAGGTATTGGGTCAATACTCTGCATGACAGAAGAGATAAAGAGGAAGAGGCAATTTGGAAGAGAGATGGAGTTAATTGGGAATGATGGAAGAAATACAGTTTATAACCTATAATGTGAACGGGTTGAGCTGTCCAGGGAAGAGATTTAGGTTGTTTAACGAGTTACATCATAGGGCTACATCAGTGGTATTTTTACAGGAGACGCATTTTGAGATAGAGGTAAACGTGAAATTGAAATCTAAACACTACCCAACATGGTACTATGCAGACTCTCCAATTAAAAGAGCGAAAGGGGTTGCAATAGGTTTTGCAAAGAATATGAGATTTGAGCTGGAGGATAGAAGAACCGACCCTGAGGGGAGGTTTTTATTTTTAAAAGGTAGACTCCAGGGGATTGAGTGTACTTTAGCCAATATATACTGCCCTAATAAAAACCCGGAGATGTATATGAAGGGTCTGCTGAAAAAATTAATGGAATTTAAAACAGGGCGCCTGATAGTAGCTGGAGACCTAAATTTCTGTATGGACCCACAAAAGGATAATACCTCTTCTGTGCAAAGAGAGGGGAGTAGGTCTCTGAGAGCTCTGAAAAAAGTGATGCATGAATATCAACTAGTGGATACTTGGAGAATAAAGCATATGAAAGACAGAGACTATACCTTCTTCTCTAATGCACATGAGATATACTCGAGATTAGATTACATCTTAATAGACCATCAACTTATAGATCATCTGGTTAAAATTGACATAGAGACAAGGACGTTCTCGGACCATGCCCCGGTTGTAATGAAAATGGGATGGGGAAGAAGGTGGACGGGAGGAATGGGGTGGAGGTTAAATGAGGGTCTTCTTCTGGATAAGGATGTAGTTCAGAAAATCGAGAAAGAGATTAAGGTATACTTTAAGGAGAACGAAACAGAGGATGTATCGATAGCTACAGTCTGGGAAAGCCATAAGGTATTCATAAGAGGAATCTTGATTGCGGCAGGAGCAAGGAAGAAAAAGGAAAGAAGAGAGAGGGTCAGTGGGCTCTTAAAAGAAATATTAGACTTGGAGCAGATCCATAAGAAGAAAATAACAAAAGACACGAGACAGAGGTTATCGGACAAAAAAGATGAGCTAGAGAGGTTGATGGATGAGGAGAAGAGAAGAGTATACAACAGGGTTTTGAACGAAAGATATAGATGGGGAGACAGACCAGGAAGATACTTAATGAAAGCTTTGAATAAAAAGAAAACTAGGAATTATATAGAAAAGATAAAAAGTTTAAAGGGGGAGTTGGTCCACTCAAATAAAGAGATTATTAAAGAGTTTACGGAGTATTACAAAAAGTTATATAATATTAGCCCCCAAGGCCCCCTAAAAGAAGCCCAAGAGGGAATTAACGAAAAAAAGACGACATACTTAAAAAATGCGGGATTACCAAAACTAAGTGAAGCACAGTTGAACTCCCTGGATGCAGAAATCTCCCAGGAAGAAATTAAAATAGCATTAAGAAGCACAGGGGGAGGAAAAAGCCCAGGCCCGGATGGATACACAGTTAAGTATTATAAGAAATTTAGTGAAGTACTTCTACCCAAGTTGGAGGAATATATGAATGCTCTGGGAGGGGGGATGGAAGTGAGGAGAGAGTCCCTACAGGCCCATGTAGTGCTTATTCACAAGGAGGGAAAAGATCCATCTCAGTGCTCCAGTTATAGGCCTATCTCATTATTGAACGTAGACACTAAACTGTATGCAAAGGTGTTGGCAAACAGGTTGAGGAATCTGATGCCTGAATGGATCCATGGAGATCAGGTGGGCTTTGTACCGGGGAGAGAAGGCAGAGATAACGGCTTGAGAACCCTGATGCTTATTCAGAAAAGTAGAAAAGGGAAAGCCCCGGTGGTGCTCTTGTCAATTGATGCTGAAAAGGCATTTGATAGAGTGGACTGGGGCTTTATGATGGACAACTTAAAAGTGTTGGGGATAGGTGATAGAATGCGAGAGTGGATAGGTAAATTATATAGGGAGCCTACTGCAATTATCACGGTAAATGGGGAGAGATCAGAACCCATCGGAATGTCTAATGGTACAAGACAGGGCTGCCCACTGTCCCCTCTGCTATATGTATTGTCACTCGAACCTCTGTTGTCAATAATAAGAAATAGTGGATCGGTAAAGGGAATTCAGATAGAATCCACAGAACATAGAGTAGCGGCCTTTGCGGACGACTTATTGTTCTATGTGGGGAATCCCCGAATAACTCTCCCAAATATAATGAAGATTCTGAAAGAGTATGGTGAACTATCAAATTTAAAAATTAATCCAGCGAAAACAGAGATCCTGAATATTAATATATCAAAGAATGAAAAAGAAAAACTACAAAAAGAATTCCCTTTTATATGGAGAGAAAAAGAGATAAAATACCTAGGAATAAAACTCACTGCCTCACCTAAGCATTTGTATAGATTAAACTATATCTCTTTGATAAACGAAATCAGGGAAGATTTAAAAAGACTAGAAGGAGGAAACCCATCCTGGATAGGACGTATAAACCTAGTCAAAATGGTAGTTATGCCTAAAATACTGTATAGATTTCAAATGGTACCAATTAAAATCCCAGAAGCCTTCTTTAAGATAATGAAAAAAATGTTAACAAGATACATATGGAAGAATAAAAAACCCAGAATAGCATATGAAACATTGAGTAGGACTAAAGAGAAAGGGGGATTGGGCCTACCAGATGTCAAGAGATACTATAAAGCAGTGGTTTTAGCAAGAATATACGATTGGACATTTAACCACAAGGGGAAAAGCTGGGTAACAATTGAAAATGATCTTAGTGGCATTAGATTGAGTCAGATGATATGGGTCCCACCACAGTTTAGGGGAATTAAAGAAAGCACAAGTATTTACACTTTAAATGTCTTTAGGGTATGGGACAATTTACACAAAAACATGAAATGGGAATTTAATTCTACACTAATGCCTCTTATAAATACTGAGTACTTTCCCCCTGGAAAGAATAAGATATCAGGGAGATGGTTTAGAAAGGAGGATACCCAATTGAGAGATGTCCTGGTGGAGGGAGAATTGAGATCACTTAAAGAGTTAATAGAGAAGAAGGGAGATATTTTTATTAGAATAGATGAGTGGAAATATCAGCAACTGAAAAGTTTTATTGGAAATCTACCGAAACCCCTGAGACTAAAACAGGAGTGGAATATGTTTGAAAGGTTGTTAGAGACACGAAGGGATGGGAAGCACGGTATCTCAAAAGTGTATAGAATACTCACAGAATTAGACACAAACACAAAGTTAATTTTTATGACAAAATGGGAAAGGGATATGGGAGTTGGGTTTGATGAAGATAGACAGAGAAAGATGTTTAGACTGATACACGATAATGTTAGTATAAGAGAGGTTGAGGTTAATTATAAGTGTGTGACACGATGGCACATTACACCGAGTGTAGAGCACAAGATGAATGGGGAAAACTCAAATATGTGTTGGAGAGAATGTGGAGAGATAGGCACGGTGTTTCACATATGGTGGGAATGTCCGAAAATCCAGGCTTTTTGGAAGATAATAGTTAAATTAATTGAAGAAATAACTGAAATTGACATAGGATTAGACCCAACGACGTGCCTCCTACACAATGTGGAGACATCTTTAAATAAATATAAAGATTCCGGGATTTGGTACTTCTTGAATGCGGCGAAAGGGTTGATACCCAAGTTTTGGGGGAAAGTTGAGGTACCGAAGGAGGTAGACTGGATTAATAGAGTAAACCAGATAGGTAGAATGGAAAGATCATACCATATGCAAGAAGATAGGATGGGAGTTTATTCCAGGAGATGGGAAAAGTGGGAAAGAGCAGGACTGAAAGAGAAATATAGGAAGATATGAACTAGGATGTTAGCAAAAAATAAATAAAAAATTAATAGGCCTCAAGAGATTAGAGAGGGTTAGAATCTGCAGAGGGGGAGCAGGGGGGAAGAGGGGCGGGAGGGGGGGATAGTGGGAAGGGAAGGAAAAGAGTCTTCAGTAAGGGAAAGGTAGAAATGTTATATAATTGTATACCTGTATGAGAATTATTTCCCTTTTTGGGTTTTTGTATTAATATGAAAAATTTAATAAATATTTAAATTAAAAAAAAAAAAAAAAAAAAAACAGTTTAAAGAGTTCTTCCCTACATCAGAGTTCGCAAAGCCCCCTTACTTCAGAGTCTGCAGAGCCCCTTTTACATCAGAGTTTGCAGAGTTCTTCCTTACATCAGGATTCGCAAAGCCCCCCTTAATTCAGAGACCACCAGCTCCCCTTACATCAGAGTCTGCAGAGCCCCCCTTACATAAGAGTTTGGAGAGTTCTCCCTCAAATCAGAGACCGCAAATCCTCCCTTACATCAGAGTATGCAGAGCCTCTCCCTTGCATTAGAGTCTGCAGAGCCCCCTTACATAAGAGTTTAAAGAGTTCTCCCTTACATCAGAGTTTGCAAAGCCCCCTTACTTCAAAGTCCGCAGAGCCCCTCTTACATCAGAGTTCATACAGCCCCCTTACATAAGAGTTTGAAGAGGTTTCCCTTAAATCAGAGTCCGCACAGCCCCCCTTACATCAGAGTTCACAGAGCCCCTTTACATAACAGCTTGCAGAGTTCTCCCTTATATCATAATCTTCAGAGCCCCCCACATCAGAGTCCACAGAGCTATCCTTATATCAGAGTCCACAGAGTACCCCATACATCAGAGTCTGCACAGCCCCCTTATATCAGAGACCACAGGGCCACGCCTTACATAAGAGTTTACAGAGCCCCCCTTCCATCAGAGTTCACAGAGCCTCCCTTAAATCAGAGTCCGCAGAGCGCCCCTCACATCAGAGTCCGCAGAGCGCCCCTCACATCAGAGTCCGCATAGACCCCTCACATCAGAGTCCACAGAGCACCCTCAGATTAGAGTCCACGGAGCCCCCCTACACCAGAGTCCGCAAAGCCCCCTTACATCAAAGTCTATGGAGCCCCTCTTACATCAGAGTCCACAGATTTCTCTTACATCAAAGTTCACAGAATTTCCACTTACTCTGTAAGGAGGGAGTTGTTTGGACTGTAAATGGAAACTCGTATGAAAGGGGTGCTCTGGGGACCCTGATTTAAGGGGGGGGCTATGATTCTGATTCTAAGGGAGAATGTTGTAGACTCTGCTTTAAAGGGAACTCTGATGTAAGGGGAGTCAACAGAGCATCCCTTACATTAGTGTATTCACTGGGAGGCAAGAGAGAGAAGGGAGGGAGGGGGGAGACTTCAGTCACAGACACTGGATAGAGGGTGAGCTTTCTTACCTCAGGATGGAGGCTCAGGTATCAGCTGTCAGCACCTTTCCTCTTCTGGCTGGTGGCTGCTAGCTTCAAACTTCCCAACTACACATCCCGTTCTCTGAAGCAAAACACTGTCAGGGAGTGTGAACCTGGCAGACACAGGAGGAGAAGGAGCAGATGAGCTCTCTCTTTTCCCGTCTGTGCAGGAGGGGATGGGGAGAGAACTGTCAGTGCTGCTGGCTCTGGGCTGTGAGGGAGAGACACTCAGCTCAGAGCCCTGCAGCCAGAAACCTCAATGAGGCCCCCACCATGGCGGAATGCCAGGGCCCAGTCTCAATTGCACCATTTGCAATCCTGGTAGTTTACTCATATTATATTTTAATGGTACCTGGGATGTTGTCAATGGTAATGAACACTTCAGATGTTGCAGTGATTCTAAGTTGAACTATATTCCATCTTCTGTAAATTTCTTTTGAGAACAGCTTATGCTTTTGAGAATGAAGTGTATTCATTTTGCATTCAGCAATTCACATTCATTACAGTGCAGAGATACCTGCTACTTCACCATGAATCCTCAACACTGGCCAAGGTCTTTTATTTAGCAATTTATTTAGAGATTTTCTGGAGGAACTCCATATAGATATAGACCCTATTTTGTATATTCAGGATTGTTACATTGATTATATTTCCTTTGTTCATAACAAATTTTAAAGATTCTGGACCAAGCAAAACTCCACACAGGGAGAGTAGACATCGGTCTAAATTACAAAGTAGGTTAAAAGGGACTTGCAATCTGCAGTAGCACAACATATCAAAACAAAATAAGTCAAGTATGTGATAAATTTCCCAACTAGAAAATCAAATGAGTAGATAACAATGAAGGTATTGCAATCTGGTTGCTATGTGCCTCTCCCCAGCCGTAGCTCGGGTCTCATTCAGGGCAGATAGTCACCAGGTAAGTCCAGAGTAAGGTTTCATTCACACTTGAGCGTTTTGTAGCTTGAAGCGCTGAAAAAGTTAAAACTTTAAAAATCAATTGTTGTCTATGGTGCTTGTTCGCGCCTGATTGTGCGAACAGGCACCATAGAGAACAATTAAATTTTTAAGTTTGCGCATTTTTGGAGCTTTGAGCTTCAAGCTACAAAACACTCAAGTGTTATTGCAGTCTAAAGAGTAGAAAAGAAGAGAGGTCAGTAAGAAGGTTTGTTTGGGGGAAAGGGTGTCTTCACACCCAAGTGTTGAGATGAGGGTCGAGCTGTACAGATGTCAAGGCTCCAACAGGATTGTGTCAAAGTCAGCTTATCTGCCCAGCCTTGCTAAATCTTCAAGTATGGGTGAATTGTGTCTTGCAGGATGGCTTCAATCTTGGCATGTATCATTGCCTGTGTAACGCTGTCTCATGGCCAATACACATAGGACAGATGTTTTCCAGGCCTTAGCAATAATTTGCTTGGCTGCCATTGTAATTTGGAGCAAGAGTTTAAACTGGGCTTTGGTCAGGCCCAGAGGATCTGATATATTTTTCATCTATTCAGAAACAGGTTTGAATTTATTGTATGATGGGTTTGGATAGTTTTGCTGATTTTTTTTACCAATAGTCACAAATAATTACTGTAATTATATGGACATTATTTTGATATACTATAAGTATAGCACCCCTTTCTTTGTTTTTAAGATGGTCAGATTATTTTACTTTTCAGAAGCTCTGTGATTAATAAAGTTTTGTATTTTATTATTTGACCTAACTCTTATGGGATTTGTAACCCTATACAAGCTATCAACTAAACCTGTTACTGCAATATCTGCAGCGTGTAACTTAACTTACTGCACAGGCCATGGGTTACAGCAACATGAGTAGTAATAATCCATATGTTGACAAAATTCCTGGGCTCCATGTATCAAACTGTCGCTACTAAGAACTATAGTAATTGCCTACAGCCACCAATCAAATCCAAACTTTCAACTGACATTTTTCATAATTCTAATTGGTAGCTATAGGGCAATAATGACAGCAGTGTTGATAGTGCAAACACTTTGATATATGAACTCCTATGTTAACTGCTCTTTAGAAAGCACTGCAGGAATTTCACATCATAAACCACAACCTCCCCACTTACTTCCCTCCAAATGTGTGTGTGTATTTGTTGGGGAGGTCTTACCCTTAGTGTTTGTAATTGGTGACTTTTCATCTAATCATTCACTTTTGAGTGTGCTTTGATATTTGTGGATTTTTTTTTTCAACATCCTCTTTTAGCTTTGTGATAAACATATTGTAGCTTCCTAACCTCCGCAATACTAAATGAATGTTATGGAATTTTTTGTAATATAAGGCTTTGTCATTAATGTATTCTGTTCCATATAACCCATCCATAAATTTGACTTTCAGTAATTGTTTAGTACTTAGAATCTATGAGACTGCTATTCGGCAGGCTATACCTTCATACCATTAAACGGCATCTTCACACATCATCTTAATGCTGCTAGAAAATCACCTCTTCATTAAACGCTTCTACATAACATTCATTTTAATAGCAATGCTATCATTCTCTTACATATTCCTCACAGATTTCTCGGTTCCCAGTTACACATGAAAAACCAATCAGAGCTGAATTTCTGTTTCATTTTTAATGAGCATTCTGACCTGCTTGTCCCTGAACAACACAAAACACTTAGAATAACATGCAGTCATATATATTTAAATTAAATAGTTTGCTCCAAACTTTCCACCAAAAATAACAAACCTAAACATTTCCGATATCTGCATGTCTTTTTTACTTGTACAAAGGGATCCTATGTTTATCCAGATTGTACTTTGTTTGAAAGTACGTTGCATTCAGGTATCAGTGCCCTCGGTGCCAAGTTAATGCTCTTCTGCTGTTAACAAGCAGTACTATCAATCCCACCAAAAAGGTTCAGGCTGGCAAACTGAAGATTGGTCTAAGGCTTGGTTCACACCTATTCGTTTTTTATTGATTTTTGCATCTTACAGAAACTCACTACAGTCCATTTTAAATAGTTTCCTATGAGACACGTTCACATATAAGTGTTTTCAGCTGCTGAGTTTTTAGAAAGGGTCAAGAACTTTTTTCCCGCAGCAGATTGCAACACACATAGGTGTTAACCAGGCCTTAAAGGGTTTGTTCATATTTACCAAAAATCTGCCTTTGCAGTTAAGGGGCAGCTGTCTGTAAAATCAAACTGTGCAGCTCTGAATAAAGATAAATAATGCCCTGGCTATAGCTGTAAGCCATTTATGTACCTCCAAAAGCCTGGCCAAACAAATCTTAGAGATGGCATCAATCAGTCCTACTTTGTTGTAGGGACATTGCAAGACACTCCCAGCCATCACTGCTCATCCCCATTATCACAGGAGCAAGCTAACCCCTGCACATGTGTGGTCTACAATCTCCTCTGTGACCGCATCAATGAGCTCAGAGCTGCACCAGGGGAGAGAATGTGCATATGAGGGGGTTTGAATTGGCTAGGGGTGTCTTAGCAATGTTCTAGCAACAAGGCAGGATGGGATGATACCATCTTTGAGAGAATTGTGTCCAGGCTTTGGGAGGTACATAAATGGCCAAAACCATTAGCAAGAGCAATATTTAACTTTGGTCAAAGCTACACATTTTGATTTTTATCTATAGGCATTCCTTACCTGCAGAGGCAGTTTTTTGGTAACTTTAACCTAAAGGGCTGCTGCATTTTGGGGGGCTTATATGATTACTAATCAGGCTGAAATAGCTCTGTATGAAATTTTAACAACATTTCCTTTAAAGGCCCTCCCTTCCCCATGCGGAAAATTCTTAGAGATGCTTGGAGAACTCTAAATCACTTTCACTTTTCTACAAAATCTACCCAGCTAGCCAATGCCTCACCTGTGCAAATCCTGAAAAAAGTAGCAGCTAGCTTTGAGCGCGTAGCCTTTCTTCTCCTTGGTTGCCGACCTCTCCCCTTGGTGACGTCACATCCGGCCTGCTGTTGCGGTTCACGCTGGTCACAGATACTTCTGGTTCTGGCGCCAGCGTTCTGAGACCTTTCTACCATCCACAGCATTCTGGGACCCTTCTACCATCTACAGTGGCCCCTATGGCAGTCGGACTTCTGTAGGATGTGGATGATGGTGGCATACCTAGAGATCATCCTTTATAGATGGGCTTTTTTATTACTTCACCATTGTGAGTGTTTTATGTATATAGTGGCTTATTAAACTGTGTAACACTACACTAAGAAGGCGCCTTTCTTTCTATACATTATCCATATAGAGTTGGCTCACTTTGGGATGGCTGCCAGCTAAGAGGTTTTACAGTGATGGACATTATGGACTTTTGAATATTCACAGGATATAAGCCTCTAGTACGCTTAGATTCTGTAGTTCTTTACATTGTCCCCTAGTTTCCAATAATTTCAATAGAATAACTGTGAACAGTTGCAGGCATTGAATGGAAAATGGACAATGGCTGGAGAGCAGGTTTTTAAAACATCTTTCAATCCATTTTTTTTTCCAATTTTGGATAGTGGAGTTTTTATTTCTATTAGGTTTTTATTTCTGTTTGTGACCCCACTGTGTAAATTGTATGCTCTCTTCCTGGCACAGGAAGAGAAAGACAGCAATAAAAACGTTGTCAGACTTTCTACTCCTTCCCCAAATTACTAAACATTTGTTTTTAACTCTATTTCTATTGGAGATATTTCCTATCCCTTCCGGTCCTTTCTGGATAGAAATTGATGAAAATCTCAATAGGGGTACAAATGGCACTAAAAACCTAACAGAGGGTCTACCTTTTCCTGGCTGTATCTGAAAGTTTTCACTGAAGTAAGATTTCAAGAAAATGGTAAGTGGTATTCTGAAGTCACACAGTGAAGATTGCCTAAGATCCACTTTTGATGGAGTCTGACCAATCCCCAACAGGAGGCTTGGCAAGGAGCCAGGAAAATCCTTAAAAGTGATTGAGCCTGCTCAGGAGCAGGAGAATTTGGGTGGAAGAGAGAGACAGAGATGTGAGAGGCTGGAGGCAAGAGCCTGTGAGGCAGAGGACCTCGGAAGGCTGAAACCCTGGGACTTTACTGGCCCCTTGAGAGAGGACCACCTGTGCGGCAGGGAAGGAGCGGCCCAGCTAGAAGGCCTGGTAGCAGCTACCGACCCACCAGCAGCACAGGAGAGAGACCAAGTGAGTAAACCCGCACCCCCTGGGCCATTAAGGGGAAAGGAACACTCTGGTGGGAAACTGGATTAGTTTTTTACCTGAGACTGTCACACTGCAGTGCAGGCACTGGATCCCCTGCCCAGGGATTCAGCCAGAGCTGTTAGATTAAGGGGGATCTGAGGTCAGAAGTGGTACAGTTTGAGAGGCTGGCTAGCTTACCAGAAGAGGATTTTTGCTGCAAAGACTTGTAAATAGTTTCAGGAAGTTTGTCCTCAGTTTCAGTTCTCTTGTGCATCCTGTACACCCCTTACCCTATCCACGTTTTATCATCCCCTAATAAAACATCAAAACAAGCTCAAGAACTGATTACTGTCTCCTGGCTGCAAGTCTGAATGGAAAATGCATGTTGCCTGGATGTGCAGGACTAGAGAGGGGACCCAAATCTATTGCAACTCCTAGGGCAGGGGTCTCCAAACGGCGGCCCATGGGTCGGATGTGGCCCTTTGCTTGCTTTTATCCAGCCCTTGGGCCACTCCATTAATACAAGGCACTATCACTTCCACGGACACCAAAGACTGGGCACTATTCCACCCACTGACATCAATGATGGGGCACTATTCCACCCACTGACACCAATGATGGGGCACGATCACTTCCACTGACACCAAAGATGGGGCACTATTCCACCCACTGACATCAATGATGGAGCACTATTCCACCCACTGACATCAATGATGGAGCACTATTCCACCCACTGACACCAATGATGGGGCACTATTTCTCCCACTGACACCAACAATAGAGCACCATTCCTCCCACTAACACCAATGATGGAACACTATTTTTCCCACTGACACCAATTATGTACATTTTTTTACCCCCATTTATTAAGCCAAGTCCATGGCATTTGCTTTGCTTGCTTTTAAACAGCCCTTGCGGCACTCCACTGATGCGAGGCACTATCCCTGCCACTGACACCAAAGACAGCGCACTATTCCTCCCACTGACACCAACAATGGGGCACTATTCTTCCCACTGACATCAATTATGGGGTACTATTCCTTCCACTGACACCAGTAATGGGGTACCATTCCTCCCACTGACACCAGCAATGGGGCACTATTTATCCCATTAACACCAATGTTGGGACACTATTCTTCCCACTGACACCAATGATTGGTTACTATCCCTCCCACTGACACCAACAATGGGGCACTATTCCTCCCACTGACACCAATGATGGAACACTATTCCTCCCACTGACACCAATTATGTAAAACATTTTTACCCCCATTTAGTAAACCAAGCCCATGGAATTTTCTACTCCCACTGGCCACAGTCCACCCCCCCCCCAAGGATTGAAGAGCAGTAAACTGCCCAAAATGGATCCATCTAAGAGCATGGCCAGCCACAACACTCCAACACCAGGAACAATGCATAAATTCACAGCTGTCCCTTTTTCCTTTTGGGACCCTCTGGATAGAATTGCATCACCACACCCCCAGGTTTATTTTTTTTAACTCCCATCTGTAGGCTTGCAACTGCTAACCTCTCTAGGGTTCTAGGTGTACTTTTGTTCCTGTTGAAGAGTGATACTCAAAACACGTTGGGCACCTTCTACTTCAAAAACTGTGGCACTTGAATCGATCAGAATGGTATATGAGGTCAGGTTTCCCTATGGTCTAAGTCTACAGTGTATGATTTTATGTTCTCCAGCAAAGAAGTAATAAGCTACTCCTATATATATTTTCTATTTTTTAATTGTATTTGGTGCCAGGAATTTCCCATACACCCATGATGCAATTTGTTGGATATACTTTATACTATTTAGAACCACTTCACTGTTTGCATTTCTAGCAAGCAAATGAGTTGATTCAAGACAAGGTCTAGACAAGGTCTTATATAACCTACTTTCCTAGTGACCAATCATCATTCTGATCCACCAATTCGTGCTTAAAAAAGCTGCTTTTGGGAACATAATATTTATTTCAAGCATGTCCCATAATGATGTAATCAGATTTCTTTGGAGCCGAGGGAAAATCATGAAAGTATGTAGTATTTCTACATATCATTCATAAGCTAAATAGACTATGGGTAGCAGAGATGTGGAAATCCTAATTTATAACTTCTGATCTGTTTCTGCTGTGATGCAGTGAAACACCTTCCCCTGACAGCTAATAAACTACAATCTCTATTTTTAGTTTTCTTTTCATCACCTTTACATGGGATTGAGAATTGATCTCCCATGATAGAGGTTGAAACAATCCACATGAACATTAAAAAGTGATGTGCAAATTACCAGTAGCTCAAGACCGTCCTGGTTTCCTCTGGTACTGGAATCCTAGTATAGTCTAGGAGCTATCCAAAAGCACAGTTTTATAAGGATTACCTATTTATGTATGTTATCTTGTATCATTATCATGATGTCATTTTCTTTTGTTGCTTAACAGTTGTTATTGATGTATTTCTCATACAGGCAAACCAGGAATATCAATACTTCAGGAATTCATCCAATTCAGAGATTAAGCTGTTAGCAAACAATAGGGATGCTAAAAATTACATAATGACAACACAATCATGGTCTGTGATCAAGACCTGGATGAGTTGAAACACATTGCCATGATGTTTTTTCTTCCCTATTGGATGCTAATCATCTAAGCAATTAACTGAATGAATTCCCAATGTGATGATTGCTTCCTTCTTTGACTGTGCATGTACAGTGTATAGGGGGAGAATGCATTTTGCAGTCAGTATATTCAGGCCTTCCAGTAAAGAAGAAATACTATATCTTTTACTACTTACCAACAGAGAGATATACTGTGGAAGGAGGTGCATAGTCTTTGCTTAAAGGTAATATGTTATTCATTCAATAAATAAAGGTGGAGAACACTGTTACTAGGCAAGGTCAGAGGTGAAGTAGGAAAGGGTTGCTTCACGTAATTGCAGCAAGGAGAGTTGTACCACTCTATGCAGTCATGTCAGGTTTTATTGGACTTAAAGTCAATCCTCCTAGGTCACCTGCAGGGATGAATGCTCTTCCCAGAACTACTACCACTACTTAGAATCCAGTAGAGGGAGGACAGCATGAAAGCACTGTGTTTCAATAAAACAAGCCTTCTCGTGGATTCTCGTTACAGATGTCTTGTCACCTAGGAAGCTCTATTCACAGCCAAGTAACAGATGAATGGCCAACTGGGGTTTGAAAAGGACTCAATCAATCTGTTCCCCATGCTTCCCAGGAGTGAGAAAATGTGATGGAGTTTTGCACACATTTATTAGATAATTGATTTTGGTTGCAAATAAACAAGTAATAGTTGACATAAAATAAAAGATAGCAAAGAATCTAAAAAAAAGGTCTCTCCCACCTGAATTTGTTAATGTAATTTTGCATGGAGGGTGATGGTATAATGTGCAGTATATACAGTATGAGGGGTCACTGACTTGGAACAAGTTTGCAGTCACTGAAGTATTAGGTCATACGATATGTACTTGTTTGTTCTGGGCCACTGACTTACTAAGCAGTAAATCAAAGCTAAGGATGACAGTAGAGATGAGCGAATCAAACATGACGAAGTGGAATTCGTTCCGAAGATTTGGAAAAATTCTATTCGCGACGAATCCGAAGATTAGCAAACTTCGGATGCACGAATCAAATTTTCCCAAAAATGGCGGCGACATGTGTGGCGACAGGAGAAAATGGACAGAGAAGATGGGGCGGGGATCTCTGGGAAGGCGCGCAGACAAGGCGCGCTGACCCATAATGCATTCATGAGTCATGAATCATGACATGTGATCGCATTAGCCAATCAGCAGCCAGCCAGCCAGCACTGTGTAATGGTGGAGCTATAAATCGCGGCCATCTTAGAATTCTCCATTAGCCTCCGGTCATTCAAGAGAGACAGACCTCTGTGTATTGAGGGACAGAGTTAGGGCCACAGAGACTTTAGGGCCACAGAATCGTTACTCAGGGCCACAGAATCGTTACTCAGGGACACAGAATTGTTACTCAGGGACACAGAATTGTTACGCAGGGACACAGAAGCGTTACTCAGGGACACAGAATCGTTACTCAGGGACACAGAATCGTTACTCAGGGACACAGAATCGTTACTTAGGGCCACAGCTATCAAAGAATCGAAAATTTAAAGTGACATACACCATTTTTTTTTTTGGTGGCTGTCGTGCACAGTTGGTGCTGCAGTTTGCCGATTGTGTACAATAAACTGACTTTCTGCTTCACAACCACTATTGTACGTTCAAAGAGTTAAATCCATTTACACGCCGGGTGGCGGTAATATTTTTTGGGTGATTAGTGCATTCCAGTGACAGAAACGTACAGTTTCCAGCCAACGGCAAGCTGCAATTGACCGATTGTGTACAATAAACTGACTTTCTGCTTCACAACCACTATTGTACGTTCAAAGAGTTAAATCCATTTACACGCCGGGTGGCGGTAATATTTTTTGGGTGATTAGTGCATTCCAGTGACAGAAACGTACAGTTTCCAGCCAACGGCAAGCTGCAATTGACCGATTGTGTACAATAAACTGACTTTCTGCTTCACAACCACTATTGTACGTTCAAAGAGTTAGATCCATTTACACGCCGGGTGGCGGTAATATTTTTTGGGTGATTAGTGCATTCCAGTGACATAAACGTACAGTTTCCAGCCAACGGCAAGCTGCAATTGACCGATTGTGCTAAATAAACTGACTTTCTGCTTCACAACCACTATTGTACGTTCAAAGAGTTAGATCCATTTACACGCCGGGTGGCGGTAATATTTTTTGGGTGATTAGTGCATTCCAGTGACATAAACGTACAGTTTCCAGCCAACGGCAAGCTGCAATTGACCGATTGTGCTAAATAAACTGACTTTCTGCTTCACAACCACTATTGTACGTTCAAAGAGTTAAATCCATTTACACGCCGGGTGGCGGTAATATTTTTTGGGTGATTAGTGCATTCCAGTGACAGAAACGTACAGTTTCCAGCCAACGGCAAGCTGCAATTGACCGATTGTGTACAATAAACTGACTTTCTGCTTCACAACCACTATTGTACGTTCAAAGAGTTAGATCCATTTACACGCCGGCTGGCGGTAATATTTTTTGGGTGATTAGTGCATTCCAGTGACATAAACGTACAGTTTCCAGCCAACGGCAAGCTGCAATTGACCGATTGTGCTAAATAAACTGACTTTCTGCTTCACAACCACTATTGTACGTTCAAAGAGTTAAATCCATTTACACGCCGGCTGGCGGTAATATTTTTTGGGTGATTAGTGCATTCCAGTGACAGAAACGTACAGTTTCCAGCCAACGGCAAGCTGCAATTGACCGATTGTGTACAATAAACTGACTTTCTGCTTCACAACCACTATTGTACGTTCAAAGAGTTAGATCCATTTACACGCCGGGTGGCGGTAATATTTTTTGGGTGATTAGTGCATTCCAGTGACATAAACGTACAGTTTCCAGCCAACGGCAAGCTGCAATTGACCGATTGTGCTAAATAAACTGACTTTCTGCTTCACAACCACTATTGTACGTTCAAAGAGTTAAATCCATATACACGCCGGGTGGCGGTAATATTTTTTGGGTGATTAGTGCATTCCAGTGACATAAACGTACAGTTTCCAGCCAACGGCAAGCTGCAATTGACCGATTGTGCTAAATAAACTGACTTTCTGCTTCACAACCACTATTGTACGTTCAAAGAGTTAAATCCATTTACACGCCGGCTGGCGGTAATATTTTTTGGGTGATTAGTGCATTCCAGTGACAGAAATGTACAGTTTCCAGCCAACGGCAAGCTGCAATTGACCGATTGTGTACAATAAACTGACTTTCTGCTTCACAACCACTATTGTACATTCAAAGAGTTAGATCCATTTACACGCCGGGTGGCGGTAATATTTTTTGGGTGATTAGTGCATTCCAGTGACATAAATGTACAGTTTCCAGCCAACGGCAAGCTGCAATTGACCGATTGTGCTAAATAAACTGACTTTCTGCTTCACAACCACTATTGTACGTTCAAAGAGTTAGATCCATTTACACGCCGGGTGGCGGTAATATTTTTTGGGTGATTAGTGCATTCCAGTGACATAAACGTACAGTTTCCAGCCAACGGCAAGCTGCAATTGACCGATTGTGCTAAATAAACTGACTTTCTGCTTCACAACCACTATTGTACGTTCAAAGAGTTAAATCCATATACACGCCGGGTGGTGGTAATATTTTTTGGGTGATTAGTGCATTCCAGTGACATAAACGTACAGTTTCCAGCCAACGGCAAGCTGCAATTGACCGATTGTGCTAAATAAACTGACTTTCTGCTTCACAACCACTATTGTACGTTCAAAGAGTTAGATCCATTTACACGTTGGGTGGCGGTAATATTTTTTGGGTGATTAGTGCATTCCAGTGACACAAACGTACAGTTTCCAGCCAACGGCAAGCTGCAAGTGACCGATTGTGCTAAATAAACTGACTTTCTGCTTCACAACCACTATTGTACATTCAAAGAGTTAAATCCATATACACGCCGGGTGGCGGTAATATTTTTTGGGTGATTAGTGCATTCCAGGGACATAAACGTACAGTTTCCAGCCAACGGCAAGCTGCAATTGACCGATTGTGCTAAATAAACTGACTTTCTGCTTCACAACCACTATTGTACGTTCAAAGAGTTAAATCCATATACACGCCGGGTGGCGGTAATATTTTTGGGTGATTAGTGCATTCCAGTGACATAAACGTACAGTTTCCAGCCAACGGCAAGCTGCAATTGACCGATTGTGCTAAATAAACTGACTTTCTGCTTCACAACCACTATTGTACGTTCAAAGAGTTAAATCCATATACACGCCGGGTGGCGGTAATATTTTTTGGGTGATTAGTGCATTCCAGTGACATAAACGTACAGTTTCCAGCCAACGGCAAGCTGCAATTGACCGATTGTGCTAAATAAACTGACTTTCTGCTTCACAACCACTATTGTACGTTCAAAGAGTTAAATCCATATACACGCCGGGTGGCGGTAATATTTTTTGGGTGATTAGTGCATTCCAGTGACAGAAACGTACAGTTTCCAGCCAACGGCAAGCTGCAATTGACCGATTGTGCTAAATAAACTGACTTTCTGCTTCACAACCACTATTGTACGTTCAAAGAGTTAGATCCATTTACACGCCGGGTGGCGGTAATATTTTTTGGGTGATTAGTGCATTCCAGTGACAGAAACGTACAGTTTCCAGCCAACGGCAAGCTGCAATTGACCGATTGTGCTAAATAAACTGACTTTCTGCTTCACAACCACTATTGTACGTTCAAAGAGTTAAATCCATATACACGCCGGGTGGCGGTAATATTTTTTGGGTGATTAGTGCATTCCAGTGACATAAACGTACAGTTTCCAGCCAACGGCAAGCTGCAATTGACCGATTGTGCTAAATAAACTGACTTTCTGCTTCACAACCACTATTGTACGTTCAAAGAGTTAAATCCATTTACACGCCGGCTGGCGGTAATATTTTTTGGGTGATTAGTGCATTCCAGTGACAGAAATGTACAGTTTCCAGCCAACGGCAAGCTGCAATTGACTGATTGTGTACAATAAACTGACTTTCTGCTTCACAACCACTATTGTACGTTCAAAGAGTTAGATCCATTTACACGCCGGGTGGCGGTAATATTTTTTGGGTGATTAGTGCATTCCAGTGACATAAACGTACAGTTTCCAGCCAACGGCAAGCTGCAATTGACCGATTGTGCTAAATAAACTGACTTTCTGCTTCACAACCACTATTGTACGTTCAAAGAGTTAAATCCATATACACGCCGGGTGGCGGTAATATTTTTTGGGTGATTAGTGCATTCCAGTGACATAAACGTACAGTTTCCAGCCAACGGCAAGCTGCAATTGACCGATTGTGCTAAATAAACTGACTTTCTGCTTCACAACCACTATTGTACATTCAAAGAGTTAGATCCATTTACACGCCGGGTGGCGGTAATATTTTTTGGGTGATTAGTGCATTCCAGTGACATAAACGTACAGTTTCCAGCCAACGGCAAGCTGCAATTGACCGATTGTGCTAAATAAACTGACTTTCTGCTTCACAACCACTATTGTACGTTCAAAGAGTTAAATCCATATACACGCCGGGTGGCGGTAATATTTTTTGGGTGATTAGTGCATTCCAGTGACATAAACGTACAGTTTCCAGCCAACGGCAAGCTGCAATTGACCGATTGTGCTAAATAAACTGACTTTCTGCTTCACAACCACTATTGTACGTTCAAAGAGTTAAATCCATATACACGCCGGGTGGCGGTAATATTTTTTTGGTGATTAGTGCATTCCAGTGACATAAACGTACAGTTTCCAGCCAACGGCAAGCTGCAATTGACCGATTGTGCTAAATAAACTGACTTTCTGCTTCACAACCACTATTGTACGTTCAAAGAGTTAGATCCATTTACACGCCGGGTGGCGGTAATATTTTTTGGGTGATTAGTGCATTCCAGTGACATAAACGTACAGTTTCCAGCCAACGGCAAGCTGCAATTGACCGATTGTGCTAAATAAACTGACTTTCTGCTTCACAACCACTATTGTACGTTCAAAGAGTTAAATCCATATACACGCCGGGTGGCGGTAATATTTTTTGGGTGATTAGTGCATTCCAGTGACATAAACGTACAGTTTCCAGCCAACGGCAAGCTGCAATTGACCGATTGTGCTAAATAAACTGACTTTCTGCTTCACAACCACTATTGTACGTTCAAAGAGTTAAATCCATTTACACGCCGGCTGGCAGTAATATTTTTTGGGTGATTAGTGCATTCCAGTGACAGAAACGTACAGTTTCCAGCCAACGGCAAGCTGCAATTGACCGATTGTGTACAATATACTGACTTTCTGCTTCACAACCACTATTGTACGTTCAAAGAGTTAGATCCATTTACACGCCGGGAGGCGGTAATATTTTTTGGGTGATTAGTGCATTCCAGTGACAGAAATGTACAGTTTCCAGCCAACGGCAAGCTGCAATTGACCGATTGTGCTAAATAAACTGACTTTCTGCTTCACAACCACTATTGTACGTTCAAAGAGTTAGATCCATTTACACGCCGGGTGGCGGTAATATTTTTTGGGTGATTAGTGCATTCCAGTGACATAAACGTACAGTTTCCAGCCAACGGCAAGCTGCAATTGACCGATTGTGCTAAATAAACTGACTTTCTGCTTCACAACCACTATTGTACGTTCAAAGAGTTAAATCCATATACACGCCGGGTGGTGGTAATATTTTTTGGGTGATTAGTGCATTCCAGTGACATAAACGTACAGTTTCCAGCCAACGGCAAGCTGCAATTGACCGATTGTGCTAAATAAACTGACTTTCTGCTTCACAACCACTATTGTACGTTCAAAGAGTTAGATCCATTTACACGCCGGGTGGCGGTAATATTTTTTGGGTGATTAGTGCATTCCAGTGACACAAACGTACAGTTTCCAGCCAACGGCAAGCTGCAAGTGACCGATTGTGCTAAATAAACTGACTTTCTGCTTCACAACCACTATTGTACATTCAAAGAGTTAAATCCATATACACGCCGGGTGGCGGTAATATTTTTTGGGTGATTAGTGCATTCCAGGGACATAAACGTACAGTTTCCAGCCAACGGCAAGCTGCAATTGACCGATTGTGCTAAATAAACTGACTTTCTGCTTCACAACCACTATTGTACGTTCAAAGAGTTAAATCCATATACACGCCGGCTGGCGGTAATATTTTTGGGTGATTAGTGCATTCCAGTGACATAAACGTACAGTTTCCAGCCAACGGCAAGCTGCAATTGACCGATTGTGCTAAATAAACTGACTTTCTGCTTCACAACCACTATTGTACGTTCAAAGAGTTAGATCCATTTACACGCCGGGTGGCGGTAATATTTTTTGGGTGATTAGTGCATTCCAGTGACAGAAACGTACAGTTTCCAGCCAACGGCAAGCTGCAATTGACCGATTGTGCTAAATAAACTGACTTTCTGCTTCACCACCACTATTGTACATTCAAAGAGTTAAATCCATTTACACGCCGGCTGGCGGTAATATTTTTTGGGTGATTAGTGCATTCCAGTGACAGAAACGTACAGTTTCCAGCCAACGGCAAGCTGCAATTGACCGATTGTGTACAATAAACTCACTTTCTGCTTCACAACCACTATTGTACGTTCAAAGAGTTAGATCCATTTACACGCTGGGTGGCGGTAATATTTTTTGGGTGATTAGTACATTCCAGTGACATAAACGTACAGTTTCCAGCCAACGGCAAGCTGCAATTGACCGATTGTGTACAATAAACTGACTTTCTGCTTCACAACCACTATTGTACATTCAAAGAGTTAGATCCATTTACACGTCGGGTGGCGGTAATATTTTTTGGGTGATTAGTGCATTCCAGTGACATAAACGTACAGTTTCCAGCCAACGGCAAGCTGCAATTGACCGATTGTGCTAAATAAACTGACTTCCTGCTTCACAACCACTATTGTACGTTCAAAGAGTTAGATCCATATACACGCCGGGTGGCGGTAATATTTTTTGGGTGATTAGTGCATTCCAGTGACATAAACGTACAGTTTCCAGCCAACGGCAAGCTGCAATTGACCGATTGTGCTAAATAAACTGACTTTCTGCTTCACAACCACTATTGTATGTTCAAAGAGTTAGATCCATTTACACGCTGGGTGGCGGTAATATTTTTTGGGTGATTAGTGCATTCCAGTGACATAAACGTACAGTTTCCAGCCAACGGCAAGCTGCAATTGACCGATTGTGCTAAATAAACTGACTTTCTGCTTCACAACCACTATTGTACGTTCAAAGAGTTAGATCCATTTACACGCCGGGTGGCGGTAATTTTTTTTGGGTGATTAGTGCATTCCAGTGACATAAACGTACAGTTTACAGCCAACGGCAAGCTGCAATTGACCGATTGTGCTAAATAAACTGACTTTCTGCTTCACAACCACTATTGTACGTTCAAAGAGTTAGATCCATTTACACGCCGGCTGGCGGTAATATTTTTTGGGTGATTAGTGCATTCCAGTGACATAAACGTACAGTTTCCAGCCAATGGCAAGCTGCAATTGATCGATTGTGCTAAATAAACTGACTTTCTGCTTCACAACCACTATTGTACGTTCAAAGAGTTAAATCCGGTTTTATTTTTGGGGTGCTTATTGAATTAAAGAGTATGTCAGACAACAGGCAGAGGAGTGGCAGAGTAGGCAATGTTTCAGGAGCGAGCAGACGTGGCAGCAGAGGAAGGGGTCGAGGCAGCACTAGTCGCAGCCAGAGGCCAGTGCTCCCGGTGTCATCCAGCGGTCGTGTCTCCACCGACAACCCTGCCGTCATCGATTGGTTGACTCGGTCGTCTTCCTCTTCCCAGGTCACCTTTGACACCTACAGCCAATGTTCGGTGGGTACGTCAGACACAACCGTTAGTTGGCATGGCCCGGGAGCAAGCCCACTGAAATCACGTGTCCTCGACCTGCCCCTGTCCTTTGGTGTTCCCTCACCAAGCGAAGTATCGCATGCTGTGGGCTCAGCCCCACTGTACAGTGAGGAAGAGCTAACAGAGGGCGGTCAGGAACGGGGGGAGACATCCGCCTCTTCAGCAGCCAGGCGAAGAAGTACTGGCGAGGAGAGTGGCTCGGTAGCCGGTCTAGAGACAGGTCTGTCTCCTGACCCACACGCAGCCGAGGGGGCTAGTAGTGATGCGGAGACCCTAATTGATGATGATGAGGCTGATCGCACTTGGCAGCCTCGTCGTCATCAGGCTATTGCTTCCACATCATCAGGAGAAGAGGGTGCCAGCTTGCCAGCGAGCAAAACAGTCGGTGGGTTGCCCAGGAGGCAGCAGGGTCGCAGCAGTGTCAGTGGAGCCAAACGGCCACGGAGTAGAGCACCAGCTCCACTGCAGCCTACCACCACGGCCAGTAGTGGTGCCGGTGTGCACGGAGGAAGTAGCAGTCAGCCAGTGAGGAGTAGCGGGGGCAAAGTTTCCTACTCGGCGGTGTGGCAATTTTTCGTCAAGCCGCCCGAGGAAGTAAACGTAGCCGTATGTCGACTATGTGGCCAGAAAGTCAAGCGTGGCCAGGGGGCTAATGTTGGGACTACAGCGTTGCGTCAGCATATGCAGCGTCGCCATTTGGTGGCCTGGGAAAACCGTGATAAAGATACGGCGGTTCTGCCTGCCCCAGCCCCCGCTCCATCACCCGCTCCGTTACTTGCTCCGTCACCCGACGTCAATCGCCCTCTATCAGCCAGTCAAGGCTCCAACACCTCTGCTGAGGGGAGTTGTCGCTCGTTGGCATCTTCCGCTCGTTCAGATGCTCCTTCTCCTGCTACTCCTCTTCACGGATTCCGTCAGCAGTCTTTCTTGGAATCCGTTTCCAAGAGACAACAGTTTGCGAGCACGCACCCGACGGTGCAGAAGCTGAACGTCCTCCTGTCCAAGTTGCTGGTGCTGCAGTCCCTCCCTTTCCAAGTGGTGGACTCAGCACCTTTCCGAGAAATGATGGCTTGTGCCGAGCCGCGGTGGAGAGTGCCAAGCCGGCATTTCTTCGCCAAAAAGGCAGTGCCAGCCCTGCATTCACATGTAGAAGAGATGGTGGGCCAGTCTTTGAGCATGTCGGTCTCTGCCAAAGTGCACGGCAGCGCCGACGTGTGGAGCTGTAACTACGGTCAGGGACAGTACATGTCATTTACGGCCCACTGGGTGAACGTGGTGCCGGCACAGCCGCACCAGCAACTTGGACAGGTCACGCCGCTTTTGCCTCCACGTTTGCACGTCCTTGGTCCAGCAAAGATGTCCGCCTCTACCACCTCTTCTTCCGCCGTGTCCTCACCCGCCACCCCCGTGCCAAGTCCCATTACCCGACCGGCATATCACATGTGCAGGGCGCAACGGTGTCACGCTGTGCTGCACCTGGTATGCCTTGGCGAACGTAGTCACACAGGGGAGGAACTTCTGAGTGTAATGAACAGAGAAATCGACAGATGGCTGTCTCCGCGCAAACTGAAAATCGGAACCATGTTGACCGACAACGGAAAGAACATGGTGTCTGCTCTGCGTCAAGGAAGGTTGTGCCATGCGCCATGCATGGCTCACGTGTTCAATCTGGTTGTCAAGCGGTTCCTAAAATCCACCATCCCACTGCAAGACATCCTTAAAATGTCACGTAAACTTTGCATGCATTTCAGCCATTCCTACACCGCAAAGCACACCCTCCTTGAGCTGCAGCGGCAGAACGGAATTCCACAGCATCGCCTGATCTGCGACGTTGCAACAAGGTGGAATTCAACCCTACATATGTTAGACCGCCTTTACGAACAGCGAAAGGCCATCACCGATTTCCTGATGTTACAAGCGGATAAAGGTACTCCCCTGTGTAACTTCGATGTCAGCCATTGGCAGCTCATGCGTGACACCTGCCGCTTGCTCAGGCCCTTTGAGGAGGCCACGCTATTCGTGAGTCGGCAGGACTATGGGATGAACGACGTCATTCCTCTGTTGCAAGTCCTGGAACAAATGCTGTTAACAATGGCTGGTCAGGGTGCGGTAGACGTGGCGCACAGATCTCAACGCCACATGACCCCTGTGGGGGCAGGACAGGAAGAAGAGGAGGAGGTAGAGGAGGACATTGGTGCTCAGGAATTATTGAGTGAAATGGGTGGTTTTTCCACTCAGCGGACAGGAGTGGAGGAGCAGGAGCATCTGGTAGAGGAGGAGGAGGAGACAGAGGACCCAGACGCACCGTGGCAGTATGCTGTGGAGATGGAGGCAGGGAGTCCCTCGCATTCCTTGGCACAAATAGCCCATAGCATGCTCGGTTGCTTGCGTAGCGACAGCCGAATAATAACCATCAGACAGAGGGATGACTTTTGGCTGTCCACCTTGTTGGACCCTCGCTACCTTTCAAAAATGGTGGCCTTTTTCACACCTGCTGAGAGGGAGGCCAAAATAAAGTACTATAAAAACCACATATGTAGTCAGTTGGTCTCTGCCTTTCTGCGCCAACGTCCATCCTCAGACACTGTGGGCCCTGTGCGCTCACGTTCCGCTGCCATGGCAGCAGGGGAGGGGTGGGGTGGTAGGAGCAGTGGCAGCTCCACCAGCAGCGGCTGCCTCAGTCTGCAGTCGATGATGAGTAGCTTTCTTCACCAGCGCAGTGAGGAAACTACTAACCAGCCGCAGCAGCAGCAGCAGCAGCAGCAGCATCAGGTGGACCTGGAGCAGGACCTCAAACAACAGGCTTGGGCCTACTTGGACAGCACCCTGCCAACCGAGGTAGACAATCCCCTTGACTACTGGGCAACGAAACTTGACCTTTGGCCCCAACTAGCTGAATTTGCCCTTGAAAGGCTGTCATGCCCGGCCAGTAGCGTGGCATCAGAGCGCGTGTTTAGGAGGTATTGTAACTCCGCGGAGGACACGACTGTCCACCCAAAGTGTGGAGAGACTCACGTTTGTAAAAATGAATCAGGCGTGGATTAGTCTGGATTTCAAACCACCAGTTCCTGACACAACTGACCTAATAACCTAGCCGTTCAGGCCGCTCCCTGAACACCTCGGGAATTGCTTTGTATATCTGTCGCCTTAGAGGCCGCTGTCTGAACAGCTCATGAATTGCTTTCTATATGTGTCGCCTTTGAGGCCGCTGGCTGGACAGCTGATGAATTGATTTGTATATATGTACTTATTGTCCGCTGTCCGGACAGCTCATGAATTACTTTTTGTATATAGCCTTCCAAACCACTCTCGGAATAAGTCATGATATTCATGCTGTGTATAGCCTTATAGGCCAATGGTCAATCAAGTCATGATTGTTATAGTGTGTATAGCCTTATAGGCCGCTGTCTTTACAACTTTATAATTCCATGCAGTATATAGCCCTATCGGCCACTTTCTGGCATCCAGTTGCTGTAGCCCCCATCACCACACTGTGCCACGGGCCCCTGTACCGCCTTCTCATACTGCTGCCAGATCCATCCTCTGCCATGTGTGTCTTTGTCGTCTGCTCACGCTGCTAGGTTCCAGTTTTAAACCTAGGCCTGTGTATGGCTTCCGAATACTGCTGCCTCCACCGCCACCCTGCGCCATGTGCCACTTTCAGGTCTCCTTACACTGTTGGTGGGTTCCATTTTGTGATAGGGTGCTGTATGGCCTTCTATTGCTGCTGCCTTCACCGCCACCCTGCGCCATGTGCCTCTGTCGTCTGCTCACGCTGCTGACGGCTTCTGCTTTTTAACCGAGGCCTGTGTTTGGCTTCCGAATACTGCTGCATCCACCGCCACCCTGCGCCATGTGTCTTTGTCGTCTGCTCACGCTGCTGACGGCTTCAGCTTTTTAACCTAGGCCTGTGTATGGCTTCCGAATACTGCTCCCTCCACCGCCACCCTGCGCCATGTGCCACTTTCAGGTCTCCTTACACTGTTGGTGGGTTCCATTTTGTGATAGGGTGCTGTATGGCCTTCCATTGCTGCTGCCTCCACCGCCACCCTGCGCCATGTGCCTCTGTCGTCTGCTCACGCTGCTGACGGCTTCCGCTTTTTAACCGAGGCCTGTGTTTGGCTTCCGAATACTGCTGCATCCACCGCCACCCTGCGCCATGTGTCTCTGTCGTCTGCTCACGCTGCTGACGGCTTCTGCTTTTTAACCTAGGCCTGTTTATGGCTTCCGAATATTGCTGGCTCCACCACCACCCTGCGCCATGTGCCACTTTCAGGTCTCCTTACACTGTTGGTGGGTTCCATTTTGTGATAGGGTGCTGTATGGCCTTCCATTGCTGCTGCCTCCACCGCCACCCTGCGCCATGTGCCTCTGTCATCTGCTCACGCTGCTGACGGCTTCCGCTTTTTAACCGAGGCCTGTGTTTGGCTTCCGAATACTGCTGCATCCACCGCCACCCTGCGCCATGTGTCTCTGTCGTCTGCTCACGCTGCTGACGGCTTCCGCTTTTTAACCTAGGCCTGTGTATGGCTTCCGAATACTGCTCCCTCCACCGCCACCCTGCGCCATGTGCCACTTTCAGGTCTCCTTACACTGTTGGTGGGTTCCATTTTGTGATAGGGTGCTGTATGGCCTTCCATTGCTGCTGCCTCCACCGCCACCCTGCGCCATGTGCCTCTGTCGTCTGCTCACGCTGCTGACGGCTTCCGCTTTTTAACCGAGGCCTGTGTTTGGCTTCCGAATACTGCTGCATCCACCGCCACCCTGCGCCATGTGTCTCTGTCGTCTGCTCACGCTGCTGACGGCTTCTGCTTTTTAACCTAGGTCTGTGTATGGCTTCCGAATACTGCTGCCTCCACCGCCACCCTGCGCCATGTGCCACTTTCAGGTCTCCTTACACTGTTGGTGGGTTCCATTTTGTGATATGGTGCTGTATGGCCTTCCATTGCTGCTCCCTCCACCGCCACCCTGCGCCATGTGCCTCTGTCGTCTGCTCACGCTACTGACGGCTTCCGCTTTTTAACCGAGGCCTGTGTATGGTTTCCGAATACTGCTGCCTCCCCCGCCACCCTGCGCCATGTGCCTCTGTCGTCTGCTCACGCTGCTGACGGCTTCCGCTTTTTAACCGAGGCCTGTGTTTGGCTTCCGAATACTGCTGCATCCACCGCCACCCTGAGCCATGTGTCTCTGTCGTCTGCTCACGCTGCTGACGGCTTCCGCTTTTTAACCTAGGCCTGTGTATGGCTTCCGAATACTGCTGCCTCCACCGCCACCCTGCGCCATGTGCCACTTTCAGGTCTCCTTACACTGTTGGTGGGTTCCATTTTGTGATAGGGTGCTGTATGGCCTTCCATTGCTGCTGCCTCCACCGCCACCCTGCGCCATGTGCCTCTGTCGTCTGCTCACGCTGCTGACGGCTTCTGCTTTTTAACCTAGGCCTGTGTATGGCTTCCGAATACTGCTCCCTCCACCGCCACCCTGCGCCATGTGCCACTTTCAGGTCTCCTTACACTGTTGGTGGGTTCCATTTTGTGATAGGGTGCTGTATGGCCTTCCATTGCTGCTGCCTCCACCGCCACCCTGCGCCATGTGTCTCTGTCGTCTGCTCACGCTGCTGACGGCTTCCGCTTTTTAACCTAGGCCTGTGTATGGCTTCCGAATACTGCTGCCTCCACCGCCACCCTGCGCCATGTGCCTCTGTCGTCTGCTCATGCTGCTGATGGCTTTCCGCTTTTTAACCGAGGCCTGTGTTTGGCTTCCGAATACTGCTGCATCCACCGCCACCCTGAGCCATGTGTCTCTGTCGTCTGCTCACGCTGCTGACGGCTTCCGCTTTTTAACCTAGGCCTGTGTATGGCTTCCGAATACTGCTCCCTCCACCGCCACCCTGCGCCATGTGCCACTTTCAGGTCTCCTTACACTGTTGGTGGGTTCCATTTTGTGATAGGGTGCTGTATGGCCTTCCATTGCTGCTGCCTCCACCGCCACCCTGCGCCATGTGTCTCTGTCGTCTGCTCACGCTGCTGACGGCTTCCGCTTTTTAACCTAGGCCTGTGTATGGCTTCCGAATACTGCTGCCTCCACCGCCACCCTGCGCCATGTGCCACTTTCAGGTCTCCTTACACTGTTGGTGGGTTCCATTTTGTGATAGGGTGCTGTATGGCCTTCCATTGCTGCTGCCTCCACCGCCACCCTGCGCCATGTGCCTCTGTCGTCTGCTCACGCTGCTGACGGCTTCCGCTTTTTAACTGAGGCCTGTGTTTGGCTTCCGAATACTGCTGCATCCACCGCCACCCTGCGCCATGTGTCTCTGTCGTCTGCTCACGCTGCTGACGGCTTCCGCTTTTTAACCTAGGCCTGTGTATGGCCTTCAATTGAAGCTGCTTCTGCTCCGCCACTCTGTCATTGGACTCTTGATAGTCGTCTCCCCACGCTGCTGCTGGGGGGACTTTTTAACATAGGCCTCTGTATGGCCTTCAATTTTAGCTGCTTACGCTCCGCCACTCTGCCATGGGCCCCTGTACCGCCTCCTCATGCTGCTGCCAGGCCCGTAATCTGCCATGGGCCCCCGTACCGACTCCTCATGCTGCTGCCAGGCCCGTAATCTGTCATGGGCCCCTGTACCGCCTCCTCATGCTGCTGCCAGGTCCAGAGTCTCTCATGGGTCCCTGTACGGCCTCCCATTGCTGCTGTCTCCATCGCCACACTCTGCCATGTGCCACTTTCAGGTCTCCTCACACTGCTGGTGGGTTCCATTTTGTCATAGTGTGCTGTATGGCCTCCCATTGCTGCTGCCTCCACCGCCACACTGTGGCTCCACACTCTGGTTTTGGCCCCGTGACTGCCCAAATGAGTGAAGTGTGCGGTGATTCTAAGATCGACGGCACTCATCTGCATGTCATACTGACTGACAGTATTATTTCTCTTCCCCAGCAGACTCCAAGGGCATTTAAATTAAAGGTACAGTGTTCTGCACTAATATAAAGGCTCTCTGAAGCCTAGAAACACCCTTTTTATAAGTTAAATTCGCAGCGAATATATTCGGCACGAAGCGAATTTAATCGGCGAATTCGGCAAATCAGCCGAACCGAATTTTTGAATAATTCGCTCATCTCTAGATGACAGTCATAGGAGACTTGTAAAACAAGTCAGCAATGGCAAAGCTCATATTTCATGTTAAGCCTAGGTTCACACATATGGGTTGCGTGAAATACCGGGATCCCTGTGGGTTTCCTGCGCTACATTGCAATCGCACTGAGTTTTGCTATCTGCTGCAAATGCCAATTCAAAATTAACAACACCCCAAACGCAGGTCACAAACACAGTACATTTGATTGCAATGGATTGCATGGTCGATTTGTATAGTGAGGTTCAAGAAAAGGTGACTGCACTTTTTTAGGCTAAGCAGTGCAATTTAAATAGGCTCAAGTCACACCACACAGAGTCACATGTAAATTGAACAGGAATGCTGTGGGGTTCCTATATGATTCAAACACGAGCTAGAGTGTGAATGGGGCTAAATTGGAAACTGAACAATTGTTGCAAAATAATGTTCATGTATTTTTGTACAGCAACTACATCAGTGTAACTATTCAGTAGAGGTACATTCTTCAGCCAGTACAGTAGATGGCAGTGTTTGTAAGTTTGTAGCTGCAGTATGGTTAAAATCTGTGTATTTTCTCAGTAATAATGTTCCTGTTTCCTGTTAGCAGAGAAGCAGCAGATAAACACATTTGGACTGTGCATTGTCTGCTCTGTAGGGCTATATACAGAATCTCTAACAACTATTTTAATCCTTATGCTGCTAGCCTTAAAAAATGGATAGGAAGATATGTTATATTGGGCATTTTTTTTTCATTCATCTTAAGGAGGGGAGGAGGGCCTTTCTCAACTAAGAACACCTTCTTGTCTGCATGTCTAAGCTAAGGGCAGGAGCATTCCAGGAATAAATGCTACATGAATCATTTACCTTTACTCAGGAATCATTTTTCAAAGTGATTTCTCAACAAAAAAATAACATGGAGACATGGATGGATGGGGGAGTTTGCTCTGATTATTAAATATTGATTAAACCGCTATTTCAGTGTGCTCGTATACAATGAAGTTCCACTTTAAAAACACGGATGTCACACATGTGTTTTGAAAAAAAGAATACCTAACTGACCATCAAAACAGCAGCATCTTTCAGAAGAGCCACTAGGATAGAGATCCACAGCTAAAAGGCAGCCCTGGCATATTCAGGTAAGTAGACAAATTTGGTGCACCTTTATTAATACTTTCCATCTGTCCTTCCTTCCATTGACCTAGGCCAGCACTGCTCTTCCTAGCTTCTAAAATACTAAATACCAGTCTTTAAATGTTGGCACTTCTATGCCACATCTTTGAGTAATCTAGTAGGCCAAACATATTTAAAAAACAATGTTGTGAACTAAGAGCAGACTTTACAACTCTAATGTTTTCTGTTTTCTACTGAACTCAGGGTAATGCTGAAGTATGGTTCCAGAACACAGAATGATCTACTACTGAGCTATTTATTTCTGTATCAGCTCACAATGGGTTTGAAAGATGATCACTTTCCTCCTGCCACATGAATATGGAGGAGTGTGACAAACTCCAGAAAATGCTACAAATGCTTTGAAACTTAGAAGAAGATTATCACTTCTTTACTCTACATTGAAGAATGTGCAGCATCTTGAGTCCTTTGCCAGAGAGAAACATATCTGTGACCTTTCTGGGCATGTATGGGCTTGTTGTAATTAGAAAACCCATACTGTCTTTCTCATAGGTATTTAGATGGATTCATATTTTGGTTTTGGTTTAATCCAAAATTAATGGATGTTTCCTTTTTGTGTTTGTCTGTTTGCTTTTTTTTGGTTTTTGTTTTCTTTTTTGGCACATATCAGTCAAGCCAATATATACTGCTGTCATCTAAAGGCATTTTAGGGTTACCTTGATAGATAATATACCGTATGTCCTGAAGCTTGTCGCTGATACATTACAACATGTGTGTCTATGAGCAATTTGGTGAGGAACTAGACTCATAACTAGGCATTCTTTGTCAGCTGCCACAAAACTCATTTGCTTGCCCTTCTGCTTATTGACATCTGTCTTCCCTTGGGGAAAGACTTATCCATTTTGCTTTATCTTGAAGATTTTCATTGGAGATTGAGATTCACTCTGATTTCAACATTCTACATGTAAATGATTGCTGTATCAGAAATAGAAGCAAACTCTATGGGTCCCCTCAGAGTAGGCAGAATTCCACCTTTAAAATAATAGAATAATAAGGTATGAGACAGATCACTGAATCCAATGCATCTTTAATTTGTTATCTGACTATCTGAGAACATTCTGCTGACTGAGACATTCTTGCCTTACCATACCTCCTTATACAATTGAACGTCTTCTCTAATGCACAACTCTGAAATATCAATATTCCAAACTGGTTTTCTCTTTTGCGTCTTGCTTGGCTTACAAAGTTTGCTGTTTTATTATCTGTAAAGACAAACACAGAATAAGAAGCAATACCTCACAAATCAAACTCCGCATTCACATGCCATTTTTATAAAGAACATACATATTTGTAAAATGGATATGCACAAATGTTTTCAGGGAGATTTTGTAACATAAATGATGATACATAGGCTATTTTTTATAGTTAATTTTGAAGATTAGTCCATGTCAGTCCTAATCTGTCGATAATTGGCTTATGCATGGATCAATAGCCATCCAAATATCATTACGGTGGGGATGAACATTTTTATATAATAGCAGGATTTGCTGTGCATGTGGTCATCACAAAAGCCTTTCTATTACTCCCCATGGAATCCAGTAATTCTGCTTGGACAACAGTTATTCAAAGTTTAATAAGGCCATGCATGTTGTAATCAGGTTGTATCACCTCCTGTCTATTTACTTACAACTATGCAGTGCAAAGGACTGCCTGATTAGATATGCAATTAGTGGAGTGTTCAGGATTGCCCCTTACTACATAGTTGATGGCAAATCAAAAGCACATTGGACGATCAGATTGTAATGTATGTGACTTGTTTATAGATTTGTACAAGATTTGATCTCAATACAAACTCAAGTTTGGGCTGTGAATTCATTTTTAATGTATGGAAACCCTAAAGTTTAATTTTTGGTCATTTATTAGAAATAATAAAGTATAATTATGAATATAGAGATTAGGATTCTGGTCATAGTGCTATACTGGGTTCAGATCCCCAAACTGACTCTGTCTGCTTTATGTTTAGATGTTCACAACATACTTTTTGAGTTTCCATTTGGTATCCTGGTTTGTTCCCTGTTTTTTTGGCAGCCAAGAATGGAATTTAAAGAGGTCGTAAAGGCTGAAGGTTTTTTACTTTCATGCATTCTATGCATGAAGGTAGAAAACTTACTGTGTGCTTCTCCCCTCACAGCCCCTCCCTTATTCTCACCTGAGCCCTATCTCGATCCAGCAATGTGTGCAGGAGCCTTGGCTGTCCCAGGTCTCGCTCTCCTCATTGGCTCCTGCTGCTGTCAATCCCAGCCAGTGAGCCAATGAGGAGAGATCAGGGGCAGGGCTGTCTTATGGATGCACAGAGCAGGGCTTGGGAGCTGAATATGCCAGTGCCTCCATAGCAAGCGGCTTGCTACGGGGGGCGCTGATCAAGGGGAAGGAGCCAGGGGAGCCAGCGGGGTACCTGAGAAAAAGAAGATCGGGGCTGCTCTGTGCAAAGTCATTGCACAGAGCAGGTAAGTATAATGTTTGTTATTTGAAAAAAAAACCTTTAATATAACTTCTACTAAATATATTATTGTTAAATGAATGAACAAACTTATCAGCTAATCATCTTTTCATGTGTTGTTAGCATTCCAAGGTTATCTGTTGTAATTGCTTGTGGCTGTTTTGCTGTCCAGTTAGAAAACAAATGTAGTCATTGGTGCCAAACACAACCTAATCTCTTCTGGCACATTGGGGAAGCAACATGAATCTTTATTATGTATAAAAATAATTATGTTTTTACCATAACAATATAAAAAATATATCATTTAGAGTTTAAATGGAAAAGCAAAAAAATCAATCTACCTTCATAAGTAAAGTGTTTAGCTATTGCATGATGGGAATGGCACAGAATCTCATTACCTATAAAGATATAATATTACCTGGTTTATTGTAACTAGTTCCAACTACTAGTATGAAATTATAAGTGTAACCCTATGAAGAGAGTTGAGCCAGGACACTTCTGCACAGTAATCTAGTGTGCATTTTCCTTTTGCTCATTCTCCTTGCAACACCTACATTTTAATTCAGCAAATCCTCTAGAGTAACTTGTTTGACTTTTCCTGCTTTTCTCTCTGTCTCCCTCCCTTTCTGCCTGCAGGACACAGATCTATATAGAAATGTACTGTTCCTGTTGAAATGATATGCAGCCTTCCCTACTATAGGTTTCTGAATCACCACTGCCGGGAACAGTGATGATATTTGACAGGTTAAAGGAGAAAGGTTCATCCTTACCTAAAACTTAGCTATGTCCCTATTTCAACCCTTGATAATCCATTTTCTTGCTTGTAACACAGTGGGCTGGGTTTATGTAATTTGTAACACTGCTTGTTTCGACTTAATGATTTTCGTACCTGCCTGTCTGGCACTGACTTCACTCTCCAGGTACTTAAATCCTCATTTGAGAGTGTGTGAGAGATGAACTTTAAGGTTCTTGTTCTGGACAGGCTGGTGAAGACTGGATATTTCAGTATGCTGAGACTATTGCAGTCTATACAGCTGTTGCATGATAAACAGGAACGTGTTTTCATGACTTTTAAATTGTTCAAAACAAGTACGTAATTTTATAAGGTAAAGACATTTTGCTAGTCATCATATAACATTTAGTTTTTATTTAACTTGCCTCATAATTATGCTGGTGCATGGATTCCAAAGACTGCTGTCTTTGGGTGCCGATAGGGTTGGCTTTTGGCACAGAGGATCCTGGCACAGGAAAGGTGAGCCTGCTAACAAGTTACATTTAAATTGAGTAGGATTAGTGTTGGGGTTACAGGGAGGATTAGTGTTAGGGTTGAGGTTACAGGGAAAGTTAGTGTTAGAGGTGGGGTTACAATAAGGGTTAGTGTTAGTGATGGGGTTACATGGAGGGCTAGTTTTAGGGATAGGGAAACAGGGAGAATTGGTTTTAGGGATAGGGTTGCACAGACCTTAGTGTTAAGGTTTGAGTTACAGGGATTTAGTGTTAGGGTTGGGGGTTACAGGGAGAGTTAGTCTTAGAGTAAGGGTTATAAGGAGGGCTAGTGTTATAGTTGGGAAACCGGGGAGTATTAGGTTTATGGATGGAGTTGCAGGGAGGATTAGTTGTAGGGCTGGGGTTGAAGGGAGTGTTAGTGATGTTGTTTACAGGGAGTGTAATGTTAGGAGTTACATGTAAGGTTAGTTTTAGGGTGTGGGCTACAGGGAGGGTTAACGTTGAGGTTATGGAGAGCAATAGGATTAAAGGGAGAGTTAGGTTTGGGGTTATGTGAAGGGTTAATGTTAGTTTGGAGGTTACAAGGAGGGTTAGGGTAAGGGTTGGGGTTACTGGGAGGGTTAGTGTTAAAAGGAGGATGATTGTTAGTGTTAGGGTTTCAGAGAGGGTTAGTGTTGGGAATTTAAGGGAGGGTTACGCTAATGTATCGATATTGTTTGGCTCCATTTCACTCCCATATCATATATTATTAGAACAGAATTTGGAAAGACCACATACACCCATTTAGAAAGACCACATATACCCTGAAATAGAGGACAAAACCTTAGGTGGAATTCCTGTGCCAACTTTGTATCTATTAATATGTTAACTGTTTTGCCTGTCCAAGTATTTGTAATTCTGTTCAGCCACTTTTATAATCCAGGTTTGTGATTGGGCAACCTGTGAGTGGGCAGCACACTGATGAGGTCATCGCTATGCTTTCCCCAGCACCCCCCTCCTCCAGAAGAATGTTACTTATAAGCAATAGTCAAATATATATTTTATTTAAAAAAAAATAGATAAGCACATTGTCTACCCCTCTCTAAGTATCTGTTCTTTTATGCAGGAAAAACCATAATGCTGATATCAAGAATATTCAGGTAGTTATGATAGTTCTGTTTTTTATAAATAAATACATAATTATGTAAATTGTATTATTCTTTTGCAAAGAATATAGCTTTAAGTCAGCATTTTTATTTCACTTGTTTCACTTCTATTAAAAACATTTTACAGTTGCAAATTTGTTAATTATCAACAAGTTCACACACAGAGGGTTTTGTAAATTTGCTGTTGATTTGGATATAACAAATGGAAAAGGATATGGAGTATAAATGGCATTCTTTGACAAAGGAGTCATCCAGTTAAACACAGTTGATAGAGCAGCAAACTTGATGTACAACAGAAATAGAATCTTTACCGTAAGATAAAAGATGGCATACATTGGGTATAGAATCATGGGTATAAGCTGTTTGTATAATATTCATTCCTTTCTGAGCCAGAGAGATTATACTCAACTTTTTTTTAATCGAACTGACAGTTTTTATTCTTTCATAAATCATACTGTTCTTTATTTCCCTTTTTACTTTTTGTTACTGAAAGGTTACTTGTCTTTCATTTTTCCAACAGTATGTAACAGTTATAAAAATAAATTTCACCATTTTACTTTTAGCATGTCTTAACTTGTGATAAGAGGATCAGTGTACCTGAATTGAAACCGCAAAAGCTTTTGTTTAAATAATTTACTGTTTGGTGAACTGATCTACTTGTGAATTGGTAAAAGGGTCCTTGGGACCCCTTACCAGTTCATTCACTGCTGCAGGGCAAGTGAGCAGGTATCCCTTCTCTCCTAACTGTAAATAGAACAAATGTTGATTTCCTAATACCCGTATATACAGTTGTGTCCAAAATTATTCAACCCCCAATGCTGTAAAGGGGTTTAGGGACTATAGTGTACATTTGGAATTGTATTCAGAATCAAATCCTACAAGGACGTTGTAACTACCCAAATGCAACTAAAATGACATCAATTGTTTATGTAATACAGTAGTAAATGGTTCTTATGTGGTTTCTTCATTGCCACAATTATTCAACCCCTTAAAGACTACCACTCTGAAGAACAGAGGTTCATACAGGTGCTTTCCATCAGGTATTGAAAACACCTGTGGATGTCACCGAGCAGCAATCAAGCATAATAAGCACCAATTAGGCAGCTTTAAAATGACTGTGATACTCAGCTCCTTCTAGACATTTACTGGTGTGGTTACAAACATGGTGAAGGCAAGAGAATGGTCCAGGAAGACAAGAGAAGAGGTGATTTCTCTTCACAGGAAGGGCAATGGCTATAAGAAGATTGCAAAGATGTTAAACATACCAAGAGACACCTTAGGAAGCATCATTCGCAAATTCAAGGCAAAGGGCACTGTTGAAACGCTACCTGGTCGTGGCAGAAAGAAGATGCTGACTTCGACTGCTGTGCGCTACCTGAAGCGTAGAGTGGAGAGAAGTCCCCGTGTGACTGCTGAGGAACTGAGAAAAGATTTGTCAGATGTGGGTACAGAAGTTTCAGCCCAGACAATAAGACGCACACTGCGTAATGAAGGCCTCCGTGCCAGAACTCCCAGGCGTACCCCCTTGCTGTCTCCAAAGAATAAGAAGAGTCGACTGCAGTATGCCAAAAGCCATGTGGACAAACCACAAAAGTTGTGGGATAGTGTTCTGTGGACTGATGAAACAAAATTAGAACTGTTTGGGCCCATGGATCAACGCTATGTTTGGAGGAGGAAGAACAAGGCCTATGATGAAAAGAACACCTTGCCTACTGTGAAGCATGGTGGAGGGTCAATCATGCTTTGGGGCTGTTTTGCTTCTGCAGGTACAGGGAAGCTTCAGCGTGTGCAAGGTACCATGAATTCTCTTCAGTACCAGGAGATATTGGATGGAAACGTGATGCAGTCCGTCACACACCTGAGGCTTGGGAGACGTTGGACCTTTCAACAGGACAATGATCCCAAGCATACCTCCAAGTCCACTAGAGCATGGTTGCAGAGGAAAGGCTGGAACATTTTGGAGTGGCCATCGCAGTCACCAGACTTAAATCCGATTGAGAACCTCTGGTGGGACTTAAAGAAAGCAGTTGCAGTGCGCAAGCCTAAGAATGTGACTGAACTGGAGGCCTTTGCCCATGAAGAATGGGCGAAGATACCCGTAGATCGCTGCAAGACACTTGTGTCAAGCTATGCTTCACGTTTAAAAGCTGTTATAACTGTAAAAGGATGCTGTACTAAGTACTAAGATTGAATGTCACTTGGGGGTTGAATAAAACTGATAATGCTGTGAGCACAGAAAAGACATTTGTGGTTATTTCATTATAACTGTTATGTTATATTTGTCTGACCTACAAGTGCCTCTTTAATGTAAATGTAAGCAAGATGACTGAATGATCAAAAGCAATGTCAAACTGGCCAAAACACTCAATTTCAGTGGGGGTTGAATAATTTTGGACACAACTGTAAGATGACAAAATGCATTCTTTATTTGTGCAAGCCTGAACCTAAGTTTCAAAGTGTGAGGTAGATGGTGAATTGGCAAGGGGTTCAATTTACATCTTTATTAGTTTTGTTTCTTTCAATGCCAATGACCCATAACAAACAACCGATGCTTTAAATGGGTAGCAGGGCAAGATTTTTCAGATTAACAGTGGGTAAATCCTTGAGGTTTATCATTAGTCCTAATCCCTTATTGCACAAGAGAGCATTCACCAATAATTAAACTGCATGTTTCCCAAAACCTTTGAAACAAAGATGTGCAAGTTGCACATAACAATTATATAATATTTCTGGTACTGAATATGGTCTATGAAGTACTTAATGTGACATTTGCAGATTGGATTTTTAGTGGTTACCTTTTCATCACATCTCACATCACTTTTGTTGAACCAATCTTGATTCTTCACAGTGAATCCCAAATCATATTACTATTTAGTCATAAATGTTGTTTTTGTTGGGCTGTTAAGGCTGGCTGTTAAATCAGTAAAGGCTGGTTATTTAACTGCCGATAAACAGTTTGTTAAAACAGTTATAAAACCAATAATGACTCATCTTTTTTTGCTTCCTGGACAAACCATTTGGGGTAATTTATTACATTTGCCAGCTCTGTTAAATGTATAATATACCAAGCACTGTAATGAAATTCTGAAGAGGCATTAGAGAGTGCACATTTAGAAACAAATATTAATTTATTACTGATCAACCTATTGTAGCCACTAGGCATGAATGCTAATGTATTCTTTAAGTGATATATTTATGAATGCTAGTACAAAAGGTGACAGTTTGCTTTCCAATGGCTAATCATAGCCAACAAAAGTGGATACATGTGATGCCCAATCCACACGTTGACACAAGGCCATTGGGTCTCTTGTTAATCCTTTATGTTCATGGCGTTATCTAGTTTTTAAGTGTTTTATGATGGAAATTTTAGAGATTTCTGAAAATATTACCTAGCTGAAATCCAGGAAAAGAAAAAATGATCACTTACAGTGGGTCTGCCTCCACCCTGCAAGGGTTAAATGTTGTTTATGTCCAGGGACCACATAAAACAGTTTTACTTACCCAAACCTCTGCTCCAAATATCTTCCTCCATGCTGTAATTGCAGTCCCTGTAGCCTCTTCTCCCCAATGCTTTGGCAGTCACAGGTCTTCTGATGTCATCAGGTCTAATGCAATGCCCATACCCTGGCATTAGATGTGAAGGCACTGAGGGACAGTCCACTGGCAGAGTGTAGGGAAGTAGAGGAGTGCACTGGCTGCCAGGGGAGTGAAGGATCAGGTAAGTAAACCTGCTTTTCCTTGTCTCCTAGATCTCCTAGATGAGAATGTAACCCTTGTAGTGCAGAGAGAGCCCAGCTGCAAGGAGACTCTTTACTTTCCCCGGCAATGGATTTTAACATTTTCCTAATGCCTGAAAGCGGAGTTCCAGCCATTTTAGTGTTTATTAAAGGTCAGCAGCTACAAAAACTGTCGCTCCTGACTTTTAGTAAATACACAGTTGCCTGTTCTAGAGTACAGCAATGTTCTCACCCATGCCGTTCCTTCTCCCCTTCTCTCCTTCACTGTGCCGGCATCTCAACTGTGTGCACCAGGCTGTGACAGCTTGCAGCTTCACAGACTGGTGCCCACTGCGCATGTGCAAGTCACGCTGCGCCTCCTAATTGGTCTGGCAGTCTCCTGGGACCTGTGAAAGTTTCCAGGAGACTGTGGGACAGAGGAGGGGGCCGAATTTCCATTTCACTTTGCAGCATCGAACTGAGCCAGAAGTGGGAGTGGGTACCTGTTAAAAACAGGTATCCGCTTCCCCCTCCCCCCAATAGGTGTAAAATATGGCAGTGGAGGGGGGGAGGAAAATAAGAGGAGCTTCTGCTTTTGTGTGAAACTCCACTTTAATATTGTTTATGTAAATATGAACTTTAGGCAAATATAAAAGACACAAATGAATACAACATTGTAATAATTAATAAATCATTAAATGTATTCTTTTAATGCAAGTAGGGTAGGTACCTGAATTCCACTCCCTATACAGCAGAACTCAGAGAGGATGACAGAGAAGCAGCACAAAGTAGCAGTCCAAGGAGCATGTTGGTAGAAGGAGAGAGCAGAGGGACAAAGTAATGCACCCAATAGTCTGCTACACACAATGGTGTGCATATTATGTAACTTAGCAGAATGGTAACATCACACTGAGATGCATGCAAGGAAAAATGTCTGGCATAAATGTATAATATAACATTCAATTTTGATTAGGTTGGATTGACAAGTTTGATTAAGTTGATTGGCATTTCATGCTTGCACAGAGAAAGCAAATGTTGTCCAGATTATCTGACATCATCTGACCCGGAAATTAACTGTGGGAGGGGATATTATCTATTTTAGGAGATTTTATTTTATTTTATTTTTTTACGCTTTTTTCTTCATGCTGTGGTTGGATCAAGTCAGTGGGGACCTGATTCAGATCCCCTATCCAGCTGTGCAGCAACATATTTTTTCAAATAGTGCAATCATCCATTAATAGATCACTATAGCCATGATCTATTGCTGCAACGACAGACTTAACAGAAGTGCAACAGCTCTGCCTGAGTCAGTAGACTTTTTATATGAACTAACTGTGAAGGCGTACACCCTCCTACAGTAGTAGAACATTACAGTTTTACTCTGGTGACTATCGTTAAATGTTCATCCGATACTATGACAGCTTGTAGTTCAGTTCAGGAGTGCATAGGGAAATTTGACAGCACTAGAGCTGAACTAAAGAATGGGACTGCCTCCTCCATGCAGATGCAGAAAACAATTGTGCATCCCGTATTAGCAAACAAAGCCCTTACACGGGTCTAGACTGAAGTATGCCTGTGTGATCGAGATCAAGCACTTGCTGAATGACCACAAATGTTGCAACTTTTTCACATTACAGCAACATATACAACAACGTATTCGGTTTTGACATTTGCAGTTTTTTACACTGTAATTATACTTTCAGTTGCATATATTATAGATGCCAACTGTCCTGGATCTTGGCCGTTCGTCCTGCCAATGCTATGTTGCAGGTTATGCCCCAGGATCACAGTATAAAGCGTATTTAAATAACTGCCCATGTGCAGTAACTAATAGCATTAATTGTAAGTATCGGTGCTATGAGTGGGTGGTCCCTTTATGTTTAGACACAGGGGTTTGAGTGGAACCAACCAATAAAGTGCGATTGATGGGCAGTCCTGCAGAGGGGCAGACTGACAACTCATGGGACCCCCGGGCAATAGGGGATCATGGGGCCCCTGTGTCCTTGCCCAAACTTAAAAAAGCCAATGAAAAAGGTACCAGGGGCATCTCATGGGGCCCCCTACTGACCCCGGGCCCTTGGGCAGTGCCCGAGTTTCCAAATGGTCAGTCCGCCCCTGGTCCTGTATTTACAGAGGTGTGGTCTGCGTCAGACCAACTCATAAAGTGCACACGATATGCATGAACCAGCCTAGGAGTAAGCAGATAAAATATAGGCAGGGTTAATAGTGTTTTCTGATCAGGAACCATCATTTTGATAAGTATAATATGCATGCACACAGTTCTTGCATGTTATAGAATTCCTTGTTAGTCACATAGATTCATCATAATTCCTCCATGGTGCATATGTGTTGCCACTGAAGTGTACTTTTGTTCCCCACTTATGACAAGGAGAGGAGAAATAATTAGCCCCATAGCCTACATTCGCTATATGATATGAATGGCAAATTACAGGAATTGGGACAAAGAAGCATAAAAATACACAGAGCTTTCATCTTGAGGTATCAGTTTTATTATTAAAGGACCTGATAGTAATCACCTTCTATTATCCTTTGTTGTCAACGGAGACCTGCCTCTGCTTTCTGTGATGTCTCCAGATGTCATGTGTACATGCCCACTAACTACAGCCTGCAAGACTCAGAAATATGAATCCAGTACAACAACAACTGAAAAAACACACTTTATGGACCAACCTCAGTTCATAGAATGTAAGGCTGAATGGAAGAGGTCTTGATCATTATGTTTGCCATTGTTCTCTTGGGCTTTAACCACAGTTATCTAAGTAGCTTTTTTGTCTTTAAATTAAAATGTAAAACCAATCACAAAATTCTCATATAAGCTTTAACACAATGATGTCATTTTTAAAAGCCTTTTTAAATATTTTAAAAAACTACAACATGTATTAAAATAATAGCGGATGATGCTACCGGGAAGGTCCTTGTTCAGGCACAACTTCCCATCCTCTAATTGTGCTACTGCATTGCCACCCCGTCACAGGGTCTTCTGATGCACACCCATTACCCAGGAATGGTCCACTATTGTTACCATCAGGAAACCCACCCTGAAAAAATACCCTGCAGCCATCGCTGGAGTGAGTGCATGTAGCCAGGAAATGGCAGCAAAGAGGTTGCAAGATATTAGCATCACAGAGATGCAAGAAAGGATAAAAAAAATGTGAAAACAAGTATTTAAGAAAAAAACTAGCAATTGTGCTTTAGTAAACTAAATGTGATTCAGTAAGGGTTTACATCTACTTTAACATAACCCTCTTATATACAGATAATGGAGATACTTTGCCAGACCTTAAATGCTGATGTAAAAGAACAAAGAAATCCTGACTATGTATACAGCAATAGAAGTCTGTGCAGCACTCCCTATGACAAGTAAATTCATGCTCTAGAGCCTGGGCCAGCAGATAGTTCTATATTTTACAACCCCCCTGCCTACGTGCATGTTACATCAAGAGTTCCCCTTGTTATATGAATAGCTGGCTGCAGATGGCTTGATTCTGCAAAAGTTCCTGGAAATAAACACAGATTTTCAATGTTTGATTTATGCTTTATAAAATAGTTCAGTGTCTCTGCTTACTTTCCAACAGAAGCACATCTTGCACAGCATACTCCAAGAACCCATACACTCCGTCAACAAAAGTGGACTGTTTTGCACAATAAATTTGCTGAAACTCTGGGTCTCTCCATCTTTCTTCCTGAGTGAGGAAAAATCTATTATCATTGATTGATGGTATAGATGAAAAATAATGTTCTTCTTTTCGACTCTCCAACTTTACAATGGGTTTAGAGTACAACAAATTTACATAATATAAATAATTGCATGATGTAGCTAGATAGATAGTCACTATATATATATATATATATATATATATATATATATATAGTATAGTATATTCTGTACTTGCATGTTTTTTTTTACTTGCATGTTTTACTCACATTTGATGGTTCTAACACATTTTACTTAAAGTGCACACTATTGTGAGTTTGTAGATACAGTAAGCATCCTCACTTTAACAATACAAACTGTAAAAAAAAGTACATGTCATGCATACAGTATAATTCAAACACTTATGAATCATTTATTTAGTGCATTGTATATCATAAAAATAAGTAAGTCATTACTTTCATAATTGCTTTGTATATTAAGTTTATCAACACAGTATAAAAATTCAACTCTTGCATACTACTGCTTAAAATGACACTTGACATGTAACACTGCATGCACAAGCACGCTGATCATGTCAGTGTCTTCATCTCCGCAGCATACAAAGGGTTAATATATCAGTTGGCAAGCACCCAATTCGTAAATCTGGATTTTGCTGCCGATTTTTTTTGCTAATGAAGTGAGAACTATTCCTTTCAAAAGCAAAATACCTTCTGTAACAGCTGGGATTCTACCCCTGGGAGAACCGCAGAGCTTGCAATCAATAATGCAGAGCTTGTCAAGGATAATCAGCTAAGGTCTTTAGGACCGCTCAGGAATCCTGGAGTAGAGCTAGTATAAGGTTTGCAATCTCTTGTTTGCTGGCATTTGGAAATCTTCTCTCCAAACAGCAAGACATCTCTCTCCTCCTCCTTGTGTGTGCCATCAAGCACCCCCAACTCCTGTCCTGCTCCCCGCCTGCTGCTGTGTGGTCAGGATCAGCCTCTCCCCACCCCACCCAGAGAAGAGAGGTCCCTGGCTCATTTCATTCCAGCATGTGTTCCCTCTCTAACACCTCAGAGCAATGTGTTTTGCAGTAACTTGGAGGGACAGACTGGTCACTACAAGGACAGCAAGGTCCCCACCCATCATGCCAAAGGTAATTGGGAGTGATTGATGCTGCCTCTCAATCCCTCTCAACAAATCTCCATTCTAAATACAATGAGAGCAGTAGCTCGTGTGCATTTCAGCACTCTGGACCAACAACATCTCCCCACACTGCACATCTGGAGGCCGAGAGTGAAGGGAGCTATCGGAACATCTGGAGAGCACAGCCAGGAAATCAACTCTTGATTCTTCCCTCCTCTTTTTGGTATCTTTCTTCATTTTTTTGTCTTTCTTTTCAGGATCTAAGAGGATAACATGCACTTTATTTCCCAGAAAGTCCTGCCACAGACATAGTATCCAGGGGGGTCCCTGCTGTTTTTTTTTTCGTTTTTTTTTTTGGCATGGATAATAGCAGTTGATGCTCTGCTTAACTCTTTGGATACAGGATCCAGCCAAGGAAGGAAAGGGGTGGGGGGGCTCATTCTCCTATAAGAGAATCTGGATAAAATACTCCTGTTTGCTAATGAGCACCAATAAAAGGATTATAACTCCTGAGACAGGGACTTCCCTCTAATTAGGACACAGAAAGCCTTCTTTCAGTAAGTACATACTTTTTCCTGAATGTCGTTTTGCTCATTTGCATTTCTTTTATTGCTGAAATGTTCCAGGCACAAGCTGCAAGCAGGAGATGCAGGTGAACTCCCTTAGGGGGATGAGCAGGGAATGGAGGGAGGGAGAGAGTTCTTTCTTAATTGTTTCTTATTTTTTTGTCAAGATGAGCTTTGAGGATGTCACTCTTTGAACAGGTTTCTGCATCTTTGCTCTGTGTCTTGCTGCTCAGTGCCAGCTACAGCCTTTGAAAGAAATTCCTTCTGATCTCTGTTATCAACATGAGATGTGTAGGTGAACACAGCGCAATTGCTATTTCTCTTCCATATAGACAGCGTGCATGGATTCAGCTCCTAAGGGATGGAGCTGTTTGAATAGAGTTGGATCTGCACGCATCCCTATACTGTGCATATTAAGAATCTCATTTAGGCAATCCATTTTGCATAAAGCCTCTATCAATGTATTAATGTATGCATGTGTGCCAGTGTGCCAGTGCTGGAACTATAAAAGAAGACAGAATACAATGTTTAAAGGGAAACTGTGCTAAGAAAAACCTGGAAATGTCCTATCTTTTTGTAAAATGCCAGTTTCCTGGCTGTCTTGCTTATTTCATGTCTTGTGCTCTTTCTTTTTGAATCACCTGAACCAAGCAGGCAGATCAGGAGTTCTGACCTTTGTCTTACTTCATTGGCCACATGCTTGTTTCAGGTCAGACTATGTTGGAGTCAGAGGATCAGCATTATAGCCAGACAACTAGCATTTCTTAGAAGGATGTCAGCAGCCTCCAGGTTTCTTCCAGCACAGGTTATCCTTTAATGACAGAAGGAAGCTCAGATGCTGCTTATGTACAAAGCACAGGACTTATAGGTGGCTTACTATACTTGTGATAGCAGTACTTACAGTTTGAGTAAATGACTCCTTTATCGACCTCCTTAAGAGTCAATGGACGAAGGCTGAAGTCATAAAAGAACACGTCATGAAATTACAATCCGTAAGAAAGAAAAAGCTTTAATTCCTAACTTAAAGCTGATGCCGCTCTTTGGCCATCTCGCAGCGCTGCTGATGCTCCAGTTTTGTGAGGCTCTGTTATACGAGTGACTGTCTGGAAAGAGCATCCCGACCATTAACATCTCAGCATCCAGAGAACATTAGCAGTCAAATTGGTCCCTAAAGGACAACGCTGGTGATGTCTACCGCCATCTTGTGGAAGCGACTGCTACAGCATCTCTGGTACCAACTGGTTGCATGAGCAGTAGAAGCAGCACGATCCTGAAAGGTGGCAAGGAAACATCAAGTGCTTCTAGCTGTTTAAACAGTGTTATTTAACTTGCTCAGACTTTACACATCACCACGGCAGAGGAAGAAAGAGAAGAAAGCATTTCTTCACTGCAAGGCAGTGATGCGATTCACAGAGAGCTTGTTCTTTCTTAACATACCGTGTGCACTACATTAGTGTGTTTGTTATTTCATACAGTGTACACTGCACAGGACAGATAAATCTAAGAGAACTGTCAAATATGAATTAGCATTATCCATAAGAATTTAGAATTTTTGATAATAATATATGATGCTGTGCATAGGGAGACTAGAGACTGAAAAAGCCAAAGCAAGGGCAGAGACTGACACAAAGGGGCTGATTTACGTAAGGGGGGTGATTTAACAAAGGAATAATTTTTACTTGCAGGTCATGCTAATATCAAATATCTGATCAAGTTCAGGGGAAATTCCTAATATTACATTCCATTATTTGACTGGGTAATGCAAGTGGGTACAGACTAGCAAGTACATTATTTTTTCATTAACGTCCACGTACAGTTTTAGCAGGTGTCCAGGTATATAATAACAAAATAGAATAAATGAAAATGATCTTTGTGTACATCTTAAGTAATTTTCATGAAAGCAGAGTTAAGAGAATATGATCACAAATATATATATATATATATATATATATATATATATATATATATTCAGGGCTTAATTGGGCTCCCTTATATATCATATACAGCATATCAGTCCTTTTCTTTCTTTTGCACACAAAACCTTTTGCATGGACTAAAGGCAATTTCATTTTGCATTCACATCTCACACTGTAACTGAACACATGGAAATTAATGTGAAGCTGTAAACTTATGGGTGACACATCCTGTGAATATTTAGTAGTAGTGATCTCATTCCCGCAACAAGAAAACAGCCCAATTATCAAGCCAGAGTGATAGGATTGAGCTCTTATCAGGACAGATAAACCCACTCAAGTGTGAGTCCATTTTTACAAATTCAACAATAGCTGTTAAGATTTGCAGCATGGGGTGTCTTATTGAATCTGCATCCATCTCTTCTAAAATTCCAGGGAAGTCTGCCTGCCGCTTAAACATAGGAAGTGTAACTAACCGCTCCGGGGTATTCCATAAAGCACACATGCTTCAGAGCAGAACATCCCAAATGTCCTCTGTGCTCTAAAGAATTATTGCTCGCCCTTGATTGACAGTCTGTATATAATTAGTATTCTCACAATTAACAATACTCTTGGGGAAACATGCTGTCATTTCACTCTGACTATTCAGTTCTAGAAAGGATTCGATATATGGAAACAGGATATGCTTCAGCAAAGTTGATTTAATGAAAAAAATGAGTTCTATTTCCTTAACAGTAGTTTTGTTTACTTATTTTACGTATAATAGGAAATAAATATTTTATTGTATCTACAAAGTCAGCATAGCATTCTTGTAAAAAAGCATCTATATGTATCAAATGTCACCTTTTAGGACAAAGGCAAAACAGTGCATCTTAGTGCAGCTTTTCATTCCATAATGCCCCATTAAGAACTACCTATAATAAATGTCAATGCTTTCATGTTAAAAATAACATAAAAATAAATCAACTCTCTAGATATGAAGAACTCTTCAGAAACCATTCTGCATGATCAGCAACTTGCAAACATATGTTTTTTACCAGAAATTCTCCTTTATGCTACAGTATTGGGACTTTACACCTGTGAAGTACCAGTACAACATGTCCACAGGGCATTCAAAATCAAATCAGTTTGGTTTTTTTTCTCCGGTGTCAGAGGTGATGGAAAAACAAAGATTGATATAATGGATGATATATGAATACAGGTGCAATGCGAAGATATGCTGTTAATTTTAGGACAGGGCAGAATATTTTTACTGTCATTCTCATTAATGATCAGCCAACGGTTCAGGAGATGTAACAATAGAATGTAAAGCATGTTTTAAATGAGATGCCTATAACCTTTTAAACATGTTTGATGTAGCACCTTTTTAAACTGAAGATAGATCCAAATATTCTAACTAGCTATACCTATTATAGAAAACTGAAAATGTCAAGGGTCTCCTTGCTTCCTTGCGAAAAAGAAAATGAGGTCAAGAATATCTTAATTCTGTGTTCTGTTATTATGAGTCATTTCTGCTTCTTAACTCAGAAGAATGGAAAAAAGGCCAAGAAATCCCACACACTTCTGATTTCCCCTTCATAGTCTGGATCTTGCTAGAATACGAATCTTCCCTAATTGTCAGTTAAAAATATATCTTAATATGCACATCACTGGCAGCCAGCTGTTGCCGGTAGGATAATATGTCGTTTTATGGGAGCTTTTAGTGCAAATGACCTTAATTGCCTAAATGGTGTCGTATCGAAGACTTCAGATAAATTTATTTCCATATTATATAGGTTATAAAAGTACACGTACATCAGATTTTCATATTCACAAATTCGCCATTAAGCAATACCTCTATATGACATGGTAAGGTTAAAGCGTTTGAGGTCTGAACTTTAAAAGCCACAGAAATATTTAAATTTTAAGTCTGGGTCATCTGGGTGAATCCTATTTAAAATAGGGTGATACTTCAGATTGTGCTTTAAAGGTCTTTTTGCAGATACATATATGTAGGAGTGATGCACATATCATTGTATGAGCAGTGCACATACCATTCTATGCTAAAAAGTTGTATACATTGTACATTTACAATGGTGTACTTTTGTAGCTGTAGAGGTGTCTCTGTAGATTTATTTGCCACTTTTATTGTTAAAACAAATGGGACCATCAGTCATTCTGGATGTGGACCTCTAATACAAATTCAAATATCATTATTGCATGTCAGTATTTTGAAAACGTAATCTCATGTAAATTAAATCTTTAATAATTGTGCCATAGGAAGATAAAATAATTCTATTGCTACGCAGTGTCACACCCTGTGTAATTTTACAATGCGTTTACATTACAGTAAGCCTAAATTCAGAATATTAAAATTTGGCCACCATTAGAAAGTTCTTGAAAGAACCCTTACATTGTTGACCTTTTGTCCCTGCCCTTGGACGAGTTTACAGCCTAATGTTGTTATAGTACTTATAAAAATACACTAAGGCACATTTGGGTAGAAACCACGTAACCTACAGGTATAATGAAGGGTTGTAGGAAGGAGCAGAGGTACCTTGAGCAAACTCATGTGGGCTACGTGAAAGTGGGTCACATTGAGTATACACACGTATCTGGATAAAATATTGCTATCTGCGGACCACATAATTACTTTCTCTGAAGTACAGTTCTGTTTCCATCAAATTAATGTTCATATTTGGTTGTACTAATAGGAGTAGATACTTATCTGCTGCCATCATTAAAGCCCATGTTCCAGAATAAACCTTCAACTGTCCTTTACCTTATCCCAAGATCATCAAATGAAGTTAATACATAAAGAAACCAGAACTATACTCTACTGCTTGTAGCATTTACCTGATCTGATATATGTATTTGAAAATGATCACACACAATACATGCATTTTCTGAATAAAAGACATAACACAATAGCACAGCCTCATACTTTTTTAAGTACCATTTATAGCTTAAATAATACTATTACTGAAAGGTTGCATTTTCTCGAATCCATAGTGATTTATGCAATGTTCTATTTCCTCCCAGTATGTAACTAGACCTTTTAGGCGCTAAGGAAATGAGTACAGCCTATAGAGACATAAAAAAGAAATATATGGAATCACAGTTATAGCAAACAGTGATTATACCAACATTGTGCTTGTTTTCCTTTGCTCTCCTCTAATTTATGCCCTCCATCAGACAGTGGCAAGGTCATTTTTGCTAGTCTACCTAGTGAAGAACATGATATGGCATATGATTTTTGGAATGGCATAGTATTTATATAAAGGATGGCGTGTAGCTTCTGGGTGCATGGAAAGAAAAAAAAAAGAACAATCTGATTTTCTGCCTAGTCAAGCCATTTTTCTGTATATTTGTCACCCACATATGTCATTATTTTATAGTTGGATTACATACATCTTATTGACTCTTCCCCATCGTTGAATCAGCTCTGCCCATATTAGTTAGAAAAAGTCATTTTATGTTTCAAAGTACATGCAGACTGTAAGTGAATGACATTTAGTTTTCTACAGCATTATGGTTAAGAAAATGCCAATTTTTATTTATTAATATGATCTTTTCATTGTTTTTCATCCTTTGTTGCATCTTAACACTGCTGATCTGCTGCAGCTTCTTAGCAACCCCTTCCTGTCTATATGCATGAACTCCAGCAATGATTGCATGGCATTTTTTTTAGCATAGATTTCCCGAGGGTGACAACAATTTACCATGCCTGTGCAAAGTGTGCTGGAAACTACCACTTGTAATTTCCACAGTAAGCCTGTATGATAGGTGCACAAGCACAGCTGTAAGAAAGGGCCAAAGCATTGTCACCTTATTACAGGAAGTGCCTGAACAAGGACCCTTATGACAGGATCACCAAGTCGTATTTTAATAAAATCTGCAGATTTAAAATGATTGAACTCATATTAACATTAAAAACGTATATTAGATTTTAATACCTACATTTACATACACTTTACATAATAACTGTTTAATCTTAGTTTCAGTTCTTTCTGTGGCAGGAAGAGGAAGTTCCTAGGAAGATTGGATTTAGTTTATGTCTGTAGCTGTTCTAAAATAAGAGAATACATTAAGCATTCAATTATTTATTTCTCCAGCAAATGGTGATTTTATATAATTTTACTATGGTGGCTTGCCTTGAGCTGTTTTTAGAGTATTTGTTAATCAAGTTTGTTGAATAAAATAAACGTTGCAATTTAGGAAGCTGTACTACCATTAACTTCATTTATAGTTGTTTACAGGCTTTTTCAGGCTAATAAGCAAACTCATCATTATGACTGCTTTATCACCCCCAATGGATGTTATTTCACTATCATTAATGATAATCTTTAGAAGCCGAAGAAGCAAAGAGTTTAAGGAAATGTAGGGTGTGTCGTTGTGGTTTTTTTTATTCACTGATTTTTTAGCAGTAAAAACAGATAAAAACCCCTTTGAAAACCCCTTTTTTCAGTTGAGTAATCATGAAGTATTGCATATAAATATTTCATAACTATAGCCAGCCAGCAGGTGGTGAGTGTGAGTATGGTGCTGCAGTGTATTTAATAGCTGGTTTACTGCTGTGCTGTGAACACTGACTTGATTAATAGCATCTCACATTTCACAGACATAAAGGTGAATAAGTCCACTGAATGACTCAGAGGATAGACACTCCTCCTTCATATCTCTTACTCGAAACAGAGCCATGTGGATCTTCAGTCTACAGAAGTCAACAGATGCATAGCTAGTGCTTAGCTTTCCTATTAGACAGCCCAATATGTACTGCATGTACTGAAGAAGGGAAGCACCCTGTATTAAATGCTTATTTTTAAAATAAATATTTTATATATATAGTATAACACAGTAATGATAAATGCCAGTTGAAAAAACTCATAAATACAATTTTCCAGAAACGACTATAGCTTCCCTTTAAATGAACTTTGTGTAGCACCAAACACATATAAACCGACCATTTTGTAAACTGCCAGTGCAATGTAAAATTAAAAAAAAATAGGGATGAATCAGCTAAAAACCTGCTGCTCCATGAACAAATTTGTAATTTTTATCCTGTGACACTTCAACTGATAATAGGTTGTATTTAGAGATCAAACGTCTATGTAATTACAAAATAAAGCAGTATTTTGTTCATACCAACATTCTTTTTTTTAAATTTGTATTTTGTATCAGTAATCAAAAAAAGATGCAATATAATGGGAAAATCACATTTGTACACAATTGGGCTGATTTACTAAGAGATTTGAGAATATTTACGTAAATGCATGCTCACCTTGAATGCCCAATCATGTAGAGATGTTTTTCAACTGATTGGATAATTGAAGTGAATATTCACACGATGTATTGAGTAAAGATTCTCAAACCCCTTAGTAAATCAGGCCAAATGTCTCAATAAATTTGTAAAAGACAATTGACTGAGTTGCTGATACTGTTTAAATGTAACTTTAATCTCCTAGAACAATTAAACATTATATATATATGTCAAAAATGTTTTAGACAAACTGGGGGGGGGGGATTACAAAGTCTGTACTAAGGATTCCAGAATCTTCAGCCAACTCTAGCCTTAGATGTGTGTGTGAATATTTTTAAGCTGGGTTAAACATTTATGCAGGCCCCCATTCTTGTTTGATTAGGTTGGTTATATATGATCAAAGCTGCTTCCTAACAGAGCCGGTATTTTCACACACCTTTAAATGTGTTTATTTCTGCATATAGCATCCTGCCTGCTAAATCTCCACCACTGATTTCTTTCACATGGCAAAGGTGTATTCTCTCTTTATGTACAAAGACACTCACTGTTGTCCCTCCTCTATACAACCTTTTCATTCTATTGTACACCTGCAAATAATATATGTAACCTCTACTGATACAATGACTTTATATATGTATTTATTTTCACTTTACTGAAGTTGACTGGTATAACGCTTGAAATCTCCCCAACAGCTGTCAAACAATTGCCATTTTGGGAATAAGAACAAATTGTGTCGCTTTGCCGCATTATGTAATTCCTGTATGGAAGAGAAAGTATGACGTGCAAAGTGCAACAAGTCAGCACAACTGCTCAGGTTTCATGATTCTTCAAATTGGAGCAGTCAAGATAATGAGGAATGATTTCTAAATTGTTACCATGGGCTACTATGCTAGCCATGTTGCTCTTGGCCTTGCCAAACATTTATGCATTGCTCTTAACTTGGGCCTCCATAACAAATTACTGTTTAGTAGTAGATAAATAATAGATTGATAGATAGATAGATAGATAGATAGATAGATAGATAGATAGATGCATTTTTTACCATTTTTTATGGCCTCTTAGTTTCATTTCTTGTTGTTAGTCCATCTAATATTGTTTAACTCAAATGTTCTGATGATCATATGTGTTCTGAAGTCCCCCTTTAATACGTACACTCTCTGTACATGGCTGAAACTATCAGCGATAAAAGATTATTGTACCCTGTGCTGCAGTGCCTCGCTGCCTTAGTTACATAGCCCTAGTACAAAACATTTTTTTTGCCCTGAACTGTGTTTTCTTCACAAGGAAAAATAATTGTAGCTGCTCCAGAATATTTCATTGATGCATGGTCAACATGTAATTTTGGATGGCTCCATTTTAGGTCATGCTGGGGACACAAGTCTAAAATTAATCTGTGCATCAACCGCTGCCATGCTGTTTCATTATGATATGTACTGCATGCACTGTGAAATTCTTTAGCTGTGGTTTTAATTAGAAAACCCTGTTCTATTAACCAGTTCTTCATGCTATTAGTTTTACATTAATCATGTTTTTCAAACACTCGAAAACTAACTTAAAAGGGCAATAAACCTAAAATGCTATTAGCTTATTACAGGAAAAATAAATGTCACAAATAGAACATTTGCAAACAAATCACATTTGTAAAAGCCGAATGTCAACCCTTTATGCTTTCTCTGGCTCTTTACATATCCATTGTGCTGAGTTGTGATGACCCTATGTTTTGGACATAGGTAAACTGATAAAAGTGAATACGGTTATTTGTAAATGAGGCATAAAACAGAAGATCATTCAAGACCAGCCTTTCTTAATCATGGTTCTATGAAACCCTGAATTTTCCCAAGAGATGAGTAGGGGTTCCATGAGAAGTGCTGGATTAATTTCCTACCTCCCCAGTGCCTGTAAAATTCCAGTTCCAGTGTTACTCAACAGGAGGCACTACACTGATTAATAGGGCATTCCATCTACTGATCACCAATGTAAAGGGGGTACCTCTCCTACTGACCACCAATGTGAGGGTTCCTCTCCTACTGACCACCAATGTAAGGGTGCACCACTCCTACTGACCACCAGTGTGAGGGGAACCTATCTTACTGACCACCAATCTAAAGGGAAACTTTGCATATGATCTCCAATGCAAAGAGACACTTTTTTAATAACCCATAGATGAGAGCAGTTTTTCTCTGACCTCTAATTTAAAAGGATCACTTTTCCATTGCCCACCAATGTAAATAGGCAATTCCCCACTGACCGCCAAAGTAAAGCACTTACCAGCAATGTAACAAGGCGTTTTTTCACTGCCCACGAATGTAAGAGGACACAAACATTTTTACTGTCTGGCATTATATTCAGGCCATTTTCCAAAGTAAATGGGAATTTTGTAATGACTTTTGTACCTCCACTGTATAGTGGCACTTTTCCACTGACCATCATTAAAAAGGGGTATTTTCTCACTGACCACCAAAGTAAAGGGGCACTCAATTGGCCACTAATCTAAGGGGACATTTTTCCATTGACCACCAATGTAAAGGCATAACATTTTCACTGCAATTATTTTCTTGCCATTATTATTATTACACCAAAAAAGGTATGTGTAGTACAGGGGGTGTTAAAAATGATCCACTCTAGGTGTCAAATAAGCTACACAACATTCCATATTCTTTTACTATTATATTTAAAATGTACTGATCACACTAATGTACCATGAGCTGTAAATATAATTTTGCACTGGAACCCATTCATTATTTCAAAGATTTCTCCATGGTAAAAAGATTGAGAAAAACAAAAAGGTTGAGAAAAGCTGTTGAAGACATACGCCTATACGCAATAAGCTAAAATTATCTCAAGATAACATCTTTACATACTGATCAATGTAATAATACATTCCAAATTTGCCAATCTGTTAGACTGTAATACTGCCATTGTTATTGGTAATTATTAACAGGAAATCTTAAAAAAGTCCAAGTTGTTATTTGTGTGTCTCTTAATGCCTTGTAATAATTACGCTACTAATATCTGTAACGTGATGTATGTGGGCACAGATGTGTGTTGACACTGCCTATGATAACTGCAGATATAACAGATTGATGTACTTTGCTTGGAAGATGACTGAAAACAGTTATTCTGGGCAAATTTTCTAGTGATTTTGCTAGGGACAATCACTGCAAATTGCCAATTTCCTTTGGACCGACGCCTGATTGAATTAATTTCTCCGTCTCGCAGAAAATGAGCGCTTTAGCTAATTTAAGTTTCATTATTCTGCGCAGAGAATCTGTTTAGAGTCTGAAGTGGGTGCTGTGAATGAGACCAATTTTTGTTTATTAATTGCAAGGCAGCTCAGATCTAATTTAACATTTGTTACTTTTCGATGCACATTATAGAGAAACTATGATGTTTGTCATATTTAACTCTCAAAGAGTTAGTTTTTTTTCCTTTGCTTTTTTTTCCCTTCTATTCTTGAATTTCGCTGTCATATATTTAAAACTGTAAAATGAATTCACATAGATGGAAAAGAAAGCACTTAGCTGCTTTATGATTACTTTCTGAATTTAGAAAAAGGAATGTTTAAAGGGGCGGTCAGCGTTCACACAGAACCGATTAACAGCTCACAGCATGTATAACGAGATGCCTTAATCAATGCAAACATGAAACAGGTGATGTGACTTAATAACAGGGTCCCAAAGCTGCCACTGAAGTAGATGAGATGCTAGATTTAACTACAGAAGGAGCAGACTGCATGGCCGCTACTAGGCTCAACAGTGTGGGCTCACAAGTCTCTCCAAAAGAGCTGGTTAACCCTTTCCTCACATTTAGATCAAGGTCATATGAGCCCTTTTTACACCACTTCTGGTGGTTTAATTATGTCTTTGAACAATTATATAAGTGTTTAAGCAACATCTAACTAACATAATTGATGGTTCTGTCAAAATATAAGCTGAACAGCCTTACCTTCAGTCTAGTTGTACAGGCTCATCTCCTGTTTTTAAATTGCTTAGTGTGCTTTCACTGCACACTGTCAGTTTCTCACCGTGTACATTATTATCTGCAGCAAGTCAGGTAGTGCTGCCTTATTTCCTGGCTGGAGAAAATCCAGCACCTTCTAGCTCTTTCCTTTCAAGTCTTAGGCTCACCATACCCTTTACAATTTGACCATACACTTAACTTTAGTTTGTAATATGAGAGCCTACCTAATCTATCCAACAAAGCTGTATATGTCCAGGGAGACCCTTGTATTGCATACTCGTCAGTAGATCTAAAGGAGATCATATAATCAAATTTTGAGTGTTTAGAGTGAGCCATACTGTCCTGCCTGTCTCTTTCATTCATTTGATTTCAGTTCTTCCAATCAGCTTCATATGTGGGTGTTACCTAGGGTGATCTGCATGCAAATTCAGTCTGCCTAGGAGCACCCTCACCTCCAGACTGAAATCCACCCATCAAGGTATTTAGTTTGCTTAACTCCCCTCAAGAGTGAGCCCATTGTCTTCATCAAGGCCTTTGCTGGCCCTTCTCACCAGCTTTGATCTGCCTTCATTCCATCGAGAAGCACAGAGATCCACTAATGACATCATTGGGTGTAAAATAAAGTATGTAATGAAAACATAAAAGTTTTAATCAAATGTTTCATGAGCATGGTAAAGGGTGGGGAAAGGAGAAACTAGGGAAGAAAAAAACATAAGCAGATTAAGCTTCAGGTTTAAAGTGTGTATAGCATGCCAGACAAATTGTAACACAACGTTTGTAGACTTGTAGATGCATAGTGGACTGTAAACTACATTGAATGCTTATTTTCACATAAACATATTAAATTGTATGTCCTGCCAAAACTGTCACTGGGAATGAAGGAAAACCCCTCTATTTTAGCTCCAAATAACATTTAAAACACAAGGGTTCTAACCAGTACCCACCCTTAATGACTTTAAAATCTATTGACTCAGTTTAATGGATTGAATCTTACCCTGACAGTTTCAAGGAGGCTTTGGTTACTACACTTCCTATCAGGATTCCCTAGTTAATTGTTTCCTATTATCGAATCCATCTGGAGAAGGTAGCTTTAATACACACACCAGTTGGATGAAATTTAAATTCTGCTAAGATATTTCAATACTTAACATTGAATACACATATAGTCATGGTTATACATGTGTTTAATGAACCCCCATGTACTACCATTATGATATAGAATATAATCGCTAGATCCAAGAGCCTTGAATAGGCCATGTATTATACTGTAGATGCAAACATAAGACTACCCCTTCCTGAACCTACATGGATAAAAGTGAGGTATGCACATCACTGGTCTAATTCACAAGCACTGCTGTTGACTTTTTTATAGTAAAGAATCACTTTTAAAGAGACAAAGATATTTTCGTGTCTCATTTTTTAATCCCTGCTTCAGTATAACACAGTAACTGCTATACCAATAGGAGTAATATTCATATTGATGGCGTGTGCTGCTGGGGTTAAATATTTAATTGGAGAAGTCAGCACCATTTTCAGATGTGTCCAAGTGGAAATAAAAGCTGCATTTATTAGTGTGTTCAAGATAAAGGACACCAAGTAATCTGCTGGTACATTGACAAGGCTTGTGACCCCAAATGTCTTATCTGTAATGTACTCCTGGTCACCGCTGGTCTGTGTCAGCCGCACATCATTAAACACAGGCCAGGTCCACACTGCTCAGACTGTCTGACATTGCTAATACGTTAATAATGTCTATGTGATGCAAAAGGCAGATATTAAACATGTCATGTTTGTTGTGGAAATGGAAGCCCTTCAGCATAGCACTTAAACCCAAGACCTTCCTGGCAGCTAGTTTAATAATGTTAGATGGTTTTTATTTCATACTTGTAAAGATTCTAGGGCTTCAGCATTTCTTTCTTATTGTCTCAATAACCCAGGAGTAACTGACTCACTAGAGGATAAAGCCACAGACGTCAATATGGACCCATCACTTAATGCTGGCCTTACATGTAACAATACATGAATTCTTGATCACAGATTCAATATTTCCCAAGAATAATGCTTTGCTAGAAAATGATCACTCAACAGAACAGAAAAAAGAGCTATTTAGTTTCTAAATGCTGATGGATTTAGCCTAGGAAAGACTGTCCTTTTTAAGAAAGTGATAACTTGTAGATTTAAAAATGAGTGCAATATTTTCTGGAAGATGTGATCCTTTCATTGAACTGAACATTGAAATATAACCTATTGTTATGTGTAAGGCCAGTTTTAGGCCTAAACATGAAAGAGACACAGAAAGTAACATAATCTGTGTAATACTTCTTGTATATCCTTTTGTTTTCAGACTTACAGAGCTGTGGAAGCTTCCATTAACCAGAGCAGTAAATAATCATGAATATAAATGAGGTTGTAGACAACTCATTTCATAACGCCATGCAAGTTGTGCATTGGGGTTGATTTACTAAAGCAGCAGAAAGCTGCTCTCGGAGAGCATCAGTAGCAACCCTCGCTGTATGCCTTCTGGCATTGTGTGTGTTTTTTAAACATAGGACTTCCACAAAATTGAAATACTCTCAAAATGCTGTTGGCTAAAACTCATCCACAGCACTGATGACCCAAGAAGGAGTTTATATGAAACTTGAATACCACATAGATATCTCTTATTTAGTAAATAAGTCCTTTGAATCCCTTACCAACTTACCCAAGGCATGTAAAAGTGAAGAAAATATTCCAGGAATTCTGTATTTTAGTTCTGTCCCAAGACCATTAATTTCCCAACAACAATATTCTCATAACATGATATGCATATCTAATGTAATTTATGCTATTTATTTCTAAAATCATCCCTTGTGTAGATATCCAAATTATCTAATACAGCTGCTTGTTCCCATTCACTCCCCAGGCTGCTAACTAAAAGGTTTTGAGGGAGGGGCAGAAATTCTAGGCAAGCAGATAGACACTCCTAAAAGAAGAGAGAACTATGACATGTAAGGGAATGGTGGCTGTGCTAGGCAATTGATCCTTCAGAGTCATTCTCAGCCAGGGTTCTGTGGAACCCTAGTATTCCTCCAGAGGTTGCTAGGGGTACCTTGGGCAGTGGCTGATTGACCTCCCAATTGATATTGCCTGCATAGTTCTGGGGCCAATGCCACTTAGCAGAATCAGCGGCATGACATCAATGTTATTATACGTAAGGGTGACAATGTCACCCTCATATGAAATGGTAACATTTTGATAACCACTGTAATGAAAATACGTGTTATTTTGGTGCCTTTACCTTCCATTTTGTAAGTTAGTGACAGGGTATCTTTAATGAACATCTATGAGATCAATTCATTTTGGGTTCCAAAGTGAAGAGGTTTTACATAAAGCTTTTCCCCTCCCCCAGAGTTAATACTAGAAATGCTTATTTAATGTATGTTAAAGTAGCTGCCCTTCAATAATGAAGAACATAAGGTAGTTTTCGTAAGAAAAACAGGTTTTTAAAATAGTGAGGGTCTATTTACAAATGTTTTTCCCCGAGATTCATTCAATTTTAACCCAAAACTTGCACATTTTTCTACTTGGCTTCATTTGGAAAAATGTATGAATCCTAGTCAATGTGGTGGGAATCTTGGATGTAACATTTATAAATGGTCCCTTTCGCTTTTTACGTTTTCGTTTTTACGTTGTACATCCTCACTGGTGTTGAATACATGGGAAATATGAGTTGAATACAGTATATTGGAAAGGGGTCAACTGACTCCTTTTCTAGATTTCTGAAGCAGGAGTGTTTTTAAAAGTGTTGAACAGCAAGGTAACATTTAGTACCAGGTTGGAGGGGGCAGTATGACTTTTTATCCTCCCCTGTGAAACTCTAGCCCAATGATTCATAAAGGTCATATGAATTGCTATTAATATACAGTAGTAGGGGAATGTACAGTTTAGAAGAGGAGGACACACATTTTATATAAAAATTAATTTGAAAATTAAAAAAATAGAAAAAGAAAAAAAAAAAAACAGCTCACCAGCAGAACCAACTGACCTACTGGTGGAGCAGTTTTTTGTTATTTGCTCATTTCTGTTTCTGGTCCTTAGGGGGAGCAGTCATGGATGGTTTATGTAATAGTAGCCGCGCTTGTTAGGTATCTGGTGTAATAGAAGATTATTCCTTTCTGACTAATCATTCAACCCTAGTAGATTAATGTTTATAACTTTATATTACAAGATGCATGTTTGGGGAATTTCACCTAGTACGCTTTTACACATCAGCCATCAGATGTAATTAAATTACATGGCTGCTTTTTTAACATATAAAAAGAAAATTGCTTTAATCTTAGCATTATCAGCATTAGAGAAAATCTTTCTTTAGAATGTGTCTGAATACCTGTCCAATCTGTCTTCTAAACATTAATATATCCAACTTTAGACTTTTATAGATGATTAAAAACAAGTGAGTCTTCAAGATAAAAAAAAAATTATAAAAGAGATATGCTCCTGATAGTTTGTTGAACTATACCCAGCAGTTTATAGCCATAAAATAATAATTATAAAGTTTAGTACTTTACTAATAACAACAGTGATTGGGAGCTGTACAGTAAAAATTAGGAAATGTCTAAAACGAAAGATGAGGAAGACAAACAATCTATAGTTCTACTGTCATAACCCCTGCTTCTTTTTTAGATATTTTATGTCTCTTGTTCTTCCCTCTAAGTCATATATAGCGAACTATACCTAACCTACAGAGGAAGTCTCAGATTCTGGAGGTTTCTCCCAGAAAATGTCTCTGTTATCCTTGGATGTCTCATTAGTTGTTAGTGTTCATTTATTTTTTTTTCTGCTCTTTTAAAAGTGGACTTTTCAGTAATTCAATTTGTTGTATTTATATTGCGGGACTTTTTTATTGTAATAAGATATTTTTTTCAACTGTGTTGGATTTATTGACTTAGTATCAAGGGTACTATGTACTCTGTACTGATTCATGTTCCGGGGTTGCAGGTATCTGGAGCCCTTTTTTTAAGGGGACTTTGAGATTCCGATAAGTCCTCTCCCTACAAACACCCACATCCACATGGCAAGAGATAAGGCTCTTTTCCTCATCAACATGGGGACAAGGTGCCTGCCTTGCCTAAGGGGCCCCTGGTAAGTACCTTCCCTATGTTGAGGGCTTGTGGCTTAGTATGGTTTGGGAGGGGGCTAAATGCCTGCTGCCCCTCTCTTTGCTGGCCAGCTAGGCTGCATGACCAGATAAGAGTCTAATATAAAGTGTGGGGGACCCCACACCATGTATTTTTGTTTTTTGTATGATGTGTCCTTCAAAATCCATACCAGATCCTTAAGAATTTCAAGGTGGACTCCACTCTGTTTTTATTTTATTTGTTTTGTTTTCCTCTGGGAATGTGGTCTGGTATGGGTCATGCTCGCTGCCCCCCACCTTTCTTGGCCACCCAGGCTGCATACCTTGATAAGGCTCTAGTATGGATTTTGAGGGGACATCACACAAAAAATCGGACTCTTATCAGCGACTCCTAAACCATACCAGGCCACATGGACTCATTGTAGGGAGAGTACCTTGCCAAGGGAGGTTCCCTTGCAAGGTACCTTTCCCTATTTTAATTGGGGACCACAAATATCCCTCCCCCATTCACAAAAAAAGTATCAAGTGAATAAATCAAACAGATCATTGAAAAGAGTAATTTATTTGAAAAAATAGTAATCCAATGTCAATTAAGTTGTTCATCAATTTAAATCCATTATCAATCATGTCAGTCATGATGAATGATTCCCTGACAACCTGCAGATGCAATGCCATAGTGATCCTACTCCATCAATTCTCTGTTGCAAATTACAGTTCCTGGGTAGGTTGATGAAACTCAGCAAACAGGCCAGGGAAGCAATGTCACTTTCTGACACTCTGTCCTCTGCATCTATCACCATGCTTCTTGTAAGCACATGAGTGCTACAGCCCAACTGAATGGGCTGCATCTCCTTCTCTTAGTCTGAGCTGCGCAAAGGGCTGCAAGAGGTTGATATCAGGTCAAATTCAGCAACTTACACTGCTTATGTGTACAAAATACATTTAATACCTATAAAGCTGCAATTATTTTTTTTTTTTTCATAATAAACTAATTACATTGATCTAACACTCAAAATAGGCCTTCATCTGCCCTGCATGAGTCCAGGTCTCATTTTTCATATGATGTAGTATTAATGTTCATTGAGAACCATGACAAAGAGAGTGACTTCCACATATGTTTGAAACTAACCTCCATTTTATTACCTAACTGGTTTATTTTTTCCATGTTTGCTAGGTGCTATAGCATACTGATGGAAATTGTTCAATCATGCCCTTAGTGAATTGCCTACTGTGTTCCTCTCTACGTAGTTAGAAAATTATGAAGATGCTTACCGTTGTCTCATCTTTAATAACAAGCCAATGTTCTCTCCTAGAAAACTCACAGGTCATCCTTAAAGCACATAACTTTCACATTTAGCTGTGTTTCTGCCAGTTATTTCCATTTAAACTAATACACCCACAAGAAACATGGCACCAAAACTGTCTTATGAACACAGTACAATGTATAACTGCATGTTTGCGCATGAACTCATTATTGTAAATGAGTTTACCATGGAAACACTAGTTGGAACATCTGCTGACATTTCACTTGTCTGCTTCCAATCTGAGCCAACATGAACCTTCTTCTATAGTGTGTAGTGTATGGATATGAGAAATAGAAGTTTGTGCTCTCAGAGGAATAATCTAGTTTTCTACATGAATGAATCCTAAATTTTATCTGATCTTCACCTAATCAAGATAAATAAAAATGTAATAATTTATTAAAAAAAAAAAAAGACATAACTTGATTGTAAAGTTAATTTTATTTTCTCTTGAAATAATAAACTTGGTATACTTATCTGCTATGTGCAATGGTATTGCTCAAAGCATCCCGAACCTCCTCTTCTGGGGTCCCCGACTAGAGATCTAGTCTCTTCTGTGTGCCACCATAGGAAGCCACTTCCTATGGTGGAACACATGTGGGCTTGCTCCCGAGCTGGGCTGTGTCTGTCCATTGACACACACAGTGCCCCCTGTCCTCCACTTCCTCCTCACTGGATTTGACAGACCACACTGTATGTGTCAATGGCTCTGGAGCTCTCAGCCAAGCCTGTGAGAGAGCTGAGAGAGGAGTCCTGCAGATGAGAACAGCACTGGGTTGATAGTGGACATAGTTAAGTATTTAGATATGGGGGGGGGGGAGGAAACAGGCACTGAAAGTTTTTTTATCACAGAATGCACTATGGTGGAAAATGTTATGACTTTAGAACCACTTTAACTCTCCTATGATGTAACAGCTGTTCTTCGCTTAGATAGCCAGTGAATGATATAAGAGTAGATTGTCAAGGGTTTCAGTACACAGTCACAAAGAGCAGCTGTGCATGAAGAATGCAGAGCAGAGGGAACTTGATTATCTTGTTGGTTTCCTCTTACAATAAATGACCTTAGGAGCGCTCAGTCCTGAACAGTTCTGGAATAATACTAAACAGTGAAGATGGACAAATCTCCCACTGTGGAAATTGTATTTGATTGGATGCAGGCACTGTTTGGCCAACAATTTTCCACCCAGCTCCTCTGATTTTTCAATCAAAGGAAATCTGGTGATGTGTTACCAACAGAGTTGCCCATTGATCGAATTTCTGCTACTTCATTAGGTACCAGCTGAAATTCGTTCAGTGTATATCTAGCTTAAGAGGGAGAGTAATTATTGCACTGACTCACTGAGGGAATGTTGCAATTTGCTTCCCTTTGGAGTTAAAAGCTGATCTTATTGACAATTCATTTTTTTAATATTGTAAGAGCTGTAAGGTGCTTTGATGAGGGAAAATCTATACTGTCACACAAAAGGGATCACTTTGTGGCATTATTTAAAAAAATGAAAAAGTATACAATGTAAAAAAAGACAAATTTAAACAAATGAACAGATACTGCACACCTAATACCATGCACCTGGACATAATTTCAATGCATAGATGAACATAAAACTCTTATTGTGCTACACACATTCATTATCGCTTTGCACATTGATTCTTAAAAATGCTCTTTTCAAGAGTGTCATTTTAGTTTAGGGTTTTTTATGGCACATAGTAAATGATTTTAATGTCACGTCTGCTATGTGCAGTCATTTAAGTGTATTTGTTATTTATCAACTTTACCCAGTTTAATGTTTTACAAGGAATTTTGAAGTCAATATGGTGTTTGTTTTCAATAATAACCATGTTACTATAATTTTGTTTTTAACCACATGCCGCCCAGCCACTGTAGAAATATACGTTGGCAGGGCGGCACGGCTGGGCAAAACCACATTTTAAAACGTGTGTTTGCAAAACAGGTAGGGGGCGCACACGAGGCGCGCCACCGCCCTACCTGTCCCGCCGATCACGGCTGCGGATGTCAGTCGCCGGGTCACATCCGGTCGTTACCGGCTGTGTCTCGCCGATTAGCAGCAATCACAGACAGAGAGCAGGGCTGCAGTAGCTCTGCTTTCTGTCAGTCCCCTGTCAGCTCCTGACATGCTGAGCCAGAGAGAAGAGTTTATCTCTCCCGATCAGCGTGTCCCCCGTGCAGTACACCCCCCGCCCCCTAGTAAAACACTCCCCTCACACAGTTAATCCTTTAAGTAAATAAAAAAATTAACCCCTTCCTCCCCAGTGCCATTAGTACAGTGTCAGTGTTTTTTTTTGTACTGATCACTGTATTGGTGTCACTGGGGATGTCAGTGACCCCAAGTCAGTTCCCCCCCAATGTCCGCCGCAGTCCCGCCGTCCTGCCATAAGTCACTGATCGTCGCCATAAGTCGCTGATCGCCGCCATTATTAGTATAAAAAAAATTAAAAATCCCAGTATCTTTCCTGCTTTTGTAAATGCTATAACTTTCACGTAAACCAATTAATTTACACGTATTGGGGGTTTTTGTTTAGCAAAGACATGTCACAGAATGCATTTTGGCCGAAATTTATGACAAAATTTTATTTTTACATTTTTTTTACTGGACATGTTTTATAGCAAAAAGTCCAAAATATTGTTTTTTGTCTCAAAATTGTCAGCCTTTTTTTTTATAGCGCAAAAAATAAAAAACGCACAGGTGCTCAAATACCACCGAAAGAAAGCTCTATTTGTGTGAAAAAAGGACATAAATTTTATTTATGTACTGTATTGCATGACCGCACAATTGTCCGTTAAACTAGCGCAGCGCTGTATAGAAAAACAATGGCGTAAATTGCAGTATCTATACCATAGTTTGTAGACGTTATAACTTTCACACAAAGCAATCAATATACACTTATTGGGATTTTTTAACCAAAAACATGTAGCAGAATACATTTTGGCCTAAATTTATAACTAACTTTGAGTTCACTATATAATTGTTATAGCTAAAAGTAAAAAATATAATTTTTTCAAAATTTTTGGTCTTTTTTTGTTTACAGCGTGAAAAATAAAAAGCGCACAGGTGATCAAATACCACAGAAAGAAAGCTCTATTTGTGTGAAAAAAGGACGTAAATTTCATTTGGGTGCAGCATTGCATGACCGCGCAATTATCGTTGAATTAGTGCAGCGCCAAATAGCAAAAAGAGGCCTGGTCATTAAGGGGGGTAAATCCTCAGGAGGGCAAGTGGTTAAAAAATCTTTTAATTTGTTAAGCTCTTTACTTTCAAAAAGTATACAATTAAGACACCTTCAGTCAAATTTTAAGTCTACACTATGCATTTCACCAGTGCAATTCTGGTCATATTAGTGGAATATAGTTGAGTACTTTCCATGATAAAGATTTGCATTTGAGAAACAAAATGCTGTCTAGATCATTTTAGATGGGGACTGTAGTCTAGCACATGACACGGAAAGGTTTAAACATTCAAGGTCCTTATTACAAACAAAAAAAGTGAACATCTTAGGTAATCACATATTGAAAAGAGGGTAATTTAAGTCAGATACTGAATTAATGATTCAGATATTCCAATGAATTGAAATGTAGTTTGAACTGTCACCGAAAATTCAGACAAGTTTGGCTATCTGCTCTTCATAACAGAATATAGTGAAGTGCAATAAAGACAATCCAAAGAACCTCAAGAGAATAAAAATGATAAAAATTGATTTACATAGACTTGGGCAGCCATTAGTTCACAGTCAGTTACCAAGTTTGTCATTTCTACTCCACCTAGAAAGATCAGTGCAGGGCTACCATTAAATGTCAAAGAACCCCTACAGCACCAACTAACATAATGCAGCAATACATTGTACTTTATATTGTCTGTGTTCAGCAAAGGATTTTTGTGCAGGTAGCATTAGCCACAAAACCAACTGGTTTGTGTCCCAAAACCTTCAGGAAATGAAAGCCTAAATACAAATCTGCAGCAGTATATTTATGTTAGGGGATAGGATAAGGTTATGGTCAGAGTTGCGTACTCGGAGAAAACTTCAGGAGCAGGTGTGGACTGACAACTCATGGGGCCCTCGGGCAATTGGGGATCATGGGGCCCCTGTGTCCTTGCCCAAACTCAAAAAAGCCTATGAAAAAGGTACCAGGGGCATCTCATGGGGCCCCCTACTGACCCCGGGCCCTCGGGTAGTGCCCGAGTTTCCAAATGGTCAGTCCGCCCCTGTTCAGGAGATTAAGTGTTAGATTTCATTTCAGAGGTAAGGCAGTTAGTCAAGTGTTAATTTTAAACATTAAGTTACAGCTTATGGTTGGGCGTGATTCAGGATTAAGTGATATGTAGGGACAGTTTATTTTTCATTCAACCAATGGGTTGAACAAAAAAAAAAAGCTGACAGATACCTGCCCACATCCACACAAGCAATGTCAGAATGCACTGATCAGTGCTGGTTTTCCAGTAGGACCATTTGACAACCGTTTTGATACGTGTATACCCAGTATTAGTTTCATGGCAAGGGTTAAGGAATAATTTCAATGGTTAGGTTAAGTTTAGAGTTTGGATGATTTTATTTCTACAAAGAGAACATACAGACGTTATTATGGCATGAAATGACACAGAGTATAAATTGTTTTTAAAGGATAAGTTCACCTTTGAGAATGTGTTGCATGTTCCACCCATTTTTAAGGCAGCTCTCCGATGCCTCCCTCTCTCTGACAGCAGTCTGGGGATCTTCTTCCCTAACCTGTTGTCACAATTTGAAAAAAGCGCGGCCATGTAGGGCTCTGCCCACACAACTGCTTCATTCACAGATTTCTGTGAATGAATGAACTACAAGTATCAACAGCCTTTGCAGCTAACAGCTTGTAGTACTCAATGAACTATCAGGGCGCTGTTGAGCACTTTAGGTAGTTCATTGATTCTTCCTGTCATTGTGTACCTCCTATATGAGGTACAAGCAGACAGCTTACACTGACAGTCTGCAGGAGCCCTGCATTGCAGCAGATAATGGGTGCAATGCTTTCCTACAAAAATTAAATATTAAATGCACATTCTTTACCTACAAAAAAATTTGCATTTATTATTTTTTTTTAAAAGGTGAATTTATCATTTAGGTTCACACCCCACGACCTATAGAGTATTTCTAGCTTCAGAAATGCTGGTTAACAATTAACTAGTGTCAGTTTAATGAAGGTAACATTAAAAACAATTATCCTTATAAGACTGAATACAGTATATCCACTTCAGTAAGCATATCATGTTTAAAACCTTTAAAACATTGAGTTAAACAGAAACTAATATCTGGCACACAAGTCATGTTTCTAGAATAATTTGTTCTAAAACAAAAGATCTTAAACTCAAAAATGAATAAAATGAATTTGATGTTTGTATACTTCAATTCATACTGATAGTTTAGGTCGAGACTCTACTACATAGTTTTATAGAGCTAAAGAAGATTCAATAGAGCTTTGACAATTGAATTGCAAGGTGTTTGGAAATCTTTAGTGTCCATCCACATTGCAATCTAAAGGTTGGGGTTATGGCTAGTGATCAAGGTATACAGAGGATACCATGCAGAGGTCAAACCCCAGTGTACTGCTTCAGTGGAAACACTTTTGTTCAACAATCACCCACATTCAGGTACAGATTTCTAAAACACAAATGGTTTGTATTCTATTAACTACAGATAGAAGATACCTGTATATCTAGCTTACTCTGTCCAAGTATGAACCTGCTCCAATATTGCTGGCTTCTGTCTACATTTGCTCTAAGACAGGCACTGCATTCACAGTCTTCAGGAGTCTGCATTGTCTCTCTTTGGAGGGGAGAGGGATTAGAAAGGAAAGAAGAATTATCTGTAAATAAGACAAAAGTTAAAGCATAAACTCTATGCATTAACAAAACTGTTAAAAGCTCAAGGAAGAATATACCAAATTGGTATTATTTTTTATTTTGGTAAATACAGAGTCCCACCCTTATCCCCTCCTTTTTCTTTAAGAGAATATATATTTGTTCAAATGGGTTGCAATGGCATCACTTTCAACTGCTTTACTTCTAATGTACTTTGATCAATTTTCATATTGAAAAATAGCAATAGATCCATGTTGTGTAAATTATCATTTTAGCTGTTGGTAGGGTTAGTGGCTTAAGAATATGATATGGCATTAGATATCTATTTTTAAATCCATGACTCCTTTCTTACACATGGTTTAAACCACCAGAACCTCTGGCTGAATGATTATCTGTTGTCCTTATTGATAAGATCCATCAAATGTCAGACTGTGTGCTGTTACAGAAAAACATTGATTTTTCAGACAATAAACTCAACCTGATTTTTTCTCTTTTTCAAAAGGTGGAAAAGCCAAAGCTAGAGGAAGATTGATTCATATCAAGTGCTAAGGTAATCTCATCTGAACTAAATCCCAACCTTGGAACAAAGGATGCACTTTGGTTTATCATCTGGGAGATATAAGACTTCCCCTTTTGTGTCATTGTCATATTCCTGAGAACTTTCTCTGGACATTGAAAGAATAGCAAGACAACTACTCTAAAAGGTATTTAAAGAATCAAAGGCCTAACAAAAATCTCAATAATTGTCAAATAAAGTTACAACAGCATTTAATTGACTCCAATTAACAGAGAAGAATTTTGAAGTTTAATGTATTTCAAGTTCATGGATCCGATAAAAATAGGACAGTGATATATTCATGATACATATCGCAAGGTGGACAGAGAATGTTGGGTCTCCATCAATATCCTGAAATATACTGTAGATATATATTTCCCAAAATTAAGTTGTATTAGCTATTAACATATTGGGAGATACTGCATTCGACAAGTGTGGTCAACAACAGAGAATCTCAATATGTACCTTTTCTTGGTGCTCAGTCTCCACACCCTGTGGGTGGCAGTCTCTATAGCAATGCAGCATGGACACTATGACATGTGTAAGACACAGACCAAGTCAGATGAAGGCATTGTATGGGAATATATGGCTTGTCAGCCAGAATCTAGAGACATGACACCATATCTGAAAGTAAAGCTGGATCCTCCAAACAGCACCTGTGGAGACCCTCCAGAACCCTTCTGTGCTATGGTAAGCAACTTTATCCATTGAATATATTTCAGACAAACATTAGACCAAATATTGATTTCAGTGTTTGTAGCCAATTGTTTTAATGATCTATACATGATTTTATTCATAGTCATATATTTTGTAAAGTTGAAAAAAAATACCAGTCCATCCAGTTCAACCTTTTGTCTAGCTTCATTGTTTGGCCACGTATCTTCTTTAGAGACCTTAGGTTAAATAGTTTCCTCTCAATGCTAGAATAACAATTCAAAGATTTGTATATTGCAGTCATATACTCTCTTAAGCTTCTCTTCTCCAGGGAGAATAAGTTTATTGTTTGTAGTCAATCCTCAAGGTCCTCCAGCCCTCTTATTAGCTATGCTGCTCTTCTTTTGCGCTTCCGGTTAAAACTCGGATCGGTGACCAGAACTGGACGGCATATTGAAGATGTGGCTGAACCAGAGTTTGTAAAGTTGTAGAATTACAGTTTCATCTCTTGAGAAAATACCCTTTGTAATGCATGCTAATACTCTACTATCATTGTTTGTTGCAGTTAGGCATTGTATGCCATTTTTTGTCTGTCTCCTATAGGACCCCCAGATCCTTTTCCATCTTCAATTCTCCCAGAGGTTCTCCCCCTGGCATGTAACTTGCATTTATATTCTTCACTCCCAAGTGCATTACTTTAAGATTTTCAATATTATACCTCATCTGGCATATAGCTGCCCCCCCCCCCCTCTGTTCTGACTAGGTCTTTTCGTAAAGTTGCCATATTCTGTTGTGAATTTACTGCTTAGCTTTGTATCATCAGCAAACACTAGGATTGAACTATTCATACCTCTGTATCATTTATGAACATAGTAATCACAATTGGTCCCAGGACAGAGCCCTAGGGTACCCCGCTTTCCACTCTCGGATATTCAGAAAATACGCCATTAATCACTACCCTCTGAATTTGCTCCTGCAACTAGTTTTCTATACAGGTACATACAATATTATCATTGCCAAAAGACCTTAATTTGTAAATTAAGTATTTATGGGGCATTGTATCAAATGCCTGAGTGAAATCTAGGTATACTACATCCACAGAATGTTGGCTTAAATGTTTGCAAAATGCTTGTTTATTCAAGAATGTTAGCCTAAATCTGCAATTCAGGCAAAAAAAATAAATAAATATACATTTTAGGTACAAATACAAAAACCCTTTTTCATACTGATTTGCAGTTTTGTCCTGACAAATAGACTGCATAGCCAAGTTGGGGATCTACAGTAATTTCTATTTACAGCAGTTTAGCAGTACAACTAGGGCACTCCAGACTGTGAGTAGACAACAAAGGTGCAGCAGCAGAACTGCAACCCCCTATTTTAACAAATCCACAATGATTACCAACAGATTTGTGCAATATTCGCTGTTAGAATTATTAAGCAAATCAACTGAACCTAGATGAATTGTATGGTACAAACATAAAAATGCACATTTTTCCATTGCATTGCAGACTTTTCTAACCTTAAGACACTTAAAAAGAGAAATATCCATTTCCTGGTTAGTCATTGATATTCACAAAGTGTTTGTAGCCATTTAAGATTATTGATCAGTTGCAAGTTTTTGTAAATGCTGAGGGTAAAGTTAAATGTACATGGATTAACAGTGTGAAGCACTTTGTCAGTAAAAATACCAGTTTTAGTCTTCCTTGCCCCTTGTTCTCTTTCATCGGTCATAGAAAGATGTCAGTGCTAGAATATCTTAAAGCCCAACTGTTTAAATGTTTTAATAGAGTTGCGAAAAACAGGAGATGTGAAATGTTCTTCAATGGGGACTACAATAAAGATCTGTCAACGGTTGTTAACTATCCTCATTCTATCCAAAACAAAATTTAAAAAAATTATTTGATATGTATGAGTTTTAATGCATGAGTTCCCCGAAAGAAAGAGTTTTGGTGTTTTAGCAAGGCAGCATCTGCAGAGAATGACGCTGTTGGACAGGACTTATGAATTCTTCACTTTAATATGAACTGAGTGTTGTCCAACATATCATTATAAGTGCACCCTAGTAAATGTGATCTCAAAATTTGGATGACTTTAGATTTGGACCGAAAGTCAGATGCCTTAAGCATTTTTGGCACTTTAGCTTCCAAAATGACTTCTGTCAGAAAGGGAACAAAGGCCATTTTTGCCTTAAATCTGTTTTTGCTGTTGCCTTAAACTCCTTAGTTTGGCATCCTACTACCTCCAGGTTTTTGGGGGCCAGGTATGGCTCTACTTTATTCCCAATAGTTAGTAATCAGATATAATTTGAGCATGTTTACTTCTGATGCTGGAACACCCTATTTGCTGCCTCTTACAAGCAGAAAGCCTGATGGTAAAAATGTCAGTACTCAGATATGTATCACAGCCACCCATCAGTTCAAACCTGCCTTGGAAGTTTGAATATGATTGATGATGTACAGGTAGAGAATATTGCCCTCCTACTGAGCCAGATTTTACTTGCTTCCTGAAATGGCTTTGTAAATGTTCAGGAAACTGATGACTGCACACTGTCATACATGAAGACCAATGTCTATAGGTGAATATCTAGTACACAAGGCCCACATGCTTTGTGTTGTACCTCTGCAGAGAGACTGATGTTTCCACAGAAAGCAAGGGCCCTTCTATGCAGCATGCTGGCAAGAAACAGGCCATTCTGTTCAGATTTTGGTTGCTTTCTAAAAAAAAAAAATAATAAACATTACAACCATTTAGTTTAAATAAGCTTTAAAAAGAGAAATAGTTTGTTTTTTTTCATTGCAAAACTTATGTATTTATGTGAGTGTGCAGGCAGTAATGCAAATGTGTTTTAAACTATTTATTAAGAAATATCTTAGTGGTTAATCATTTATAAAAGGGTTGGCTTTGGGTTGTAGAAATATCACATGCACAGTGATCCTAGGTTATTACAGTAGTTTTGCAGAGAGGTAATGCAGAAAGAAATGGAAGTTTCATTATAAGGGAGTTTCACAGTCTACCTCTTATAAAGAGATCAGAGTGAATAATCGACATTTTCTCTACAGCTTTCATTAAAAATGTATCGGCAGCATTATGGATTGGGATCTATAAACCAGGCGTTTATCAGTAGATAGTGTAATGAGTCTTTGTAATGTGACAGGAGAAGATCCTTCATGAGATTGCTACAATGTATATAAACAGGCGCGTTATCAGCCGATCAGTTTCCTGACACCTTCATCAGGATCTCATGTCCCCAAGGCAGATTATGCTGGCCAGATAAAGTCTGTACATTGTCATCTGCTAATCAATACTGTGTGACACTTTGAGAGCAGAGCCTTTGCAGAATAAATTCATCTATGGGACTAGGTCTGTTTTTTTCTACCTGCAGTTCATTGAATGAATTTGATCATTCCTGGCGTACAACAATTAGGACAAACAATAAAAACAGGTGGAATGTAAAATTATTTTAGTTGTGTTTTGCTATCATCTATTTAACAGATTTTTACTTTTATCCTGGGTTCACACCGGTGCGACTTGTCATGGGAGTTGATAGTTTCAAATCCCATGACAAGTCACACCCCATTGTCCACAATGGAAATGTTCAAACTGGTGAGACTCCAACTCCGTCAGAGTCGCACTGATTTTGCAAGTAGTTCCTGCACTACTTTTTGCAATTTCAGGTGCGACTTGCATAGACATCTGTGCATGACGTCACACATATGTCTTTCAAGTCACACTGAAGTCGACTTCAAGTGAACAGGGGCTTAAAGCTTAATTCCAAGCAAACAGCTAAATGCACATTTGAAACATTTGTGTGGGAGCAATTTACCTGTCAGAGGATTTCTATTTTTGTTGAGACCTGAGATTTTCTTGGCCCTGCCAGAGAGCAGAGCCAGGTTGGTGAGTTAACTTTTCTCTACTGTAGATAAGCAATACAACCAAACCAACTCCTTGCCCTCAACCTATAATTAATTAGTATGGATGAGGTAATATAAGATCTTCTAATGGTTACAGACCTCTTTTCAACAATCCTGAATATATCCTCCTTGTTTATGGGTTTTTGTTTCACAGAGAGAAAATAGCAACCTATAGAAAAAAAAAATCAATAAAAAATTAAGTCAACAGTAGCAATCCAATTCCTCAAAAATAAAAAGGGAAAACAAATACAAAGGGCAATAATTGAACTCAAATACCCTAAATACAGCCCTCTAATTTAAAAAAAAGTTATTTTTGTTCAGTTAAGCAACTCAATGAACAAAATAGAGAATTCTTCTTCTGAAACATTTTGTCAACACCAAAATCAAAATCACTCTGCCCGTTCCTATTCTGCAGTAATGGTGTAGCAGAATGCTAAGACACCCTTCTGCTGTTTTCTCTTGCCAGAATGTTCATTGTCAGCACATGCATGTAGCCCTTTTTTTGGGGCGAGGTATGAAAAATGTCTCCCTCGAATAGGATATTGTGCTGAACCTGTAGAACCAGAACCTTCATTGAGCTGAAGAGTGGGTTTGATAATAAAGTTGGTAGTTCTTCCACCCAGGACAGAGCCTCTGTGAACAAAGAGGATTCCCTACCGTGGAAATTCATCAGTAATCTGAACAAAGTAATTGAGAGCAAAAGAACAACTGCAATCAACATGTACCATTAACTGTAAGTATATAGAAGCACACTAGTATAGAAATAATACAAGATTTATGTAAGAAGAGATTATTACCAGTACATGCATCCAATGTACAAGTAGACATTATCAGCAAAGGGCCTGATAGAAGTCTAAGTAGAATTGTGCACATATGTGTAATATTATATATATATTTTATGTTAATGTTGATAGAGATACCTTCAGATGACTGTTGTAGCAAAGTCCATTTGCAGGGCCCCTGAGAATGATGCAGCATCTGTATTTGTGTTAGACAAGATCTGTGGTCATGGGAGATCCTTCAACGATTGTCCAACAAGCCTGAAATGGAACTTCTGACAACAGAAACTGTGGTGTGGCATTGGAACTGTGGCACTGGAACCTAGAGTTAGCCTATCTACTCTGCACTTTAGTCCTCCCCCAATAGTTTCTAATCTCACTTCAGCCGAATCTCTAAACCCATGATCCCAGTGTAGCCATTGAAGCCTATCCTGGCTCTAGCCTATGTTGTTTATCTTGTTATTATTTTAGCCCTAAGCTAAAACTAGTTATATAATCCCAAGCCAGAAAGGATGGGGCTAACTAGAATGACAGGAGCTGCATATAAATGATATTGCAATAAACAAATTCACCTACCAATATACTGGAATGTGACCACTACACATACAGTAGCACAGACCTAGCTTTTTGGCACTGTGCAGGTGAAATAATAACAAAGACAAGGACAGAGACACTCTGTGTGTCATGAGGATTTAAATATACACTCAGCAGCTGCAATTAAACTATCAGATCAAATGAATACTTTCATGATACGATCTTCTAGTCCAGGATCTAGCAAAATGGACAGCAGATGTGGCTGAGAGTTTTTCTCTCTACACTTCCTCCTTCTGGGATCTCAGAGCCAACACATCAGGGGCAGAGGGTAGAGGGCAGCAGATCCCTACATGTGCATGTAGCATACTTCATTGGCTTCTAGTATTTCCACTACCTTTCTCTCAGTCCTGCAAAAATAACGGGAATCAGATTTATTGCTGCAGCTACATTTTACCTTTGCTTGTTTTCAACTTTATCAATCTACACAGACTGCAATTACATCTGTAACAGAAATGACTTTTTACATTACAATATAGAGCACAATGGTGTGAAATATCCCATATCATACACTATATTGTCAAAAGTATTGGGACACCCCTCCAAATGATTGGATTTAGGTATTCCAATCACCTCCATGGCCACAGGTGAATACAATCAAGCACCTAGGCATGCAGACTGCTTCTACAAACAATTGTGAAAGAATGGGTTGCTCTCAGGAACTCAGTAAATTCAAGCGTGGTACCATGATAGGTTGCCACCTGTGCAAGTCCATCCGTGAAATTTCCTTTCTACTAAATATTCCACGGTCAACTGTTAGTGGTATTATAACAAAGGGAAGGAACTGGGAACAACAGCAACTCAGCCACGAAATGGTATGCCATGTAAAATTACAGAGCGGGGACAGCGCATGCTGAAGCATACAGAGCACAGAAGTCGCAAACTCTACAGATTAAGTAGCTAAAGACCTCCAAATTTAATGTGGCCTTCATATTAGCACAACAACAGTGCATTGAGAACTTCACTTCATGCATCCAAGCCTTACATCACCAAGTGCAATACCAAGTGTCGGATGCAATGGGGTAAAGCACTCCACCACTGGACTCTAGAGCAGTGGAGATATGTTTTCTGGAGTAATTAATCATGCTTCTCCGTCTGGCAATCTGATGGATGTTGCTGGGTTTGACCGTTGCCAGGAGAACGGTAATTGCTTGACTGCATTGTGCCAAGTGTAAAGTTTGGTAGAGGGGTGATTATGGTATGGGGTTGTTTTTCAGGGGTTGGGTTTGGCCCCTTAGTTCCAGTGAAGGGAACTCTTAAGGCATCAGCATGCCAAGACATTTTGGACAATTTCATGGTTCCAACTTTGTGGGAAGTGTGGGGATGCACAAAGCAAAGTCCATAAAGACATGGATGAGTGAGTATGGGTGTAGGAACTTGACTGGCCTGCACAAAGTCCTGACCTCCAATTGAACCACCTTTGGGATGAATTAGAGCGGAGACTGAGAGTCAGGCCTTCTCGTCCGACCTCACAAATGTGCTTCTGGAAGAATGGCCAAATCTTCCCATAGACACACTCCTAAACCTTGGGGACAGCCTTCTCAGAAGAGTTGAAGCTGTTATAGCTGCAAAGGATGGGCCATTAAAGTCCATTTGCATGTAAAGGCATAAAATACTTTTGGCAATATAGTGTAAGTCATATCTATTTAGAATGAAATAAGGACTCCTCTTATTTAAAGTTTTCCAGTTTAACTGCAATGGGATATAGTGGGCTTGTTGTGAAGATATTGGTCCTTTATCCTCATCCCCATATTTTGCCTTTGATCACAGCACACTGGCAGTCTTCTTATAACCTTCTATGGTGTTTTAGCAGAGTTCACGTTTAACTATTTAGTAATTATTTTAATAATGAATACTTAACTATTAAGTAATTTTTACTTTTCGTCAATTGTAAGCCCCAGCAACATTGTTTTTTGCATTGCTTGCCCTTGCCACCCTTGAACCAAAGTTTAAAGTTCTAGCAGCGGTGGCAAGGGTTAACCATCTTACAGCCTCATCAGAAACGCAGTCTGCATTCATTCACACATCGCTGGGGCTCTGCCTGTAAGATGCAGGTGCCAATTTTCTCTCCAGACATAGTGTGGATACGCTTGGTTAAAGAGCACTCCTGTATTACAGCTGCTAACTCTGCGCTATTCATCACTCTAACATCTGTACATTGTGTGTTGAGGAGTAATGAGGCATCCACACTGAGATAACTGGAAGCTAAAGTGCCACTTTCTGGATGCTTTGTCTTTTGTTCAGTAGCTGTTAGTGTTTAGGTGCCTGCAGGCATCTATTACACATGTTTATGTGTATTTTAGGAAGCTGGAGATCTTCTGCACAGTACAGGGATTTTCTGTTTATTGCCAATCTGTGCCATACAATGCATGCCCTTTATTATTGAATTTCATCTCGTGCTGCTGATGTCTTAGCAGCAGGTGAGGATTTTAATTTGGGAAGAAAGTAGAATGCAACAGAGGTTTATTTTCAATGATACCTATTTCCATAGAAACCATAGCTCCCAACTGTCCCTCATTTGGAGGGATTGTCCCTCTGATCTATTTCTGGTCTATTGAATACAGCTCTATAAAAAAATTCAATTTAACTGGAGAAAATTATTGTTGTATTTGTTGTTATTTATTTTAACCCAATATGAAGAAAAATGATTGAAAAGAAGTGCAGTTTGGCTTTAACTGATCATATATTTGATGTATTAATTTTTCATGGACTGTGTAACTGGGGCGAGGTAGGGTCTGTCCCTTACTCCAAACATTATGCTAAAACATGTCTCTCTTTGTCATCTCAGTTTAGAGGCACAAAGAAACAGCTTCCTAGCAAAACGATTTGGAATAACATGTTTATTATGTAAAATCTGGTTAAACTAAAGTATTAAAGTATTGTAGCTGCTAACTTTAAAAAAATCAGCCAAGAAGTCCAGCATTTTCTTCCTTTCAACCCTACAAGTTCTTACTTTTTTCAGGAGATGGCTGTGACTTCTCGATCACTTACAGATTGATCACGGTAGTCATCCTACTGAGCATGCAAAAGTGCAAAAAAAACCTATTGATCATTTTAGAAAACCAGAGTTGTCTGGTACAAACTTCCTTTGTTATCTCAAGAAGCCTAATTAGCCCTCCCAGTTCTCATTTTACGACCAAAAAAAATAGTTTTTAGGTTGTGAAAAACAGAATAATGGGATGATTTGAGTAGTTTTGCAACAATGGACATTCATGTTCTTGTCCAAGCACAGAACACCTTATAATCTTTCAAAAGAACAGAAGACATTTAGTGAATGGAAGGGCTGCAGAGTGAGAGACTAACTGTGCTCAAGCCCCAATTTTTTCAGCAGGTAAGTTTGGATTTTGCATCATGTCAGAGGGTGCATGAATCCATTATTTTGCAGGAAAGAAGCAGCAGCCATGACACATTATTAGAGGTATGTCCCTGACTCTACAGCAGCTTGTAATCCATGTAAGTTCAGTTTAACTCTCTTAATTGTGGCTAGTCAATAATATTACACACATTCAGTTATTACATATAAAATGTATGTACTGTATCTTTGTAGAAAGACAGTTGGTTACAGTGGTGATGGGTTACAGCTGAATTAAGAAGTAGCAATTTCTGCATCAAGCAGTTGACTTACTAAGGTTAATGATTGCAAACATGCCATACCTGTTAAGTGGCAAATCAATGGTCAGTGATACAATTTACAGATCCATCAATGAGTCCAATCAGACCACTGTACCAGCTCTTCTTTCATAACACTTTAAGCAATGAGCTATCAATCTGAGCATGCTGTTTCTAATACCTAATTTGGAAACATTCCTGAAGCTGGACATCATACTGTTGCTAACTTGCATTGTGTATTTGTACTCAGCTAAGGTTTCAGATCAGGTCACTACAAAATAGGCTGTGAATTACACTGTTTGTTGCTGGTCTCAAATTAAACCCTTCACTGACCTTTCATAGAAAAGAGAAGCAAAGCCTCACACTGTTGATCCCTGGATTTCTTTACGTATTCACTACATGCCGTACAGATAGTAAATATCCACCCAGTGATCTCAAATAATAGATTTTCTGAGATTCACTCATCACTGCTTTCTTGCACTCCACTGAAGGCATGTGTGATATAGAAATTATCATTGTATGGCTTCTAGCATTAACTCTGATGACTTCTACCATCCACTTATAAACAAGCAAAACATTTTTAACTTTTATTGAATTTATTATTTTAAAGTCTAATTTTCCTTGCACATGATTGGGTATGCTTTGCAAAGTTAAATGTTACCACATTCACTTAGCTCTCAGAAAAATTCACTTACAAACTGCAACTTCCCTTGCAAAGTGAACAGCCAATTTGACTTTAGTAAATCAGCCCCACTTACTCAACTTGGCAAAACAAACAACATAAAACTATTTTTTATATTTATTTAAATAAACTTATGCTTTAAAGCAGGCATGCTCAACCTATAGTCCACGGACCACATGGGGGCCTGAGAGCCTTTTAATGTTGCCCTCAAACTCAAATCAGGGAAGTGCATGCCCAGATCAGCAATCCATTAATCGCAATCTGGGCTTGCCAACCTGCTATCCCAGAGCATCAGAGTGCATCATGCAGGTGCCAACAGCAGAGGAGGCAGGCTGCAGTAGGAGCACAAGCTGCATACATCAATACTTCCTCTGTAGTGCTGGCACCTGCCCCAGGCAGAGTGATACTAAGTATATTTAGCCAGGGACCTTTCCAGCAGCCTGGAGATGGATATTGATGCCAGCAGAAGCTGAAAAAGGAAAACAAGGGCAGTGTATTAAACAACTGACTGAGCCTCCCTTCGCCACTTTGCTACTCCGGAGTGGCGGGGATACACCAAGAGCGCCGCATAGGACTATCAGCTTCAGACTATAATCTGCCAAGACATGCTTTTAATCTTTAACTCTTGTGACTGCATTTTTTCATTACATTTGCCTGCTTTTTAAACAATCTACACTTAGAGTGGCGCCGCTATCTCTCTTTTCTATCTGTTCACAGGCGTATCTACAAGCTCTTACAGCTGGCTGCCTCCTCCTACAAGTCTATACATCTATACGCCCTCCATGTAAGATTGACTTGGATGACATTCCCACATGGACCTCCTACTACTATATCCACCCACGGTCCACCCCCTATCATTAACTAGGTAGATGCTCTAGCGCCCCCAAACTACCTCTATATTAAACAACACCTACACTGCACTTTTACAAATGGCATATTAGCACCTATAAAAGAGTTAACACCTGTATAGGCTGCTTTCACACTGATTCCAGATGCACAAGTTTTGGTGCATTTTCATAAAGTGCAAGATATAACAGAAATGTATGGCAAAGCTAACCCGCAGGAAACGGCAGCACATTAGTGTGAAAGCAGCCCTATAGGGGGCTCAGGACAATAAGGGCTTGTTTAGATTTGTGTTTTGGGGCATTTAAATCCCATAGATGAGATGTGTTTTTACCACACACCCCCAACCACTGATGTAGAATCAGGGGTCACAATGGTGACTCCACCTCATGGTCCAGGAGACCTCCCTGTCGCATTCTGTTTTACAGTTGGACAGAAGGGTCAGAGGGGTGGCATATACAGGAACATATCCCATCCATTTTCTTCCTGCAACTGCTGAAAGCCAACTTCTCCTCCTCTTCCTCCCACCAGCATTCAGTGGCTTCAGGAGGAAAATGTTCATTATGGTATTAAAAAGAAAAACATTCTAAATTCTGAACCACTTCATTTCATTGTGGCCCATGACTGGTTACTAAACAATTTAAGTAGCCCTTGCTCTTCAAACGGTTGAGCACCCCTGCTTTAATGTGTGGGTCTGTCTTTTAATTTATGGATTGCTACCTTCCTGCAATCTCTAAGATATCTGATGTTTTGCATACTCCTTCTAAGCTTTGCATAGTTACATGGAATCTTTCAGTGAGATTTTCTTCCATCTATTTTCAGAATAATTGTGTCAGTTTTGTCACAATAAATGTGTAGAGCATCTATTATGAATCTTCCCTGTCAAACTCATCAGTGTGTAAAAGTGGGAAAAGATTGTTGATTGTATAAGTACATTGGCAGGGATTGGCAACCTGTGGGCTTCTTGAAAAAAATAACATCGTAATATTTTAGCAGAGAGGCCACGATGTTTGTTTTGTGTTTTTGCAAACTGAGAAGCCCCTAATGCATTTGTCGGACCCCTGGAGAATGGTCGTAATGTAACTAATCTGCCATATATCTCTCTCAGATATAAACTAATCTGAGCGTGACATCCGAGACAGCTGGATATTCAATTACCAGTAATGACACTGTTCTGTAAGAGCAGGAGATGCATTCTCTCCCTATGCTGACACGTTGTCACTTTGTATTATATTAGCAGTCATGATACTGGCTGAAAAATGACATTCCTACTTTATGAGATACATATATTTTAGTAACACATAGTCTAAATGAAATTAAAAATAGAAAATATTCAGATATTGAATAAATGAATGATTGAATCAGTCCAGCACCTGTTGTAATTAGGGAATTCACATATATCTGTCAAACAGAAGCAGAAACTAGCAGAAACTTAGTGTCACCATATAAGCCTTCTTATGCAAGAGGTTTTAGTTAAAGTTGGTTTAAAAGAAACCCATACTGAGGGATATGGAGACTACAATTGCTGATCTCCTTAAAAAAAATATTTCTGTCTTTTGATTTCAGTATCCAGACACTGATCTGAGGCAAGTGTACAGAGTCAGAAGTCAGAGATCTTAATTTACACTTCCATCAGGCCATTGGGGTTGATTTATCAAAGGCAAATAGGCTGTCCTCTTTTAACGGGAATTTTTCCTTACCTTGCTAAATGCGGTGAAATTTCACTTCTTAAAGAATACCCAATCACGTGTAAGGAAAATTAAAACAAAAACAGTCTTTTTGCTTACACTTGATTAGACGAGGGAGGTCAGCAATATGGTCAGGAATATGCCCTTGCAAAGTGAACACCCTATTTGCCTTTAGTAAATCGACCTAATTGTCTCAGAAACTACTGTTGCCATTGGATCAACATTACAACCAAAAACCAACCAAAACAGTAGATTCTGCTAAAACAGTAGATTGGTCTTTGTGCTAGTTATACCTGGATGATTAGTGTTAGTGTTATAGATAGAAATAGGGTAAGTTGCAGAATGAGGCACAGCATAAGAGTTTTAGGGTTACAGAAAGCTATAAAGCTGTAAAGGGGCTTAAGGAAGACCACAATTCTCAGTAATGACAGCTTACATGCTACAGAGAGCATTAGCGTTAGGTTTAAAGAGACTGTTAGAGATACAGAGAGGGATATTATAAGAGGGACTCAGGTAGGATATCTTTTTTATGATTAGCAGTCTATACATGTTAAAGAGAGAGTGAGGCTAAGAATATAGGAAGGATTAGTGTTCATGCAACAGTAAGGGACAGAGTAAGAGTTAACATTGGGGTTATTAGGGGAGTATGGAATGATGTTCAGTAGTGGCAGCCTACAAGTTACCAACATGGTTATTGTTAGGTTAAAAGGGTTACAGAGGGGGATATTGTAAGAGGGACATTACTTCAGGCTCTGCACATGGTATGGCCACTGTATGGCCATGTGCATATGAATCCTTTGGGTTACAGGGACGGGCTTAGGGTAGAGTACCTCTCTTAGCAACAGCATCTAAAACATGTTTCAGGGAGGGATAATGTGGGGTTAGTAAGAAGGTATAGAAAGCCATTTTGAAAGTGGGGCTCGCAGTTTGGCATCACTCTCAGCAATGGCAACAATAGATTGCCGTTACTGACCTCTCCAGATATGGGCAGATTGTTTAGTTATTTACAGTGAACAGGCAGGACCTGGGTCACGAAACAAGCATATTTTATATATTAATGAGTTTTGCGGTAATGCACTAGGCTGGTGCGCTTCCCTCTTGCACTTATTTTATAGTACCAGATTTCACTGAATTGAAGAGGGCAGCAAGACCTTACAGTGCTTACGATGGTGCTCATCATTGGTGGAGACCTCCAGTTGTAGTTACTGGCAAAATTGAAGATCTGTCCGCTCTGAGCCTCAGGAGGACTTGAATGTCTGGAGGGTCTCCTTACTTGTAGCACTGACTTTGATTTCATTTGTTGGGGTCTGGATCATGTCTAAACAGAACCCAAAGATCATCACTAGTGACAACAATGGAATACGCCTGTGCAATGTACATCAGCAGATCTGCTTTTAATCTCTATTCAAATGTGTTGACAAAGTGGAAATGCAGGAGAACAATTGGAAGACAGGAACAGATCATTGCCACACTATTTCAGAGCACTCCTGAACAAAAACCTTCAAAGGCAGGATCACCAAGTATTATTTTAATAAAAGCTGCTGTTTTAAAAATATGAAAAGTGACTTTTGAAATGACTATTAAAGCTTAAATATTATAAAGCTTTATGTTTGGTGATTGGGATTATGCATACTTTAAAGTAAATTGGGTCAGTCAATGCATTAGGTGAAAGATACTCAATGGTACTCTTCACAGAAAAATACGCTCTCCTTTGGTCTGTTCTGTATAAACAAATAAAAAGCTTGACTGGCAATGTACCTTTGCCATAACCTTCCCTTCATTAGAAGAGAGACAGTTCTCAAGTGCTGTATAAAATAATGTATGTAACATTATGTCAATATAGCTACAGTATGCATACAAATTACCTTAAAGTACACTTCTCCAAGCTTTATGTGTGATAACCACATTAATTAACTGAAGTAAACTCTTACTGTGAAAATAATATGTATTTTCAAATTGAACACTGGTTATCGCAGCAGCGACAGAGAAACGGCCAATGTTGACATATAATACATCTTGTGGTTCCCCAAATGATTCAGTATTTTTATCATTGAGCTTTATTTATATTGCAATACAACTCATGACATTGGTCAAAGGAAATTGATAGATGATACTCTGATATATTTAGTAGTTTCAGAAACCTTCTCCTGTTAATTATACTTGACAGCAAAAAGAGATACTAGGGCATGCTGACTTTTGTTTTTGTCATTTCATAGAATTAAAAGCCTGATGTTTTCATCTATTGTTTGTGCCACTAGGACATCAATATTCAAAACATTTGCTAGCTGTCTTAGATAAAGTTTAATGCAGTTGTTGCACAGTGTAGTTATCAGAATTAATAAATAGGTGCATAGATTGTTGCGTCGCGTTACTTTCACTCTGAGAACAATTGCCATCTCATCCATGAAATTCATTCTTTCACTGTCACTAGACCCTGGAAAGGTTTATGTATGTAAATGAAGGCAGGGTCAATTTATCATAGGGCAAGCTAGACAGATACTGATAGGTGTCTATGTTAAAGTACCCACAGCCAGACCTTTCACTTCTCCAAATGAGCAGCAGACATTGGGGCCAGTTGGGTGCCTACACATTGGTGTTCAGCAGATATACCATGTATAAGGTTCCCCCTGCTCAGAACTCAGAAGCAGCTGTAACCAGCTAGAGTATAGAAAGTAGTGATGGGAGCTGGTGTGCTTACCTCTAGCCTTGCCCAGCCATTGACACATTCGAGTTCTGGAGGGTAGTATGTTTATACAAAGTTTTTATGCGGAATAGTAGCAATGTAAAGGCAGGGGATGTATATAATTCCACCGAGTTCTGTTCCCACCTCCAGCAGCATGTGTGTTAGTCCTGCAGCATACAAATGTGCCATGGCCACCAGATCATTCCACACCAAACTGTAGATAAAGTAAACCTGTCATGGGAGAAATATGGATGATGTAGCTTTGCCATTGATAAGCACTGTATCTTAAAATGATACTTGCTGGGTTGTCATACTGAACCTTTTTCTTTAGTAATATGAATTGCCTAATTAAAAGATGCATGTCCATAGGAACTTCTGACTTTCTGATCTGCAGATTTGTGTAAGTTCTGTGGCACAGAACATATACAAAAATAACGCAATCCAAGATCCTTTTTATTAATATGACACATAACAACAGGAAGACAAAAGACAATCAACACATTTCAGGACAAAAATTCCTCTTCTCCAGGGCTTGAACAATGTTACAACAGGGTGTCTATTGGACGGACTCAAAACAAAATTGACAATGGAAATCACTTGCTTTCACATCACCCATTCTTTATCTTGTTAGAGATTTATATCCAGTGGTTATTGCTTTGTCTGCAGTCAGCACCTTTTTGCAACATTATTAAAATCTTGATGAAGGGGGATTTTTGGCCTTTGAAACGCATCTGTTTTCTTTAGCCTCCCTGTTGTTATGCGTGATATTAACAAAAAAAGGATCTTAGACTCTTGAGATGATGAATTGGCGCTTTCCTTTTCATTTATATGTGAACTTCACAATTTGAATGATCCCTATATCTGTGAGGGCCTTCAGCTTTGTGGAGATCTACCAAAGCCAAGACATTAGCCTAATTAACAATTTCTCATTGAAGCTTAAGGATTTGGTTCCAGTGCCTAATTCCCATCTTTCTGTGGACAAAAAGTATTAAAGCCAGGGTCAGCATAACATCTAGGCAACTAGCATTTATTAAAGGAGGTCAGCAATGGCATCTCCTTTATTTCTCTCATGACAGTTTTTTTTATAAACCCTGCTTTAGAGGCCATTCACACTTTTGCGTGTTTGTTTTAGTCCATGTTTACACGTGTTATAGATTGCTTTAACATGTTACATAACAATGCACAGTGTATGTAGTATGTACTATAAAAGTATAGGCCCATTCATTTTTATGGCACCTCAGCACACATAAATGCTCAAAGCAAATGCACTTGACCCTTCATAACAAAACACCTTACCTGGAGAAAAAATAAGTCACATGACTTTTTTGGTTAGTGGGTGTGCATGTGGGGGGCCCAGTGAAAATAAATAGCCCTGTTTAAAGCACTGTCACAAAAACAAAAACGTTCATCAATGCACTCACAATGCAAATGGGCTCTTAAGCTTTTAACATATCAACAAGATGGCACTTATCACCTCTTGCTGTGCTGTAACAGTTCATATGCATGTAAATCACAAGTGCAATACTGATAAATCGACATCTTATGCAAATCAATCCTTAATTCATTATTCATGAAAAGATCTCTTATCCATGGTTAGGAGCTAAATTTTCATTTCAGTGCAATTCAACCAACTCACTCATACAACATCTTGGGCAAATTGGGGAATCTTCTGAGATATTGCCAAGTATTCTTGCTGAGTATACCTGTATTTCTGACTAACATATGCTATATGTATTATTCAACCTGTTTTTTTTTAAGAAAACAATGCTGAGGTGAACTGCCTTCTGTCATCAGTATGACTATTTTGTGTCTTAATGTTGGTGTCAAGCTATAGGTTTATGCAAAGCAGCATGCATTTAAAGCTTTCTTTTTTCTGTGGTATGTTCCATTCATGATGCATGTAGGTAGACGTTAGTAGTGCACCTATACATATACCTTAACTGAAGTGTCTGCTTTTTATTCTTGTTGTTTAATTGTTTATTTTAAAACATTTATATAGGATTTTAAAAATAATTTACAACAGTGGTCTCCAAACTGCTGCCCATGGTCTGGATGCGGCTCTTTGTTTGCCTTTATCTAGCCCTTGGGACACTATTCCTCCCACTGATGCAAGGAGCTATTCTATTCTATGACATCAACAATGGGGCAGTGGTATTTCTACTGACATGAACAATGGAACATAATTCCTCCTATTCATATAAATAATAGTTGGTGTTATTTTCCAGCAACTATAGGGCACTATTCCTCCCACTAATACTAATAGTGGGGCACTATTCTTCCTACTGTCCAGAGGTGCTATGTACTTTTTTTACTCCTACTGACCACCAAGCCTGAAACATTGTTTAGTCCCACTAATTCTGTGGCATTTTCTGCTCCCAATGGCCAAAGTCTTGTCCCCCTAAAGTCTAAAGGACATTAAACCAGCCCTTTGTTGAAAAAGTTTGACGACCCCTGATCTACAGAATATAAACAATATATTGGAAGATTACAGTAAAGCAGCAAAATAAGCAGAAAAACCCTGCAAGTAGGTACTAGTATACCAGGACAAATACATATAAATGGTCCAGTACTTCACTACAATTAATATGACTATAAAGATCTTATATTAAATTTAAGTTTTTAAGTGCATTTAACATATATTTCAGATCTGTTTAAGATGGTTTGAAGATAATTCAAAATTCATTAACTGGTGCATTTGATCTGCTTCTGCCTTGCTTTTACCTCCTTCTGACTTGTAGTTGATCTCATTCTGACTTGCAGTCAACATCCTTCTGCTTAAAACTTGTTTCTTAAAGTTGTTTTTTTGATTCCCATAAGAAGTGAGAACCAGTTCTGATGAGAAAAAAATGTGCATATTTAAGGTGGTTTAATATTCTTCCCAATAATGGATGGCCTTTCTAGAAGGAAACATAGGGACTGCAATGCACATGCAATTTTACAGAAACAGCAATCCTACCTAACAATACTATTTACTATGTTGTAGGTCAGTATGACCTTAACTGTCTCAGGGATTCAGACACATTCAACAATGCAGCATTATTGTGGCTCCATCTTTTTGTCTGAATATCGCTGTAAATGTGTCTAAGTCATACTGAAATAGATGAAATCTGGAAACCCTTGGTTCCCTAAAGATTTAATTTTCCACTGGCTACTAGATCATGCTTTGGAAATAGTAATAATATGCTCTGTTACATCAGTAAACGACAATATCTTAGAGTTTATGGGGCTCCTAGAACTTACATATCTCCCCTCCGTCTTTTCCTTGATTGATATGCCCACAACTAATTATTTTGGTTTTCAGGTTTACCAGGCAAGTTTATTTGCATACTGAGGATTTGGGATGATCTCAGCAATTGCAGCAGTTTATTTACAAATAATTACATTTATTCGATTTTTAGCTGCACTCAGAGTTATTCTTTAATATCTTGATTTCCATACCTTTTCTTGTCCCAGGGGTGGGAATTTGGTGAACTCTGAAGGAGTAAATACAGAGTCTCCTTAATATGTAGGACATGTTGTAGATCAGTGTAGAGTAATGAATTAAAAGCTGACGATCTCATCAGAAATGTATTCTTGTGTAGCGCTATTTTTACACTCTTTCCGGCTACTGGGGTATGATGGTGCCACCTGTATAGTATTTAGGTGCAGAATCCTTATAATCTGTATGATCAGGACAAGATCTCTAACAAGTGCTAGTACTTCCACTCAATTGGGGCTTGTGGATAACAAGTGAAATCCCAACTGAGAAATGTATCATCCACATAGACAGTAATCCACACAGCATTGTATATGAAAGTCCATGTATTGAAGAAATAACATTCAGTGAACCATCCAACATAAAGTATCTTCCAAACAGGAACATTAAAGCATTAACAGTCTTTTTTGCATGTCTCAGTGAGGGAAGGCTGCAACACTTACAGTCTGAGCACTCTCTCCCAGGAAAATCCATACTTCCTTCTTTTTTCACAAGTGCTCTTTCTGATGACTTCATCCTCAGTGCCCAGAGAGCATAGCAGCCATATTGGAAAAGGGTAAAACAAACACTGCATAATGGAAGTATACACTGGAAAATGGGCAAATAAATTATCACATCACTACACTTTCTTCACCAGGAAGCTTTAAATAACATATCAGCACTCCAAAATAAAGACAGACAATCATTACCACTCAGAATAATGTGGTTTATGTTCCCCTAACCACTGCTACAGGGTACAATGCCTGTAGATGCATATATTTAGCAAGTGAACAAAGATTGTACATATGACATGAGAAGTATCTGAGAATAAGATCAGATATTCAAATGTCAATAATAATTATTACTGCCATTGCTGTACATCTGCTTATTAAAGTAAAATAGATCTAAGCCCTGTTTCCCCTTTTTGTTCACCTTTCTTTACATATCATTGTTGCTGATCTCCTACAGGCTTTTTTGTTCACTTTATGTCTAGCTGCACTCACCCCAGCATGTACATCACATGGTAGCTCTAGATCAGTTTACAAGTACTGACGTTGGTGGACCATTCCTACACAATGTGTGTTGGCACAGCTACTTGTAGTTTCAACTGAAGTGTATGTGACAGGTTGACAATGCAGAACAAATGGGAGACAGTTGTCATCCCATAACAGAAAGTGTCTGAACAAAACCTTCAAGGCATGATAAAGTATTCTTTTAATCAAATCTGTATATTTAAAAAAGATTGAAAACAACATTTACAATAACATTAACATGGTAATGCCTTTAAGACAATTACACAATTTGGTTCAGTTATACAATACATCAATAGTAATAATATTATAAGTAAAATATATTAGTATATTATTACAATTTTAAAATCTGTGTCAATCTTTTCTGTACCTACAGTTGTTAGTGGCAGTTATATATTAGTAGTAGGGAAAAAGATGCTACTTTTTGTAATGTTGCTGTGTGTTTGTCACATACTTGGGTTGGAGGCTGAGTTGACATGAGGGCTTCCCTTGTGGCTCTGGTCCGAGCACCCCTGAATGTGGTGGCAGAAGTACAAGTCTCAAAGAAGCATGGGGGTATCAGTAGCTTGGTAGCAGATGATAGCTATGGTCAGGGACATATTTAAGGTGAGCCAGGGTCATACACTGTGAGGCAGAAGCGGGGTCAGGAAGCAGGCCAGTACCAGGAAATCAGACATAGTAAGGTCCAGTAGCAGGCCGAGGTCAGTACAAGGGAAGCAGGCAGAGATAAGTCAGAGGTAAGCCGAGATCAGTATTCAAAATCCATAGAGCAAGGTCAGGAACAAGTCTGGTCAGCAACGGAAGATCAGTCAGCACATAGGAACACTGATCGCGGGGAAGCTGAAGAACATCCAGTGATTAACACACATCAGGGTCTGTTTTAAATAGACAGCTTGGCGTCAATGTGCGTGGACGTGCGCACCAATATGCGTGGATGTGCATGCCAATGAGAGTGGACGTGCACACCAATGCGCTGGCACACACAGATGCACCTATGTGTCAGCGATACTAGCCTGAGCTTGTCTGTGTGCTGGTACATGTGCAGGAGCATTAGCTGCATGGAAATTAGCATTAGCTGTATTAGTTTCCTGACAGTGTGGTTGTAGGTTGTAAGCTCTGAGGAGCAGGGCCCTCCTATCCTTCTTGTATTGAACTGTACTGTTGCTTTATTGTCTCCCGTTATATTGTAAAGCGCTGAGCAAACTGTTGGCGCTATATCAATCCTGTATAATAATAATAATAATAATACTATTCAGTCACTCCTGCCAATAAGCACTTGTAGGCAGGAGGAAGTAGGTAGAGCTCTCCTTAAGGGTTGCTCTTCCTACAGGTAGAGTGCTTTGTCAGAATCCCTATTTACACCTCGGTCACATCAGGTGCGACTTGGCATGCAATTTGCATGCCACGCGACTTGCAAATCGTATGCCAAGTCGCACCCTATTGTCCATTATTAAAGCGGTCATATAGGTGCTGTTCCAACTTGGTCGGAGTAGTGGTGCATGCACTACTTTTGTTGCGATATGCATATACACCTTTGTCGGATATCTTGCAAATCACAACTGAAATCAGCAGGTCACCCGATTTTGAAATTGTGCGACTTCACTGTAAGTCACACGATTTCAAAATCGGCTTTGATGTGACTGGGGGCTTAAAGTAGGTGGATCTGGGGCTCTGGACTTGTTCTAGCTGGGAGAGAGACAGAGAAAGGTCTGCTGGAGGTAGTAAGGCTCACTCTTTCAGGGGAAGGGAGGGCTGGGGTAGTGATCCTGCAAAGGAAAAAGGAAAGAGCTTTAGTGTATCCCCTTGTTCTCCTCACAGGAATAACAGGGGCTAGGAGGATGGGAATTTTAAGCCTTAGGTCGCCTTCCATTCATGGGACAGTATTGGTTTGGACTGAACCATCTGTGACACCTTGCAAACTGCACATAGGGGCTAGATCCTGGCTGCATGTGGGAACCACTTGAGGATGGGACCCAGGCAAGCCCTGCCTTAGGCACAGCTAAGTTCTAAGCCTCCTCTGTCAGTAACAGCATGACAGCTTGATCATTAACTCACCTTCGTTCTGTTGATTTGGAAAAGCAGGACCAGCAGCAGTACACAGATGAAAGTTATTACTCAGCTTGCATTGTTTCTCCTCCTATCATCAAGCTCTCTTTCAACATTTGCTATATGCAGAGGAACCTGGTTGGTTCAGAGTTGACGTTCCCTTTCACATTATGCGTTTTGCCATTGAAGACATTAGTGAAAAGCGAGGTTAAGGCAAATTCAGACACTTACTAGCTACAATATAAAATATATATAATGAATACCCCTACAAGACAGTGTTTGAGCCTTCTGATTGGCTGCTTAGATGCAGAATGCCCCATTGAATGAAGACACATAGTATCATACCTTCGTACCTGGAAGCATTGTGTTTTCTTCCAGTTCCATCAGGCAAACAAGGTACTGAGTGGGCAAGTGCAAAGTGTGTGGTCCTTACCCTACCGGCTTTAAAGCTAATCTGAAACTTTATTCTGATTGGTCAGTTTGAAAATTTGCTTTAATTTAGTTTATGAATTAACATTTATCAGCATATACATATTTCAAAAATGCTTCAATACAAGAATTTTTAGTTCCCTAACACATACGAAATTGTCTGGAAGCTATTTTATGCACCCTTTGCAGTACAGGCATACTTATATTGGAAAATACCTGTGATAAATTCAATTAAAACATAATTACACTGAATCTGAGCTCCACAAACCAAGAAGACTCCTGGCATGTATGTCCTTTTTGCCGAAGCCTGGAAACCAGGAAGTAACTGAAGGGAAAAAAAGTTTAAAAAAAGTAAATGTAACACCCTGCTACAAGTGTTTGATGCAGGATGTTAAAGCAAACACAAGATGGCAGTGTCCTGCAGAAAAGTGGCATTCAAGTTCTGTAGAATAGCCCCATGGAACTTGTATGCTGAACCACAGGACTTTACTAAGGAGCAGTGTATCTAGGAACTACATTTCCCAGAGAAATTGGCATGTAGGCAGAGGGATAAAAAAAAGCCCGGGAGACTGGGTAGAGAGTGACAGGGGAGAGATCTGGTGAGAGGAGTGTGCAGACTGCCGGAAGACCGGACCAGGCCGTGGAAAGAGGGAGAGGAGAGGTGAGGAGAATCTGCTGTTTGCTGACCTTGATGCATTGTCTAGAAAGCTAATCTTCCAGCAGGTGACTGGAAGGAGCGTTGCAGGTGGGACCGAAGAGTGCTTGGAGGCCTCATCAGAGGAGAAAGACTGCCAGACTCGCCATCGCTTGGGTGAAAGAGTCCCAAGCACTACACAGAGGAAAGGGAACACAGAGACTTGCTGCATACTTTTTTCCTGCACACAGTTGTGGACATTGCACAATGTTATTATAAGTTGCAGCCTAGTTCCTCCAGCTGCTTTTGCTTGACCACACTCAACAGAACGTTATCATTAGAACTGATAGCAGGACAGCCATTCCGCAGGCCAAACCACAGCTGTGTCACCACCATCATCAGGAGACCTTTTTTATTGGGCCAATAGCCTTGCAGTCTAGAGAGGAGCTGCCTTGTATCAACAATTACTTCTGCCAGCTTAACAGCTTTTTGCTTTAGACCTACCAGTGACTAGTGCTTTAAAGGGCATTACACAAGTTAATTGCTGCTCTCAAGGGGAGTACTGTTCTTCCATCTCTTTATTGTATTGTTCTTCAGAGAACCATTATTCACACTTCTTTCCATTGTGCACCAACTAGGCACCATTACACTCGTAGAAGACTCTTCACTGCATTTAAGAGAACATTGTTGTCTTGGGGTAAAGAGCTCTTTTCTTATTTCGGGCTCCCTACCATCTGGTCCTTAGGGCCCAAAGTGAGCTAGTATATCCATTTGATAGTTCTTGCTGCTCAATGGAATCTCTGTAAAGCCACCTCAGGTTGAATGGTGGTGATTTATTCCGGTTAAGAGTGTACTGTGGTGTCATCAGGGGTTGGACTTTTAGAGAGGGGTCTAAAGCAACAGGGAACCTGAACATAATCTAGCAACTCCTAAGGGGGTAGTTCCACATAAATATGATATACTTTCCTGTCTATTTACTAATGCTATCAACATAGGGTTTATAAATAGTCAGCGTTGAAAGAGTGAAGTTACGCTTTAAATTCTCATTCTCATGAAAAACTGATCAGTACTATGAGGTACCTGGTGCTCTCTTAAAAGGATACCTCATTTAAAGTGGAACCTTTCTTTAAAATTTTGGATAGCGTAAAGGAGGGTTATAACCCTGTGAGATTTTTTTTTGCCATCTGTGTACCATTTGGGAGAGTTTCCCTCACTTCCTGTCTCATAGCCAAACAGAACATGAGAGGAAATCCCTGCAATCTCTTTTTGGGACCCCCAGGTCACCAGAATTAGTGTCCCCATTGAAATATTTCCCCTCTATTATTGTTCTGGGGACAACCCAAAAGTTGGGATTTTATTTTACTTTCACTTTCAATGATAGCACAATGAAAGCACAGAAAACAATAAAAAAAAATGACAGTGGTTCTAATCCATCTCCACTCTATTCAAAACTGAAAACAAAAATGTTGCCTTTAGCTATACTTTAATGCCCAACTCCAGGCAAAAAGAACATTTAAATAGTGCATTGTGCAGCCATTACCTCACTCCTCAATCTTGATTCCAAACACCTCTTCCTAAGCCATCCTGCAGTGTGATGGATCAAAGTCAAAATTTCCTCTATGAGCCAAGCTAATTTCCTGCTTTGGGAACCAGACATTTTTCCCCATTCATTATCTTCTTGAGCACTAGTCCTTACCACCCACATGAATTCAGCCTTTGGAGCCCATGAGAGAGAAATGGGCCGCTGGAAGTGTCACCTCCACCAATAGGAGCTGTTTACATCATACAGGCAGTGAAGTAGAGTGAACAAGGACCTCAGGAAGTTAACAGAAGAAGAGAGAAGGATTGTCACGTGACCATGGCTTCGGGTAAATAAAATTTGAATATGGATCTTTTTTTTTATAACAACAGTTAGTCCTAACTCAAGCTAATATTCCTAGAGTTGAGCTTTAATTAAGAAAGATTGCTGTAGTTAATACATGACACCATTATTTGTTCTTCAGTCAGAAAATTGATCTGTTATTGAGAATGAAGCAAGAGAAGAGACATCCGAACAGAGCTGAAAGTTATATAGCGCAGCTTTCTCGCTTTATCCATGAGGAAAAGTCCCTGTACTTTTGCCTAGTGGTGCTGCCAGATAAACAGCAAATAAACTGCACTGCTGATCTGCAGCTTTCAGTAGAGTGACTCTGACAGAGACTAGATGAGCGGAAGGCAGCATGTGGTTATGGGGTTTGGGATGCTGAGCCAGGAGAAATTGGAAACCTTGAGTACAGATATATTTTTCACAGCCAATCTAAACTAAATTAAGAAGTCTTCTGCCTGGCACAGGCCACCAGCAGAGACAGGGTTACATCAGTACTGTGCATTAATTAACGTTAATCTATTCTTTTGGGCGGTCTTTGCACATTGTACTGCACTGCGGATATTGTTGGCACATTATAAATAAATGCTAATTACCCACATGGCAGACTGGTGATAGTTGGCATTATGAAAGGATGGGAGGATCGTGCTTTATGAACAGTGATGCAGCAATGGGAAATGTGTGCATGCTGTAGATTCAGTCTGGTAATCTCATGTTGTAAACTCTCTAGGACAGTGCATTTAGACACAAGCATATAAAAAACAAGTATTATTTACTGCAGATGTGAAGATTTCAGAGCTTTTTACCATCCAGCCTGTGCAATAATATTAAACTCATAAGTCAGAGTTTCTCCATTAACCAGAGCAGCACATGAGTGAAGTTTTTAAGGGTTGTACACTCTAAGACTCGTGTATTTATTTGCTGTGACACAGATATGCATTGTCTTCCTCTAAGGATTTCCATGTACTAATGTCGGTGACATGTTTAACTTCTTAGTTTCTCTGAGGGACAATATCTGCTTCAGGCGTTGACACATTTAAGGCCTCTGTTCCCTTAAGACCAACATAGAAATGTTTGTTTACATTTTCCAGCTGGAGCTAATTTAACGTTTCCGTTATCTATTGGTCTCCTCAGGGCTTGTTCACACCAGGCATTTTGCCCTGATTTGTGCAATGTAGGCAAAGTACAGAAAAAAATGAAAGCCTAAAGTTTTCTATAGGACTCATTTCCACTAACGTGCTGCATTGCAGTGTCTTGGGAAAAAGTCCTGCAGATTGCATGTTATGTTACTGTGTATACATACAGTATACAGTTGCAAGAAAAAGTATGTGAACCCCTTGGGATTACGTGGAGTTTTGCATGAATTGGGCATAAAATGTGCTCTGAATGTCATCTAAGTCACAACAATAGAAGAACACAGTCTGCTGAACATAATACTACACAAACATTAGATGTTGCCATGGTTTAATTGCACATAACATGTAAACATTCACAGTGCAGGGAGAAAAAAGTATGTGAACCATTGGACTTAATAACTGGTTGACGCTCCTTTTGGCACCAATAACCTCAACCAAACGTTTCCTGTAGTTGCAGATCAGACCTGCGTTGTGCAGGAGTAATTTTGGACCACTCCTCTTCACAAAACTGTTTTAGTTTGGTTAGTCTGGTGTGAATTGCTCTCTTAAGGTCATGCCACAGCATTTCAATTGGGTTGAGGTCAGGACTCAGACTGGGCCACTCCAGAAGGCGTATTCTGTGCTGTTGCAGCCATTGTTTTGTTGAATTACTTGTATGCTTTGGGTCATTGTCCTGTTGCATCACCCATCCTCTGCGGAGCTTCAGTTGGCGGACAGATGGTCGTACGTTTTCCTGCAAAATGTCTTGATAAACTCTGGAATTCATTTTCCCATCAATGACAACAATCCGTCAAGGCCCTGAGGCAGCAAAGCAGCCCCAAACCATGATGCTCCCTCCGCCATGTTTTACAGTGGGGATGAGGTTTTGATGTTGCTGTGCTGTGCCTTTTTTTTCTCCACATATAGTGTTGTGTGTTCTTCCCAAACAACTCAATCTTAGTTTCATCTGTCCACATTATATTTTGCCAGTAGTGCTGTGGAACATCCAGGTGCTCTTTTGCAAACTTCAAACGTGCTGCTATATTCTTTTTGGACATCAATGGCTTCCTCTGTGGTGTCCTCCCATGTACTCCATTCTTGTTTAATGTTTTCCTTATTGTAGATGTGTCAACAAAAATGTTAGCATGTGCCAGAGATTTCTGTAGGTCTTTAGCTGACACTCTGGGATTCTTCATTACTTCATGCAGCATTCTGCGCTGTGCTCTTGCAGTCATTTTTACAGGATGACCACGCCTAGGGAGAGTAGCAACAGTGCTAAACTTTCTCCATTTGTAGACAGTCTGTCTTACCGTTTACACATGAACATCAAGGCTTTTGGAGATACTTTTGTAACCCTTTCCAGCTTCATGCAAGTCAACAATTCTTGATCGTAGGTCTTCTGAAAGCTCTTTTATGCGAGGCATGGTTCACATCAGACAGTGCTTCTTGAAACCAGTAAACCCAAAACAGGTGTGTGTTTTTTAAGGGCAGGACAGCTGTCAGCAGCACATCCAATATCATCACACTGATTGGAGTCAAGGTTGGCTCACTCCTGGCTCCAATTAGCTCTGGGAAAAGTCATTAAGCTAGGGCCTCACATACTTTTTCCTCCCTGCACTGTGAATGTTTACATGTTATGTGTAATTAAACCATGGCAACATCTAATGTTTGTGTAGTATTATGTTCAGCAGACTGTGTTCTTCTATTGTTGTGACTTAGATGATGTTCAGAGCACATTTTATGCCCAATTCATGCAAAACTCCACGTAATCCCAAGGGGTTCACATACTTTTTCTTGCAACTGTATATGCAAGCAGTTAGAAGGATACCAGAGAACTAACTACCTACCTGTATTCATACCTGTGTGAAAGTGACCTGTATTCATACCTGTGTGAAAGTGTAGAGTCTTCTGTTTGGAACTTTTACTATTCAGGGCTCCTGTACACCCTGACACATGCGTAAAGTATCTTGTAACACATTTTTCATCTGATCAACAGTGTATAACTCCATTACAACAGCCCCTGGGTGCCATAGCAAAGATGGCAACAGGTAGGCTCAGGTTCTGGCCTCTGCTATACGCAAGGAGGGAAAGATTTGCTGTTGGAAAGTGCTACATTAATCCTACGATTGCTAAGCTGTTTTCTTTCCCTTCCCATGTAAACAAAGTGGTCACATGACTGCTGTTTACTACTGGTGCTAGGGGGAGCTCAACATAGGATTAATATGTCCTCTGCCGTAAGCACCAGGTGCCATCTTTAGGGTACCTGTGTCTGATTCTAACATAAAGTTTTCACAAGATTTTAAAAGCCATTTTAGATGCAGATTTGCTATAAATAGCACAGTCTGAGTCACATAGGGGTCCTGGATTCGGAAGTGAGTACATAGGGATAGGAACACATCTGTTAGGAATAGTTAGGCCTCTTAGGAAAGCTCTGATAGCTCTGAGGAAAGGGATTTGTCCCTGAAACATGTCAGAGGGCCGACCGCACCACCAATCGGACACTCTGTCTTCCTTGCGGCCATCTCTGTGGCCTTATAGGCTTTATATATGTTCTATGTTGTGAGTATGTCTTTGTTTTTTTTTACACTTTTTAATAAACCTTGGATAAGGCGCTAGGCGTTTGCACCACCTGTATGCTTTCTCCCCCTCTCAGCTGGAAGCAGGTTGGAGAACTGGAAAATCCTGTGAGTTGAAGTGCTAGATTCTTTAAGAGAACATTTGTCTACTGCTGCGCACCAGAACAGCTGTTCAGTTATTAGAGAGTTATGATTGCAACGTGAACCAGTCCCTCATGAGCTTAAAGTGGAAACATGAAATATGAACAAAGCATATCCCTCTATAGTGTGTACTTGTCTAAATCCAGAGCACTAATGCCACTGCTGTCTGCTGCCCAGTTCATCTGCTATCCGCATGAATCGCTTCGGACAAGTTTTCCTGAAACCAAGAGAAAAAAAGGTAACAGGGGAGGGACCTCCAGCAGACTGAAAGCCTCAGCTCTGTTCTTGTGTGCTGTGTGAAGTGTGTGTGTGGGGGGGGGGGGTTCCTTCCCTCCAATCAGCTCTCAGAGCTCTCCTCCTTGAGTGAGTAATTTCAGCTCTCTGCCCCAGTTTATTTTGAATGCTCGGACAAGCTCTATAAATTCTGCACTTTCAATCCATGTAGGGGACAGGCGCCTGTAGATAAACAGGTACAATGTATGTAGGAGGATTTGTTTCATTTCTGTGTATCACCTGAAGCCATTCACTTTATTGGGTATATGGAATGGTTTGCAATCACTTTAAGGAAGACATGCTTCATAAAGGCTTCTGTGCCTAAGAACTGTACTCTCGTTTTGAGCTCATGATCACTTTTAATTGTTCCTAAAGCTGGGTACACACAAGCTGAATATTGGCATAAATAAGCCTGTTCAGCAGAAACCGGACGACTTTGGACTCGTGTGTACAGCTGCCTGTATGACAGAAGCAGGTCTCACAGCTGGCTTCTGTCAAACAGGCATGCTAGAAAACCAGCATCTGACCAACATTTGATCAGCGCTCACAGCCAATGTCTGCGAGTGCTAATCAGTGTGTTCTGGCGGGCGAGCAATCCCCGTGTCACAACACAATAGCTCAGCGGGGGAGATTGATGCACTAGCTTTGCTTGAGTTAATACAGCAATCTCTCACTTTTTTTTTTGTTCAGCCCTCTGGATTGAATGAAAAAAAACTCCCTGTGTGTACCAGACTTTACTGTTCCAAAGGGGACTTGAAAAACATTAGAGTGTAATTGTAGTTGTCATTTTATTGGAGCTCTTAACAAAACATTATCTCCTAAAAGCAGTTGTGTTGCCTTGTTCTCTTGTTGTCTCTGCTAAAAAGTAAGCACCCACTGCAAAGTCAGACTCCCAGTTTCAAATGAAATGTCACCTGAGTGAAATGTCACCTGGAGTTTCTATCACACCCCCTCCATGCTGAGCACCACCTCTTTGTCAGTAAAAGATGATGGCTTGTGCCTATGTAGCACTACCCTCTTAAAAATTGCTAAGTTTTTGGATCCCCCTACAGTCATGCACAGCCAAGCAACAAGCACCTTCTTCCTCCACACTTGCACACTGAGACAGTAACCAGTGCTCAGGCTTGTTGTTTGAGATTTTATTTAGAGGTAATAAACTTGGATGGGTTTGAGGGATACATAGGATGCCCAAGGACCTGTGAACTGCAAGGACAAACTATGTACAAATCTATGGACAGGAAGCAAAAATATGTCTCTTTGAGAGCTCTCCTGCTCTCCAGTGTACCTCCTCAAACCCCAAATGAATCCTCCTCTTCACCCAGCAGTACTAAGGGTATTCAATGGGCAAGGGGATCCAGAAGCTGCCAAGGATTGAACAGTCCCAGCCAAGGATTAAACAGTCCCAGCCAAGGAGCTAGTTGGGTTCTCTTCTTGACTGACCTCTCCCCTTATCCAGCCCAGGAGGTGTAAGGTTGCTCAAATTGTCCTTCCTGAGAGCTTTATAGGTTGGTGGCTGCCTTCAGGCCTTCTTCTGGGCTGGCCCCTTCTTTGCTGCTCAGGCTGTTCTTTCTAGTAGACAGTGACACAGTGTAGGTCCGCTCTTCCAGCACCTGCCCATAGGTAGGCCCCTTCCCTGGGCCCCCTCTCAGGCTCCACACTCCAGCCTCCTACTTCATCTTCCACCCAACACACACTGACTCACTTCCTGTTAATTAGGCCCAACTATATCTAAGGGCTGTCCTGACCCCAGGTGACCTGACTGACTCATACCCAGGCTGCTATTCAGCCTCTGCCTAAAAATCTAGTTTAGCTCCCCCTGGCTAACTAGAGGGGTGCTACTCCTAATTCAGGGATACCACTGTAATCAGGCATGTAAATCTGGGGAGCCTCAGCCCAGGATATATCATCAAGCAATCTAGAATTGCTATGCTTGAGGAAGGTACTTCTATTTAAGTCTTTAAAGAAAAAAAATTGTCTATTTTAAGAGGGAAAGTATTTTTAATCATTATTGTAATGTTTACCTTATGTTAGAGCTCCATGGATTCTCTATGTAAAGGACGGCACAAGGAAAGCATAATTTACCAATAACACTTATCTCTCTGTTGTGCTTTCCCACATACAGCTTTCCAAAAACTGTGGCCAGAGCAAAGTGACACTTAGCTCAATGGTAATGGCTTGTTTTCTATTTTTCCTGCAATTTTCTGAATAAAATTGGACTTCTGTTGCCACTACTAATTCAATACACACAAGAACTAGAAAGAAAAGAGCATGGACCAAAAGCATTGCGGAAACGGTACCACTGGGCTTTGGTCACAGTTTTCAGAGAGCTTTATCTCAGAAAGAACAGTACAGAGGAAATGTAATTAACATATTACACTTACCTCCTGCTATCCTTTCCTTTGATAATTCATGAAGCTCAACTTGAAAGTATTTTTTGAGGTGACTTCAATATTTTACATGCTTGGTGTTGAGCATATGCAATTTTGAATTACACATACAGGTTCTCCCTCTAGCAACTAATGGAATTTCAGACAGTCGGTCATCTTCCTTGAATAGCAATACAATATTGCTTAGATAAAAACCTTAACCACATGGGAGGACATTGTGTATAAATGTCCGAAAAGTCTGGTGGACTTGTATTGAGAGTGTACAGTAAGGCAAACCAATTATATAACACTATTAAAAAAAGAGCCTGCTTTTATAATTAACAAATATTACAACTCATATAAAAATATATATTTTATTGCTTTTTTATAAACTAAAATGCAGTGATCAGAACCTACATCCAGTTGATTACCTTCAAGTGTATATCTAAATAAAAATGGCAGACTATATTTTTCCTTGAAAGAATATCACACATCATTTGTCTCATTTTAGGGAACATAACTGGCTTTATTTTGTTATAAAAATATATAGGTTACAGCAGTTACTGAGATATTGTTGGAAAAAGTCAAAAGACTGTGTTTCTGTTAGAGAAAACAATACACTACCCTTGTTATAGAGATGTTAAATCACTGTTTGCTGAAAAAAGAAATCTTTAAACTATACTGGAATTATAGTGTAATTTTAGCAAGAACAACTGGTTAAGTGAGAGCATTTTATACACACTCCAAGCACTTTATCTGGCAACAATGGTCCCCATTGGTCATTTGGGCAATATTGTTTTATTGATAGCAGCTCTCTGCAAGCAACAAGTTCAGTTGTTTGAATGAAGACTGTAGTAGAGTATACCTCAAGAACTTCTGTCGCAGGTCTTATATTCATTAATTGTTAGCCACAGCCTGGGTCTCTGAGTTGTGAATTAGGTCTTTGAGTGGGTAGAAGTGGTGATTTTGGCACTCTATTGCATAACAGTTATTAATTTGGCAATAACATTGCACAACTCTGGCTGTTTTTTTTTGCTGTGAAAAGCTCATTTTACAAAACAAGAGTACAAACAAACAAAACATATTGGGAACGGCCTGCTGCTATGAATGGAGTGAGAGCTATAGAAGCCTGTTTTTACTAACAGCAAATAATTGCTAGTTTTATTTGAAACAAGTCCTTTACCACTCTGGCTTGACAGTGATCGTAGGACATAACCTGTGATATCCTGCAAATACAATACATCTCTTGCTGCTTTGGTGGCATCTTTCTTTGTAATTGACCACCTTTATGGAAGCAAGCCATTCACTACCCTTCTCTCTTGGTGATTTGCCCAAAGCTGTCACTTGGGGGGGGGGGAGACAGTCCTCAGCTCTGAGTAAGCTCAAACAAGAGCTTCATATCCAACATCCCATAGGCAGGGGGCAAAAAACCTGGGTATTTGTTGCAGAGGAGGGGGGCATTAAGGTAATCCCATTTCCTTGTTCTTGCTAAAGCAATATTAAACCCAAAAGCAAACATTTATCATATTGCAGCTTACCAATTTGTAGATTGAATGGCTGCACTAGTTTCCTTTTTTGGCTTTCGTCTATTTTCATCTGGTGATAAAACCAGAGTGAAGAAGAGGTAAGTTCATCAGTTTCGATGCTTTATTATTTACTGTCCAGTCAAAACAAACTAGTTGAAAGAATGGAACTAATGGCACTAGAAACATAGGTGGCTATTACTTGGTACTGAGATTGGTATTATCAAAATTGTACTAGCACTATCCCAATTGGGCATCTGGATGATATGTGGGCTGAAGAACTCTTACGGAAAACCTTTGGACAAAAATATAATGGTTGAATCAAAAGACTGGAGTACCATACAGAAATCCATAACCTTGCAGACATAAAGAAGTGTGGTGGTTTCCTTTGACTTGTTTGGTTAGATCACAGCAGAAATCCATAGAAGTTGCTGAAATGATGGCAGTTATTAAACATGTAAGTTGGTTTTTGCATGCAAGAAATTTTCTGTTTACCCAGCATTCTCTGTGAAAGAACCATTTGTCTAAAGAGTTCCTAACTTCCTAAAGTTGCGCATCAGCGCTAAAAACTGAAGGATTTACCTTTGGGGCATATTTTTTTCAATGTCATTAGGGAGTAGGCAATAACATGGATAGTGATGGAACAAATGCATGGTGAATCCTATGCTGGATTTAATAAGGAGTTCTCCCTTAAATCCTTCTTGTAATATATGTATTTATGGGAATTCTATACCAATTGGCCTGCTACTGTGAGATATAGAAATTAGATACATAGAAATTAGAACTACCAAAAATGCATGGAGAGATCCCCTTTATATTGTAAAACATACCAATGATGTCCTTGTTTGTTCATTGCAGCAAGTGTGTATGGATCTCACTACTCCACTCAATTAACTTAGATTGATTGGATAGAAGTATGTGCCCAGCACTAAATAGGGGTTTGAGGAATGTATATAGGAGTGTTCAGTTGTACAGTGTTTTAAGTACTACGTAAAGGAATAACTTTGTTTGCAAAGATGTGCAGTTTGGGATCCATGATGAGAGAATAATAGTGATAATAATGGAATGGATGATCTGGTGTTTTGAGATCCATGAGGAAGCAATGGAACTCAATAGGTCCACAATGTCTCACTTGAGTCAACTGCTGCAGGCAACATTGAGACAGAAGAAAACCATTAGTTGGAATGATAGTGTGTACTGAGTTGTTTGGCCTCTTCACCTTTTTACCCCTGAGGTCAGTGGTGTGTTTATAGGGCATCAGAGATCAGTCTTCTTCACCTAGTAATTTTGTTGTGTTTAGCATAGTAATAAAAAAAGGCAAATGCAGATAATTCTACAGTGAGTACCTGCTTCATAGCTCCAAACCAATTGCATTTGTTCTAAATAGTCCTGACAATGTTAGAAATGTACACCACTCTGCATTGTGCATGATCAGCACCAGCCTAAAAAAAAGCTTACATTTTAAATATATAATTGCTTTAGTGCATGTTTGTCAATCAGTGCATCAATCAGTGTTGTCCTAACCACAGAGTGGTTGCATAAATTACACTAACGTAATGGCTATTTCTGTCTGTCCTATAGGTATTATGTTCATAGAAAGTCTAAAGGTAATTGGATGGGTGAGAAAATTATGTAAGAGACATTTTCTAACATAAGCTTCTGGCACACACACACAAATATAGGAAACATAATTATCTGTGATTTAATCAGACAACACATTTAACCCCTGTTTGTGTTTGATGAACATTAGCCCTTAGGTATTTCATGGTGTGCTGCAGCTTCTGTGCTTTGTCCTCAAGAGCTTGTTAAATATTCTATTTTCTTGTTAGGAAACCATCCATGTTCTATCACCAATACTTTACCTCTCATTAGTGCAAAGTGATTAACCTATTGATTACCAATAGCACCTTATTAAGCCGAAATTACAGCTCTTTGAGTGGGTCCGCTCAATGAGGCCTCTCTTTTCTTGTTAAAAATTTATAAGTGCTATATATATAGGGCAATCGGGGAGACTTGGTGCAGCATATATTAACCATTTCACTGCCTATGATATTTAATTAAATAGCTGAAAGTTTTAAAAAATTAAAAATTTTCAGCCTAAGGCATACATTGATATTGTATTTTCAACCTTTTTTGTATATATCAATACAACCCTTTCATTTTGTGGGTACAGTACTCCTATTGACAATGCAGTCAGATATCTTTCATATAGTTAACCCTGTTTAATACTAGAGGATCTGATCGGTATATTTGAAGTTTCTTGTTAAGCTTGCAGAGGATTGCTTTTCTTACATTGCATTGCTGTATGCTGAAAATAAAACTGGCAAACTCATAAACAGAACCTGCAACTAACTTAACAAATTGTAGGTAAAATACAGTTTAGTATTTAGTATTGAAAATACAGTATCGTTTTTTTAAGCCTAACTGCAGCCAAAATTTAAAAAAAATTAAATCACCACAAGGGACATAACTCAGTCAGTAGGATGTGTCCCTTGTGCTCATGCCTTTTATGGTAGGTGAAATCCTTCTCCATTGATGACCCCCCCACCACCACCACCACCATAACCTTTAGAGTGGCAAGGGTTAATATAGCTGTGGAAGCTGTCACAAGCTCCCATCAAGAGTGTCCAATTATGCCAGCCCTTGCTGCACAGATCCTGCATTCATAGAAGCTGTACTTCTTTGAAGTAAAAAAAACACATTGAAAATCTATGAATAGAGGATGGATGATTGAAATATCTTCCCCCTCTATTCATGGATCACATACTGGTTTATAAGAATATTGGGGCTGGATGGAAAGGGCTGACACAGTCAGAAACTCCTTAGAGCCTGTGACAGCTCCTACAGCTATATTAACCCCCACCACACTAAAATATTACAGTGGCAGTGATGGGGGGACATGGATGAGGGAGGATTTCACCTAACAGAGGAGGTATCAACACAGTAGATACATCCTACTGGCTGTATGTTTTGCTCCTTGTGCTTTTTTTCCTTTTTTTAATTTTGACTGCACTTAGTGTTACTAAACCCACAACAGTAAAATCAGTCTGTATATGCAGTAAAGCATGCTTGTTATACTCACTGTGAGACCTAAGGGGTTAATCCTCTGCATTGTGTAAAAAGGCTGTTTGATCCTTTCTTCTCTGTTCCTCCCCTTTTTCAAGTGACCACCACTTATCTCCAGACTGAACCATAGGCATGCACATGCTCAATTTGGTGTGTACTGCTGGAGAGGGTTTTTTTTTTTCTTGGGAGAGTGCATGTGATCGTCACAGGGCCAGCTTTAGCTAGTGCTAGGCTGGACACAGATAGAAGTCACAAGAATACTGTAACTTCTGATGAGAAAAGGTATTTAGCAGTTTATATTTACTAAAATGATTGCACTTCCATGTTCTGTGTACTTTGGGAGACCAGATATAGTGAATGCAGGGTCCTGGGTTTAGTAACACTGTGAGCTTTAAATGTTTAATTTCCATAAAGTATTTTTATTCTCTTGCAATTTTGCTTTGAATTTACTAGCAATGTCAGCTCCCTAGCATAGCCACACCCCCTCTCCTCTTCTGGAAGTGTCTTTTTATTGTCTGTTGTGGCATAGCTGCTCCTCCAACCTCCCTACATAACCTTTTATGTAGCAGCTTGGGGGGGGACGGAAGGGGATTACTATAGAGCATCACTTGAGTGACAGCTCTATGTCTGGTAGGAATACTGAAATCACATCCAAGATGGCAGTGCCTAACAGCAGTCTCAAGGCTTTTGGATGTCTACACCAGGGACACTTTTACAGGTAAATAACATGCCTAAAATGCATTAAATGTGCATATAATCCTAACAGAAACTGTTAAAATAAATAGTATGGCAACAGGGTATTTTTATGGCTACATATACACAAGTGATTTTTAGTAGAAAGTGGAGAGTGATTGATAAAAGACAGATCAAATGTCTCCCTATAGGCTAGATTAAATTGGATAGTTTATTATCATTGTATTCAATACAAAAAAATGTTATATGATAGCTCTCTGATGACAGCATTAATGCAAATATACACTATACTGCCAAAAGTATTGGGACATATAGTAAAAAACTAGTAACTCTGGCGCACAGGAGTAAAGTAGTGTAAGGGTGAAAAGGATAAAAATTATAAAATTTATAAAGTAAGAAGTAAAAGATGATAATAGCAATATTGGCATACAAGTACTAAAACAGGGTATGTAAATGCATAGGTGTACATATAGTCCTTATAAGAGTCTCTCAGGCAATTTGCCTGGAATCTTTTTAGCAAAAAAAGACGGCAGCCATCCTCGGAGCAAGCCAGCTCTGTATGCAGGGACAGAAGAAAAGAGACAGGAGGCGCCCGTTTGAGTGTAGTAATAACACTGTATTTAATAGCAAAGGATTAAAAACACTCACAAAGGAAGTAATAAAACAAGCTCATCTGTGTATATGAGAGATGACCAATCCTCAAAATGTCCTGCAGGCGCCACCAGTGGTTGGTGCAATAGCAGCTGGGCTAATGGAGATGGTCAATCCTTCAGAATGGTGGTGTTGTAGAGCCGATCCAGCAGCGTTTGTGCAGGAAGGAGCCTAGTATCCAGCATGGAACACTCTGGCAGGATGTGACATCACAGGAAGAGGGTCAGTGGGGAGGAAGAGCACAGGCGTGGGAAAGTCAGGCTACACGCCCAGAGCCTCTAGCTCCTTCTATTGGCCTCTAGAAGGAGCTATAGTTACTAGTCTTAGTTCAATATTGAGTTGGCCCACCCTTTGCAGCTATAACAGCTTCAACTCTTCTGGGAAGGCTGTCCACAAGGTTTAGGAGTGTGTCTGTTGGAATGTTTGACCATTCTTCCAGTCACGCATTTGTGAGGTCAGGCACTGATGTCGGACAAGAAGGCCTGGCTTTTAGTCTCTGCTCTAATTCATCACAAAGGTGTTCTATCGGGTTAAGGTCAGGACACAGTGCAGGCCAGTCAAGTTCCTCCACCCCAAACTCACTCATCCATGTCTTTATGGACCTTGCTTTGTGCACTGGTGCGCAGTCATGTTGGAACAGGAAGGGGCCATCCCTAAACTTTTCTCACAAAGTTGGGAGCATGAAATTGTCCAAAATGTTGTGGTATGGTGACACCTTAAGAGTTCCCTTCATTGGAACTAAGGGGCCAAGCCCAACCCCTGAAAAACAACCCCACACCATAATCCCCCGTCCACCAAACTTTATACTTGGCACAATGAAGTCAGGCAAGTACCATTCTCCTGGCAACGGCCAAACCCACACAGATCCATCAAATTTCCAGACAGAGAAATGTGATTTGTCACTCCAGAGAACATGTCTCCACTGCTCTACAGTCCAGTGGCAGAGTTCTTTACACCACTGCATGCTACGCTTTGCATTGCACTTGGTGATGTAAGGCTTGTATGCAGCTGCTCGGCCATGGAAACCCATTCCATGAAGCTCTCTATGTACTGTTGTTGTGCTAATCTGAAGGCCACATGAAGTTTGGAGTTCTTTAGCTATTGACTCTGCAGACAGTTGCCAACTTCTGCACACTGTGCGCTTCAGCATGTGCTGACCTACCACTTCAGTTGCTGTTGTTCCCAGTTGCTTCCACTTTGTTATAATACCACTAACATTTGAGAGTGGAATATTTAGTAGTAATCTATCACAGTACCACACTTGAATTCACTGAGCTTATTTATTTCTTTCACAAATGTTTGTAGAAGCAATCTGCATGCCTATGTGCTTGATTTCATACACCTGTGGCCATGGAGGTGATTAGAACACCTGAATCCAAGGATGTGGAGGGGTGTCCCAATACTTTTGCACTATAGTGTATATATTGTATGTATACTATATATATATGTAGCTGTGACGGGAGTGACTTTGAGTGGGGGGCCCATGGAACCCAGCTCACTTTAGAGAGGTGGGGAGACCCTGTCTCAGCTCCCCATATCCCTCTTATGTGTAAGTCACCCTGTGCCTGTTAGGGGTACAGGGTGGAATGTCCTGATATTATTTATTTATTTCAGGTACTTATATAGCGCTGTCAATTTATGCAGCGCTTTTACATATATATTGTACATTCACATCAGTCCCTAACCCTCAAGGGGCGTACAATCTAAGGTCCCTAACTCACATTCATACATACACATACTAGGGCCAATTTGGACAGGAATCAATTCACCTACCAGCATGTCTTTTGAGTGCGGAAGGAAAACGGAGTACCCGGAGGAAACCCACGCAAGCACAGGGAGAACATGCAAACTCCATGCAGAAGGTACCATGGTCGGGAATCGAACCCATGACCCATTTAATGCAAGGCCGACGTGCTAACCATTAAGCCACTGTGGCGCCCTAATATTGTGTAGACATGTATAGGTGGGGTATAGGGGTTGTTCATTGTACTGCCATGTGGTGCATCCCATTGTTCTATTGTGTGTCTTGCTTGGAAGCAAACTATTATGGGATGTATGTGTTTGTGTATTGGCTTGGTGCGGAGTGTTTCCAGCAGCCCTTCCCCTGCTGATGTGTTTCTTATTGCTAGATTTGGTTTGCCCCGTCCTGTGTCCTTATGCAGGCAGGTGGGTTGTTCTCTTGAATGTTTATATATTGTGTCTATGTTAAAATAAAGCAGTCTATTTCCTGATTTTATTTCGAGCGGTGTCTATGGATCTGTGCTCGGACAGGGAAGCGGGAGTCTAACGGAAATACCCTAGTGCAGTCGGGGTCCAGTTCAGTTAACAACAAGTGCACTATATGGGTAACAATGAGATGACCCCCCAAAACAGGAATGGTTTTACAGGAGGAGGCCACTGATATTTTTTCCATACTCATCTTTTCTGACTCTTTTTCACTGGTTTTGCATTTGGCTAGGGTCAGTGTCACTACTGGTAGCATGAAGCGATACCTGGACCCTAAAGAGGTTGAACAGGCAGTCCAACTCCTCCAGGATGGCACATCAATATGTGCAATTGCCAGATGGTTTGCTGTGTATCCAAGCACAGTCTCAAGAGCATGGAGGAGATTCCAGGAGACAGGCAGTTACTCTAGGAGAGCTGGACAGAGTCATAGAAGGTCCTTAACCCATCAGCAGGACCGGTATCTGCTCCTTTGTGCAAGGAAGAACAGGATGAGCACTGCCAGAGCCCTACAAGATAACTTCCAGCAAGCCACTGGTGTGAATGTCTCTGACCAAACAGTCATAAACAGACTTCATGAGGGTAGCCTGAGGGCCGGACATCCTCTAGTGGGCCCTGTGCTCACTGTCTGGAACCATAGAGCTCAATTGGTATTTGCCATTGAACACCAGAATTGACAGGTCCGCCACTAGCGCCCTGTGATTTTCATAGATGAGAGCAGGTTCACTCTGAGCACATGGGACAGATGTGAAAGGGTCTGGAGAAGCCGTGGAGAGCATTATGCTGCCTATAATATCATTCAGCATGACCATTTTGGTGGTGGGTCAATGATGGTCTGGGGAGGCAAATTCAGGAAGGGACGCACAGACCTCTGTAGGCTAGAAAATGGCACCCTGACTGCCATTAGAAATCAGGATGAAATCCTTGTACCTATTGTCAAACCCTATGCTGGTGCAGTGGGTCCTGGGTTCCTCCTGGTGCACGGCAATGTCCGGCCTCATGTGGCGAGAGTATGCAGGCAGTTCCCTTAATCCAATAAAGCACCTCTGGGATATCATGTTTTGGTCCATCCAATGCCGCCAGCTTGCACCTCAGACTGTCCAGGAGCTCCCATTCGAATTGACAGAAGAATAGCTAAAATGGCAAGGACAATTAGAAGACACAATGTGAAGCCAAGCTATGAACAAGAAACCCCCGCAAAGTCTCAGTGTTGAAAAAAAGATGTGCTGAAGAGGTTACAATTTGCCAAAGAGCACATTGACTGGCCTAAAGAGAAATGGCGCAACATTTTGTGGACTGATGAAAGTAAGATTGTTCTTTTTGGGTCTAGTGGCCGGAGACAGTTTGTCAGACGACCCCCAAACATTGAATTCAAGCCACAGTACACTGTGAAGACAGTGAAGCATGGTTGCACAAGTATCATGATATGGGGATGTTTCTCATACTACTTTGTTGGGCCTATTTATTGCATACCAGGGATCATGGATCAGTTTGAATACATCAGAATACTTGAAGAGGTCATGCTGCCTTATGCTGAAGAGGAAATGCCCTTGAAATGGGTGTTCCAACAAGACAACGACCCCAAACATACCAGTAAACCTGCAACATCTTGGTTCCAGACCAACAAGATTGACGTTATGGAGTGGCCAGCCCAATCCCCGGATCTTAATCCAATAGAAAACTTGTGGGGTGACATCAAAAATGCAGTTTCTGAAGCAAAACCAAGAAATAGAAAAGAACTGTGGAATGTAGTCCAATCATCCTGGGCTGGAATACCTGTTCACAGGTGCCAGAAGTTGGTTGACTCCATGCAACACAGATGTACAGCAGTTCTCAGAAACAGTACTTATACAACTAAATATTAATTAAGTGATTCAAAGCAAAACAAAATCTTCAATCATTTTTCAGTTTATATAGTGAATGTTTGAGTTTGTAAAGAAGAATACAACACATATTTGATATATTTTTCTTCATGTTTTGATTAGGAATAGAATGTGCAGTGTTCCCAATGCATTTGTGTGTATGAAAATAAAAGCTTTTAGAAGGATTTTGAGCTTTATTCACTTTTTTCAACACACTGGTATTATTTTGAACACAACTATATATATATATATATATGTGTGTATGTATATATATATATATATATATATATATATATATATATATATATATATATATATATAAATAAAATCAGTTTCATAATTACTTAGTTACATATTTGGTAAGATTATTGAATAATGGCCTGAGAATGTGTGTGTTTGTGAGTGTGACTACTTTTTTCCATATCCCTGCACATTATGTTCACTGAGAAACACATCTAAAAATGTTTTTTAAACTTATCTATACTCTGTTGACACCACCAACTGCGGAAGGGAGTTCCACAGCCTCACCGCTCTAACAGTAAAGAACCCTTTATGCACATTAGCCGTTTTTTGTCCAACTTCATTGTGTGGCTGCATGTCTTCTTTAGAGACCTATGATTACAAAGTTTTGTATATCACTATCATATCCCCTCTTAGGCGCCTCTTCTCCAGAAAGAATAGGTTTAATGTTTGTAGTCGTTCCTCCTAACTGAAGTCCTCCAGCCCCCTTATTAGCCTTGTTGCCCCTTTCTGGACTCTCTCAAGTTCAACCACATCATTTTAAAGAACTGGTGACCAGAAATGGACGGCATATTCAAGATGTGGTTTAACCAGAGTTTTGTAAAGAGGTTTATTTATAGTGTTATCTCTTGAGTAAATACCATTTTACATGTATGCTAATAGTCTTCTGGCCTTGCTTACCACAGCTTGACATTGCAAGCTATTGCTGAATCTGTCATCTACTAGGACCCCCAGATCCTTTTCCATCCTCGATTCCTCAGAGATTCTCCCCCTAGTGAGTAAATTGCATGCATATTTTTAGCTCCCATGTGCATTACTTTACATTTTCCTACACTGAACCTCATCTGGCATACTGTATAGCTGCCCACCCCTCTATTTTAACTAGGTCTTCTTCTTGTAAAGTTGCCATTTCCTACATTATTTACTGATAAAATACAAGCAATATCCCATGCAAATACAAGTGTAGTCAAAGTAATGCAAATAATAAAGTGAAAGAAAAAATACTAATACAATGTTTGCACATAAAGGATAAAATACCAAGGTGCATTATTACTCTTGGCAGTTTGTATATTATAGGGTAATGGATAGTACAGCTCTGGGAAAGAAACTGTACTTCAATCTGTTTGTGTGCGTCTTGATTTCTCTGTATCTGTTTCTTGAGTGAAGTGGAATAAACACGCTGTGTCCTTGGTGAGTTGGATCTTTGCTGATGCTGCTCGCCCTTTTCTTTATTCGACCAGCATACACAGCATGCAGGTTTGGTATTTAAGTACCTATAATCCTCTGTGCTGTTTTTACTTACAGAGCTTTAAAGACAGTCTGGCCTGTTTAGGTCTCCTAAGAAAGAACAGTCTCTGTGCTTTCTACATCAGATGGGAGGTCTTATGGAGTAAGATACACAGGCATGATGTAGAGTCATACAATGCTCAAATTGTGTGCAATTGATCATTACTACATAGTATATGTGTAGCATATACCATAGAGGGCCATTTGTCCCATCTGCTTAGTAAACAATCACTACTTTCAGTAGTTTATCACTAGCAATTTTAATAGCTTGAAAAAAACTGATAAAAGTTGCCCTTGTAGCTTTGGTTCTGGGTCAGGAAAGTTAAACCTATTAAGTGATTTGCAGCCCTAGAACTAATATGTATCCTATGAGGGGGCAGAGGAGGCATTTGCAAATAAAATATGTTGGGTTAGAGGCCTGAGTGGAAATACATCTCTATTCAGACCTTGATTGGAGCATGACCCACAGTCATTGATAGCTTCTGGGTAATAAATACATGTTCCCTTTTTGTGTCTGTAATCACAGTGCCTGGCCAAGACTTCCAGCACCTATGTAGTTAGCGGCCCTGCAATGTCATGCGACTGATTAAAAATGAAAATTGGTGGCGTGATCACAGGTCTGAACTGTGAGTAGATAGCTATATAATGCTTATGATCTTGCATTGACTGTGGGTCCAACTCTGGTTGAGGTCCCAGTTGGAGAATGCAACTGATCCTCCCTCTCCCTCTGGTCTCGCTGCCACCACTTTCCCAATCCTCTAAAATCCTCACTTGTTACTGCCTCCACTTTCTCTTCCACAATCCTGTGTTACCACCCTACCATCACATATTACTATCTCATTTACTTTTCTTTTGAATCCCCACTATTTAACCCATGTGGGATGGGCCAGGAGTAGGGTACCTAAGTAAGGAAGAAGGGTTAATATGTATTGTATTTAGAAGACTTCATGTTAGGAAATTACAAGGTTGATTGAAGAACACAGATGCTAGCACTGGTAATAATCCTCATGGAATCAGGTGTGGCACAGTGATAAGCACATATATAGGAACGCTTGCAGTAACAGGTACAGTATCACTTGTAGTAACAGGCTCAGCAACACTCATAGTAACGGGCTCAATAGCAGTTACAGTAACTGGTACGGTTGCCTTGCATGATTAAAGTGGAGTTCCACCCACTCTGTAAAAAAATAAGTCAGCAGCTACAAAAACTGTAGCTGCTGACTTTTAAAAAACAGCCACTCACCTGTCCCACGATCCCGCGTTGCCCCCACCGCAGCCCGTTTCACCGGCCGTCCTGTATTCCAGGCACCGGCATCTTCAGTGTGGGCACCCGGCTGTAATAGCTTGCGGCTTCACAGCCGGGTGCCCACTGCGCATGCGCGAATAGCGCTGCACTTCCTGAATGGCCCCGTCGTCTTCTGGGACCTGTCACGCGTCCCACAACACTACGGGGAGGGATGGTAGGGGGACAACTTCTGCTTCCGATCATCTAGGCGATCGCAGCAAAAGTGGGAGCGGGTACCTGTCAACCCCAAAGGTACCAATCCTTAATGGGGAGCGGGGGACCAATCTTTAAACCTTTTGGGTGGAACTCCGCTTTAAGCCTTGAAGGTGGAGCGAAACATGTCAGAGGAGCATAGCCAGGAAGAATTCAGGCTGAAGATGTATTTATACCTCTCTGTATATAGTGGCTGGGTTCCAGTGTGCTGCACTTCCACCTTTTGTTTTCCACACTTTATAGACAGTCTGACTTTGCAAAGTTCACAGTTCCAATTTAAAATTAGAATGTTAACAATCTGAAACACCAAACAGCAGTGAATTAAATTGACATTAAGGAGGAGAAAAAATTTGAATTACATCATAATAAATATAATGAGATGCCATCCCTTAAGCAGAATGGACTTTGAATATGATACATCTGTAAAAAAAAAGTTGATGCCATAGACCTCCTTATTTAGCAGATTCCTTTACTATCCTGTGGCAAATATTACGAAAATCCAAAGGAACCCCAGCTGAAGCAGAGAGATTCCTGCAGACTTTGTCTCTGCCTTCTGTCTGCATTATTCATTGGTCCCGGAATCTCATCTGTATGCATCCCAGCTGTGGAGACTGGTAAAATATTCTGCATTACTAAATATTTATAGTATGAGGATAGATGGGAAAATAGACCAACATTGGTCATAAACTTATTTCTGTTAATATCTTGTTATCTTTGTACTCATTTTCTCAAGTAGCTGTGTTTTCACAATGTTTTAATTACCACTGATTAAAAACCAGTCTGTATTTGTTCAAGTATTAGTCAATGGTGATATACAGGAGTTATATGGTACTATATATATATATATGTTTAAAAGGACTGGAAACTAGGCTTTGTCTATTCAATGAGGTATAATGGTACTCTGCTACAATCTCACACATGCCAAAACTTTGCAGACTATGCACATTTTTTTAGCAACCTCTGTTGTGAATTGCCCTATATATCTGTCAGAAGAAAGCATAAAGCTGGATGAAGACACACTGCTGACCAGGTCTGTGATGTGTGCTGTATGGAATAAAAAAAAATACTCACAGAACTGAGTACTTGCACATTTTGCAGAAACGTCACAGTTTTCAGAACCCTGGGATACATAAGAGTCATACATTTAAAACAAATATTACTAATCCATTGACTGGATCACATTCGTTAAGCAAGTAAAAGCAGAGCTATACTTAAACGTTAACCTATATAAGGTTATCATGCAAATTCACAGGTGAAATATGAAAGGAAGAAATGTCTTACCTGCCAAAATCTATGAAATCGTGTTCTATCAGTTTTCTAATCCAGACATTCATGTCACGCAGCACTGACCTCACCTTTCTTTTACTGCATCTAAAGCAACACAGCCTGGTCAAGGACCTCCCAACATGTGATTGGATAGTATAAGAGCAATAAACTGAAGGAATTAACCCAGTACTCTCCCCTCCTAATAATAAGGTTCTTGTGTGATGTACAATGTTGTAAAGGCAGCTTCTCTTGCAGTACTGCTCTGTCCTCTCCTAGTCTAAACCATGTTGTGAAGGAAACTACAAGTAGCAAACGTAGGAAACAGTGAGGTACTATTTGAAAATGCATTTAGTATACAGTATGTTGAATAAATACATAGTTAGTCTGGCTGAAAAAAAGACAAAAGTCCATCCAGTTCACCCATAAAAAAAAAAAAGTTATAATCCTATACCCACAGTTGATCCAGAGGAAGGGAAAAAAAAACCCAGCAAAGCATGATCCAATTTGCTCCTGCAAGGAAAAAAAATCCTTCCTCACCCCCGAGAGGCAATCGGATATTCCCTGGATAAACTTTACCTACAAATGTTAGTAACCAGTAATATTCTGTGTATCCAAGAAAGAATCTAGGCCCTTTTTAAAGCAACCCACCGAACTGGCCAGAACCAACTAGATTAAATTGTGATATTTATATCTGCCTAGATTTTTGATTTAAAGCTGACGTTTAATAATTTTTCTGGGATGCAGCACCAAACACATTAGTTACCTGTAATGGTGTGTATCTCATCTCATTCAGGCTGCTGCATGTGTAAAACATTGGATAATGACCAGGGCAACATTTTTTTCTGGTGTTGCAGGGACTAACAACATAGTCAGAGAGTATGGAGGACTTGCTCTGCTCACCCACCCCTTCCTGTCCACAGAACTCTTACTATTATTGTCCCACAGTGCAACACTTTCTGAAGTGAATAGAAGAGGAACAGATGAACGACAGGATCTCTCCTGCCAAATCACAGAAAGTGTTGCATTGTGGTACAATAATAGTATAAGTTCTGTAAATTGCAGAAGGAATAGGAAGGGGTGGGACAGCAGCTCAATTGCTTTCCAATTGCTTAACCCCTGCAGCACTGAAAGATGTCACTCTGGGCAGTACCTGGTGGTATGGAGGAAGAATGCTTACATGAAACAGAAACCTGATGCTCATAGGATGCATACCATTACAGATAACTCATGTTATCTTAATTATTGTGCTGTATCACCACTACTCCCCCAAAAAAACTACAAAACTTCAACTTTAAATTCCTGTAGACTCTGCTCCAAGCTCCTATAAGTACTCTTTGGTTTGGGGGGATATCCCTCAACTCCCCGTTCCATAGCCAATGCAGAAAGTGGGAGGAAATCCCTCTAATGTGAGGGAATCCCTGGTTGTCACCAAGGTCACTAGTGTCCCCATTGGAAGATATCCCCACTATTTCTGTTCTGGGTACAACCCAAAACTTGGGATTTTTTCACCTTCACTTTTAGTGATAACTGTAAACAAGACTAATAGAGAGGGTGGATCTCCCTAAAAGGGGCACAGAGAACAATACAAATCTGACAGTTGTTCTAATCCCTCTCCACTCTATCTAAAACTAAAAGTAATGAATTGCCTTTAGTTATTCTTTAATACACTGAACACAATAAAATAAAGATTCCCCAGCAAACTATTTGTTATATTTCTTACCACAGTACTTACAGTTTACAACTTTATGTTCTGCTGACCCGTACTCTATTGGGGCACTTCCTTCAAACTCTCACATGTGAGACAGTTTCCAGTGGACAGTGCAGTCTCCAGTCAGTATGTTAGATTGGAAAAGGGACAAACAAGGGAGTACCTTGCCATCCTAGGCCATGGGACTGTGTGTTTCTATTGATGCACACAGCACAGGGAGACACAGCTCTAGTTCCTGCATGCAATAATGGCTCCATAAGATGCTGAAAAATAGAAAGAATAGGAAGCCTGGGGCAGCAGTCCTAGTACCAGCTTAAACTGGAACAAAGGCAAGGGTTAAAAGATAAAAACAAAGCTGCATACCAAGTAATTAGCTGCTGAAAATGCTTGAACATTAAGGCTTTTCATATCACTTTACATTTCTGGCAAAGTGTCCAATACCTAGACATTTAATCATTTGGTCTCTGTGGCAAAGGAGACTTAGCCAATGTCAACCATTCACCAAAAAGCCATGTGACTAGCTAATGAGACTTTTGGTCAAATACACAGCCCCTGAAAAAAAACCTGAAGCATCATTTTCTTCTTGAAATGTTAAAATGTTAACAGTAGAGCAGGGGCAGACTAACAACTCATGGGGCCCTGGGCAATAGGGGATCATGGGGCCCCTGTGTCCTGGCCAAACTCACAAAAAAGCCTATGAAAAAGGTACCAGGGGCATCTCATGGGGCCCCCTAGTGACCCGGCCCTTGGGCAGTGGCCGAGTTTCCAAATGGTCAGTCTGCCCCTGCAGTTGAGCCTAGGTTCATTTTAATTCTCCAAGACACTTTAAGAAAAAATTAGACACAGGCCATGTCGAAAACAAAATGGTGTCTAACTCAGGGAATTTATATGTTACTGTTAAAGAATGTGAACTTCTAAACCTCTGTGGTTACCTTCAGTTTTTGAACCAACCCTTACAGTTTAGTAATCCCATTCTAACACATTACCCCTACAGCATCTTCCTTGGCATCTGTTCTACTCTGAACTGTGCAAGATAAGGGACATCGACTACAGACCTTTCTTCTCTCTCTCAGAAGATCTATGGTCCCTTTGCATTCTCCACCCTTTTCTCTTATATAACCTTGTTGTCTTTCTATATGTGAACTCTCAGCTTTTGAGAACCAAAACTATGGCCACCTGAATGCCTGAGATCTCCCCTACCACTTTTCCCACACACTGGTAAATTTAGATGTGAATAAAATCAGTTTAAAGAACCTGGTGATATGTCAAATGAAGATAAGGCTGCTTCAAATTGTTTTCTGGATGTCCTTACAAACCGTGAAATTAAGAGAGAAGCAGGATTGGAGAAAACTAGAGGTGTAAATGACACCCCGAATCAACAACTCATGTGACATAATAAGTTTCATCAATTGTACCTACTACTGGCCTTCCTAGCTGAGGGTCTCATTTTATTCACATTGCTTTGTTCATCCCTTGAAATATCCCAAACACTTTAAGACTGAATAAAAAATACCACTAATAGACCATATAAATTCTTGCAGCCTGGGGAACACACATAAATCTTTGCACAATAATGCAACTGAAGAATGCTGTTTATTGTCATTGTTAACTGGCATTCTCCCCATTCAGTCCAGACAGCTGAAAGAGAAAACACTTTACAAAATACCCCTAGGCTTCGCAGAGACAGGTTATCTTTAAGACATATTTATGGCTGATTTAATAACCATTCGCTGAAAGCTCATGTCCTTTTGCCAGTCGAACAAACTTTTGCATACCTGACACAAAAAAAAGCCTTAAAATGTTTGGACAGACTTCTAATGCATGTTATGATTGTTTCATTTTATTCTAATGTAGAACCACTTGTGCTAAAATGCACATTAACAATGTGAAGAACTATAATGAACTCATATTCAAAGGCTTATAAGAGTCTTCATCTGGATGTTCAGTATAAATTAAGGAAGAATGCATTTATCATCTGAAAATGTGGAGAAGGGCTTTTGTCATTTGAGTGTGCACAGTGCCTCTTGACCTTATCCTTGTTGAAATACTGTCAAGGTAAATACAAGTGCTGAAGGATGGCAGTTCTGCTAACATAGACATCATACGGATACAGTGACAATGAAAAATATTTTTTTCTAACCTAGTAGGTCACTAGGGTAAAAAGGAGATTATAATCAATTTGCCATGAGATTCTCCATATACAGCCCAGGCTTTGTGAAACATTGTTAAAGTAGATCTAAACTCATTCAATAAAAGCTTGTATAATCTTTAGCATGTTAATTGCTTAAGGACTGTCCTATAGCAGATATACTGCTACAGGGTGGCACCTGTGCGCAGGATCATGTATATATACGTCATTCTGCATTTCCGGGTAGGGAGCGCGCACGAACTGCGCGTGCGCCCTACCTGCGCCACCATTCGTGGCTGCGGATGTCAATCACCAGGTCCTGGCCAGGACCAAGCATCTCAGATGGGGAGGAAGATTGTTTTGTTTACAAACAATCTTCCTCCCTGTGAGGTTGAGCACACTGCTCGGGATTGCGGTGCAAAGTACATCCTGATCAGTGTGCTTACAGTGAAGAACACCTCCCGCCCCCTAGTAAAACACTCCCAGCACACAGTTAACCCTTTGATTGCCCCTCACATTAACCCCTTCCTGCCCAGCTTTTTATTAGCACTGATCACTGTACTGGTGTCACTGGGGTGTCAGTGACACCAAGTTAGTTCCCCTCCAGTGTCAGAATGTCTGATGGGCAGGAGGCACTGATGGGCATTCACAGACATCACTGATGGGCACTGAAAGGCAGTACTCATATATGGCACTGATAGGTGGCATTGATAGGCAGCACTGACTGGCACTTATAGGCGGCACTGACTGGCATTGTTAGGTGGCACTGACTGGAACTGTTAGGTGGCACTGATGGGCACTGATAGGCGACACTGATGGGCACTGATAGGCGGCACTGACTGACACTGGTAGGTGGCAGTGACTGGCACTGGTAGGTGGCACTGAAAGGCAGCTCAGATGGGCACTGATATGTGGCATTGATGTGCACTGGTAGGCACTGATATGTGGCATTGATGTGCACTGTTGGGCACTGACAGGTGTCACTGATGGGGCTACACTGATCATCAGTGCCGTGATGATCAGTGTAGATGTCCCCTCTGAGGAATGCCGATTACTGGCTCTCCTCTCCTCACAAGCTGTCAATGTGACAGCTCGTGAGGAGAGAAATGCCGATAACTGGCGATAACTGGCATTTCCTTATTTACATGCGATCAGCTGTGATTGGACACAGCTGATCACATGACGGGGCCAAACTCATTGTCTCTTTCCTCTGATCCTCTGATCGCCACGCAGTGCACCACCAGGGGTGCGCACGCGTAGTTAGAGTGGGAGAATGTCTTATGATGTCCTCCCAGAAAGAGAGAACCGCCTTGCGCCCATAATTTCCTTATATGGTGGGCGGGAGGCGGTTAAACAGTGAAACCAAATTTAAAAAGACCATGCATTTACATGAAAATTAATAAGCACTGACCACTGGTACTTTTTAACACACATTTTAGCACATTCTTTAAATGTGTATTTAGGCTCCTTTTTATTGCACATTTTAGCATTATTTACGTGTATATTGCTGCTTTTTAACAAGCTGTATTTTTTTAACATGCATTTTGACGTGGGTTTTTTTAATGTTCATTTTGGCGCTTTTCTAAACACACACCATGCCATTCCCATGCACAGTGCAGGTCCAGCCTATTAAGGTACTGTTCTTGCTTCAGCACAGATTACACCCATCATCAGACATGATTTCATCTATATACCACTCATTTTATTGTTTGTTGGTTTCATAGGGCCAGGTATATATGTCTTTATTATGTCACTACAGTATTGTTACAGTATTGGACCATTGGATTTTTATGTATTCATGTATTTATATTTGCACTATCCATGTAACATCTCTCTTTTATATATATATATATATATATATATATATATATATATATATATATATATATTGTTTTAGTTCATTCTTATGATCCCCTTGCTATAGGCAGTACTGGTTACATGTATACATAGAGTAGGGCACCCACCCAGATTGGCTATAGCTCTGAGGAAAGGGGCACGTCCCTGAAACGCATCAGTAGGCCGACCACACCAATAGTTGGACACTCATTTCGGCCATCTATGTGGCCTTACAGGCTTTTTATGCACTAATTTTGTGAGTATTTTTTTTGTCTTTTGAACATTTTAATAAAGCTTGGTTAATGCGCTAGTTGTTTGCGCCACCTGTATGCTTATTGCCAGTTCGTTGATCTCCACATCTGAAAAGGGCTGCATCACCAGGACTTTATCCATAGGTCATCCATACACCTGATACCGTGGCCTCTCCCTGGTATTGAACCCTTGGAAGAGCTGGAGAGTCTGTACTTTTATCCAAAAAAAATAGTAAATGCACATTTTTTTACCTATGGGCATTTATATTTTTTAAGTGAACTTACCCTTTAAGTTTCCAGATATTCGGCACAAACCAGGGCACATAAAAGTAAATAATTTCCCATATCAGTAATGAAATCTTCCTCCACTCCAGTGGGTGTTTTTCAGCTACTGACACATGGGGGTTTATTTACTAAAGCTGGAGAGTCCAAAATCAGACTCACTTCTGCATAGAAACCAATCAGCTTCCAGGTTTCATTGCCAAAGCTTCATTGAACAAGCTGAGGTTAGAAGCTGATTGGTTTCTATGCAGAAGGGAGTCTGATTTTGGACTCTCCAGCTTTAGTAAATAAACCCCATGCAGTCTGCCAAAATGTTCACAATAGCATGTTGGTGTCTTTCTGTGTAGTCGGTGTAAAAAATAAAGTATAAAAATGTGGCAGTATTAATTAAACATAGACAGTGTAAAAGGTGCATGACTGACACCCCTTATTTGCTGAAGTGGCAGTAAAGTCTACAAGTGCAGTACAGGCAGAAGTATAATTGATGGAGTCTGTCATTATCTGTGCAGACTTTTTTTTCCCAAAAGCTTGCCCTTGTCATTCATCGTTCTACCTGTCATTGTAGCCCTTGTCACACCACTTTCTGGGGAAAAGGCATTTACTGGAATTATATGAGTCACAATCTACCATTTCCTTTAGATAAGAGGGCTGCTCGTAGATTCTGCAGGACACATAAACATGTACATACTCATGGAATATATGCATGTGTGGTTATGGAAAACACACATGTAGGTATAAGTGCTTTTTGTTTGAGTAAGACTTTTTAATAGTTGGGAGGTTTCATGATGTCATGATTCCATAGCTGAAGCTAGTTAAGCTGTTTTTTGTTAGAATGTTCATGACACAAGCAGTGTGTAATTACTGAGCAGTTATGTTTACAAGCTGAGCAACCTTTACTACCAGTCTTACTTTAGAGGAACAATCCCAATTGGGCAGGAAAGTCCACCACAATCGACTAAGTTGTCCTCCAAGATCAGCCAGCCAGTGTTTTGCACACTGCACCTAGATGTGAAACCATTTACCAATCTGATTATTATAGTCTAGATGAATAAACAATCATTTCACATCTATAGGTAGGTTAATATAAGCATTTCAGGATGGAAATTAGGGAGCTACCACTGCTGACTAAAGATTATGCTCTCCGACTATCATCTGTACCCTTCCCTTTTTAGTGCAACACTATTCCTCGCAAACTGAGGCAAATATTTTACCCTGACTCCTGGTTACTCCAGGTACCTGATTCACCGATTATGAAGCAAGGATATAGATAACACCCTGGAGCACTCACCTTTTAAAACAAGCCAGTAGCGGGAGCAGCTCTGTTTCTATTTTGACAAGTTTATTTTAAACTTTACTTCAGAAGAAAGAACACGTATTCGATTTATGTTATTAGCCTTATTTCAAATATTTGTAATATTCTCAAACTATATTACCATAAAAAAGAAATTAACATTTCCAAAAAAAACATTAACAGAAATGTTTGAAGATCCTTAGAACAACGATTATTCAGTTGCCAAATTAGCTGAACTAGATAGATGTTTTAAGTGATCCGCAGGTTGTAAGAAGACAAGAGGCATAATTACCTATGGAAAGCCTATTTGTTCCCTATAATTTGGTGTAACCAAAACACAAGTACTTTCAAGATGAGAACATTGTAATTAAATGAATTGAGGGCTTGATTTTTAAATAAATATGTAGCTTGTTAATTCATTAGGGAGCAATTAGTAACACTTATTTGAAAACCAGCTGAAAGTAAACCTGGTAGAAAAAATCAAATGGAGATGAACTGACCCAGCAATCAGTTGTGATTTCTAACATGGAGAGGTAAAAATACACAATTAGAAGAAGGCAGCATCATGATAGTTAGAATCAATATATTTAAAATTCATGTTTTAGTATATTTTTTAGCACACAACAAAGTATTATGCTAAATATACAAGATATAATGGTGTGTGTGTTATCATCCATTATGCATGTTCATCTCTCTTCCTCCCTATTTTTTAGGTGTTCTTTATATCGATATGTATTCAAAGTCCATCCAAAATTTGTTTTTTCAAGTGACCCAAACTCTATCAATCAATACTGTTCATGCCCCATAAAATGGTGAATTGTGCTCACTAACTTTTAGTGTTGGAAGTAAAATGATATAACCCTGATTCAAAAGAGAATCTGTCACTTTTCTAAGTGGCCAAAGTGACATATTAAGTGCAACAACATCCTCTCTCCAAGGATACGCAGCATCAACTTTCTCTACTGCTGCTCTGTTGCACCATCAGAGTCCTCAGGTAATTCTAAGTATGGAGGAGAATGTGACCTCCTCTTGGGATGTAGTGTCTACTTTTTTGCTCTGGATATAGTAGAAGCTCATATTTTTTAGATGTCTCCATTGGGGAGATTTCCTGAAACATCCTGTCCCAATGAGAGGGAAGCAGAGGAAGCAGGAGCTGATGGAAAAATTCTTCAATAGGGATGAAGACAGCTACAAAAAATTTGATTTTGCTAGTACAGTGGGTAAACTTTAGTCATTTTTTTGGTCATTTTTTTTTCATGCTTCTTTTCTGTCTCTGTGACTGTGACCCCTGTCCTGGTTTTACAGAGCCACACAATGAAAAAAAAATGTCAATAGAAATCAATGTTTTTTAATTTGTTTATATTATTTACTGTATATACAATTTTGTTTTACAAATAAACATTTAATACATGAAAAGGATACCCAGAGCATGATGGATTTTCTAAGGTGGAACACAGCAAAAGTTTTCATGAATTAATTGGATTCATTATTTGGACCATGTTTCTAATTGAAATTGGAAATAGAGAAAAAAACTCCACCATTTACTGGATATGGGAATATAAAATATCCTTATATAGTATTTAATATAAAAAAAAGTCTATCTTTTTCCAAAATATTATTTTTTTGTTATGCTATTCGTTTGCGCTATTGTTAATGCTTTCTTTTCTTAATAAAGGAAGAACGAAAATACAAACAAAACTAATAACCATTCCCTTAAGCCTATCAAAGAAAATGTGAAAATGATTGCTGGTATTTTATAAATGGTGTTTTAAAACTGTTCTCTCATTTAGAACCATTGCGTTCTTAGCATGGCTTTTCAATGCACAGGCAGCATTGTACCAACATAGTCAAATGGTAGCTCTATTTAAACTCAGCCAAATGACAGGACTGAGTCTAGTCCAAGAAGCAGAGAATATGTCAATCAATAGCAATGCTATCAGTGTTTGAGATCAAATGCAGTGATTCCCCAGCAACCAGTTCCTAATGGCATTTGCCTCTTCTATGAATTGATAATGCTGTCCTACAGAAAACGGTATCTCTGGGTGATTATATCTGCTCTGCCAGTCCCATGCTACTCACTGTTTAGGAACAAAAACGGTAATGGCAATAATCATCCTTTTTTCCAGCTAAGGCTGCTCCTATATTACCTGCTGTAAACCTCAAAGCCAATGATGTTCTCTGGCTCCTTTCATCTTAAGTAGCATTCTCTTAAAAGCTACTTACAAATGTATCTTAATAGTAAATGGACTTTTGTCTTTTTTCAGCCAGACTAACTATGTAACTATATGTAACTATGTAACTATGGTACATAATAGATAGCTCAAAAGTTCTAAATGTGAATAAACTGATAAATATGGCATTGTTTAAAGAAGATGCCATTTTCCTATAGAATCTTCTGCTGTAGTAGTGGCAATACTGAGGATTCCAAAGTTACTACAGTGAAAACAGAAAAGGAGCCCAAACATTTCTAACTACCTGTATCTTGATAGAATATATCCATTGGTGATTAAAGTTCACCTTTCATAACATGTTACATGTTACACCCATATTCAGGATATAACATGAAACATGTTACGTACAGACTGGCCCCCACACCCCCTTCCCTGATCCCCATTGTGACAGCTGTCAGGGGACCTCCTCCCTCTGGCTAGCTGTCACAATTTTAAAAACTGCTGCTGTGCAGGAATCCACCCACCCGGCCTTGCCACTCATTTACAGTGTTCTGTGAATTAGAACACTACAAGTTCCAACAGCCTTTGTGACTATCGGCCTGTAGTTGTCAATGAACTACGACAGCGCGGTTGAGAGCCTTGATAATTGAGCCTTCGTCTTAGTAAGTACCTGCTTGCCCGATGTATGAGCAAGCAGATACACTGACAGGTCAGAGAGAGACCTGCATAGCACCAGCGATCTGCTGATTGCTGGTGCAATGCTTTAGAGGCTCCAGAAACAAAAAATAATAAATGCACATTTTTTTTACCTGCAAAAAAAATATGCATTTATTATCTTTGTTAAAAGGTGAACTTATTTAAATGTTTTATAATTAGTAATAAATGAACGGAGAATTCTATCTATCTATCTATCTATCTATCTATCTATCTATCTATCTATCTCTCCTTTGGTAAAATACATGCAATATCCACTGATGGTTAAGTGCTTTATAATAGGTGACTAGTGAACTAAGACATTTTTCTTGCTGTTTATCTGGAATAAATCTAATTTTTTTTGGACGTGTATTGACATTGGTATACCTTCACTTCATTTTTACTATTCTTTCTGACCCAGAACACAGCAGCAAAGCAACAGGGATGAATTGAATGGGCACATCCTTCTGTCAAAGTATTAGGATGCTAGGTGCAGCTACTGTTAGTGTTGTAGAGATGAGGTTAGTGGCAGAGAGAAGGCTGCATTAGGGTAGGGACAGTAAAAAAGGCTGGATTGGGATAGTGGAATAGAAGAAGTTGGGGTTAGGTTAGAGGAAAGAGAAGGGCTGGATTTGAGTAGAGACAGAAGGGTAGGCTGGATTAGGGTACTGACATAAAATAAGGCTAAGTTGGAGTATTGGCAATAGGGAAGGCTGGGTAGGGTAATGGCAAGGAAGTCAGGATTAGGATAGAGTCAAGGTAGAAGGCCTATTGATGTAGTAGCAGAGAATAAGAAAGAAATAATGTAGTGGCATCAGAAAGGTTGGGTAAGTATAGCAGTATGAAAATTGCTAGTTTGGGGTAGAGGCAGGAAAGAAGGCTGTGCTAGGACAGTGGCAAGGGGAAGGATGGATTAGGGTAGAGGCAAGGAAGAAAGTTGGGTTAAAGTAATGGCATGGAACAAGGAAGGGTTAGGGCAGTAGCTTTGAAAAAGGCTGGGTTAGGCCAGTGGCACAAAGAAGGCTGTATTGAGCCAGAGGCAGGAATAGGCTGGGTTAAAGCAGAACTACAATACATCTGAATACCACAAACCAGAAACGCTATAAATTAATTTGATATTAAAAGCAAACACACTCATCTATCCATGTCTTCATTCTTTATTTTGCTAAGAAATCACTTTGGAAAACACCCCTAGCATTTATGGTCATGGGCATCTAGAGTAAGGGCAGATGACTCATGTAGCATTTATTTCCTGGAATCCATCTGCCCTTAGCTCAAACATGCAGACAGGACAGTATGCATAGCTGAGAAAACCCTTCTCCCCTCCTGAAGACTCCTGTGATGTATGATGTCATTGGCCTGGAATTCAGAAAGTAACTGAAGAAATGTAAAAAAAAAAAGTTTAAAACTAAGAAATATGATACACTTTCCTATCTATTTACTAATACCTGCAGCATAAAGATAAAAAATAGTCAATGTTGATTGAGAGAGTGAAGTTCCGCTTTAAGGTAGTGGCATGGAAAAAGGCAGGATTAAGGTAGTGGAGCTGAAAAGAAGGTTAGGTAAGGGTAGTGTTACAGGGAAGGGTGGATTAAGGTAGGGGCAAGTTACATTAGAGTAATAGCAGGAAAAAAATTTGGGTTAGGGTAATGGCAAGAAAAAAGGCTGGGTTTATGGTAGTGGCGTGGAAGAAGTCCAGGTTAGGGTAATAGCAAAGTAAAAGAATGGATTAGACTAATGGCAGAGAAGAAGAATGGGTTAGGGTAGTTGCATGGAAGAAGGCTAGGTTAGGGTAATGGTTAGCGTAGTGGAATGCAAAAAGTCTGGTTTAGGGTAATGGCTGAGTAGAAGACTACCCTAAAGTAATGGCAAGGAAAAAAGGCTTGGATGGTATAATGGTAGAGAAGAAGTCTTGGATGGCATTATGGCAGGTTAGAAGACTTAGAGGACAATGGCAGAGAAGAAGGCCATCTCGTATGTCCAAGCAAGCACAGGTTTTCCAGAAAGTATCAAATACCAGAGGAAATTCTGCTCTTGGAGAGACATCCCATTCAATGTTCAGAGTAATAATTAATTCAATGATAAGGTTAAAAATAAATCTTATGACTGAGTAGCAGTTATAATGGGGTGACTACACTAGAAAATAGGATAAGGATGATCACATAGTTCATGAGGAGAATTTTACAGCACCCTGCTTTACCTTTAGATTCCTGTTACTGAAAGCATAGTTGAATAGCATTTTCAAAGACATTTCACACTAGGTTAGGGAAAGAAGCCTACGAGCAGAATAATTTAACCAGCTTGTGCTAATTTGATTACCCTGTAATTGTACCCCACACCATAACTCACAGTATCCTTGAAGGCAGAGTAACAGATTTTCTTATTATGGTATTTAAGCATGAACCCTTTCACAACTCATTGTAGGAAGCGGTTCATCAGTTTTCATCTAGATCTCTATCGCATGGTCAGAACAAGAGATTGCAATGTTCTGATGTCCATTAGATCTATCACAGTTTATGTAGGTGCTCAGATTAATTAGTGTGTTTTTAAAGGAGGATATCAAACTAGTTGCCTTGTATCCCATTCAATGTCTGATGATGATAAGGGCAAAATCAAATCTTATGACTGAGTAGCAGTTAGGATTGGGTAACCACCCTAGAAAGTATGATAAGGCTGATTAAATAGTTGATGAGGAAAGTTTTACACAACCGTACGTTTCTCTTATATCCTATTACTGAAGGTTTAGTTGCATAGCTCTTTAGTTGGATTTTCATACTGGGTTATAGGAAGACGCCTAGAGCTAACATTTCTCACTGAAGTCAATAAGTATGGGTAACAGTAACCAAACATACACTGCATTACAGCCTTTACACAAACCATGTTTCTACAACAGATATTTCAGTATTGCATTATAGATCAGTAATCATTATTATATTGATTCAAATTTCAGCCTGTCTTGTGCTTAATGGAGGGTGCAGACTGTTTTCTTAGCCATTTTTCACTATGAGAAAAGACCAACTGATTATTAGTCTTGGTTACATACATTTCTCATATATGACAGCCTTTAAATTCCAATAAATATTAGTCCCATATACACTGTCTTTGCACAGACTTGGTACTGGGCAGCCCATTAAGAGCTGCATCATAATATTATGACATTCATACACAAAAACTCATGCTGTGCAGATCTGTATATGAGCAATGTTAGAGAAATACATATTTACCAAATGCAAATTTTCACAAAATGACAATCCATGTGTTAATTAGTAGATGAAAAGATGTTCAGTTTCTTGTCACAACATTGCCTAGAAAATTTGCATGAGCTTGCATTACAATTCATAACAGCTTATAAAGAACTTTTTGAAAACCATTCCACATGTGCACAATCTCTACATGAAAGGTTAGCAACCACTTATTTGTTTTATTTTCCATTGTACATTGTATACAGAACCAACAATGCTTTACAGAGTATATAGATCTATTTACATCAGTCCCTGTGTCCCAAAGGAACTCACAATCTATTGGCTCTCTGACATGCTCCCTGACATTGGGAGGACACTAATTTACCAACCAGTCTACTTGGATTTGTGAGAGGACACCAGAGCTCCAGAAGGAAACCTACACTGGCCCAGGGAGAACATACAATCTCTATGCCGATGATCAGTTGTTATTCTATAGCAGGAAGTGCCAGAACATAGAACTCTATGACAGGTTTACTAAGAACTATTTGAAAGCTGCAGAATGCATTTTGTACCTCCTTTAAATTTTTGCCATGCTATAGAATTATAAATCAGAAATGCATTGTTTGTTGCTGGCAACATGGACTTTTTCCTGTAGTTTGAAATTACATATTAAAGCCCATCTGAAGTTTTTATTTTATTTTAATGTTTGAATTCTACTTTAATTCCCACATAATAAAAGGGGCTGTGTATAAAATTTGATTAGAAACCATTTTTTTAATTCAATCCTTAAAAAAATAATAAATCCCAGTCATGTACCACTGTTTTTATCACTTTAGTGAAAAAACAGTTCCATGAACTTGTCCATAAATCTCCCCATTTATTCGTTCTTTTTCAATCAACAAAAAGACAAGTCATCAACCTGAAGATTAAGTAGAATAATTTAACAGGCTTGTGTTAATTTTATTACCCTCTAATTGTAAGCCACAACATAACTCACAGTGTCCTTGAAGGCAAAGCAACAGATTTTCTTATTATGGTATTTAAGCACAAACCTTTCACGACTCATAGTAGAACCCTGTTCATCATTTTTCATCTAGATCTCTATCACAGGGTCAGAACAACAGATTGTAATGTTCTAATGTCCATTAGATCTACCACAATTTATCTAGGTGCTCAGATTAATTATTGTGTTTTTGAAGGTGGTTCGTAAATTGGTTGCCTGATTGCACTTAAAGATTCATTACTTGTTCTACATACCTTGTGGTTTAGGGAGGGGGAATCGTGAGTTGTGTTCAATTCTATTATTCTTAGGAGTTTAAGATATAAAATGAGTCTAAGGCAGGAGAGATGTATAAAAATGTTTAAAATATTTAATTTGGCAGTGGACATGTACTGTATATCAGCTGCTCATTAAACACAACAAATTGATAAAGCATGTTTTTTTTGGTAATACCAAGATAGGCCTGTCAGTTAGATAATATGACCCACGTATAGCCCATATTTAAATTGAGATACAGTATTAGCTATGAGCTGTTCTGAGTTAAATTCTAATTCCAAATAATCTAATCTCCAATGACATTCAGATGAGACGTGGTAATTAGTTTTTTGTGATGTGCCTGCCACATGATTACATCCTGTTAGGGTGGCCACAGATGAAACCCTGGTCAAACACAAAATGAGCATAGTAATAAGAATGTGATTTTAGATCAGCAGTGATGTTGAAGTTTGATCATGTAAATTAATTAACCTTTAATTACCAGTAATCTTTTCCTTGTCACATTTTATCAACAAAACCCTAACAGCGTTGTCCTGTTTTTTTTAATCATAATTTTTTCTGCTTTATTAAAAAATACACACGAGGAGGGTATGCATATCTGGTCTCCAATTATGCTTATTGTTTGCCAAAAGTAATTTAAAGCTGAGATCTGGGCTAACGAATTATTGTCTAAATGCAAAAGGTATGTGTCTTCATTTTGAAGTCTTGCAAGAGGCATGTGCGTTCATCTGTGAACGGCGGCTTCTGTGCCCCTGTGTAGCCTCGCTGTACTTTAGGTGAAGCACAGCTAACCTGTGGGTTTCATGCAGGCTTACTGCACTTTCCTATAGACTTCTATAATGTCCCAGAGTTTTGATGTGGTTTAAAAAAATGCACCAAAAATGCAGCATGTAGGAGTTTGGCCGCACTTTCTGAAACCACACCAAAACCACAGGACCTCATAGAAGTCTAGTGAAAGTACAGCTAACCCGCACAAAAACCATAGGTTAGCTACGCTTTAGGAAAAGCGTGTTGGGGCAGTGGTATTCCACCCTCAATGTCTTTTGTGTATTTGTTTGAAATTCATGCAGTAATCCAAAGTGAAAAAACACTTCACTTTACCCCTCTAAAGGTATTTCCTGTAAAGCAGACTGGTCACTGCTGTTCTTTCTCTATATGTAAGGTGGCAAATCTTGTATCCACCCTTTCCTGTAGTTTTCTGCTCACTTGAGTTTACAAATAGATTTGATACATATAAAGTGGATTTAGATCTTTTGTGGTTATTAACATTTACATAAATTTTTTTTTTTTGCTTTAACATGCTTTGAACCCATTACTCTGTGCTCTATATCCTATAATTAAAACCTGGTATATTATGGTTTCATTGATCACTGACTAGCAGTATCGCTCTTCAAACCACTTATTTCTTTACAAAAAGTAGCAGATAACATGCGTAGGAATCTACATGGTTTTGCTATCTGAGATTGTTTTGGCAAATTGTTAGTGCAGGCTATATTTCTGTTGTATCTCCCTTGTGTTGGGGTGCCATTTAAAAAAAAAACTATAGGAAAAATAATAAATATATATTGCATATATATTTACTTATTATTTTTCCTATATGTTTTTTCCTATTATTATATGATTGCATCGGGTATTCATTAATTAGTTTGGTCACTGTATTGTTATCATTTTGCATAAGTCACTTTGAGTGTTATTTTCCCAATGATAGGGGATTCATGATATACCTACCTAAGTAGGAGGTGTTGAGGGGTTTTATTGTTTACTCAAATTAATTTGTGTGTTATTGATTGCACTTTAAAGAGGCCGTGGAGATGACCTCAATATGCACTTTTTGGGCACTTTAATTAGTGTGTACACTATATAGATCTATATTGATCTTATCACTATTTATTGTTTTTTGTGTGTGATAATTGCATGATTTATTTATTATAATATTATTGATTTATGATCTGTTTAGCGCTGCACTATTTTTTTATATTATCTGTAGAGGACTACAATTCAAGTTATCAATTAGGAACTTGAATATTGAATTAGCAGCTAGCAGGTGTGCCACAATAGGAAGCAGAGGAGGACCCAAGAGAGCTATCAGGAGACCCTAGAATAGGAGGATTAGGGCTGCTCTGTGCAAAACCATTGAACAGAGCAGGTAAGTATAACATGTTTATTATTAACTGATACAGGGTCGAAGGGCTGAACAAAATCACGTATATATACGTGATTTGCATTTCCAGGCTACAGATGTCAATCACTGGGTCCCGGCCGGAGATTCCCCACTGGCACCCAGCGATCATCGAGTAACACTGACAGGGGAGAGACCTGTGTGTAAACAACACAGATCTCTCTCCTGCCAATAGTAACCTGCTGCTGTATATTTCTCTGTGCAGCAGCTTTTATTAGCACTGATCATTGTATTAGCATCATTGGGATGTCATTGGCAGTTAGCCAATTCCCACCCAGTATCAGAATGCCTGCCACAGTCCCGCTATAAGTCGCTGATCGCCGGCATTACTAGTATAAAAAAAAAAAAAATTCCAGTATATATACCGCCATTTGTAGACGCTAGAACTTTCACGTAAACCAATTAATTTACATGTATTGGGATTTTTGTTAGCAAAGACATGTAGCAGAATAAATTTTGGCCTAAATTTATGACGAAATTTGATTTTTTTGCTGGATATGTTTTATAGCAAAAAGTCAAAAATATTTTTGTTTTTCAAAATTGTCAGTCTTTTTTTCTTAAAAACAAACTGTAGTGAGCGCTCTAATATAACTGAAGCAGCTAGAACACCTAAGGCAACCACAATGCCTATGGAATATAAGTATAAAGATAAATAAAATGGTGCAGCGCTTGTAAATAGATCCAATGCTGAAAACAGCAAGAAAGCAGCAAGAAAAACAACAAACTGAAAGTCAATCAAGTGTCCTTGGTACTCGCAGGGGTAGTGAGGATATCCAGAGCTATACTGCCTCAAATAATAGCAATGCGCACTCACCAGAAACGCATGGATTATGCGCATGTAACAACGATCATCCTAGATGATGGATCCGTCATAGAGCAGGTGGTGGGCATCCCTCTCATGGTGGGTCATCCAGGGCTCCAACTCAGGTCCAGAGATCCCCTTAAGGTCAGTCAAGTAATCCTCTATGGTGGTGGTGATCCTACCTGTACAGCCTCCCCTCTGATGATGTGCTTATAGCACGAAAGGCCTAAGGAGGAGCTGTGCAGAGCATGACGTCATTTCACCGCCGGAGCCACGAGGAGGCCCGGCGGCCATCTTTGAATGGGTCAGTACTGCTGTTTGCACCTTTAATCGTTTTTGTGACATGCATACTACCCTGTGTTTAGCTCTTTAATAAATACTATATATTTTTGAACATACTACACTATTTCTGGCACTTGTTTTTGGGGCTCCTATGTGGAGCTATCACTCCCACAGGGAGGGTGCCTATGCCATCTAGAGGAGGGATCACCACCACCATAGAGGATTACTTGACTAACCTTAAGGGGATCTCTGGACCTGAGTTGGAGCCCTGGATGACCCACCATGAGAGGGATGCCCACCACCCGCTCTATAACGGATCCATCATCTAGGATGATCGTTGTTACATGCGCATAATCCATGCGTTTCTGGTGAGTGCGCATTGCTATTATTTGAGGCAGTATAGCTCTGGATATCCTCACTACCCCTGCGAGTACCAAGGACACTTGATTGACTTTCAGTTTGTTGTTTTTCTTGCTGCTTTCTTGCTGTTTTCAGCATTGGATCTATTTACAAGCGCTGCACCATTTTATTTATCTTTAGTCTTTTTTTCTTAATAGCACAAAAAATAAAAACTACAGAGGTGATCAAATACCACTGAAAGAAAACTCTATTTGTTGGGGAAAAAAGGACATACATTTAATTTATGTAGAGCATTGTATGACTGTGCAATTGTCAGTTAAAGTAACTCAGCGCCGTATCACAAAAAATGGCCTGATCAGGAAGGGGAGTAAATCCTCTGGAGGGCAAGTGGTTTAAACAAAAACCCTTTACAATCACTTTAAAACAAACCAATTACTTGCCTATGCAGAGCAAAGCAGCAAGCACACTTTAATGTCCTCTTTTCTAGCAGCACATATGTAACTTGCTTTTTCTCCTCCAAAGCAATGTATAAACTCTGTCAGATCTTACAAAAGATTGAAGAGTTTTTCCATGCCCCCTCATAACAGCATTGACCCAAGCAATCACATTGTTACATAGGTGGAAGGGGAATGACTCACATGCTGCTCCATACCTGGAAGTACAGTGTAATTTCTCAGCTCCTGCCTATTGAAGAGAGCAGCAGGAGAGTGGAGGAAATAATGTGCTGCTGATGAGTGGTATACTAAAGTGAACCCATTGCTTTGACATGTAATACCAATTAAGATATTTGCTTTAAACTTAGATAGAAGGCTGCCTTAGAACCAGACCATGACTGGAATCATGTATGGCTTAGAAACAGAAAACACTCGTTTTGATATAAAACAGAGCTTTTGTTAAAAAGTACTTTTTGCTTTTGGCTTTATCAGTCATTCTCTCAAACAACATAAGAGTTTGAATGCCTTTGAAGCAGTCACACATGGTTAGATATCCATTTGTAAAATAACCATCTTGTTTACAGTGACCTATATTATCTATTCCACTGAGGTCACTAAGCCGTGTTTGTTCCTCTTCTTCAGAAAATTTTGAGAGGTGAAGGACGAGGAGTTTGAAAGTGGCCTACCAGAAATAACATTAGATATGTCCCCCTCTGTGTGGACATCTGTTTGTGTCTGTTAACCTCTCAGCTCTCTATTAATGAATCAGAAGAGATTCTTCTTAATTGTGTTATATTTATGCTGATGTGAATTATCTGTATGATCTAAGCTCTGAAACAGTAAGCCCATTATCTGTCTCCTTTTTACATTGTTGTAACCCCCTGCTTGCCAGCGAAGATCAAATGCAGCAGAGCACAGCTGCCTACTCATTGCAATCCCTGTTATAAATCTCTGTGCAAGCTATGATACGTCATCCAACATCTAACCTGTAATTTTTATCTCTTAACCAACATTTGTGAACTCGTGGAAATAAAGGCTGATTAGACTCTACTGTGTGTTTCCCAACCGGCTATCTGCAAATTTGTCCCAATTGCCTCTCGGCTGGTGGATCAGATGCAGGAGTGAGGTGTGTATTTTGGGAATCTCAGCTTGATGGGTTCCAGGAATAGCAGCAAATACGTCTGTATCGTATAATTTGCAGTCATTGCCTCAAGGACTTTGACTCTACCACTAAAATTACTCTGCTTAGACCCCGTTGAGAAGTACGGATACAGCAAGCTTTCATATATTTCTGTCTTTTCACAATCCAAATTCTATTTTTTTTTGTTTCACCTTGTAAAGGGCAAAGATTTTCTTTTGTTGAAGGGGCTAAAGCATTGGTAACATTTTGCTACAGTAATTGGACTAATCCCCTATGCCATAATCACTTACAGCTGGGACGTATTTAGCTGTTAACTAAATCCACTGTGTATTTTCTAAACATAGTTATCTTCCCGACCTGTATGGATTAACAAAAAGAAAAAAAAAAGATTTAGCAAAGTAAAATTCTATGCATGAAATCCTTTTTCCCCTCTATAAAGTTTTATTTTTTTTTTTTTCATAGGCACATATGAGTGAAAATTAGTTTCACTGGATTCTGATTTGTCTTTCATTTAAATAATTACCACACATAAAATGAACAATATCCTTAATACTTTGCATATTGTAAAGTGTTGACACAGGATCCTTACTGTAAATGTTATTCTGATTTTCTCTATTTAGGAAAAAAAAAACAGAATATGCACCTCCCCACCCTCGTCAAAAAATGCCAGATAGCAGCTTATAGACTTGCACTCTATTAGCTGGAGGTCCTGCTGTGAATAAAACAAGGCCCAGCATGATTTTGTACAGCAAACATTAACTAACCAGTACTGTGTCCCGTCCACCAATTTAATATTAAGTCCTTGAAGTATTGGAGTATCTAGTGTAAACATACACATGACTAGCAAGCACCTTGTTGTACACTTTTGGCAGTATAGAAATAACATGGTTTAGTGTAACATGCCCTGGTTACAAGAGGTGGTATGGGGCACAGTTTAGTTGTACACCGCCATGGTACCTTTATGGGTGATTGCTAAACTGTGAATAAGCAGTAAACGTTCATGAGTTACTAAGCTCCACGGAGCATGGAAGTAGGGGTCACTCTGGTCTGGCTATCCAAGATGATGCTCGGGCCTGGCACAATGTGAGTGCAAAGCAGTGTGAATTGAGGAGAGGAGGACAATTGTACTCTGGCATGGTACAAGACAACCATGCCTAATGTGAGTGAGCACAAAACCCTTAGTAAAGGGCACAATTTACCAAACTCAATTTGATCTGGAAGAGCTTAAATATTGTGTGTGTAATAAGGTCCTAATTATATCTATTAGCCCTGACTACTACCTGTTCTGCAATTCCAACAATACTTCGGGGTTCTTTTACTTGAGCAGTGTCTCCTGCCCTTTGCTGCAAACTGAATAACTCATACCCTTTAAAGTGACATTAAAGGCAGATTTTTTTGTTAAACAATAAACATGTCATACGTACCTGCTCTGTACAGTGGTTTTGCATAGAGCATCTCCGATCCTCCTAATCTTCGGGCCCCGCCAGTGCTTCTAGCCTCTTCCTCCTTCCTCTTGCCAAATGCTCGATAGCAGGCTCGCTCCCAAGCTGTTGCATTTTGTGTCTATTCACGCATGGAGCATTGTTCAGCCCCACCCCCTCTCTCCTCATTGGGTCACTGGCCGTGATTAACAGTACCGGGAGCCAATGGTTCCTGCTGCTGTCTCAGCCAGTGAAGAAGAAGAGTCCCTGGAGAGCTGAGCCCTTTCCGCATTACAGCCCCCCCCCCTTTATACCACAGTACTACCTTTAAAATTGCTGAACCCCCTCTTAACATCACAGCACCCCCTTTACAATGCAGCCCCTTCTTTACATTACAGTGCCTGCATTACATCACAGCCCCCCTTTGCATTCAAATCCCCCTCCTTTACTTAATTGTCCTTTGTCTCCCCTTCACATCACAACCCCCCCCCCGACCCTTACATTAGTGTGCTCAGCCCCCACCTCACATAACAGTCCCCCTCCCCTTCACATCAGTGTCCTCTGTCACCCCTTTATATCACAGCCCCCTTACCTAAATCCCAGTCCCCATCACAGCCCCCCTTCCTTGCACCCCATTCCCCTTTAAAGCCCCCCATACTGGCATCTCAGTCCCTTTCACAGCTCCCCCTTCCTTGTATCTCAATCCCTTTCACAGGTTACCCTTTTTTGCATCTTAGTCCCCTTTAAAGCCCCCCTTCCTTGCACCCCAGTCCTCACAACCCCCCTTCCTTGCTTCCCAGTCCACTTCACAGCCACACTTCCTTGCACCCTAGTCCCCCTCACAGCCCCCCCCTTCTTACATCTCAGCCCCCTTCACAGCCCCCCCTTCCTTGCACCGAAGTCCTCTTCACAGCCCCCCTTTTTGCACCCTAGTCCCCTTTGCAGCCCCTCCTTACTTACATCTCAGTCTTCTTCACAGTTCCTCCCTTCCTTGCACCCCAGTACTCTTTACAACCCCCTTTCCTTGCACTGCAGTCCCCTTTACAACCCCCCTTTTTTGCACCCCAGTCTTATTCACAGCCCCCCTTCCTTGTACTCCAGTCCTCTTTACAACCTTACTTGCATCTCAGTCCCCTTCACAGCCCCCCCTTACTTGCACCCCGTCCCTTTCACAGCCCCCCCCCTTTCTTTCACTCCAGTCCTCACAACCCCCCCCCCCTTCCTTGCTCCCTATTCCCCTTTACAGCTCCCCTTCCTTGCACAGAAGTCCTCTTCACAGCCCCCCTTCTTTCCTTGCAGTCAAGTCCCTTTTATACGAATGCCTCCTCCCTTATATTTCCCCCTGCCATTCACAACCCTCCTTTTCAATCCTACCTTACACAGCAGGTAGAAGGCTGAAGGCTTGGCATGCCTGGCCAAAGGATGGGACATGTGGGACATGCTTTTCGTGTTAACAGGCAGGTGATTGGTTGCTAGGAACACCTAGAAGACAATCACCGGCTTGTTAACTTGAAAGGTTACAAAGCTCCCGCCCGCTGGATTGATATGCTGTGCCTTCTGCTTTCTATGAAGATGAATGCTGTCACAATGGTGGCAGAGGGGGTTTTGGAGGATATCAGCTGCAGAGGACATCCAAGCTATTAAGTGTCAGAGCTGCGGTCCATATAGGATTGTCATTCGGTCTGTTTGTGGACCGTGGTCTGCCATTTAGTGATGCCTGCTATAGACAATACTATAGTCTCCGTTTTGCTAAATTTTTATAAATGTACCCACATTAATGCAATAAAAATTTTATTTTTTTAAATTTTTGCATGGATTCCTGCAGAGCATTTCAACTGCAATTAATGCATTGTGGGTGCAATGCACAAGCTTCTGCATTATTTACATATTATATTGGCTTTCTGTTATGGGGCTGTAGGAAGTAATCAATGGACTATAAATGTGTTGACATCAGAACACTTGTGATTAAGAGCTGTGAGTCCCTCACTGTCCACTTATTGTACAAAAGTGCATACCTTAAACTGTGCCCTATGTAGGAATGATCCCTTCTTTGGAAATCATCATCCTTGCTTACAATGTAAAAGATCTCTTTAAAGTGTGTACACTTGTGTGTATAGATACACTTTCAGTGTGACGAGGGTTAATAGAACTGGGGGAGCTATGACCTGTGCAATGATCTATGAAAAGAGAGTACAGACCTTTGAATTATTTGCTCCTCCTCCATACAAAGATCATGTTTACTTCACAGAAGCTATTGTTCAGCTTTTATGACTGGAGAAGCTGGGAGGAAAGGGTGGGCAGGAGGAAGCTGGGAGGAAAGGGTGGGCATAGTTGGGTGCTCTTGATGAGTGCCTGTCATGGCTCCCTCTTTTAACCTCTGCTGTACCAGAAGATTATGGTGGCATCGGCATGGGGCTGTCAATGAAGGAAGATTTCAGCTAACATAGTATACAACAGGACAAGGGACATTTCCTACTGACTAAGTTATATCCCTTGTGCTAACATTAAAAAATCTGGTATGGTGGTTGTACCCAAGCTCTACAACAATTTAATTGGATACAACTAGCCTGCCCATAGATGGTTCGAATCTCAGTTGGTCCCTACTATCGATGGCTGGCTTAAAGGCAAATCTAAAAAATTTTAGTGGTGATGGAAAATCTTCTAGTGGGGAACTAACACCTGTGCCTGTGACAACTGTCTAAGATGGGAATTCTGTTCAATTTGCAGAGATTTTCCCTAATTGTTTATTGCATCTTCAGGACAGCTAGTAAAGGAAAATCTCCCTAGCAGGATACAGACATCAACAAATAACCCTTCCATTAAAAAAGCTTTGTCTTTACATACACTTGAATTGGTTTTATTTTTCGTTGATTGTATTTTGGTTTATTTTTTGTTTTTTCTTTCGTTTGTTTTTTCTTTTTTGCAGCAAGACTTTCATTAAAGTTTATAAAGTCAGCATTCAATAAAGATGAACAGAATTTTCAAACTCTGGTTGATAAAATGTATTAATTGCTTACAGCAATGTTTAATGTACTACCTACCCTCACTGTGTACAGCAAAGCTTGTAGTTGTAGGTTACATGAAGATGTTGTATCTTGCATCTTGTAAACAATGTGAGAGAGTGTATAGAATACAAATGTACAAGTACTGTAAATGTGCAAGAAATTGCTACAGAAAATCACACTGAAAGCCAGAATTTTATAGAAGATGAGTGATACAAAATAAAAGATTTACATATGAGCATGTCAGAACTGAGTGATGTAGTGATAGCAGCAATTCCTTTCTGTGCTACCTCTTTTGTAGTATTGTGTAGTTAGTGTAACCTTAAAATCAAAAAGTCCATAATGCAGACCTTACACCTCAGTTCCTTCCAAGGTGCCCCTCTCCCTATAATGCTGTATATAAATACCAGAGGGGGAGATCGTTTGATAATAAACTTACTTTTCCCTAGTTTCAATCTTCAGCAGCAAGACAAGAAAGACATCATCTTCTTTCTGTCCTGATCTCAGAGATTGTTGAGTAGCCCAAATCACATGAAAAGATGATCTTGTGCTACAGGGTTTTACCATGAAATGATTGATACTCAGCATTCCCAGGGATTTTGTTAGAAAGAAGATTATGTCACTCCCCGCACTATGACATTTGGGAAAGATGAGTACATTTTCTAACTATTTTCCCTATTACAGGTATTTTTAAGCAGTTTTTTTAAAGCCTTGACAAGCACACCTTGTCACAGAGGTGGAAGGTCCACTTTAATTGAAGTTTACATATTTCTTTCAGGTTAGTGACTCAGATAGCATTAAAGCCATAGCATAATCACTACAGTCAGCCAACTAGAATTTTCAGAAACTGATTTGCTATGGCTGTCTTCCTATTTCCATTGCGACACATTTCCTTTAATGACCACCTAAGATTTTGTAACAGGAGTGTCTTATGCTATATATCACAGTGCTAGCTTTGGCTCAGATCTGCAGGGTTAAGACATGAATTTTACATTGCTGTAGTCTATTTTAACCCCAATAATTCTGTGTTTTCTCCTGTGAAATCTGAGCTCATAAAATATTTTTCTGTCTGTCAGCTTAGGGCTCATTTTACCATTTGATTTTTCTCACCTTATGAATATTAACATTATAAGCTCAGAGAGGTCGCATATAAAACAAAACTACAGCTCAGGAGCGGCAGGGCAAGCACACGTTATCTTCAATAAAGCAGAACACGCACCCAATCTGCCTGCAGCGAAACATAATTAAAATAAGAAAAAGATAATTGGGATATTTGTTGTGACAGCAAACCCGTAATGAATTGTCTTATTAATAGGAAAATATTAGGGGGATGCAAGCAATTACTAGTACAACACAAAGATATACTCAAATACACTGTACTTGTGTGGTAGAGAGTCTTAATAAAGTGATTTCAGATGCATAAATTCATTAGTGTTGTAATTGTAATTTGGCCCTGCACTACTCACTGAAGCAACTCAGGGTCAGAGACGTCTCATCAAAGTGTATTATGTTAGCTCAATATTAACTGTCCACGAATAGTGCTAGGTTTTTTTGATTCTTCAACTTCCACTCATGGCAGAGTGACAGTGTCTCCTGGTGGCCCCTTCGCAGCATGATATACTCCTCAATCCATGTTACCGCACTACCTCCTTGTTGCAGGTATCCACCCTGATTCACTGTTCGGTGGCATCAGAGCTAACCTAGGAAGATGACATCATTGTGCCCCCCGCAAGTAACCCTCAAAGTAACCCCCTAGAACATACCCAGTGTTCCCTGCATATCTCTTTCCATGCTCACTTCCTTTTTCTTCGATAGTAATAATTTTCTGAAGAATTGGAGGCCTGCCTACAGTTTGAGATCTTGTGCCAGGCATTTACTCACTGACTACATCTGTTGTACCACTTGCTGTGAAATTACCAGTCACCCTTAATCAGTTTAAATTTCCTTCTCGGCAGTCCTGCGTACCAAGAGGAATGGCCTCCCATGTATTCCTTACTAATAGAAATTCCTTACATGGTATTTTTTTATATAGAGAGGTGAAAGTTTACAAAATCCATATTTAGGAATTGAGACAGTGCAGGTCAAAATCTAATTCATCCAGTCTAGTTCACTTATTTCTAATTAGCTATTGCAGAGATCAATTATTTTATACAATGAACTTGTTTAGTTTAGTTTATGAATTCAACTTATTTAATATCATATATACAGTGGGGATCAAAAGTTTGGGCATCCCAGCTAAAAATTTGTATTAATGTGCATAAAGAAGCCAAGGAAAGATGGAAAAATCTCCAAAAGGCATCAAATTACAGATTAGACATTCTTATAATATGTCAACAAAAGTTAGATTTTATTTCCATCATTTACACTTTCAAAATAACAGAAAACAAAAAAATGGCGTCTGCAAAAGTTTGGACACCCTGCAGAGTTAATATCTTGTACTGCCCCCTTTGGCAAGTATCACAGCTTGTAAACGCTTTTTGTAGCCAGCCAAGAGTCTTTCAATTCTTGTTTGAGGTATCTTTGCCCATTCTTCCTTACAAAAGTCTTCCAGTTCTTTGAGATTTTTGGGCTGTCTGTCACGCACTGCTCTTTTAAGGTCTATCCATAGATTTTCAATTATGTTGAGGTCACCTCTTGACGTAATCCCCCGTGGATTTCGAGGTGTGTTTAGGATCATTATCCATTTGTAGAAGCCATCCTCTCTTTAACTTCAGCTTTTTCACAGATGGCATCAAGTTACCATCCAAAATTTGCTGAAATTTGATTGAATCCATTTTTCCTTCTACTCGTGAGATGTTCCCTGTGCCACTGACTGCAACACAACCCCAAAGCATGATTGATCCAACCCCATGCTTAACAGTTGGACAGAGGTTCTTTTCATTAAATTCTGTGCCCCTTTTTCTCCAAACGTACCTTTGCTCATTCTGGCCGTAAAGTTCAATTTTAACCTCATCGGTCCACAGAACTTGTTTCCAAAATGCATCAGGCTTGTCTATATGTTCATTTGCAAAGTTCAAACGATGATTTTTGTGGTGAGGACGTAGAAGAGGTTTTCTTCTGATGACTCTTCCATGAAGACCATATTTGTACAAGTATCTCTTTATAGTGGAATAGTGTACCACAACTCCAGTGTCTGCCAGATCTTTCTGGAGGGATCGTGCAGTCAAACGTGGGTTTTGAATTGTTTTTCTCACAATCCTGCGAGCTGTTCTGTCTGATATTTTTCTTGGTCTTCCAGATCTTGCTTTAACTTCCACTGTTCCTGATGACTGCCATTTCTTAATTACATTCCGAACAGAGGATATTGACACCTGAAAACGCTTTGCTATCTTCTTATAGCCTTCTCCAGCTTTGTGAGCGTCAACTATTTTCAGTTTCAGTTTTCTAGACAACTGCTTAGAAGAACCCATGGTGCTGATTGTTGGGGCAAGGTCAGATGAGTCTGGGCATTTAAAACCCTCTTCCCAGACGATGATTGAGAACAATTCATGACACTGGCAGGTCTCAGCTTTGCAAAGGGGGCAGTGCATGCTATAAATTCTGCAGGGTGCCCAAACTTTTGCAGACACCATTTTTTTGTTTTCTGTTATTTTGAAAGTGTAAATGATGGAAATAAAATCTAACTTTTGTTGACATATTATAAGAATGTCTAATCTGTAATTTGATGCCTTTTGGAGATTTTTCCATCTTTCCTTGGCTTCTTTATGCACATTAATACAAATTTTAGCTGGGGTGCCCAAACTTTCGATCCCCACTGTAGGTGTTAACTCTATGAATATACTGTTACTGGTCACACTTATTAGAAACCACAAATTCAATTAGGAATTGTGATTGAACATTTCACACTCACCTCAACAGTCTACAGAATGAATAGTACAGGAAATCATTGATGTTGTCACTGTGTCACTTAATTCTGCCATGATAGTATGTAAATCTCAGACTCTGTATGACTCATTTTCAATTAAATGCTAAAACCTTTAAGTGCGATTTTCTCTAGCAATTTATTTTACCTGTAAATCTGTAGTTTACACAATCTGTCACATAGTTTCTTGGTGCAAAATAAAACATTATTAACTCATCTAACAGGTAGTGATGGGTGCATCTACCCATAAGCTGAGAGGGAAATCTAATTATTGTCTATGGCAGTGACCAAGCCCCGATGGGCGGGGTGAGACGTGTCAGAGGGTGTGGCCAGAGTGGCTGCTGAGGCCATCCTATCCTACACACCACCAGACCTGCAGGGCTGGTTAAAGCAGTGTCCAACCACAAACTACATCAGAGTCACTAAAAGCATTCTGGGATGCTGCTCCCTCTCTCCATATACTGGGGGGTTACTTTCTTTTGCCTTCCAGCTTGGAGACAGAGGTCAAACGTTTCCTGTAAGTCTTCACAATGTTGGCACACACTGTTGCTGGTATGTTGGCCCATTCCTCCATGCAGATCTCCTCTAGAGCAGTGATGTTTTGGGGCTGTCGCTGGACAACACGGACTTTCAACTCCCTCCAAAGGTTTTCTATGGGGTTGAGATCTGGAGACTTTCTAGGCCACTCCAGGACCTTGAAATGCTTCTTACGAAGCCACTCCTTCGTTGCCCGGGCGGTATGTTTGGGATCATTGTCGTGTTGGAAGACCCAGCCACGTTTCATCTTCAATGCCTTTGCTGATGGAAGGAGGTTTGCACTCAAAATCTCACGATACATGGCCGCATTCATTCTGTCCTGTACATGGATAAGTCGTCCTGGTCCCTTTGTGGAGAAACAGCCCCAAAGCATGATGTTGCCACCCCCATGCTTCACAGTAGGTATGGTGTTCTTTGGATGCAACTCAGCATTCTCTCTCCTCCAAACACGACAAGTTGTGTTTCTACCAAACAGTTCTATTTTGGTTTCATCTGACCATATGACATTCTCCCAATCCTCTTCTGGATCATCCAAATGCTCTCTAGCAAACTTCAGACGGGCCCGGACATGTACTGGCTTAAGCAGGGGGACACGTCTGGCACTGCAGGATCTGAGTCCCTGGCGGCGTAGTGTGTTACTGATGGTAGCCTTTGTTACGTTGGTCCCAGCTCTCTGCAGGTCATTCACTAGGTCAGTGTGGTCCTGGGATTTTTGCTCACCGTTCTTGTGATCATTTTGACCCCACGGGGTGAGATCTTGCGTGGAGCCCCAGATCGAGGGAGATTATCAGTGGTCTTGTATGTCTTCCATTTTCTAATTATTGCTCCCACAGTTGATTTGTTCACACCAAGCTGCTTGCCTATTGCAGATTCAGTCTTCCCAGCCTGGTGCAGGTCTACAATTTTGTTTCTGGTGTCCTTCAACAGCTCTTTGGTCTTCCCCATAGTGGAGTTTGGAGTGTGACCATTTGAGGTTGTGGACAGGTGTCTTTTATACTGATAACAAGTTCAAACAGGTGCCATTGATACAGGTAATGAGTGCAGGACAGAGGAGCCTCTTAAAGAAGAAGATACAGGTCTGTGAGAGCCAGAAATTTTGCTTGTTTTTAGGTGATTCTTTCCAAATCAGCCAATGTTATTGTCTGGATTTTTTTTCTCATTTTGTCTCTAATAGTTGAGGTCTACCTATGATGCCAATTACAGGCCTCTCTCATCTTTTTAAGTGGGAGAACTTGCACAATTGGTGGCTGACTAAATACTTTTTTGCCCCACTGTACATATTCTGTCCAAAATATGATAAGTAACAATCACTCTATGGGGGGACTTACTTTATCGCTGAGCAGTATGCAGGGGAAGAGATGAAAGTTAGTAGGCCAGCCATTATGGCGTCCTCCATGTGCATGAGGACGCTGTGAAACAAGCGACCTTGTTCACTCCGGACGGTGGTGTAATGGTATTGTGCATGCGTGCTGTGCAAAAGTCTCCATATATTTATATATATATGTATATACAGGTGAAACTCGAAAAACTAGGGTATCGTGCAAACGTTCATTTATTTCAGTAATGCAACTTAAAAGGTTAAACTATTATATGAGATAGACTCATTACATGCCAAGCAAGATAGTTCAAGCCATGATTTGTCATAATTGTGATGATTATGGCTTACAGTTCATGAAAACCCCAAATCCACAATCTCAGAAAATTAGAATATTACATGCATTCAATAAAACAAGGATTGTACATAGAACAATATCGAACCTCTGAAAAGTATAAGCATGTATATGTACTCAGTACTTGGTTTGGGCCCCTTTTGCAGCAATTACTGAATCAATGTGGCGTGGCATGGAAGCTATCAGCCTGTGGCACTGCTGAGGTGTTATGGAAGACCAGGATGCTTCAATAGCCGCCTTCAGCTCTTCTGCATTGTTCGGTCTCATGTCTCTCATCTTTCTCTTGGCAATGCCCCATAGATTCTCTATGGTGTTCAGGTCAGGCGAGTTTGCTGGCCAATCAAGCACAGTAATCCCACGGTCATTGAACCAGGTTTTGTTGCTTTTGGCAGTGTGGGCAGGTGTCAAGTCCTGCTGGAAAATGAAGTCAGCATCCCCATAAAGCTCGTCTGTGGAAGGAAGCATGAACTGCTCCAAAAACTCCTGGTAGACGGCTGCATTGACCCTGGACTTAATGAAGCACAGTGGACCAACACCAGATGACATGGCTCCCCAAATCAACACAGACTGTGGAAACTTCACACTGGACTTCAAGCATCTTGCAGTGTGTGCCTCTCTATTCTTCCTCCATACTCTGGGTCCTTGGTTTCCAAATGAGATGCAAAAGTTGCTGTCATCAGAAAAGAGGACTTTGGACCACTGAGCAACAGACCAGGTCTGTTTTTCTTTAGCCCAGGTAAGATGCTTCTGATGTTGTTTGTTGTTCAGGAGCGGCTTGACAAGAAGAATAAGACATTTGAATCCCGTGTCCAGGATCCGTCTGTGTGTGGTGGCTCTGGATGCACTGACTCCAGCCTCAGTCCACTCCTTGTGAAAGTCCCCAACACTTTTGAATGGCCTTTTCCTGACAATCCTCTCCAGGATGCGGTCATCCCTGCTCCTTGTGAACCTTTTTCTTCCACACTTTTCCCTTCCACATAAATTTCTATTAATGTGCTTTGATACAGCACTTTGGGAACACCCAACTTGTTTTGCAATTACCTTTTGAGGATTTCCCTCCTTATGGAGGGTGTCAATGATGGTTTTCTGCACAACTGTCAGGTCAGCAGTCTTTCCCATGATTGTGATTCCTACTGAACCAGACTGAGAGACCATTTAAAGGCTCAGGAACCCTTTGCAGGTGTTATGGCTTAATTAGCTGATTAGAGTGGGACACTTTGAGCCTAGAATATTGCACCTTTTCACAATATTCTAATTTTCTGAGATTGTGGATCTGGGGTTTCATGAGCTGTAAGCCATAATCATCACAATTATGACAAATCACGGCTTGAACTATCTTGCTTTGCATGTAATGAGTCTATCTCATATATTCGTTTCACCTTTTAAGTTGCATTACTGAAATAAATGAACTTTTGCACGATATTCTAATTTTTTGAGTTTCACCTGTATATATATATATATATACACACATATCAATATGACCTGTCATGATATTTCATTTGGGCCCCACTCAGTAGGCTCCACCCCTATTATTTCACATGGAGAACATGAGGTAGGGTCTCCGTCACCATTTGTTCCCCTATATATGGACCATCCGCATGTAAAGCATTGCAGCTCTGAAGAAGGGAGCTTGACTCCCGAAACACGTTAGCACTTTTCACTATAGGATCCCCGCTATCTGGGACCTTCATCTGTGGCTCTTTTTCTGTTCTTATCACCTATTGGTTTGTGAGTATCCATTTGTTTTATTATAATAAATTTCCCTTTATCACGGTAATGCATGAGGAGCGTGCACCCTGTGTCATTCTTTTTTGCTAGCATCAGGATTCCCCTATCTTTAGAGGACTGCACCTCAGCGAGTGAAAGTTTCCGTGATCCTGTGCAGCATGAAGATATGAGCGCTGGTTTTTGGATTATATTGGAGGTCTTCCCTTTGGCTTATGTATATAGTTTAGAATGGAATTAATATTATAAGCTCCTGATGAAGTGGAATAAATAGAAATGCATTGAACTGTTCACACCTGTCATAACCACCTAAGAAGTGTTATTGTTGGAACGTTAAAGTCTATTTTTTTCCCCTTGGTTTTGATATGTATTTTTTGGTGCTCTAATTTGGTGGATGCCAGAAGCATGTGTCATTTGGGTTTTTGATATATTCCCATTATGTCTTTGAAATTGTTATTAAGTAGATTTGTAATCCTATGTATGAATAAAGTGATAAGTTCTTTTAAAATAAATTGTTGTTATGTGCGTGGTGCCTCAAAAGTCTTGCCTTCTGTACAATGTTTCTTTTGAATACTGTCAAAAAGGCTTGAGAAGCTGGGCATTGCCATGGGAAATGCACCATTGCCAAAAAAAAAATACAGAACAACGGGCAGATGGTCTTTTCATGCAGCTTAGAGGGAAACTTTGAAAATATACTTTAAATAATATGTTTGGGGGTGCTTTGAAGCTGTATGTCATGTTACAGGACATTATGATTTTTCATATACAGTCTCAGCAACAGTGTACACTTGCAGCACATATTTGGTTGTGATAAAGTAACGTTTAGGGGGTGCTATACTAAATATACTAAACTTAACAACTATGCAAATTACTAGACATTACTATAAATAAAAAATAACACATGTGACAAATACAAGTGATTCAAGTGTTCATAAATTAAAGTCCTTTCCACATATCATTGTCTCCAATAATCTTCTTATATTCCACCTCCACCAGATATGAGGAAAAATAAACCGCCAAACAGTGCTCATGAGAATAAATCACTCAAAAGACCATAATGACCCCTTATTTCAAAAGGAAGGTCATAATGCGCTTATTGCTTTATGATACTCTACTGCTTTTCACAAAGGTAGGAAATCTGTATCCTATTAAGGCTCCTCCACTCCACCAAAGAAACCAAAGAAAAACTAATATAGTACAGTATGTTTATTAAAACCAATGTTGACACATTGTAATGTTGCACAGTAAATACCACTTGTAGTACTACCCAAGGGAACACCGCCGTTCCGCTCCTGCCCTGGAGCCGGAATGTGTTCTAACTACAAGTTATGCGGGACCTGAACTGCCATGATGTTACACATCGACATACGTTTCGTCAAAGGACATCATCAGGAATGACATCTGGTGGAGGTGGAATATAAGAGAATTATTGAAGACATTGATATATGGAAAGGACTTTAGACATATTTAGTTTATGAAAACATGTCAAACTTGTATTTTGCCACATGTGTTAATTTTTATTGATGTATCTGTCTAGTAATTTTAATACTTGTTAAGTTTAGTATAGCACTCCCTAAAGGTTTCTTTATCACTGTACGTAGTTTAATTTCACCTTATTACATTTATAGGGAGGTAGCTCACAATTTTATTTGACTGGTTGGTTAAAAATGTATCTATTTACTGTTGGCACAGAGTCACAATTTAATATATATTTGGCTGTGGAATTGATTTTTCTCTTTCTCTTTTTTTTCACATAGCTTTATCAGCAATACATGCTTTTTCATCAAACAGTATTAGGCAGACAGTAGTTCAGTGTCCTTGTTCTCGCTGATGTAAAACTGTTCTGGTTCCCAATTTTTATCAAGCTCTCATTAAGAATTTAGAGAGTGCAGATGATACAGCAGTGTGAAATTGACCAGCAGCAGGACATTTTAATGAGGAAGAAGTTGCCAAAATGTACCAAAGAAAAAGAGTACAGAAAGGTGTTTTACTATAAAAATTAAGAAACACAGCAGGGTAACATTGTCCAGCAGCAGCATAATTGTAAATAGCAAGGGAAGGCTCAAATTTACCAAAAAGGCACACACAGCACAGCAAATTGAAAAAAAAGCTATAGCAACATAAAATAAAATAGTAAAAATACCACTTCATTAAACAAAAGCCCATTTTTTTAAAGAGAAGCCAACAGCAAAAAAAAAAGCTATGGTAAAGACAGCAGCTAAAATTGACTGCAGATCTTAAATTACCACAAAATAAAAGATACAAAAGCAATGAATAGTAAGAGCCAAAAAGAGCCAATAAGAGCCAAGGGTTAGAGTGCCCAAAAAGATATCAATAAGAATTAAAGTACGGTTTCCTACTTACCTCTACTCTTTCCCTATGCAGTTTGTCAGCTTTCCCTACAACAGCTTCCCATTCACTGATGCTATGTGCTCTCCCACTTTCATAGTGATGGGGCAGGCTTATCCAAAAGCCTTTTTATTGGTTATTATTATTTAGTAGACTCACAGAGTATTTAATAAATGCTAATTTAAGTTAGCAAATATGCCATGTATCAACAGGACATGTAGTGTAGATCACTGCTACCACCTATTCCCACATTTTCACATTGAATATGATTGAAACACACATAAGGGGGGGTCTATGTACAAAAGGTTTGCTGAATGAATGTGACTCCACAGAGCTTGCCATATTCTGTGTAATATAAATATCTCCTATGATCTTAAGCACCATCTAGTGGCCACAATGTGGTATTTGTTTTTAAATACCTCAATCAGAAAAAAAATGCAGGTTGGCAACTAGGTGGTGCTCGCAATCATAGGAAAGAAATATAGAAACAGAGTATGGAATGTATTCATTATTCTGCAACCATTTTATACATAGACCCCTCTCCTCAGGCGTCTTGATAGGCCCAGGCACAGAGGGTACACACCTCCAATCTCCTTTACTTTGTGTCCAGAAATATTATTATTATTATACAGTATTTATAAAGCGCCAACAGTTCGCTCAGCGTTGTACATTACAAAGGGAGACAGAACATGCAACATTACGAAAACAATACAATGTGATACGTTGTTTCTACTGTCAGCGTGATATTTAAGTCCCTGTCATCTGTTCTCGCTTTTATATTTTTTAGTCGTATTAGTTTGAGATATAGTGGGCATAGTTGCCCTGACATAGGTACATCATGGCAGTACTAGCTGCCAGTAGAAATAGGGCGTCCATATGTCTCACGCAGGTACATGCTCAGACTTTCTCTCCACTTCCCTGGATCTGGCTACATTAAGTCCACAAACATGTTTTTCTGCATCAGCACAACAGTGCCAATGCCCCACATCTGTCCAGACAAGTAACTAAGTGGTAGGCTTTTATGAATTCCTGTGCTTTGGACAACTTTGGCATTGCTTGTGGCATGTTTTTGCATAATTACAGGTTGCTGTTTTGGCCTGGGGGGGTTTTGTGTGACATGTACTAAGCAGTTGCTTGTCTAGCAGTGACTGCATGGTGCCTGCTGTAGAAGGTACCATTGGATGTTGGAGATCACACCCCTAAAAACTTGCTCACATTTTGGCTAAGCCCATATTTTGCACTATTATACTTCATATGCTGCCATTATACCTTTTCTGGGTGTTCTGTAGTGCTCTGTAATGTAAACCCTGGCTCCAAAGAATAGTCAGGAACCAAGTTGTTTTTCTCTATGAAGAGGACATAACTTGTCACTGCACACCATGTAATCTTAACAGTCTATGCATGCTTCTAACTACAAAAGTATTGTCTTTAACCTATATTACAGAGATTGCTACCGTTCAAACAAAAATCAGATAAATTGATGTAAGTTCACTGGTGATTTTTATAATGACTTAAGTTCACGGCGTGTTTCCGCGCACTACTTTTCCATAGCACTCAGGGGTTAATTCTTTTCCTAATGACATAAAACAGAGGCTCAGCTCTCAGAAAGAATATTATATCTCTCAGAAGTATCTGGAGATTCTGCATCAATCACAGTCCACATCTGAAGTTTCTCTTCGCTGGGGCAGAACTGGGAAATTAAGCCCCAAATCAGAGGGCTGGGATTCATCTCACAGCCTGGATCCTTATTAATGTCCCAGAGGGCAGCAAGAAAGAGAATTATTATTGTATCTCTTATTATATACCTCTTGTACATTCAACCCCACACAGAGCCTTAACTCTTTCATTGACATAGGTCCTTACAGTTTACTATTGTGCAAAGTAGATTTCACATTCTCGGGAAAAGACATGCAATTGTTTTCTCTTTTATAAACAAAATTTTATTACTGTCCAGGGTTAGGGTTCTTCTAAGCTTAGAATCATACCTACTGTATATGGACATTAAAGTAGATATAAACTCTAGATTAATTTTTTCATTTACTAGAACACTGTGCACCATAAACAATTGCCATTCTTGTTATGAAATACTCTTTGCCATTCTTTGTTGCATCTCATTGCTGCTGACTTTCTGCAGCTTCTTTGAAGCAGTCTACATGCAGCCCAGTGATGCCTACATGGCATTCTCAGGGCAGGTGTTCAAAAGGTGACAACAGTGGACCATACCTGTGCACTGGTGCTGTAGCGACATTTTGTAGACTCCACCGGAACCCATGAGACAGGGTGACAATGCAAGAGCACAACTGGGAGACAGGGACAGAACATTGCCACCCTATAACAGGAAATCAATGCACCTGCTCTAGGTGTAGTGTGGGGCCATCTATTATGAATGGCACACGAACACAGCACCCCACAATGTAAATACCATGCATTGTGGTGTGCTTTGTTTTAAAAAACGTCATGTATACTTTTATCATGGTGGTACATTAATTCATCACAAAATATGCTTAACCCCTTTGTGCTGGGGCCTCCCGGCCCTTTAAGAGATTCAGAAGCCGAGAGGCGGGCAAGGTTTTAGGGTCATGTGACCGCTGTGATTCACCGTCACGGTGGTCACATGATCGGAAAAGGTCGAAAAAGGTCCTGATAGTGTAGGGAGCGCACTCTCAGCACATATGTATTTTCTAATGGCACGCAAATATGTGGCTGCTCGGCGTCAAGGCCCATCTAGGGGTTAAGTGTTAATGGGCACTGAAAGTCATGCATGAAAATGAAGAATGTAACTGGCAAAAAGTTTGGGAAGGTTCCTCTTTCACATACATCTGATCACGAAACTGTTTCAACTGTGTTAGAAGCTCAGAGCAAAGATTCAACAATCCCTTAAGACTAACTGATGTAGATGCAGCAGCAGAGTAAAAATGTCAATGTTTCCCTCATCAATAAATCAGATATAGTCTAACTTTAAAATTTGGCCATGTGTTCAAAATAAATATAAATATGTACTTTATCAACCATTGTAAAGATATAATTAGTCTAGGAACCAATATAATGCTAGACTTTGAATAAACCACAGGGGAATAAATAGGTTTTGCTTAGTAAGGATGTATGTATATTTTTTTAAAGCATAGACTCAAAAACAGAATATTCAGTATTGTGTGTTTAGCTAGGTAAACCTCATGAAAAAGATACAGTTCAAACATTCAAAGATAGCATTCCATACAGTACTACTATTTTAGATTCAATATATCATTACAAAACATATAGGTTAGTTGCATTTTATTACCACTGTGCTGAGAGTGAGTTTTAGCAGCTTGTGTAGCATTGAAGTGAATATTGCCTTTGGTGGTGTATGGGTTAAGACACAGTCTAGGAAAGGAAGCTGCCAGTCCAAGATGTATTTGCTCATCTTCCAGCCTCAGCAGGAAGTCTCTAATAGAGCCTACCCGGCCTCTAAGTGCAGCTGTGGATTAATAATGAATGGCCATACTACAGTAACACAGTGAGACTCCACCGACACAGCAAATCACAGTATACGAAGGTAAGACACATTGTCTTCCTATAGAAGTGTGTGAGATCAGATAGTCCAATGCATATTATTAGAAAACACCGCAGCAAACTCCTCCTACTGCTTTTTATGTATACTTCATGTACTGCATTAATATTCACTTCTTTTCAAAGAGATAATTGAAAAGCAAGAATGAGATACGTTATTTCTGAGTGATCTTGCCAAAATATTTAACATGTAGCAGATCTCTTGGATTAGTAACTGACAGACGTGTGTAAAGGAATCACAGCTAACAAAAATTAAGTACATATAATTATGAAGAACTGATCTTGGCAGCAATCTGGAGACAGAATCCTCCAACCAAGTTTAATCTGCTCTTATACAATAAGGACATATTTATGGATATATGTACAGTATTTCTGTAGCAGTCTGTGCACCTTCTAGAGGTGTTCACAGACATTTTGATCCATTTATACAGTCTCAGCACAACTTATTATATTTACCCACCAACAGTCCACTTATTATAAATCCAGTCAGGTAGCTCCTTGAACTAAATAGTTGTAGGTAACGCTAAAGGTGATTTTACAATGAGATTGTAACACATGTGACCAGCCTGAAGTGCCTAGCAGTTTATAGGGACTAATATACAAAGCATAACCTTCTGCCTATATAGGTTTCAAGAATTAAACTGCAGTGTCAGTGGTGGCTTATAGGCTGTTAAGGTGTATCCAAAGTCAAAACTCTTATTTTAGATTTGAATATGATGGGGAGTGCCTAGAACCCCTGCCAGCTTTCTGTTTGGGTACTCTGTTAGGGAAATTAACTCTCTCAATTTGTCCTGGTGAATGTTGTCGCTAAGGATCAAGGAAAAGGAGAAACCAAAACTTTGAGCTGCCACAAGAACAAGAATAGAAATCTTAAAATTGGAACACTTGTTCGGGTGACAACTGTCTAGGAGGGCATTTCTCTCACTTTGATGACATTTTCTCTCACTTCCTGATGTGTTACAGAACAGATAGTGAAGATAATTATCCCCAGTAGGCACAGATGGTTTAAACCATTACCTACTCCATCCAAAATGAAAAGTTTTGGCTTTAGTTATACTTTAAGGTGCTGAAATTTGCATATTACAGATCCTTGGGATTCAGGGTACCTTCACTCTCAGAAAGACAACTAATTATTATGATTAATATTATTATTATTATACAGGATTTATATAGTGGCAACAGTTTGCTCAGAGCTTTACAATATAAAGGGAGACAATACAGCAACGCTACAGTTCAATACGAGAGGATAAGGAGGGCCCTGCTCCTGGGAGCTTACAATCTATTAGGGAGATTCTATATATAGATAGGCCCTCTTAGATGCCTATGCAGTAATACTACAGCCTGTTCAGTACATTTAGCATACAACAGGTTTAATTGAATAGTATATACTGTACATTTGTGGTCGTTTAATATAATTGAATAATATGAGAACATTTTTTAATACTACTCAAGAATATGTGATAAGGACATGTTTTAATTACTGATGCTGAGAAAAATGTTCATCCAAAACACACACATATATATATATATATATATATATATATATATATATATATTATAGGGGGGGTTGACATTGGAGCTCTGAGGCACACTTACTGGTTGCAGATATTTAGGGAACCAACAATTAGCTCCTGGGCCACCCCTAAACATAGACATTACTAAACCAATCACCACAGTCAAACACTGCCCTTGAATTCTCCACAGGATTGGATGGAAAGCAGCCCAGGAGTTTTAACTAATTAATCTTGGCTGCAGGGTATGTAAACATCTGGTGTGTGCTTTAAAAAACAATGAATAGTGTGTTTAGATGGATTTACACTTTAATGAAAAATGTTAGGAATTATATCTGGAATACGTCTTATAGCCTTTAGATGAGTGCAGTTTGCCAGAGAAGAGTATTGTCCACATAAGTGATTGGACAAAGAAAGATGATATCCTCTTTCTGTGTTGATTTAAATATACTCTAGTGTTTTTAAATATCATTAAAGTAAAAATACATGTCCCAGATACTATACAGCAGCCATTCTCAGTCAGGGTTCTAAGGATCCCTAGGCTTCCTTTAGAGGTTGCTAGGGGTTCTTTGAGCTGTGACTAATTTACTTTCAATCTGATGGTGCCTTCATAGTGCCAGGTCCATCACCACTTGGCAGAGCCAGTAGCATGACACCAGTGATCTTTTTAGCTGACTGTAAGGGTGGAATTGTAACCACCACTGTAAGGCGGACATTCTTCCTACTGACCATCAAAGAGGCATTTTCCTAATGGCCCTAACTCTTACCAAGGGTTCCTTGAGACCTGAAAATTATTTTAAGGTTTCCTCTAGGGTTAAAAAAATTAAGACTGATAAACAATGTTCAAGATACGGAACCCCCAAATATCCAAGTGGGATATCTGGTGCATTGTAATATTTGGAGTCAAGAATACTTTTTCTGTGTTCCACCATTTTATATATGGAAACACATCAAACAGAATTTGAACAGGGAGTAATTTTCTAGACGCTTCCAATAGTCAGTTAAGCTTTTTAACTGAGGAAAGATCTGATTGATTGGTGTCCCTATTAAAACACTGAGGAAATCTCCAGCTGGCTAAGCGGGGGATCTTTGCAAAGTCAGAATTAGGAAATTAAGAATGATGTTCTTTTTGTATAATGAAGCCCTGGGAGGATTAGAGCCTGCCCATTTCATATCCCTCTGTAATACTCCAAACAGTGTACAAAACATGATAACAGGTGCAGTCATTCTGCACAGCACTTTCTAGCATAAACAAGTGTAATTAATGTGACTTTACCTAAAGAAACTGTGTAGAACATATATATCCATAAACCGTAGATATTTTTTTTTCAAAATGCCCCAAAGAAAAAGATCTCTTTTGTAGAAATTCAAAAGATGGCATGAACTGGCAGAAAAGTTGTATATTCTCTTCAAGGCATCAAAAACAAATAAATCCCAAGTGTAGTTCTTATTGTGATCTTAGAGCAGCACTGAACATGTGACTAGTGAATTCTCAGTGTATTCCTACCCTGTTGTATGTTTATCTGTAATGTGTTTATTGACTACCAAAACCGATAAAATTCCTCTGAAAGAAAAGCAGTATATTCTGTACTTGAGTTTCCCCAATGGATTTCCATTTTTCTTATTTCTGTTCCTAACATGTATTAAAATATCTTGTTGGCAATGCCTCCGTCTACTGAAAAATACAAAAAGGAAATATTCTATTTAAAGAAATAGACACTATTATTAAGTGTTCTTGCATGGCAAGACCACTTACTGTTATCTCAGATATATATTCTTATTATTATAGCCACATTTACCACCCTAACTCCTCCCACAGTTTTTACACTACATAGACAGTAATATACCAAAACGTGCGGATTGTTCCTGATTGGTGTGCTATTACTTTGTGGAAAGTTTTGCCGAATGGTTCACGAAATATCGGCGTTTTTGTGGTGAAATTGGTCCCATAGGAATGAATGGCGGAATGTTCAAAACTAGAGTGGGAGCTGACAAAAGCTAGAGTGGGAGCTGAAAAATCAGGACATGCTTTCTAAACTGCCATCACTTCCTCATTTTCAAGCCCACCTACACAAATCTTATATCAAAACGTTCAGCTATCCCTGTTGCCACTAAAAATGTCCATGGCTAAGCCATAGTCCTGATAGTTTTCACAATATGACCATTTGTTTGCAACTCACGCCGCCCATTGACATTCATTGAAACTCTACTCTAGCCACCTCAAATTTGAAGGGCAATTTCTAAACTGCGACTGTGCCTTCATTTTTAATATTTCGGAGACATACTATGCATCGAAATGTAGGTCTGGGTCTTGTGATTCTCAGAATATAAAGCTCTTCGGTGTAGGAGTTATAATTGTTAAACTACAACTGTTTGAAGATGGCAACCGCCAGTGAAGTGAGCAAGTTGGAGAAGTTTGTTTTTAACCGCTCTTCTCTGCCCTTGCTGTAGAGTGAGTTGCCATAGGAACCCAGGTGTGTGAGCAGGCAGCAGAGTGACAAGCCACTCCACCCAGTTACTCTGCCCACTCCAGTTGTAGACTGCTGGTGGAGGCAAGAACACTTCACAGAATTTCCCCAGAAATTGTAGCTTTTCTAGTTAGACAATATTGTCTTTCTTAAAGGTTACTATTATAGTGGTTGTGTATTGTGTCTAAATATGATTGTGTAGTGCACTGGAAGCTAAAGTTTGACCACTCTGTCCAGTGTACGCTTTAATATAAAAGACATGGTCAGACACACCCCATCACCTCCTCAGCACTACAAATCTGTGTGGAGACACATGCATTGACGGGTGTGTCCCATTGGGGAGATTTACCTTCACTTCCTGTCCTATAGCCAAAACAGGAAATTAGAGATAACCCCACAAATTAAGGTCACTAGAACTAGAGTCCCCATTGGCAAATTTCCCCTCTATTACTTTTCTGGCGACAACCCAAAATTTGGGGTTTGCTTTACTTTCACTTTCAATGATAATGGTAAACAAGACAAAAAGAGAGGGTGAATCTGCCTAATGGGGGGCATAGACAACATTGCAAACCTAATAGGTGTTCTAATCCATATTCACTTTGTGCAAAGCTAAAAAAAAGTTTTGCCTTTACTTGCAGCAATGCAGCCTTTATATGTGTTCAGTGTAATTGACCTACTCACATAATCTGGGCACATACTACTCACTTTATTCTTAGACAAACTCAGTTCCCTGCACCTTCCTTCTCGTGCAGGCCGTACTGTTTATGCCTTGTCAGCTGGCGTAAATGATGAGGACTACCTAGGCATGCTCCGGTGTCCTTGTGGCATTATGAAGTGGCAAATATAAACTCTGCTTAATACAGTGGAAGAGTAATATGGAACCTGTGAACAATTATCTTTATTGTTCTGTGTGGTACTTTGGTGCTCCAATCTAGGACTCAGTATGTGACTAGTATATTCAGTATATGACTTCAGTCTGTCTCTTGGCTTCTACTACTCATTTATTTGTTGACTTCCCTGCCCTGTGTCTCTTTTTGAGCCTGCATAATCGCCTTTTTCCCTCTCCTTAGCTTGTTCAATAGAGACAACTCTCTTGCCCAAACCATGTGTCTGTTTGCTGTTTAACCTCCTCTGGTGCTAAGAAGTCAGTTTCCGATCTAGCAAAGAGAATACCAGCTGGTGTTCTAAAGAATATGGGGCTCTAATAAGTTACTGCTGTGACTGCTACTACTTGTTGCTACTGGCTTAACCAGAAGTCCGCTGTTTGATTCAAGAATGGACTCTTATATAGCTTGCTCTGAAGATTAGACAAAGCCCTCAATGTACACAATTCATATTTTGGAGTATCCCACTTATCTCCCCCATCCCTATCCCAATTCTTCAAAGATAAAAACCAAGATAACAACACACCTAGACTGATTATTGAAGAAATGTGTGCATGAACCTATGTGCCTGGCTGCGGGGCAAAGTAACTGGGGAGGACCTGGACAGTATGTTTGCGGCTCCTTCGGGAGTAGTGCTACATATGCAATTGTACATTATTACATATAAGGTTATAAGTATGAAAGAAATAAAAAAAACTCTTTATTTCAAAGGAACTAAGGAAAAAGTTTTAATACTTCTTTATTACTAAAGGGCAAAGATATTAAATGTTTCATCCCTGTTCAAATTGTTTCATATTCAGTGTTGTCTGTTTTTATATCTCAAGCACTAAAACAGCAATCTGTCCACTCCAGATACACCACCAGTGCATTTATTATTAGTGCATAGAAGCTTTTTTGTAAAACAATCTGGAGCCCATTCTGATAGTTACACATTTCTTGCCAAGCACAACACTACGACATTATTCAAAAACTGCTATGTCAACTAGCAGCTAACAGGTTTAAATGCTTTTAACACTGCTGAGTGCCCTCTGAAATGAATTTACATAGTTTTATAAATCCACAGTACCTGCTGACTACTAGGGATGATATGAATGGACAAAATATAAGTGTGATTATTATTCAATTCTTATTTTTTTATTTCAACTGATAAAATTGCAAACTAAAGTTCAGGCAAAATCTTTAAAATTTAATAATACTGCATTGAATGAAATGCTTGAAAGCCAGCATTTTAAAGACATACTGTAATTATGTAACCTTTCATAACCTTAAATACCCGTTCACATATATGCAGATGGGATGCGGTTTAAACCTCATCCATTCTGCATGACATGTGAAAAAACATTGCTTCCTATGGTGCCTGTTCACATATGCCCAGTATACTGACCGTGCGGATTCAGTGCAGTTTTAAAGGGTCATGTCCGATTTCTAAGCAGTGCGGTCTGGTTCAGGTGCAGATTACAGGCTATTGACTTCTATGGCAAACGTTTCTAAACCGCATATGTGTGAACAAGATAAGATCCTGAGCTAATCCTGTCCTGAACCTGATATAAATTTGACATGAACCTGTGAACAATTACTGTATCAATTAGCTGTGAAACCTGAGCTTCAATCCACACTGCACATGAATCAGCTCCTGCAGTCAATGGCTACAATATTGCTATCATTTTATTCTAAATTGACTAACATGCTGCCATGGTGGGTAATCTGTACACTCTGAGCTCTTATTCTATGCAACAACTTTAAAACTGTGTTTGTGACAATCTTAAAGAAAACCGATAAAAAGGTCTTCTTTTCAAGCCCACTGACTCCCCTTTCTGCTCGTTACGCCAATAGCTGCACACCTTTTCACGGCTACTAAACTAGCGATTGCTAGGGCTTTTCCTGTCCTTAGCTTTGAGGTGGTAGAACACTGTACGAATGATATGGTCAATGAAAAGCTGACAGTTAGTTTTGCCATTTCCCATGAAAAAATTCTCAAAATTTGTCAATCATAGATTGAATATGCTCATCTTTCCAGATTCAATCATCTCCTCTAGACAATTTAATTTCCTGACCACCGAGACCCCTGGAACTTCCTCTTCTCTCTATCTTCCCTTTTTGCTCTTTCACTACTTTTTCTTCTCCCCCTCATACACTCCCCTCTTCTTCTCTCTAGACTTGACAGCAGGTATCTCTCAGTTCAGGCAGTCTCCAGTAGGCTTAGCCCCATCTCCTTTGAGCGACCTTAACATCTTCTTACCGTTAGTGTTGAATTTGATTTTGATTTGATGGGCATCCATTATGGAACTGGATACAACTGCCTACTGTTGGAAAGTGAACCTTCTTTGGCTCTTTTTTGTGCATGCTGTAGCTATCATATGCATTTTACATTGTGCATTTCATTTTGTTTTGGCTGATGAACTACAACTGTATAACATGATAACTGCCAACAAAACCTTTTGTTAAAGAAAAAAAGTGCTAATGACTAGCATATTTTCAACTGCTGATTATCCAGCAATGAATGTATAAATTAAAAATACTGTGAGTTTCTCTAGTATTCCAGTTTGCTCACTGAATCTAGCTTCACGTGTTACAGTTTCATGACAATGAATGAACGGCATTGTGTAGAGAATACAATAGAAAACCACTTGTTCTGTAGCAGTCGAGCATTTATAGTGACCTACTTTACTACATTGCATAGTAAATTTTCTGGTAGTATGATACTCTAACTAAAATCCCTACATCATGCTGATTTTTGCCCTTTTTAGATAGCTAGTTTTTAGATAACATGATAACCCATCAGTCCAGTCCTGACTTTTATTGGGGATATTAAAGTTTGTTAGCAGAAAACAGATACATATATACTGGAGAGTGATGCTCAACTTGTCTCTTCAGAATTCCCCATAGGTGTTCGATTGGATTCAGATCAGGAGACATACTTGGCCACTGAATCACTTTCACCCTATTCTTAGATGTATGTTTTGGATCAATTTCATGTTGGAAAAATGCACGCCGGCCAAGGCATGGAGTGATGGTAGCATCTTCTCTTTCAATATAGAGCAGAACATCTGTGAATTCATGATACCATCAATGAAATGCAGCTCCCTGACACCAGCAGCACTCATACAGCCCCACAGATGGACAATGCCACCACCATGTTTCACTGTAGGTACCATGCATTTTTCTTTGTACACCCCACCTTTGCTATGCCATACAGTTTTGAAGCTATCAGTTCCAAAAACATTTATCTTGGTCTCATCACTCCAGAGTATCGAGTCCTAGGAGTCTTCTTTTTTTCAGCAAGGGCCCTGGCAAATTCTAGGCGGGATTTTTTGTGCATGGGCTTTAGGAGAGCCTTCCTTCCACCCATGCATGCCATTCCTCTGCAGTGTACTCCGTATTTTGTCACGGGAAACAACACCCCAGTTTGGCTTTCTACTTCTTTAGCTAACTGCAGTGAACATGCATAGTGATTTTTTTCAACCCTTCTCATCAGAAGATACTGCTGTTGAGGTGTTAACATCCATGGATAGCCTGCATGTCTCTATGAGATGGTTGCAGTTCCATCTTTCTTCAATTTTTGTATCACTTTTGCTACAATATTCTGACTGATAAGTAAAGCTTTGCTGATCTTCTTGTAGCCTTCACCTTTCTTGAGTAAAGAAATTATTTTCTTTCTCAGGCCTTTTGGCATTTTTCTTCCATGTGGTGCCATTACTGACAGCATGAAATGGGAAGGGGTTTTCTTTGTTAAGTAACGCCCTTTTATAATCAACTGTCTGCTGGACACCTGCTTAATGAATAATAAGACTCACCTGTATTGAATTCTTGTTAATTAAGATTTTGTTGTCTAAAATGTAGCTTTGTTCCGAAGACTTTCATTGGGGTGTATTCATTTTTGCAACAAGGTCTTGAATGAATTTGTTAGGAAAAATACTTTTTCATGTGTGCAAATTAACAAATCTTGTTTGCAATCAATGGCCCGCATTTGTGGGAGTATTTAGTAGTATAGTATCCCATAGAAAAAGTTGATTCTGAAAAGAAAGTAAAGGTTTTCTGACAAATCTGTTGGGGTGTACTCATTTATGCTCAGCACTGTATATATTTATTTATTTTGTGTTTATTACAAGTACTTATATAGCACTGTCAATTTATTCAGTGCTTTATATATATACTGGGCATTCACATCAGTCCCTAACCCTCGAGGAGTGTACAATCTAAGGCCCCTAACTTACATTCATACTTACACATACTAGGGCCAATTTAGATAGGATTCAATTAACCTACCAGCATGTCTTTGGAGTACCTGGAGGAAACCCACGCAAGCACAGGGAGAACATGCAAACTCCAGGCAGGAAGTGCCGTGGTTGGGATTTGAGCCAACGACCCAAATACCACCAGGAGGAAGTGCTAACCATTTAACCACTGTGGGAGATATATATATATATATATATATATATATATATACACACACACACATTTTGTTTTTCAACATAACTGGCTATAGTGCACCTATTGATTTTTAGAGTAACATGCTGATGAAAATAAAGGGTTTTTTTCAAGTTTTAAATAGAGTGGGGATAAATTAGAACCTGACTGTTTCTCCTTTGGGAAGATTCACGCTCATTTTCTGGCTACTAACAATTGTTACTGGACAAAGTGTGAGATGAAATCCCAAATTTGACAGTTGTCACCAGAAGAGAAGTAGGGTGAAACCTTCCAATAAACACATTTGTTCTGATGACAGCTGCCAATGTTAGGATTTCCTCTCAATTACTGTCCCGTCATCAATAGCAGAAGCAAGGTGAAATATCTCCAATAATAATAACAGTGATTGAAAAAAAACAGTTGAGGTTGTAAACCTCAAGGATATCCAAAAGAAGTTGATAAAATGGGCAATAGTGTTGAGATTGTGTATTAAATCATTGCAATAGACCTTGGATAATAACTAACTTTCTCCAGGATACATGGGGGTTATTTACTAAAGCTGGAGAGTCCAAAATCAGACTCCCTTCTGCATAGAAACCAATCAGCTTCCAGGTTTCATTGCCAAAGCTTCATTGAACAAGCTGAGGTTAGAAGCTGATTGGTTTCTATGCAGAATGGAGTCTGATTTTGGACTCTCCAGCTTTATTAAATAAACCCCATGTTGTCTAGACAATGGAAAAGTCACAAACATTAGTATAAACAAGTTTTATTTACTTCCTTTACTGACCGACATTGGAATAAGAAACAGTTAATGATACTACAGATTGCTTAATTGAATATTAAATAGGATCCCAAAGGATCCTGTCAGGTTATGAAGTTATGATACAGTTATTTGTTTAATGCAGTAACACATTTCTCTAATGTATTACTAGCTATGAGCTGTTTATTACCGGAAGAAAAATTATATCTTCGAGTAATAGCAAGACAAGATATGACAAGATCTTCATGATCTGTAGCTATTCAGCTATATTCAGTAAAGAGTCCTTAAAAGAGAAGTAGGGCTTTCTTTCTTTTTCCCAGTTATACTTACCCAGGAGTGAGAACTCAGTGGCCACATGACTGCTGCTGATCGCTGAGTTCTCACAGTAGCTGTGAGCAGAGAGCGGGACTGTCAGTCACCGCTCTCTGTTCTCCCCCTTCCCCATCCCCCGTGCTCACTGGAGCGCTGGGCTGTGAAAGGGGAGGGAGAGGCTGGCTGAGGCTTTCAGCGAATCACTGAGAAGCTGAGTCAGTTGCCGCTCCAGACTCTGAGGTGGATCCCGACCTTAAAGTCGGGATCTTTCCCCAGCTTGGACTGTCTGAGTGACGTCAGACAACAGCAGGTTTCATCCCACGGTCAGCTGAAAATGGGTCACAAGAGTGCAGAACAAACTGTGCTGCTGTGATCCACAAGAGAAGTACAGCTAAAAGAGCTTTAATCTTTTAATCCTTCAGTGCTAATTCGTAGTAATTAAAATTAAAATTCACATAGCACATGGGACAACTGCACTCCATGCAGCCTACCAATTCAAATACTGACCGGTCCCTGCTTGTCCCCCCCCATAGCCTTTCCAGTGAAAACATCTACTTCTTGGTGCACATGCATGCAGTGGCCCCATTCATACCTATAGGTATGCTGTTCTCTGCTGACCTGCTGGAGGAAAAGATTACGGCTTACCCAGGGGCGGACTGACAACTCATGGGGTCCCCGGGCAATAGGGGATCATGGGGCCCCTGTGTCCTTGCTCAAACTCAAAAAAGCCTATGAAAAAGGTACCAGGGGCATCTCATGGGGCCCCCTACTGACCCCGGGCCCTCGGACAGTGCCCGAGTTTCCAAATGGTCAGTCCGCCCCTGGGCTTACCCATAGGAAAGAATTTCAACTGCTAAAATTGCAAACTAAAGTTCAGGCAAAATCTTTAAAACTGAATAATACAGCATTGAATAACATGCTGGAAATCCAGCATTTTAAAGATATAATTAAGTAACCTTTCATAACCTTAAGTGCTTGTTCACATATATGTGGATTGGATTGAAACGCATCCAATCCACATGCCATTTGAAAAAACATTGCTTCCTATGTTGTCTGTTCACATATGTCCGTTACACTGGCAGTGCAGATTCAGTGCAGATTGAAAAAGAGTCATGTCCGATTTCTGAGCAGTGCGGTCAGATTCAGGTGTGGATTACAGGCTATTGACTTCTATGGGAACCATTTCTAAACTGCGCATATGTGAAAAGGATAAGATCCTGACCTGAACCTGTCATAAACCTGACCTGAACCGCTCAACAACTACTGTCATTTACATTTTTACTAAGGCAGGCCACGTGGGAGTATGAATATAGAACCATGCCTACACATTCCTTTTTTTAACTTCACTTAAACTTTGGTACCCACAAAACCCAAAATCTAAACTTTGTCAGCAAAAGTCAAAGGCCAAGCACTGTGGACACTGAGACTGCACATCAAGTTTAAGAACAAATAGGTAGTTGCAGGTAGTAGGAGTGATGGGCCAGCTTTTGACTTCTGCTGAGAAAATCCTAATGTTACTAAAATGGACTGTCACTTCAGTTTATTTACAGCAAAAGAGGGTTACTAAAAAGCTTAACTCTAGGCATATTAAAAATATTAGGGAAACACCAGTAAATGCAATTATGTGTTTATTAAGGGCTCAGTCACACAGCTCTAAGACCCTAAACGTGGCTAGATCCATTTGTTAACTTTTTTCTCCCAATGAGCTGTGTACAGGCAGCCCATAGAAAGTGAAATGATACATATCATGAGTCAGACTCACCTGCACAACCAAGTTTGATAGGTACACAAGGACAGATGCCCAGACCTGGATGCAAGTCTGAACACCTATGTGAAAGATAACATAAAAATGTTTTCTATTGAAACTAGTGTAAGAAACTTTGTTGAGCACTTAAATCTGTATTTATATTGGCCTCATGTAATTACATGTACAGCATGACTGGGAGAGGGAAGGCCAGTCCTAGCAGCCAATCTATTGAAAGGCTTATATGGTGAACCAGCTAACATGAGGAAAAAGTAGAGTAATGGATCATCGGTGTTCTACTAAAACTATATAATCAGGGGACTAGAGTTTGTCCGGGACCAAGCTGTTCTGTTTCTCTGGAGGTCTAAGCCCTGGCCATGTTTGGCATAGATGCCTGGATCACGACTGGTTGGACAAAATGTCATATCCCTATGTGGGCTGTTTGTCCAGAGTTCTACTTTTTTTATTTTCTCATGTTGGTACACACATTTGCAGACACATTTAAGCCTCTGGCAAATGGCAGTCCAGACCAGTTGCTTGGAATCTAATCAATACTAGGAGTATGAGCACCATCTTTTTCCAACTTTGAGTTGTCTTTGTAGGTTGCCTAGGACTGCAGTCAACCAAAATAATAGCAACCATTTTAAAATTATATATTCTTTGATAACAAAATGTAATTGTATTTGCAATAACAGGACAACCACTAAGACTAAACACTTTCCATCGCAAGGTCAAATATTTCCTAGCTGGGTGACTTGCTTCAGTGGAATTCATGAAGAGTGTCACAGACAGTTTTAGGAATTTTGTTGCACACCTGTGCCACAAATTCATGTAATAAAATGAATTTGTTGCTACTCTGACAAGACTATCCTAATCATTCCCATTTTACACAGTTCAAGATAGGACACCTATGAGGTCAATTCAGACACCCACCTTAGGTGGTACTTAAAGAGCCTCGGTGGGGGGCAGCGCTAGGGCTGCAGTGTCTATATGGGGAGAAGGCAAAAAGAGGTAGCACTAGTAGCCAATAAGCTGTGCTACAGGCACATGTGCTGATAAGGAACATGAAATCAGAAGGAAAGAGCATAGTAATGGATCAGGGGTATCCTGCTGCTCCTTCACTGTCCAGTCACAGGCTGAGGGAGGTTAACCTGCAATATTGCTTAACTGAATTAGAGAAATATCATGTCAACAGCCTGAGTGTTGTGAGTTAGGTTACTTAACTGGCTGGACAAAAAATACAATTTCGATTGGCAGGTAAAACAGCTCCATTATTGTATATGTGTTTTCAGATATGTATTTTGCCATTTGTTTAACCTCCCTAGCGGTTTTGCCAAACCTGGCTCGGGGTTAAATCTAGCTGTGAAAAGCAATAACCCTGAGCCAGACTCAGGGTCACCACAAACTAAATACCTGGTCCCAGCAATCCGTGTCCCGGGTCATGCAGCCACCTGGATCCATCCCCTTCATCCGTCCCCTGTCTCCTTCCCTGCTATCTCACGCTAATCAGTGTGATCAGCGTGAGACAGCCGTGCTGTGCCGTTGGGGGGTGGGGCTTGCGTGAGGCGGGAGTTTTAAAAATAGACCTATGTCAAAATAAAGTGTTACTCTAGTGCATACATTGTAACTTTACCTCGGACTCATGTGGTGATTTGTCTTCAGACACCGACAGTGAAGACAGTGGCGAATCTGAGATTGACATGAGTGATCTGTGCACATGGTGCACTATTGATTGTGCACCTGGTATGAAAGTCCACGTTGAAGGTGACAACCCCTTGCCGTACTCAGAATTGTTTCTGACCGATGAGGTTATTGAAATTATCGTGACAGAGACAAATAGGTACGCAGCGCAGCAACTAGCTGCTCTACACAGCAGGTTTTCACGAAGCAGAAAGTGGGCACCTGTGACCAAAGAGGACATTTGGTTGTTTCTCTGCCTAATTATTCTGCAAAAATTGGTGGGGAAACCACTGCAGAAGTAGTACTGGACCACCAACAAAATGCTCTCCACACCGTTTTTTGGCACCGTCATGGCAGAGTACAGCTTTTCCCTTATTATGAAATTTTTGCACTTTGCAAACAATGAGAATTTTGATGAAACAACTCAGCCGGCTCCCAAGCTAAATAAAATTTGGGAAGTCTCCCAAATAATTGACAAAAATTTCCAGCAGAGCTATGTGCCAGAGAGATACATTAGCATAGACGAAAGTCTAATGGCCTACAAAGGAAGGCTCAGCTGCATACAATATATCGCATCCAAGAGAGCACGATTTGGCGTCAAATCCTACCTGCTGTGTGAATCATCTACCGGCTACATATGGAACACAGTTATATACACCGGCAAAGGAACAAAATTTGATCCCAAGTACAGCAACTATGGAATGGCAACATCTTCCGTCCTGTCACTGATTGAGCCTCTGCTAAACCAAGGCTACTGTGTAACAACGGCCAATTTCTATACCTCTCCAGAACTTTACGAGGTTCTTCTGCAGCACAAAACGGATGCCTATGGAACCGTTCAGGCTAACCGGCGCAACCTGACATCAATGTTTGCAAAAACCAAACTGAAGTTGGGAGAAATAGTTGCGTGGCAGAAAGGCAAAATGATGGCACTGAGATGGCAGGACAAGAAGGATGTGTGCCTAATGAGTACCGTTCACAATGCCTTCACAGTGATGGTACAAACAAAAGGTGGGAAAAACATCCATAAGCCCCAGGTTGTTATTGACAACAATAGCACCATGGGAGGTGTCAACAGAGCTGACCAAGCTATGTCATTCTATCTGGCGATTAGAAAGTAGCAGAGAAAATATTGCAAAAAGATTTTCCGGCATCTTCTGGAACAGTGCTTGTGGAATGCCTATATTCTGTTCCGCATAAACAGTGACAAGACTGTGGTTCATGCAGACTTTATCTGGAAAGTTGCGGAATCCATTTTCCTCAAGCATCAAACACCATCAGTGTTTGTGGGTAGATCCGGACAAGATGAAAGTGGAACAAAATCCTCAAGGAAACGAGGTTCCACTGTCCTGATTGTGATGTGCCGTCCCGTGTTTCAAAATATACCACTCCCGTGATGTTTTCTAGAATATGTAGTGTCTATTTAATATTGTTTGGACAGTGTGTTTGATTTGATTACATTACTTAATTTATTATTATATTATTTTTTATTTTATTATAATTTATGATTCAATTTATTAAACTTTATTGCACCAAGGATATCTACGAGACTCTTGTTTAAACAGATTTCAGTGAGTTATTCCTAAGAATTACATACCTACAATAAAAAAACAACATATTTCCATTGAAAACAATTAGAGATGAGCGAATCGAAGTATCCGAAGTGGAATTCGAGTCGAATATCGGAAAAATTTCGATTCGTGCCGAATCCGAAAAACAGCCTAATTCGGACGCGCGAATCGAAATTTTTCCGAAAATGGCGGCTGACATGTGCGGCGACGTCGGGGAAGGCGCGCAGACAAGGCGCGCTGCCCCATAATGCATTCCTCAACGACATGTGATCGCATCAGCCAATCAGCAGCCAGCCAGCCAGCACTGTGTAATGGTCGAGGTATATATAGCGGCCATTTTGGAAATCTTCATTTGCCTGCAGTCATTGAACAGAGGCAGACCGCTCTGTACTAGGGACAGGGACAGAGTTAGGGCCACAGAAACGAGAATTGGGGACAGAGAGAAGTTACTTAGGGACAGAGAACCATTACTCAGGGACACAGACTTGTTAATGAGGGCCACAGAATCGTTATTTAGGGACAAAGAAACGCTAGTTAGGGCCACAGAATTCATACTCAGGGACAGACAGAATTGTTACTCAGTGCCAGAGAATTGTTACTTAGGGCCACAGAAACGTTATTAGGGCCACAGAATTTTTACTCAGGGACAGACAGAATTGTTACTGAGTGCCAGAGAATTGTTACTCAGGGACAGACAGAATTGTTACTGATGCCAGAGAATTCTTACTCAGGGCCACAGAATTCATTCTCAGGGACAGACAGAATTGTTACTCAGGGACAGACAGAATTGTTACTGAGTGCCAGAGAATTGTTACTCAGGGACAGACAGAATTGTTACTGAGTGCCAGAGAATTGTTACTCAGGGACAGACAGAATTGTTACTGAGTGCCAGAGAATTGTTACTCAGGGACAGACAGAATTGTTACTGAGTGCCAGAGAATTGTTACTCAGGGACAGACAGAATTGTTACTGAGTGCCAGAGAATTGTTACTCGCACAGACACAAAATTGTTACTTGCACAGACACAGAATTGTTACTCGCACAGACACAGAATTGTTACTCAGGGCCACAGAATTCATACTCAGGGACAGACAGAATTGTTACTGAGTGCCAGAGAATTGTTACTCAGGGACAGACAGAATTGTTACTGAGTGCCAGAGAATTGTTACTCAGGGACAGACAGAATTGTTACTGAGTGCCAGAGAATTGTTACTCGCACAGACACAAAATTGTTACTTGCACAGACACAGAATTGTTACTCGCACAGACACAGAATTGTTACTCAGGGCCACAGAATTCATACTCAGGGACAGACAGAATTGTTACTGAGTGCCAGAGAATTGTTACTCAGGGACAGACAGAATTGTTACTGAGTGCCAGAGAATTGTTACTCAGGGACAGACAGAATTGTTACTGAGTGCCAGAGAATTGTTACTCAGGGACAGACAGAATTGTTACTGAGTGCCAGAGAATTGTTACTCAGGGACAGACAGAATTGTTACTGAGTGCCAGAGAATTGTTACTCGCACAGACACAAAATTGTTACTTGCACAGACACAGAATTGTTACTCGCACAGACACAGAATTGTTACTCAGGGCCACAGAATTCATACTCAGGGATAGACAGAATTGTTACTGAGTGCCAGAGAATTGTTACTCAGGGACAGACAGAATTGTTACTGAGTGCCAGAGAATTGTTACTCAGGGACAGACAGAATTGTTACTGAGTGCCAGAGAATTGTTACTCGCACAGACACAAAATTGTTACTTGCACAGACACAGAATTGTTACTCGCACAGACACAGAATTGTTACTCAGGGCCACAGAATTCATACTCAGGGACAGACAGAATTGTTACTGAGTGCCAGAGAATTGTTACTTAGGGACAGACAGAATTGTTACTGAGTGCCAGAGAATTGTTACTCAGGGACAGACAGAATTGTTACTGAGTGCCAGAGAATTGTTACTCGCACAGACACAAAATTGTTACTTGCACAGACACAGAATTGTTACTCGCACAGACACAGAATTGTTACTCAGGGCCACAGAATTCATACTCAGGGACAGACAGAATTGTTACTGAGTGCCAGAGAATTGTTACTCAGGGACAGACAGAATTGTTACTGAGTGCCAGAGAATTGTTACTCAGGGACAGACAGAATTGTTACTGAGTGCCAGAGAATTGTTACTCAGGGACAGACAGAATTGTTACTGAGTGCCAGAGAATTGTTACTCGCACAGACACAAAATTGTTACTTGCACAGACACAGAATTGTTACTCGCACAGACACAGAATTGTTACTCAGGGCCACAGAATTCATACTCAGGGACAGACAGAATTGTTACTGAGTGCCAGAGAATTGTTACTCAGGGACAGACAGAATTGTTACTGAGTGCCAGAGAATTGTTACTCAGGGACAGACAGAATTGTTACTGAGTGCCAGAGAATTGTTACTCAGGGACAGACAGAATTGTTACTGAGTGCCAGAGAATTGTTACTCAGGGACAGACAGAATTGTTACTGAGTGCCAGAGAATTGTTACTCGCACAGACACAAAATTGTTACTTGCACAGACACAGAATTGTTACTCGCACAGACACAGAATTGTTACTCAGGGCCACAGAATTCATACTCAGGGACAGACAGAATTGTTACTGAGTGCCAGAGAATTGTTACTCAGGGACAGACAGAATTGTTACTGAGTGCCAGAGAATTGTTACTCGCACAGACACAAAATTGTTACTTGCACAGACACAGAATTGTTACTCGCACAGACACAGAATTGTTACTCAGGGCCACAGAATTCATACTCAGGGACAGACAGAATTGTTACTGAGTGCCAGAGAATTGTTACTCAGGGACAGACAGAATTGTTACTGAGTGCCAGAGAATTGTTACTCAGGGACAGACAGAATTGTTACTGAGTGCCAGAGAATTGTTACTCGCACAGACACAAAATTGTTACTTGCACAGACACAGAATTGTTACTCGCACAGACACAGAATTGTTACTCGCACAGACACAGAATTGTTACTCAGGGCCACAGAATTCATACTCAGGGACAGACAGAATTGTTACTGAGTGCCAGAGAATTGTTACTCAGGGACACCTAATCGTTGAATTAAATAGTATGTCAGACAACATGCAGAGGAGTGGCAGAGGAGGCAATGTTTTAGGAGCGAGCAGACGTGGCAGCAGAGGAAGGGGTCGAGGCAGCAGTATTCGCAGCCAGAGGCCAGTGCTCCCGGTGTCATCCAGCGGTCGTGTCTCCACCGACAACCCTGCCGTCATTGATTGGTTGGCTCGGTCGTCTTCCTCTTCCCAGGTCACCTCTGACACCTACAGCCAACGGTCGGTGGGTACGTCAGACACAACCGTTAGTTGGCATGGCCCGGGACCAAGCCCACTGAAATCACGTGTCCTCTACCTGCCCCTGTCCTTTGCTGTTCCCTCACCAAGCGAAGTATCGCATGCTGTGGGCTCAGCCCCACTGTACAGTGAGGAAGAGCTAACAGAGGGCGGTCAGGAACGGGGGGAGACATCGGCCTTTTCAGCAGCCAAGCGAACAAGTACTGGCGAGGAGAGTGGCTCGGTAGCCGGTCTAGAGACAGGTCTGTCTCCTGACCCAGACGCAGCCGAGGGGGCTAGTAGTGAGGCGGAGACCCTACTTGATGATGAGGAGGTTGATCGCACTTGGCAGCCTCGTCGTCATCAGGCAATTTCTTCCGCATCATCAGGAGAAGAGGGTGGCAGCTTGGCAGCGAGCAAAACAGTCGGTGGGTTGCCCAGGAGACAGCAGCAGGGTCGCATCAGTGTCAGTGGAGCCAAACGTCCACGGAGTAGAGCACCAGCTCCACTGCAGCCTACCACCACGGCCAGTAGTGGTGCCGGTGCGCACGGAGGAAGTAGCAGTCAGCCAGTGAAGAGTAGCGGGGGCAAAGTTTCCTACTCGGTGGTGTGGCAATTTTTCCTCAAGCCGCCCGAGGAAGTAAACGTAGCCGTATGTCGACTATGTGGCCAGAAATGCAAGCGTGGCCAGGGGGCCCATGTTGGGACTACAGCGTTGCGTCAGCATATGCAGCGTCACCATTCGGTGGCCTGGGAAAACCGTGATAAACATACGGCGGTTCTGCCTGCCCCAGCCCCCGCTCCATCACCCGCTCCGTTACTTGCTCCGTCACCCGACGTCGTCAATCGCCCTCTATCAGCCAGTCAAGGCTCCAACACCTCTGCTGAGGGGAGTTGTCGCTCATTGGCATCTTCCGCTCGTTCAGATGCTCCTTCTCCTGCTACTCCTCTTCTCGGATTCCGTCAACAGTCTTTCTTGGAATCCGTATCCAAGAGACAACAGTTTGCGAGCACGCACCCGACGGTGCAAAAGCTGAACGTCCTCCTGTCCAAGTTGCTGGTGCTGCAGTCCCTCCCTTTCCAACTGGTGGACTCAGCACCTTTCCGAGAAATGATGGCTTGTGCCGCGCCGCGGTGGAGAGTGCCAAGCCGTCATTTCTTTGCCCAAAAGGCAGTGCCAGCCCTGCATTCACATGTAGAAGAGATGGTGGGCCAGTCTTTGAGCATGTCGGTCTCTGCCAAAGTGCACGGCAGCGCCGACGTGTGGAGCTGTAACTACGGTCAGGGACAGTACATGTCATTTACGGCCCACTGGGTGAACGTGGTGCCGGCACAGCCGCACCAGCAACTTGGACAGGTCACGACGCTTTTGCCTCCACGTTTGCACGTCCTTGGTCCAGCAAGCATGTCCGCCTCTACCACCTCTTTTTCCGCCGTGTCCTCAGCCGCCACCCCCGTGCCAAGTCCCATTACCCGACCGGCATATCACATGTGCAGGGCGCAACGGTGTCACGCTGTGCTGCACCTGGTATGCCTTGGCGAACGTAGTCACACAGGGGAGGAACTGCTGAGTGTAATGAACAGAGAAATCGACAGATGGCTGTCTCCGCGCAAACTAAAAATCGGAACCATGTTGACTGACAACGGAAAGAACATGGTGTCTGCTCTGCGTCAAGGAAGGTTGTGCCATGCGCCATGCATGGCTCACGTGTTCAATCTGGTTGTCAAGCGGTTCCTAAAATCCACCATCCCACTGCAAGACATCCTTAAAATGTCACGTAAACTGTGCATGCATTTCAGCCATTCCTACACCGCAAAGAACACCCTCATTGAGCTGCAGCGGCAGAACGGAATTCCACAGCATCGCCTGATCTGCGACGTTGCAACAAGGTGGAATTCAACCCTACACATGTTAGACCGCCTTTACGAGCAGCGAAAGGCCATCACCGATTTCCTGATGTTACAAGCGGATAAAGGTACTCCCCTGTGTAACTTAGATGTCAGCCATTGGCAGCTCATGCGTGACACCTGCCGCTTGCTCAGGCCCTTTGAGGAGGCCACGCTATTCGTGAGTCGGCAGGACTATGGGATGAACGACGTCATTCCTCTGTTGCACGTCCTGGAACAAATGCTGTTAACAATGGCTGGTCAGGGTGCGGTAGACGTGGCGCACAGATCTCAACGCCACATGACCCCTGTGGGGGCAGGACAGGAAGAAGAGGAGGAGGTAGAGGAGGACATTTGTGCTCAGGAATTATTGAGTGAAATGGGTGGTTTTTCCACTCAGCGGACAGGAGTGGAGGAGCAGGAGCATCTGGTAGAGGAGGAGGAGGAGGAGACAGAGGACCCAGACGCACCGTGGCAGTATGCTGTGGAGATGGAGGCAGGGAGTCCCTCGCATTCCTTGGCACAAATGGCCCATAGCATGCTCGGTTGCTTGCGTAGCGACAGCCGAATAATAACCATCAGACAGAGGGATGACTTTTGGCTGTCCACCTTGTTGGACCCTCGCTACCGGTCCAAAATGGTGGCCTTTTTCACACCTGCTGAGAGGGAGGCCAAAATTACGTACTATAAAAACCACCTATGTAGTCAGTTGGTCTCTGCCTTTGTGCGCCAACGTCCATCCTCAGACACTGTGGGCCCTGTGCGCTCGCGTTCCGCTGGCATGGCAGCAGGGGAGGGGTGGGGTGGTAGGAGCAGTGGCAGCTCCACCAGCAGTGGCTGCCTCAGTCTGCAGTCGATGATGAGTAGCTTTCTTCACCAGCGCAGTGAGGAAACTACTAACCAGCCGCAGCAGCAGCAGCAGCATCAGGTGGACCTGGAGCAGGAGCTCAAACAACAGGCTTGGGCCTACTTGGACAGCACCCTGCCAACCGAGGTAGACAATCCCCTTGACTACTGGGCAACGAAACTTGACCTTTGGCCCCAACTAGCTGAATTTGCCCTTGAAAGGCTGTCATGCCCGGCCAGTAGCGTGGCATCGGAGCGCGTGTTTAGTGCGGCAGGAGGTATTGTAACTCCGCGGAGGACACGACTGTCCACCCAAAGTGTGGAGAGACTCACGTTTGTGAAAATGAATCAGGCGTGGATTAGTCTGGATTTCAAACCACCAGTTCCTGACACAACTGACTAAATCCGCCATGAATCATGCCTCAAACATGTGCCACTTTGAGGTCTCCTCACACACTGCTGGTGTGTTGAATTTTTTGACATAGGGTGCTGGCAGATTATGGGCCTCCTATAGCTGCTGCCAGGCCCCTAATCTGCCATAGGCCCCTATATACCGCTTCCTCATGCTGCTGCCAGGTCCAGAGTCTCTCATGGGTCCCTGTACGGCCTCCCATTGCTGCTGTCTCCATCGCCACACTCTGCCATGTGCCACTTTCAGGTCTCCTCACACACTGCTGGTGTGTAGAATTTTTTGACATAGGGTGCTGGCAGATTATGGGCCTCCCATAGCTGCTGCCAGGCCCCTAATCTGCCATGGGCCCCTATATACCGCCTCCTCATGCTGCTGCCAGGTCCACAGTTTCTCATGCCATGTGCCACTTTCAGGTCTCCTCACACTGCTGGTGTGTTGAATTTTTTGACATAGGGTGCTGGCAGATTATGGGCCTCCTATAGCTGCTGCCAGGCCCCTAATCTGCCATGGGCCCCTATATACCGCCTCCTCATGCTGCTGCCAAGTCCAGAGTCTCTCATGGGTCCCTGTACGGCCTCCCATTGCTGCTGTCTCCATCGCCACACTCTGCTGCCATGTGCCACTTTCAGGTCTCTTCACACTGCTGGTGTGTTAAATTTTTTGACATAGGGTGCAGGCAGATTACGGGCCTCACATAGCTGCTGCCAGGCCCCTAATCTGCCATGGGCCCCTATATACCGCCTCCTCATGCTGCTGCCAAGTCCAGAGTCTCTCATGGGTCCCTGTACGGCCTCCCATTGCTGCTGTCTCCATCGCCACACTCTGCTGCCATGTGCCACTTTCAGGTCTCTTCACACTCCTTGTGTGTTAAATTTTTTGACATAGGGTGCAGGCAGATTACGGGCCTCACATAGCTGCTGCCAGGCCCCTAATCTGCCATGGGCCCCTATATACCGCCTCCTCATGCTGCTGCCAAGTCCAGAGTCTCTCATGGGTCCCTGTACGGCCTCCCATTGCTGCTGTCTCCATCGCCACACTCTGCTGCCATGTGCCACTTTCAGGTCTCTTCACACTGCTGGTGTGTTTAATTTTTTGACATAGGGTGCAGGCAGATTACGGGCCTCACATAGCTGCTGCCAGGCCCCTAATCTGCCATGGGCCCCTATATACCGCCTCCTCATGCTGCTGCCAAGTCCAGAGTCTCTCATGGGTCCCTGTACGGCCTCCCATTGCTGCTGTCTCCATCGCCACACTCTGCTGCCATGTGCCACTTTCAGGTCTCTTCACACTGCTGGTGTGTTTAATTTTTTGACATAGGGTGCAGGCAGATTACGGGCCTCACATAGCTGCTGCCAGGCCCCTAATCTGCCATGGGCCCCTATATACCGCCTCCTCATGCTGCTGCCAAGTCTAGAGTCTGTCATGGGTCCCTGTACGGCCTCCCATTGCTGCTGTCTCCATCGCCACACTCTGCTGCCATGTGCCACTTTCAGGTCTCTTCACACTGCTGGTGTGTTAAATTTTTTGACATAGGGTGCAGGCAGATTACGGGCCTCACATAGCTGCTGCCAGGCCCCTAATCTGCCATGGGCCCCTATATACCGCCTCCTCATGCTGCTGCCAAGTCTAGAGTCTCTCATGGGTCCCTGTACGGCCTCCCATTGCTGCTGTCTCCATCGCCACACTCTGCCATGTGCCACTTTCAGGTCTCTTCACACTGCTGGTGTGTTTAATTTTTTGACATAGGGTGCAGGCAGATTACGGGCCTCACATAGCTGCTGCCAGGCCCCTAATCTGCCATGGGCCCCTATATACCGCCTCCTCATGCTGCTGCCAAGTCTAGAGTCTGTCATGGGTCCCTGTACGGCCTCCCATTGCTGCTGTCTCCATCGCCACACTCTGCTGCCATGTGCCACTTTCAGGTCTCTTCACACTGCTGGTGTGTTAAATTTTTTGACATAGGGTGCAGGCAGATTACGGGCCTCACATAGCTGCTGCCAGGCCCCTAATCTGCCATGGGCCCCTATATACCGCCTCCTCATGCTGCTGCCAAGTCCAGAGTCTCTCATGGGTCCCTGTACGGCCTCCCATTGCTGCTGTCTCCATCGCCACACTCTGCTGCCATGTGCCACTTTCAGGTCTCTTCACACTGCTGGTGTGTTAAATTTTTTGACATAGGGTGCAGGCAGATTACGGGCCTCACATAGCTGCTGCCAGGCCCCTAATCTGCCATGGGCCCCTATATACCGCCTCCTCATGCTGCTGCCAAGTCCAGAGTCTCTCATGGGTCCCTGTACGGCCTCCCATTGCTGCTGTCTCCATCGCCACACTCTGCTGCCATGTGCCACTTTCAGGTCTCTTCACACTGCTGGTGTGTTTAATTTTTTGACATAGGGTGCAGGCAGATTACGGGCCTCACATAGCTGCTGCCAGGCCCCTAATCTGCCATGGGCCCCTATATACCGCCTCCTCATGCTGCTGCCAAGTCTAGAGTCTGTCATGGGTCCCTGTACGGCCTCCCATTGCTGCTGTCTCCATCGCCACACTCTGCCATGTGCCACTTTCAGGTCTCTTCACACTGCTGGTGTGTTTAATTTTTTGACATAGGGTGCAGGCAGATTACGGGCCTCACATAGCTGCTGCCAGGCCCCTAATCTGCCATGGGCCCCTATATACCGCCTCCTCATGCTGCTGCCAAGTCTAGAGTCTGTCATGGGTCCCTGTACGGCCTCCCATTGCTGCTGTCTCCATCGCCACACTCTGCTGCCATGTGCCACTTTCAGGTCTCTTCACACTGCTGGTGTGTTAAATTTTTTGACATAGGGTGCAGGCAGATTACGGGCCTCACATAGCTGCTGCCAGGCCCCTAATCTGCCATGGGCCCCTATATACCGCCTCCTCATGCTGCTGCCAAGTCCAGAGTCTCTCATGGGTCCCTGTACGGCCTCCCATTGCTGCTGTCTCCATCGCCACACTCTGCTGCCATGTGCCACTTTCAGGTCTCTTCACACTGCTGGTGTGTTAAATTTTTTGACATAGGGTGCAGGCAGATTACGGGCCTCACATAGCTGCTGCCAGGCCCCTAATCTGCCATGGGCCCCTATATACCGCCTCCTCATGCTGCTGCCAAGTCCAGAGTCTGTCATGGGTCCCTGTACGGCCTCCCATTGCTGCTGTCTCCATCGCCACACTCTGCTGCCATGTGCCACTTTCAGGTCTCTTCACACTGCTGGTGTGTTTAATTTTTTGACATAGGGTGCAGGCAGATTACGGGCCTCACATAGCTGCTGCCAGGCCCCTAATCTGCCATGGGCCCCTATATACCGCCTCCTCATGCTGCTGCCAAGTCTAGAGTCTGTCATGGGTCCCTGTACGGCCTCCCATTGCTGCTGTCTCCATCGCCACACTCTGCCATGTGCCACTTTCAGGTCTCTTCACACTGCTGGTGTGTTTAATTTTTTGACATAGGGTGCAGGCAGATTACGGGCCTCACATAGCTGCTGCCAGGCCCCTAATCTGCCATGGGCCCCTATATACCGCCTCCTCATGCTGCTGCCAAGTCCAGAGTCTCTCATGGGTCCCTGTACGGCCTCCCATTGCTGCTGTCTCCATCGCCACACTCTGCTGCCATGTGCCACTTTCAGGTCTCTTCACACTGCTGGTGTGTTAAATTTTTTGACATAGGGTGCAGGCAGATTACGGGCCTCACATAGCTGCTGCCAGGCCCCTAATCTGCCATGGGCCCCTATATACCGCCTCCTCATGCTGCTGCCAAGTCTAGAGTCTCTCATGGGTCCCTGTACGGCCTCCCATTGCTGCTGTCTCCATCGCCACACTCTGCTGCCATGTGCCACTTTCAGGTCTCTTCACACTGCTGGTGTGTTTAATTTTTTGACATAGGGTGCAGGCAGATTACGGGCCTCACATAGCTGCTGCCAGGCCCCTAATCTGCCATGGGCCCCTATATACCGCCTCCTCATGCTGCTGCCAAGTCCAGAGTCTCTCATGGGTCCCTGTACGGCCTCCCATTGCTGCTGTCTCCATCGCCACACTCTGCTGCCATGTGCCACATTCAGGTCTCTTCACACTGCTGGTGTGTTAAATTTTTTGACATAGGGTGCTGGCAGATTACGGGCCTCCCATTGCTGCTGCCAGACATGTAATCTGCCATGGGCCCCCGTACCGACTCCTCATGCTGTGACGTTGCAACAAGGTGTAATTCAACCCTACATATGTTAGACCGCCTTTACGAACAGCTAAAGGCCATCACAGATTTCCTGATGTTAAAAGCGGATAAAGGTACTCCCTGTGTAACTTAGATGTCAGCCATTGTCAGCTCATGTGTGACACCTGCGCTTGCTCAGGCCCTTTGAGGAGGCCACGCTATTCGTGAGTCGGCAGGACTATGGGATGAATGAGGTCAAATCGGCCATGGGCCCCCGTACCGCCTGTTCACGCTGATGCTGGTCCCACAGTGTGACCTGGGTCCCTGTACGGCCTCCCATTGCTTCCACTCTGCCATGTGCCACTTTGAAATCTCCTCACACTCCTGCGGTTGTCCATTTTGTCATAGGTTGCTGGCAGATTACAGGCCTTCCATAGGTGCCACCAAGCCCCATATCGGCCATGGGCCCCCGTACCGCCTGGTCACGCTGCTGCTGGGCCCACAGTGTGACCTGGGTCCCTGTACCGCCTCCCATTGCTCCCACTCTGCCATGTGCCACTTTCAGGTCTCCTCACGCTCCTGCTGGTTTCCATTTTGTCATAGGTTGCTGTATGGCCTCCCATTGCTGCTGCCTCCACCGCCACACTGTGGCTCCAAACACTGGTTTTGGCCCCGTGACTGGCCAAAGGAGTGAAGTGTGCAGTGATTCTAAGATCGACGGCACTCATCTGCATGTCATACTGACAGACAGTATTATTTCTCTTCCCCAGCAGACTCCAAGGGCATTTAAATTAAAGGTACAGTGTTCTGCACTAATATTAAGTCTCTCTGAAGCCTAGAAACACCCTTTTTTAAGTTAAATTCACAGCGAATTTATTCGACTCGAATCGAATATTGTCCACGAATTCGCCGAATCAGTCGAATCGAATTTTTCATTTCTTCGCTCATCTCTAAAAACAATGTACCGCTTTGAGCACAGAAATACTGACATAATCATACCGCTAGGGAGGTTAATCCATTTTGAAGGAGAACTTAACTCACTCCATGTTTTTCTCCTGCTTATCTGTATTCTCCTGCTGATCTTTAAAACATATACTCACCCATCCAGTGAATCTACCATAGTCCTGCTGCAATCTGATGGTCAGATGACATAGCCTAGGTGCCACAATGCCATCTTGGTTCTCTTCAGCTGGCTTCCTCTTCTAGGTTTAAACAGCAAGCTCTAGATGACATGCTGGACCCACCCTTCGCTCCATCTCCAGTCACCATGTGTGCCTGGTCCTGCAGCCTCCTGGAAGATGTGAAATGAGTATCATGGGAATCTGCAAGACCAGGGACGCAACATGGTAACCTACAAACATTTAGATATAGTACATTCTTGCCATCTCCCTCCTGGAAGATGTGACGTGAGTATCCGAGGAGGATAAAGGACCAGGGACACCTCATTCTGGCCTAGGGGCAGGGCCAGAGTAAAAATAAAACAAAACTAAACACAGAAACATTTTAGCATTTGTGATTGCAGAATGAGAGCCGGGTTAAATGGTACAAACTCCCTTTTGAGAGTTAAGTTCCGCTTTAAGTTACATGTAGCCTACAAACATTTAGCTATACTACATGCTTGCCATCCTAATAAAATTACTTAATAGCATTTATTTGCATGTTTTCCCTAAAGATCCAGCTCATTATTTATCATGGCTCCTTTGCATGTAGAAATATGCTTATGTTCCCCTGCTGCACATTTACATGAAGCAAAGCATTAAAATTACACTTAAAACCAGGAACAATTTCTTTAAATAAAGTGGTTTTAAAACTAACTGAATACAAGATTTCTGTTTTTAATGAAAAAGGAAGGCATACGGTATTCCTGTCTAAATGATCCTTATTACCTTTAAATGCACACTTTAAGTTCTAATTTCCACTTAATGGGTGGTAAATTCCAGAACCGTTAAAAGAACACAACACCAATATCAATTTACCACTAATTGAAAGAAAAGTATTTTGGACCAGTGTCTGTTTAATTATTCAGCAGCATTTCATTTGGGTAAATGCGGTTTTAGATATAATAATATGCACTTAATTGTGGAACAAAACAAGTCTTGTTGCATGCAAGTTGAGGTTCAAGGTAAAAGCTTATTGTTAACTGCTCTAGCTGCTGCAAGGGCACAAGGAGTTTGCATTACTTTGCTGATATATTAACCATATTACATCAGACTTATTAAGCATAATAACCTATAAGGTAGGTAAAACATAAAGGCCAAACTACTTTAGCTCATTACCAGCCACCATTAAAATAAAATTTGTTGTGAACCTTCAAACTTTTAATGCATTTCAAAAAGTGCAGCTTCAGAATATATATATATATATATATATATATATATATATATATATATATATATATATATATATACACTATTTTATTTATTTATATATACAATATATATAAATATATATATATATATATATATATATAGAGAGAGAGAGAGAGAGTTATATAGTAGGGTTATACTGCATCAGAATGCACTCTGCTGCATAAAAATGCAACCCGTCCTACTTTTTAAGTAAGGCAAATTGCTTTGTCTATGCATTAACAATGGTAGACTCTATTTTACCCATATATTCTCTGTGAAAGTGCACTGATTATTAACACCAGTTCTCCAATAGTCCTACAAAGCTTTAACTATTTTAAACCTAGGTAAGCCACATTGTGGGTTGTTGCAAATGACATTTGCCAATTAGTAATTGTTGCAATTTTACAAAAAAAAATGTATATTTTTTTATTGCAGTAGTCTATATTTTTCACATACAAATTGCACAAGTTGGAAAACAGTAGTAATTATTTGTCATTGCACAAAAACCACTAGTAGGCCCCATGTTAACAGCAGTCAAACGTAGTAAGGAATATGTCCATAAAATTTTCCTAAAATGTCCACAAAGTCCTTAGCAGCCCCTCCACGGATAGAGGGAGATCTGAAATACAGCAGAAGAACACAAGAGGGTGCTTCTAAGTACAGCAAAAAAAACAAACCTATAAACCACTTGCCCTCCAGAGGATTTACCCCCCTTCCCGATCAGGCCATTTTTTGCGATATGGTGCTGCGTTACTTTAACTGACAATTGTGCAGTCATGCAACACTGTACCCAAATTAAATGTATGTCATTTTTTTCCCAAAATTGGAGCTTTCTTTCAGTGGTATTTTATTCCCTCCTTTTTATTTATTTTTTTTTGCACTAGTAACAAAATAAGACCAACAATTTTGAGAAAAAAACAATATTTTTGACTTTTTGCAATTAAACATGTCCAGTAAAAAAAATTTATAAAATCAAATTTCTTCATAAATTTACACCAAAATGTATTCTGCTACATGTCTTTGCTAAAAAAATTCCCATTATGTGTAAATTATTTGGTTTACGTGAAAGTTATAGCGTCTACAAATGGCGGTTTATATAATGGAATTTTTTTTATACTAGTAATGGCAGTGATCAGCGACTTACAGCAGGAGTGTGGCGGGTATTCTGCCAATGGGGGGGGGGGACTGACTGTCACTGACATCCCCAGTGACACTAATACAGTGACCAGTGCTAATAAAAAGCACTGACACTGTACTAATGACACTCGATAGGAAGGGGTTAACATCTGGAGTGATCAAAGGGTTAATTGTGTGCTGTTTTACTGTGTGCTGTGTGTGTGCATTACTGCATAGCAGAGCCATACAAAGCAGTGTGCAGGAGCTGACATGGTAGAGATCTGTATTGTTTACATACAGACCTCTCCCCTGTCAGTGATACTTGGTGATCACCAAGTGCCGGCAAGGAATCACTGGTCTGGACCCATTGATCGACAGCTGAGACCACCAATGGCGCGCATGCCCCTTACCCGGAAATGCAAAATCACGTATATATACGTGATTTTGGGCGGCCCTGTTGCCCTTTAGCAGTATTTCTGGGCGGTGGGCAAGCGGTTAATAAAAGAGTATATATTTACTCACATGAGGCTTGAGAAAGAGGCTTTATCCCCTTGAATGGCATAGCCACGCCCCAAACTCTTGGCAGTTTGGCTTCCATGCCTTGACTTACAATCTTCACAGTGGCAGAGTGTTCTGCTTAACTGAATGTTCTTACACACTGCCTGCCTTTTTTTTCATGTGTTAAGGCATGCTGCTAACCTGTTTAAAATTAATAGGCTGCCTTAAAACAGCACCCCTGTATTAATGGAAAAATTCATTGTGTCATAACACAACAGACAGTGTAGATAAGTCTTAGGAATCCTTTGAAGTAGAATGGTAGTTAAGCTAGATCCAATCTGTGGGAATAGCTGAAGCCGTCTCGCAACCCTTCCAGCCACCACCTCTCACCTCTCATACCTTGTCCATGGATGTTTTATTCGCTACCATCTGGGTCCCTTGCTTGTGCCGTTTCCAGTTGGGAATTGATAATCCAGTGATTTAGCTGTGTTCCTAAATGTCACCTGATGTCACCACTAAGACTCATCTTCTGGATTTTAAGAGGGCCCATCTAAATAGCTAATAGGGAGTTTCGACACTTGGAGAAAGACCATACCTATTGAGAGAAGAGTGACCATGAATATACTATAGGTGATTAAAAGGGGCATTTAGGTAAATTTTTTCCCACTATGTCAATAATTGGGGGGGGGGGGGATGGGTGAGGTGAACACCAGACTGAAGTCAGGTTTTAAACAATATCACAATCTAAAAATGGATGACAGTTATTTTGCTAAAATAATACTGAGTATCATTGACATATCCTGCTTACATTTTTTCTGTTATATTTGAGTTCTGCTAATTCCCTCCATTGTTTTTTCAGTCTCTTTCTGTGTGATTTCCTTGCAGTGTTGACTGCAAATGTTTACCCTGGAAGGGCTTTCTGGCAAAGGTGGAACATACCCGCACTTTGTGTATCTGCTTGGTCAGATGTAGTCTCGATCAGGGGCACATGTGACAGGATGACAATGCAGGAACACAATTTAGGAGGCAGTTGTCACCCCAACAGCATGTGCCTGAACAAATAACTTCATGGCAGGATCACCAGGGCAGCTGAAAATGTAAAAAGTTTGAGAAAAGTTTTGAAATTACATCTTAAACCTTATATTAGAGTTTAGTGATTGGGTATAGATTTATTTTTAAACACTTTCCTTGGACAGCTGGTTTGTGGAGTCAGTTCCTGCCAGCCATGGGTTACAAAAGCAATTCCCCAATTTCCGTCCTCCAACCAAATATACTGATACAACAACTGTTTGCTGATCAACATATCCAATTTGTTTGTATGTGTATGTGTGTGCGTGCAAATTTGAGTATGTGCATGTGATTGTAGTAAGGGCTACAGGTTATAAGCTTTACTGGGTAGGGACTGGTGTGGCCAGTTCTATCAAATTTATTGTTTAATATGTTTGGTAATAAAGGCTAAAAAAAAAATAACGGTAGAAATAGCTGAACTTTAATAATTACAAGAAAGGGTTAATGCAGTTGTTTATGATGCTTGATGAAAAAAAAATCCTGGAAATGAGAGATAGATGAAAAGTTCAGAAGGGTGACATTAAGGCTGAATTCTTTCATTTTATCTGTTTGCTTTAAAATTCAGCGACATAAAATATGTGTATGAAATATTTAACAGGGAGAGCAGACTTCATTAAAATCTGTAGCTGGAAACTTGTGTGTATGTGAAAGAGGGATTCTGTGTGTGTATTAATATATAACCCGCTCACCTCAGTGGCAGGGGAGAGTTAAACATGCTTTAATTAGACAGAAGAGGAATGTGACCAGTGATTATAGGAACAAAGTGTACAAACAGCAGTGACCTGTTTGAAGGGTCAGGACCTCCCAAGTTTATGTATGAATTGCAGATAAATATTGAATAAATTCATTGTTAGAGAAGCTGAAGGTAAGGTTTGCAGACTATTCATTTCAAAATGGTCAAGCAAAAGGTTTACCCAAAAGTGAACCAAAACCCCCATCCACAAAGAAACAGCCAACACTGATTAAAAATACTTAAGCACTTATTTGGGCCAGCTACTTCTACCTTGTTCCCTGTGCTTTCCATCAATGACATCTGCATCAAGTCTCGACTCTGTGCATATGAGATCTGGTTTATTATTGTTTTTACATTGCCACATGTTAGCAACACATCCTTACATATAAATTAACCGCTTCCTGACCGCCCTTTAGCAGATATACGTGATTTTGCATTTCTCGGTAGGTGGCACACGTGTGCCATACCCGCGCCACCATTCGCAGCCGCAGCTGACAATCACCGGGTCCCGGCTGGTAAATACTCAGTGATTGCCAAACATCTCCAAGAGGGAGGAAAACTGTATGTAAACAATACTGTTCTCCTTCCTGTCAGTTTGTACACTTGTGGGCTGAACAAAAAAAAAAGAACCTAACAGATTCCTCTAATCACATTGGTCGATGTGGATGAAGAAATCTCTGCTAAAAATAATTTCTTAAATATATACTGAAGCATAGGGACCATCCACCCACTGGCCACCCCAGGCCCCCATACTTCAGCATATATGCTCTTTTTAACTGCAGATGAAAAATATCACCCAACAGCGCTGCACGCACCTTCTTATGTATATTCTGAGAGCAAGACCCTGTTGCTGTCAGAATAAACAAGTTGGTGCTACTCAATAAAACAATTTTTTACTGAAAAATATTATACAATATATATGCTGAAGCACAGGGGCCATCCACCCTCTGGCAACCCCAGGCCCCCATGCTTCGGCATATATGCTCTTTTTTTAACTGCGGATGAAAAATCTCATCCAGCAGCGCTGCACACAGATACTTATGTATATTCTGAGAGCAAGACCCTGTTGCTGTCAGATTAAACAAGTCGTTGCTGCAGCTGAATGGCATTCCTGCAAAAAAACAGTAATGGTTAACAATCAAACAGTAACAATAAAACAGTAAAATCGTAACAGTAGAACAGTGACTCGACAACAACAAAAAAGGTACAACTATTTTTGGTTTTTAAAATTTTTTATTTTTTTTGTACTTGTACTTTTTATTTTTTATGTTTTTTTACTTTTTTTTTAACTTGAACTTAACCAGACTGTAGGTCCCAAAATGTAATAGCCAGTTTCCTGACTACCTAACATCTTTCAAGACCCTGTGCAAATATATGCCTTGACCTGTGCCGTGCTGTACCCTATACTAATACTCCACTAGTGTGTGGTAGCTACAGAAGCAGTCCTTGAGGCAGAGACCAAGTTGACTAGGACAGGAGGGACAAAAAAAGAGGGGGTCAAGCCTACTTCCATGTCTGCTACAGACACAACATATTTTTTGGGGTGTCCTTTGGGTTAGGGTACCAGGAATGGCATCGGGAAGATGTCTCTCATGCAGCCGGTTAACTGAATTTGTGTTGGAGGTTTGGGCCACAGCACCTTCTGGATACAAAAGGGCCATGATGATCTCTTCCTGTAATTTTAGGAAGGATCCACTTTGTCCAGTTGCTTTGTAAAGCACAAAAGCATTATATAGAGCCAAATGAAATAAATAGACACTTTTTTGTACCAGTGTCTGGCTTTTCAGGAAACTAAGTACGGCTTCATCATCTGGTCATTGAAGTCCACCCTCCCATGTTAAGGTTTTAGTCGTGGACACAGAGGGGCTTCTCAACAACACCAGCTGCTGTGGCAATTTGGATGGTCGTGTCTGTGTGAATGGAAGACAGGACAAAAACATCCTGTTTGTCCTTCCACGTCAATATGAGCAATTCCTCATTTCTCAAGCAGGCTTTTTCCCCCTTTCTAAGACAGGTTTTTACAATTGTTTGGGGAGACCCCCTACAATTAGGTCACACAATGCCACATGTGCCTATTCCAATATTGTACAAATGTCTAAATAGTGGCACGCTTGAATAAACCTTGTCCACGTATAATTGGTACTCTATATGGAAAAAGGATGACACCAAGTCCCAAACTATCTTGCCACTGCTCCTCATGTAGTCTGTGCACTTGGGGGGCTCCACGTTACTATCTTTTCTCTCGTAAATCTAAAACTTATATGTATAGTATGCTGCCCTCTTGCAGGTCTTATGCATCTTGAACCCATATCTGGCATGCTTGCTGGGGAGAAATTGTTTGAATGCAAGGCAGCCAGAAAAATTAATGAGGGACTCATCAAAGCAGATGTTTTGCTGGAAAGTATAGACAACTGCAAATTTTTGGTTAAGGTGATTTGCGAAGGGCCAGATTTTGTGGTCCCGTCAAATTCAGGGTCACACCGAGTGTAGTGTCGTTGAAATACATAAAACACATTATACTCTCATATCTATTCCTGGCCATGGCAGCAGCGAACATGGGCATAAGATGAATTGGGTCTGTGGACCAATGCAACTGCAATTATTTTTTTTTTAGTAAGGTATGAATTTGGGTTGGTGGCGATAAACTGTTGTGCATATAAATTGCTTTGATCCACAATCAATGCATACAGATCTGCCATTAAAAACAGCTCCAAAAAATCAAGGGGAGTAGTTAAATTTGCTGTTTCTACCTGAATTCAGGGTTGGGCAATGAATGGGGGAAGTACAGGTGCTGCAGAATTTGTGTGCTGCCAATCAGGATTTGCAAGCACATCTGGAAGGATTCTATGGGCTCTACGAGTCTGTGTGCGAATTCTTGGTGGCTGCAGGACACTACTTGTGCTCGCCACTGCACCAGCTTGTACTGCACATATGGGACTCGCCACGTCACTAAGTTATACTGCAGTGTTGGTATATATAAGACCAGGATGTACTAGGCAGCTGATACTCGCCAGTTCACCAAAAGGTAGAGCGGCACTAGTACTGGCACTCTGCTGCATATGAGAAACGGGGTCGGGTACGCATGACCTTAGCAGGGACCTCTTCTCCGCTGTCTGAGCTATCTCTCAGGGTGCCGCTGCTGTATTCTGAGGCTGATTGTGTCAGTGAGTCTTCCCTTTCGCTCTCACCTAACATGCTCAGAATCCTGTAGGTCTCTTCACTAGAGTAGCTTTCTATTGACATTTTGGCCACTAGATTTATAGATGCCTAATGCGAAAAAGAGCACCTGGTTGTCAGGGACTGCTTGAACCGCTACAAAAAAATTTACCGGCAAGCGCTAACAAAGATCAGGCCTGATTCTGCGAACACTGCGGTTTTGTGTGCAATGTATCAAGTGATGGAGCTACTGACACTGCACTTGCTGGGGGTGAGGGGGGGGGGGTAAGCGTAGGGGCTAAAAGCAGGTGCTGGCAGGTGCCGGGCTGATCCAGCTAGCACTGCCTTTTTTGGAGACACTATACTAATGTGAACGCTAGTATAGTGCTGATCTGATCAAAGATATTGATCCGTTCAGACACTATACCAGCAATGTATGTTTATTGTGTATGTGAGCGTGTTCCTGGCAATCAAGGGGTTAAATGTGATGACTGATGTGGTGGAGGGCAATCTGACGCTATCTGGTAGGGGCGCTAATGGATGCTAACTGATGCTAACGCTATCTGAAGTCGCCGGCGACACTAATACAGTGATTAGCAAAAAATCTGTACACTGTACTGACTGTAATGACACTGGTGACAGTGCAGTGAAGGGGTTAATGGGGGGGAGGGGTGATCAAGGGGTTAAATGTATCCTAAAAGGTGTTCTAACTGTGAATGTGTGCTGCTTGTACTCACTGAGTCTTCTTTCTTCTCTCTCTGGGACGGAATGTGCCCAGAGAGAGAATATGTCATAATTTCCTATACCTGTGTAAGTGTAAACACAGGTACAGGAAGATCTCTGATAGGGTAGGGATCGATCATCTGATTTAGGCCGAACATCACTGGCCTAAATAGGATGATCAATCACTTGGGGATCAAATCACGGCACCCATGGGTTGGCGGGGGCGTGTGCATGTGCTTCCTCGGCCCATGAGCACTGTGGGAGCACGAATCACATCTATATACGTGGTTGTGCACACCCGTGCCACCCTGTAGCAGTATTTCTGCTATAGGCTGGTTGGGAAGCAGTTTGCAACCATGACTCATCCCTGCTTTCATCCGGGGATTCCCTGCTGACAGCAGAATGTAAACAACTGAGCTATCAAAGAAAAAAAAGGATGTGGGATTGCTCATGATCTACACCAGGCCCTTGGGTCTGGTAACATTTTTAAGACTTTAAGACCCCAAAACAAAAACAAATGTGTTGGGTCTCCCCCAAAATCCATATCAGGGCCTTCTGGTTTCATATGGGTTTTAAGAGGGACGCCATGCCAAAAAAAAAAAAAAAAAATTATATGGGGGTTTCATCCAAAATCCATCCCAGGCCCTTCTGGTCTGGTATGGATTTTAAGGGTGAAACCACACCAAAAAAATCACACCAATCAGTTCCTTATCCGAGCATGCAGTCTGGCAGGCCAAGAAAGGTCTGAACCATACCAGACCACAGTGAATGCATTTAGGTACAGCTCCTTAAAACTTTAGAACCACTTTAAGTTGCTACTGAAATCATTAAATATATCCAACCTAGTTCTTTGCAAAGAAAGAATAGCTAATATGCAGACCAGAAACTGACAAGCCCTTCACTGAATTGTGCTGAATGACAGTGCAGCTTATTCAGAGAGCTCGGGAAATGTTCCTGTTCCATCATGAAAGCTGAGCCTTCTCCCACTTCACTCATTTACCCATGATATGCTATTTTTAAATTAGGCTGTTTGTAATTGCAATCTTATCTCGTTACACTATCAATCTGTGCACACCAGCTGAAACTGCACATCAGGGTCACAATGCCTTTATTGGAAGCTGAGGCAAGGAAAAACAGACAGAGTTAAGCTGGGTACAAGCAGTCCGAATATCGACAGTTCAGCAGGAGCCAGCCAAAATTTGGACCATATGTACAGCTGTCATTCTGATAGAAGCTGGTCTAAGGACCAGCTTTTGTCAAAGGGACATGCTGCAAAACCAGCATCCGATAAGCGCGCACAGCCCATGAGTCGCTCTGTCAGAATACAAAGGCACAGTGGGAGAGATCGCTTCACTAACGTCACTTGTGTTAATACAGCGATTTCTCAGTTTTTTTATCGTTCAGCCTGCTGCGTTGAATGAAAAAAAAAAAACTGAATGTGTGTACCAGGCATAAGTATTTAGTTTAATCCATCTTTAAATGTGCTAAAAAATCAATTCTTTGATAGACTCATGCATTCTCAGTGGAGTATAGCAATAACACACAAATGTTAGGGTTGTCCAAGGGGCAGAAGAGGGACCTGATAAAGAACAAAAATCAGTAATACAGTCTGGAAAACAATGCGGAGGCTGACTCCAGAGGCAAACAAAAGACTTTACAGGTAGGCAGTAGCCTTAAAGTGATACTAAAGGCTTTTTTTAAAAAATAGCAAACATGTTATACTTACCAGCTCTGTGTAAGGATGTTTGCACAGAGAAGCTCTGATCCTCCTCTTCATTGTGTCCCGTTGGAGCTCTTGGCTACTCCCCCTGCCGAGTGCCTCCAGAACAAGCCGTTTGCTATGGGGGTGCTCATGCATGCTCACTCCCAAGCAGGGATGGACTGACAACTCATGGAGCCCTCGGGCAATAGGAAATCATGGGGCCCTTGTATCCTTGCCCACACTCAAACCACACCCAAAAAAGCCTATGAAAGGGCATCTCATGGGGTCCCCTACTGACCCTGGGCCCTCGGGCAGTGCACGGGTGCCCGAATGGTCAGTCCGCCCCTGCTCCCAAGCCCATAAGACGCACAGAATTGGGCTCATCCCCCCCCTCCTCACTGACTGTGATTGACAGCATCAAGAACTGTTGACTCCTGCTGCTGTCTCTGAGCAAGGCAGAGATCCGGGACAACAGCTGCTCTCTTGCACGACACTGGATCGGGATTGGGCTCAGGTAAATATTAGGGGAACTTCTGGGGGAGCTGCATACTGAGGGTTTTTTAGCTTCATGCATAGAATGCATGAAGTTAAAAAAAAAAAAACTTCCAGGCTTTACAACTACTTTAATAAATGCAAACCTTAAAGTTTCATGTCCTGGTGCCACATGGATGGGAAATGAAGGCAAATCTGCTCAAAGAAGTTGCAGAGATCAATTAAAAAATTTAAACTCCCCACTGTATTCAAAAATAAAAACATGATGGAGGTAACCTTTAAAGAACAGCTGTATATTTGGTAAAGTAGCCCCTTAAGCAAATATCCCCATCTCACTGAGTACAGCCCACTTGCTCAAATACGTACCTTCCTCCTTCATAAAGCATTCCTCATTGTGTGATGCTACCCAATGACACATAGCAAAAATGTTCCTGCCGGGTCTTCACTGCGGCCCCATTCATTTCTTTAGATAAGCCCAGGGGCGGACTGACAATTCATGGGGCCCCCCGGGCAATAGGGGATCATGGGGCCCCTATGTCCTTGCCCACACTCAAAAAAGCCTATAAAAAAGGTACCAGGGGCATTTCACGGGGGCCCCCTACTGACCCCAGGCCCTCTGGCAGTGCCCGAGTTTCCAAATGGTCAGTCCGCCCCTGGATAAGCCATACCCAAGGTTGCATCTAGTAGTCCAGCAGAGTATGGCTTACCCATAAAAATGAATGCGGCTCTGCCACGTATGCGCACTATAGATAGGACATTTTGTTGGAAAGACTTTGAGGCACCAGGCAGGGTAGCACAGCAAAACTGCTGGATTGCAGAGGAAGATAAATATTTAAACTGGTGGCCTGCACTCAATGGGGTGGGGGAATTACAATAAATGAAAATTGTACCAAAGGTACTGTTGTCCTTTACGTATTACTGTTTATGATAAACTCATCAGATCTTACAGTTTCTATGAGTTAGATTGAAAAACGCAAAGCTGTATAACCTTGGTGCCAAACCTGAATACACTTCTTTGCTGGTTTGAAGGCAATTAGCTAAGATCGATGTGAGCATATCACAAAAGAGCAGAATCAATCAGGTATTGACATGTATTTTAAACTAATACAACAGCAGTGATGGTACATGACGTTTATAATAATATATATAATACAGGACAAACCTAAATGAAAAATCACATATGTGTAAAAATGCTGATGGCTTGCCAATACACAGATTCATCATTGCATGGCTGTGACTGAGTAGTAAACTGTATTGGCTAACTTATTGCACTTCTGTTAATTCTTTGCCACACTACAGCAAACAACGCAATGAAGCTTGCTCCATCTGAGCTACAAATAATGAAAGGGTTCTTCCAATATTAAAAAAGACTGTCCCATTACATGTAATGCAAATATTGCAAATCAGCCCTGAGTGACCTGCCAAGCCAATGGTGTACATCCGTTTCATTCCTTCTTTCAACATCTCTCAGCACATCAATCCACCCACAGAACTTGCCCTCCTCACTATAACACCTGCCTCTCATTGATTTTCTGCACATTTGCTGGGAGATTCTAATTTGCTTGGTATCGATTTCAATAAAAGCATTTTGCTGATGAAATTAGGAGCGAGAGGGCCTTCTTTTTTTCCCTTTTTTTTTCTTTGTTCCTGAAGGACGAGCTCGTCTTTCTTGTCACCTCACTGGCATCTTCACCCTGACAGTTTTTTAATCTCTTTCCAAGACATGTCAAAACTCATCTCCAGCTACTTTACAAGAAAACCTCATAGCACCACTTTGTGTGTTGCTGAGTTTCCCCAGATGTCTATGATAGATCAGCGATACATTGAGCTGAAATCAAAACAAGGGAAATGGGTTTTTAAACATACCGTTTATCATATCAGTCAATGCAACCATCTGCTGTTACATTCTAATAAATAAGTAGAGAGTATCCAGCCTTTTTCTGGGTAGGTCAACCTCATGCATCTATTTCTGACCATGGTGGAAGTAATTTATCAACTTTGCAGGGAAGCGCAAAACAGGCGCAATGAGACAATTAGGAGACCGATTCTATATATATCTTACCTGTGTGTGTGTTAAAGGAAAAATTCACCTTTGACCCCAAAAAAATAAATGCACATTTTTTTCCAGGTAAAAACATTTGCTTTTTTGATTTTTGGTTGCAGGAGCCTGTAAACCAATGCATCAGCAATCAGCAGGTGGAACATATGACATGTTCCCAAAGGTGAACTTATCCTATAAACAAAACTTGCAAAGATCAAGTCCCATTATTGGATGGGGGCAAATACGTCTATGTATATTACATTTACATCTATGACCTAAACAAAAGGTCTTTATGTGTGTAGTGCTACCCCCGTAGGGGCTGCTCGATGATGCTTGTCCCCAGTGGGTTCCCTGACCTTGCAAGCCTCCTGACACCTTTTCACTCTGGGTTTAGACCAGGGGCGGACTGACAACTCATGGGGCCCCGGGCAATAGGGGATCATGGGGCCCCTGTGTCCTTGCCCAAACTCAAAAAAGCCTATGAAAAAGGTACCAGGGGCATCTCATGGGGCCCCCTACTGACCCCGAGCCCTCGAGCAGTGCCTGAGTTTCCAAATGGTCAGTCCGCCCCTGGTTCAGACATATTTCAATAGTAGGGAATAATAATGCAAGAGATAAAATTCTTTAGTAGCACTCAGAGCTTTTTTTTCTCAGAGAATAGTGCGGTACCCCCCCCCCCCAAATTCCAAGTCAGCCCTTGTCTCTGCTCCCTACCCACCTCTGAGTATTATTCCTTAGTTCCACCCCGTACGCACCTCCCAGTAGTGCCCCTTTTGGAGAAAATAACCAAGTATCATTTTGTGGATTAATTTGTATGGAATTTGTTAGTGATCACAAGAAAATCGGCATAATAGATCCCCTTCAGCCAGCAACAATACACCCCCAGCAACAATAGATCCCTCCCCAGGAACAATATTCCCCCCAGAAACAAAATACCCCTGCAGCAACAATAGATGTTCCACTAGCCAGTATTAACAGACCCTCCAGCAGCCAGCAATGATAGACCCCTCCCTCAACAGTAGATCCCTCCCAGCAACAATAGATCCCTCCTTCAAAAATAGCCCCCCCTCTCCAGTGACAATAGATACCAAGCGTTCCCTTATGTTCCCACTGAAAAAAACCCTGTTAACACCTCTATATTAGACTTGTGAAACAGAGCAGACCAAAGGAATAGTGGGTTTATGGTGCACAACCCAACTTAACGCATAAAAGCAGAACACTGATACAATATGAACAATCAATTGACAACATTTAACAGATTATACAGTCATGTAAGTAAGCATCAACTATTTAATTGCAACACCGGCAGTAAGAGGGGGGAGAGCATATGTGTTAACTTATCAACTCCCCCCAGGCCACTGGTGCTACAAGGGATATGCAGAGAATTATGTAAATGTATACTTTGCCATAAATATATGTAGGTACCCTAGTTTGAGTAACAATGGCCTTAGAAAGGAGGAGGTCCCTTTAGCTAGAGTTTGCAGCTTATGTTCTGTGTTTAAAGTTCTTGATATAGTAATCTTTGCTGACTTCTGCTAGCAATGGTGGGCCCATAAACATTAGTGAATACTGGTAATTCAGTTAAGTTAAACAGATACGCTGTGATACTGTTCAAAGCAATTGCAAAGTGAGGTGTAAAGGTGTTTGCATGCAGTGTCTCTAGACTGAGGACAGAAATGGGTTAGGCATCCACATGCTCACCAATCCTATGGATAGCATGGCCTTTTAGGAACAGCAGTTCTTGCACAGGCTCTTGACTGTTTGCAAAGAAGAGCAGCATTATCGCCTGACAGCCTGTCAGCAAGGCGAGCAGTGATGTCTATGTGAGGACCAGACAGTAACAGTTCCGATGCAGAGAAGACAGATGTGATCCCATTGTGGCAATTGGCATCATTGCTGTGCTGAACTGCTGAGCTGGGTCCCACAGCAGTTGGCCCTCAATCTTTCTCCTTAGTAGAACAGCAGTCCCCATGTGTCCAACTCTGAATCCCGCAACAAAAGAGCGAGGATGTCCCTTGCTATAGAATATATTTGCTTTCCCAGCATCTTTCTCATTCTCCAGCTCTTTGATGTGTGTAGTTCAAACAACACTCAGTAATATAGTATGTATTGACTATAGGACTACAGGTCCCAAGATCCTCTGCTGTCAGAAGAACTGGATCCACTCCACAGGAAGTGATGATGCTGTCCCAGTACTGGTCACTAGAGGGAAAAGGCATAATCACAGTCTCACCTGAAGGTGTCTGCATTGCATAATGATATAGCTGGCACCTAGATACATGTGTAAAGGTTAGCAGTCAACATGCTTCTCTCACTGCTCTCACTGCACTGCTCTGCAAGTAGGCGGTTGCAAAATTCCCAGAGACTTCAATGGGTCAACAATTAATTCTAGCAGGCTGCAGTTCAGTATTCTGGCATTAGATGTGTGCCAAGTCTTAAATTTTATGCATGAAGCTCTATGAGTACTTTGAATGAAAACTATTGTATAAGTATGTTATGGGAGGCCTTGGAATATGACCCTCCCAGGCAGTGCTTTCATTTACTGACAATGTAGCACCAGGCTAATATGGATCCTGAGCCTCCACTAAATGAGAGTTATAGCTTTTTTTCCTGATGTTTATACATTTTTAGTACTTAAAGCAAGCTTGGGCCCACAAGGGAGATTCCCCCTTGAGACTACATTATTCCTAGTTCCATTGTTCCACATCTATGTATGTTCAATAAAGCAATATTTTTATTTACCACTGTTGTAGTGCTTATAAAGTCCACCAAATGGCCCTTCATTCTTTTCCATTAGTTTGAATAGGACGTGGCACTTGGGAGCATTGTGCATATCCCCACAGCAATCACCCTGTGTTGGATATTATATCTCTACATTATTTCTAGGCAAAGCACTGATATCTCTTGCAGGAGGCATTCAGGTCCGGACTAGTTGCAGTTCTAAACTTTTTAAAGTGATTGTAAACTTTTTAAATTGAAATATCAAACATGTTATACTTACCTGCTCTGTGTAATGGTTTTGCACAGAGCAGCCCCCATTCTCCTCTTTTGAGCTCCACTCCCCTTCTGAGTGTCCCCACAGTGAGCATCTTGCTCTGAGGAACTTAAGCATGCTCACTCCCAAGCCCTGCCCTGTGTTTCCAGAAGCTGCATCTAAGCCAATGAAGAGCAAGAGAGTCTCGCATGCAGAAGATTTTTTACCTTCATGCACAGAATGTAGTAAGGTGAAAAACCTTCTTCCTTTACAACCACTTTAACTAAACTCAACTTAACAGTAGGACAGGCTCTTCTAGGAATTCCTAGATCTTTTTTCTTGTTTGACATGCGTTGCCCAGGTCACGTATCCTTGCTGCAAAAGCCAGTTATAGACTGGGGCAGTTGCCATTTTTTGTATTATTATAATCTTCTAGGAATTCCTACTGCAACTCAGTTAGCAGCCGCTGGGAGCATCACTCAGCACGACAACCACAAAACAGGAGGTTTGAATTATTCTCCATTTCAGCTTGACTTTAGGTGGACTGTTTAGGCCCACATGGCCTCCAGGTATGCATCCTACATACAGAGGAGTGATACCCTCTAGGCTTTGGTTCTAGAGCTGGGCCTCACAGAACACAAACACTACACAGAAATGCCATCAGGGATCACAGTTGAAAGACAGTTGCAGTCAGCTGTTACAGACTAGCAAATCCTGCTAAATAAGGGTCATGTCAGACAAAAGAATTACCGAACTTAGGCAACCACTTACAAACATGAAAATGTTTCCTTGCTGGTCTAGAATGCTATACAATATCACTTGTTAGTGAGGGACACTTTGGGGGAGGGACATCTTGCTGGTCAAGCCAATAAGGGAGCAACTCTATAGGAAAAGGTGTGGTCTCAGCGATCCTGTGGCTCATTAATTATTGTCAGCTATGTGGCTGATCATCTGACAGCCTAAGTAGTGACCTTATTTACACTAAATGTGCCCTTGCTTCTGTAGGTAGATTGCTTGCTCTAGATTTCCCAACCACAAGACATTGCTGGCACTGTGACTTGGTTTGTAAGATAAGATAACCATCCAGCTGTTGTGTGTTAGAGGTTGATATCAGTTATTATGATCATTTTCTATATGACGTGATCAGAAACAGAAACTGTTCAGTCTGCAGTTGTCCTGGAAAACCTGTTAAAATATCAGCTGCATTGCACATTGTGCTTTAAACTTTTCTTTTGCTAGCTGTTCTTGTAAACTTTACTGACAAATCAGATGTTTAGTATAAAGTTGAGTTTTCAAGTCTGAATGATTCCTAACCTCTTTTGAGTTCTTAGCTGAGCGGCAGACTTTGAAATCTGGAAACATCAGCCTCTTAAGGAAAAATACGTTATTTTAGCTCCTCTGTTGCATTCACTGGAATTTATCAACTCGGTTGAAAGTGGATTTTTAGCTAACAGAATCATCTTATTCAAACATCAATTCAGAATTTTCTCTGTTATTTTGCTCTTCCGTGAATTCAACTTCACATGCTTTTAGTGTTTCATATGAACAATAAAGCCACTGAAAGGCTCTTGTGCCACCTTCTAAAGAGTCACTGAGGTCAAATAACTCACAGCTAGGAAACGTTAAAGTTTGTCTCCAGGAAAATTACTAAATACAGAAAGAAATAAAGTACATACAGTATATGTTTACTGGTTTACCTGTGGATGGAACTGAAGTCTTGTGATTTATACCTACAGTTGTGTCCAAAATTATTCAACCCCCAATGCTGTAAAGGGGTTTAGGGACTATAGTGTACATTTGGAATTGTATTCAGAATCAAATCCTACAAGGACGTTGTAACTACCCAAATGCAACTAAAATGACATCAATTGTTTATGTAATACAGTAGTAAATGGTTCTTATGTGGTTTCTTCATTGCCACAATTATTCAACCCCTTAAAGACTACCACTCTGAAGAACAGAGGTTCATACAGGTGCTTTCCATCAGGTATTGAAAACACCTGTGGATGTCACCGAGCAGCAATCAAGCATAATAAGCACCAATTAGGCAGCTTTAAAATGACTGTGATACTCAGCTCCTTCTAGACATTTACTGGTGTGGTTACAAACATGGTGAAGGCAAGAGAATGGTCCAGGAAGACAAGAGAAGAGGTGATTTCTCTTCACAGGAAGGGCAATGGCTATAAGAAGATTGCAAAGATGTTAAACATACCAAGAGACACCTTAGGAAGCATCATTCGCAAATTCAAGGCAAAGGGCACTGTTGAAACGCTACCTGGTCGTGGCAGAAAGAAGATGCTGACTTCGACTGCTGTGCGCTACCTGAAGCGTAGAGTGGAGAGAAGTCCCCGTGTGACTGCTGAGGAACTGAGAAAAGATTTGTCAGATGTGGGTACAGAAGTTTCAGCCCAGACAATAAGACGCACACTGCGTAATGAAGGCCTCCGTGCCAGAACTCCCAGGCGTACCCCCTTGCTGTCTCCAAAGAATAAGAAGAGTCGACTGCAGTATGCCAAAAGCCATGTGGACAAACCACAAAAGTTGTGGGATAGTGTTCTGTGGACTGATGAAACAAAATTAGAACTGTTTGGGCCCATGGATCAACGCTATGTTTGGAGGAGGAAGAACAAGGCCTATGATGAAAAGAACACCTTGCCTACTGTGAAGCATGGTGGAGGGTCAATCATGCTTTGGGGCTGTTTTGCTTCTGCAGGTACAGGGAAGCTTCAGCGTGTGCAAGGTACCATGAATTCTCTTCAGTACCAGGAGATATTGGATGGAAACGTGATGCAGTCCGTCACACACCTGAGGCTTGGGAGACGTTGGACCTTTCAACAGGACAATGATCCCAAGCATACCTCCAAGTCCACTAGAGCATGGTTGCAGAGGAAAGGCTGGAACATTTTGGAGTGGCCATCGCAGTCACCAGACTTAAATCCGATTGAGAACCTCTGGTGGGACTTAAAGAAAGCAGTTGCAGTGCGCAAGCCTAAGAATGTGACTGAACTGGAGGCCTTTGCCCATGAAGAATGGGCGAAGATACCCGTAGATCGCTGCAAGACACTTGTGTCAAGCTATGCTTCACGTTTAAAAGCTGTTATAACTGTAAAAGGATGCTGTACTAAGTACTAAGATTGAATGTCACTTGGGGGTTGAATAAAACTGATAATGCTGTGAGCACAGAAAAGACATTTGTGGTTATTTCATTATAACTGTTATGTTATATTTGTCTGACCTACAAGTGCCTCTTTAATGTAAATGTAAGCAAGATGACTGAATGATCAAAAGCAATGTCAAACTGGCCAAAACACTCAATTTCAGTGGGGGTTGAATAATTTTGGACACAACTGTATGTTGCACTGCACGTCCAGGAAGACCACCCTGCTGTCTCCTGATCCAGCTATACTATATCCTGGTTCACCTTTGCTGCATTCTGGATAATCTTCTAATTGAGCAGAAATGATGAAAATGATGTTGTTTTCAAGCTGGAGTTGTGGAAGTAGCAAAGGAAGTTGCATTGCGTAACCAGGGAACAAATGTGTCACGTGTCTCTCTGTCAGATGTGACAGTAACAAATGCAAATCTATTGACAAGTTAAACAGTAAACATATATTTACTGCATATCAGCGGTATGTTTAGATATTTAGCCAGAGATCTGCTTGAAAGAAGGATAGGAAAATCTCTGGAACAAACTCTTAATGTGGTTGTAAATCTCAGACATGAAATATGAACAAAGCATATCTGTGATGGACTGCCTGACATTCTGACTGGGTATCTCCACCAAACTACAGCTTCTTTCGCTCTGGAACCAGAATATAACAAGTTTACCCCAGGCATCAAACAGAATCAATGTTGGAGTAAACCAGGACTGCCTTTATTAACAAACAGCACTGCATTTATACACAAAAATATTCCCTCTAGACAGGTAGGGCACACATTACAAGTCCCAGGAGAAAATTACAGTACATGAACAAACACAAAAAACAATGTATTCCTTCCTGGCACCTAGAAGTCTGGACGCTGGAGGTGATCAAAGTGAGAGCTTATCACCTAAGCCTAATTACAGCAACCAATAGTTGCTGCCAGGAAACCTGTAACAGAAAATAAAGTTTCTTAATCCAACATTTGCTGGAAATCACCCCTGCATATAACACGTTGCTCCAGGATATTAGTTCCATTATGCACGGTATGCTGAGGGGTCTCAGAAACAGTCCCTCCAGCCCTAATTGCATGGAAAGGGTAGCTAGTATAATTCACGACCAGCCAGGTACCCAGGGAAGGGATATAAAGGTTCCTTGTAACCCCAAGGAGGGGGTCTCCTTAGTCCTGGGTCCATAGTCTGTGGGAAGGAGGCTGGCCCCCAGGCCCCTCTGGGAGCCCAAGTCATGGTGGTTTACATGTAAATATCCCTCTATAGTGTGCAGTTGTCAAAGTTAAGAGCACTAAGTGTCATTTCTGTCTGCTGCCCCATTCCTTTACTATCTGCATGAGTCACTTCTGAAGATCCAGCAGATTGACAGCCTCAACACTGTTCTTGTGAGCTGTGTGGAGGGAGGTGTGTCCCCTTCCTCCAATCACCTCTCAGAGCTCTCCTCACTGAGCTCTGCAGAGGGTAGCTTCAGCTCTCCGCTCCCCTTTTTCTGATTTTTTAGACAGGCTTTATAAATTCAGCACTTTGAACAGATGTGGAGAACAGAAGACGGCAGATAAACAGGTACAACTGATGTAGGAGGATTTGTTTAATCTACATGTATCACCTGAGGCCAGTCACTTCACTGTGTATACAGTATGTAAGGGTTTACAACCACTTTAAAGAAGTCTCAATAAAGGCAGGAGATTAATGCCATAGATCCTACACAAAGCAGTGTTTCTCAACTAGGCTGTTTTCTTCACTTTTTGGTAATTGCAGAGATGTATTCATTTTAAAAGAACTATACTAATTATTTCATCTGTGATTATGTGATAAGGACTGAAAAAGCTTGACAGTTCTCTCCTCAACTGCCTTTACTCCATCACTATGATGGACTCTTTCTTTGGCCTATATACAGTATGTATGTGTGAGGTGAAGCTAAGGGGGGATCTGGGTAAGCTTTGTCCCTGCAAAGAAGTGTAGCTTTGCGTTCAGAATATCGAGCATTCAAATTTATGTGCTTTTACTGCACTTCATACCTGGTAGCAGCTTACTTTGTTTAAAATAGATTCACTTTAAGTGAATCTACAATATATTCAGATGTTAACATAAAGCTGTACTGTTTTGCAATGATAAATAGTAATATCAGGACTGAAATACTTGCCGTGTGTGTGTATAGGGAAGTATAAATACAAAACAGTCCCAATGGATGTCAAAGCACTTTAATGCTGGAGCAAATGCATCCATATGTGTTGTGTTGCTTTGCATTGGATTGATTTGAGCTACTTTAAAATTCCAAGCCTGTGTACATTATTTCACTGGGAATGCTACATAAATCCATGTCAAGCATAGAGTTCGGCTCACCTTTTAACAGGTGGACAATCTAAACGGCCCAAAGAATGATTGAAAAAGTTTACATCTAAGCAATGCACCATTTAATGTGTTTAATATATGGACCAAATTACCCTAGATACATGAGGGGGGGAGGGTATTGCTAAAACCGGAGAGGGCAAAATCTGGTGCAGCTCTTCATAAAAACCAATCAGCTTCCAGGTTTTATTGTCAAAGCTTAATCAATCAAAGGTAGAAGCTGATTGGCTACCATACACAGCTGCACCAGATTCTGAGTGCTCCAGTTTTAGTAAATCTTCCCCATAGTGGGTTCATGAAGGGCGTATGTAATCATACTGGAGTAAAACCTTTAACCTTCCTACCCATGGGTTTGGAGTATGGGATCACATTTTAGAGCACCTAGAATGACAAGTCATAGGATGCACTTTTTATTTTATAATTATTATTCAGAATGTTTATAGCACCAACAGTTTGTGTAGCACTTTACAATAAGAAGAGACAGTATTGTTAAAATACAAATCTAGACAAAAGGGTTAGAAAGGCCCTGCTCTTGAGAGCTTACAATCTAAAAAGGAGTACAGTATGTGGGGATGAGTTGATGAAGAAAGAAAAGTTCAGTTGTAAGGCAGTGGTAGGACATGTGAGTGCTGATACATTCTATTCCTGGCAAAGCATGGGTCAGTGAGAAGCATACAACCACCTTATCTTTCCTTCATTTTTAAGCACATATTTAAGTACCTTGGATTAAAGAAAAAAAAAAAAGATTGTTACTAATATGAGTTTTTGAAGGTGTCTATTAGACATGTGCACACCATAAATTTTTACTTCGTTTCAGATGCATTTGTTCATTGAAAAATTATGTTTCATCATATTCGTTATGGTGAATCGATTAGTTTTCAGAATTTGTTTGCGACCGAGAGGCTACATAATTGCGTACCCAAATTAAACAAAAGTTTGCTGAAAGCGCACGCCCCACGCAATCCCTGCACAGTTATCACGCATCGCTACTTGTGATTGGGAGCTTTCTGATCATGTGACCACTTTGAAGGCCAATCACGGAAGTCAAATGACCCAAAACCCCGCCTCCCTGCATCAGAAAAAACCCTTAACCACTTGCCGTCCACCTGCTGTTTATAAACGGCAGGATGATGGCACTCCAGGGGCTGGTTGCTGTTCATAAACGGCACCTGCATTTTCTAGCTGTGCGCGCTCCCTGGGAGCGTGCAGCACCGCGATCCGGTGCCCGCTGTGTCCTCCGGACACAGTGGAACACCGATCGTCGGACGGGACCTCAGTGCAAGGTCACGATCATGTGATCACTTGTTGGCCAATCAGTGATCACATGCAGAGTAGTAAGCAAGATGTCACTTCATTGCTTACTACCAGGGGCGGACTGACCATTTGGAAACTCGGGCACTGCCCGAGGGCCCAGGGTCAGTAGGGAGCCCCATGAGATGCCACTGGTACCTTTTTCATAGGCTTTTTGAGTTTGGGCAAGGACACAGGGGCCCCATGATCCCCTATTGCCCGGGGGCCCCATGAGTTGTCAGTCCGCCCCTGCTTACTACGTGTGCAATCTGTGAATGATCACAGAGGTCACATGGTATAAGGCTATTCACAACAGCCTTGTACCATGTGACAAGCTGTGACCAATCACAGCTCACACAGTAGTTCTCAATGGCTGCAAGAATGCAACTAGAGAGAAGGCGAAATTATTGCTTTTACAGCCTTTATGGGTGTAAAAGCAATCAGTGTAAAAAAAAAAAAATCTTTATCACCCCCCACAAGTAGTACAGGTCCACGATGGTGACACTGTACTGCTAGGGTGACAGTATATATATAAAAAAAACAATAATAATATAAAAAAATAAAAAAAAGTTTAAAAATGATAATTTTTGGTTATAAACTAATTTGGGTTATTTTTTTTTTTACTAAAAAGATAACGGAATAAATTTTGGCCAAGATTTATGATGAAATACTATTTATTTGCAACATTTAATAAGAAAAACACTTTTTTCAAAATTTTGGGACTTTTTCATTTACATAGCAAAAAAAATAAAAATCCCAGTGGTGAATAAATACCACCAAAATAAAGCTTTATCTATCTCAAAAAATGCTAAAAAATTGATATGGGTACAGTGTTGCATAACCGCGCAATTGTTGTTCAAAGTGTGATAGTGCTGAAAGCTGAAAATTGGCCTGGACAGGAAGGGGGTGAAAGTGTCCAGACTTGAAGTGGTTAAGGGCCGGGAGGCCCTTGAAATAATTGAATTAATTTCCCCATGGCCCAAACTACTATTGCATCATATGATGTGCATTCAGAGATTTGTTCATATACGAATCTCCTAAAATCACATTTTCGTCCTGAAAATCGATTTATGAAACGCACATGCCTAGTGTCTATGATATGTACCCAACAAGTATACATTTTTTATACTTAAATATATTTACAAATGTAAAAATCTTTTTTTACATTTTTGATGGAGTGGCGAAGCATTTGAACCCCTGTCAGGTTTTTATGTTCTGTTCTACTGTGGAGATTCACTCACTATTTTGTTGTTTTAAAATTACCAAAAGAAACATTTTTTGTTCAAATCCTCCTTTCTAGTCCAACTGATAAATCCCCAAAGCTGCTTGTTTTATACCATGACTGTGATATATAAACTGTTTCTGGACTGTCTACAATACAAACCTTGAAAGGTTACTCTAATGGCCCAGTCAGAGCCTGTGAACCTTTGAGGTGCCTCTAAAAAGGGATTATACCAATTTACGGATAACAGGGTTCAGTCTTCCACCTACTCATCAAATTTGTATTACAGTTTGTAACCCCGCTGGGGAGATTTGCCCTTTTTTGTTTTGTCCTGTGACCATTGTCAATGAGGCTAGAAATAATGGGAAATCCAAACGTTATGGTTATCACTGAAACAAGATTAGAGAGGAAATCTTTCAACAGGGACATCTGTTCTGGTGATAGCTGCCTAAATGGGAATTTCCCTCACTTTAGAGAGATTTCCTTTCATTTTGTATTGTGTCCTTGGAACGGGAAGTGAAGAGAAATCTTCTCAATGAACACAGAGAGTAAGATAAACTGATAAGGACTTTAACCATTCTCTATTCTGCCCAAAACGTAACATGGCCTTTGATCGCTTAGTTCTCAGTCTTCGAGGCAGTGGGAGACTGATGCAGTGTCAGACCAATGCTGCATCCACCATACAGAAATACAGAAAATACCTGTTAATCTTGCCGAAAATGTAATGTCATTGTCAGTTCCTGTGAACTGAAAAGAAAGCACAAACATATTTATCTTTCTACTAGTGTGACTACGAGTCCCATCATAACAGCATGTAATGGAGATGCCAGCATGTTTGGGGTCCTGCCTGTGTGACAACTATGGTTCCCCCCATGAATAGCATGGAGAAATGAGTGTAGCCAAGAAGGAGTAGGAAGTATGTTACTCTCAGGATTAGAGAGTGCAAAAATAGGGGGAAGTCCTGAAAACAGAAAACCAATGCAGTCACTATATTTAGAGACTGGAAATCTCAATATATTACATTTTTGGTTTTGGTTTAGATACACTTTAAGTGGTGCCTTTATTTAAATCAACCTAAATATTTATATGCGCTCTAAGGATTTCTTGCTATATCCTGCTCAAATTTAGTTATGCACAGCTTTGTGAGAGTTAAATTATTTTGTTTGTTTTGCTTTTAAAAATCAGTATTGTTTGAGTAATACTACCTCCCTGTTGGTATATATGTACGGGAAAAATAAAATGCCATTGTTTAATAAAAAATATAATGGAAGATTCACGTAAGGATCAATATGCTGTCTCTGTTCTTTTTAACACAATTTATTTATAACTGCATCTTGTAAATAAAGCATCAGGAGCAGAATCTGCTTGTTCTGGCTCCTCTTGAGAGAGCTAATTGCCACTGATCTTTTTAAGGCAGCCATGCAATGCTGAAACTTCAATTTGGTTACAGGAGGAGGAGGATCCTTTGGCTTGAGTTTATTATAGTGATACATTTGCAGTGACTTTAAAGTGTATAGGACAGGCTTTCTTCTATGGATTGTTGGCAAATAAAATATTTATATTTTTTCTTATATAGATATAAGATTTTTGTATGGATTTTGTTTTCTTCTGTTCAGTCTTTTACAAAGTTAACATCCTTGGCTTAGAGCAGAGTTAAAGGAGAAAGGGTTATGGATTGATGGGTCATCATTTTATATATTCTAGAAAAAGGAACTCTTCATGTAATATGGGTTAGCCTGTGCAGAATCTGAGCCCAGATTACACAACTAGGATAGGAGGTCAATAGAAGTAAAGAAATGGGTCAGTGTGGTATCAAACAACTACTGCCACCATACAAGGAAAGGATTACTTAAGTGCCAGGCCCAGATGTACAGAATATACTGTATGGACAGGAATGATAATCTCATCACTGTATCAATGTACTGTGGACGGGTGGCAGCTACAGGACCAGCAACATACCTGTACGTCGCTAGTCTTCTGCCAACACAGGGGCGAACTGCCCCCCCCATCTCCGTTTGTCCGCTGTGTCCACCAGACACAGCGTAATGAGAATCCCGGTAATCAGAACCCGTGATCATGTGATCACTATGCAATCACAATGACAACATATTGTAGCTTTTATGAATCAATCTGATTCATAAATGCTTTGCTTCTGTTCCCGGGGAGCTGTGATTGGGCCACAGCTCTCACATGACACATGAGGCCAATCACAGAACCCTGTACCATGCGACCAGCTGGAACCAATCACGGATCACATGACACTTCAAAGCAAGCTTTGCGTTGCAGAGCAATGATCTTCATTGCTCATGCAATGCAAAGTGTAAAAAAAAAAAGTCCCTGAGAACTCCAGAGAGTAGTACAAAATTACTATGGTAACATTGCACTACTGTGATTAAAGTATTTTTTTAAAGAAAATAGTAAAAAAAAAAAGAAAAATAACGTTTATAAAAAAAGAAAGTTTAAAAAAATTGCGAACATTTTTTTTTTAACTACTTGCTGCCACCCACCAACAATGTGCGGGCAAGCGGCGGCTTTACATCACTTTCTATTTCCGGGTGTGCGCCCCCTGCTGCCCCCTATGCTGTCCAGGGAGAGAAGAACGACCACAGCACTGAGTAAAACCACTATATTTTACACATATGTTAGATTAGCACATTTAACTCTTTAATCGCCCCTATTAACCCTTTGATCACCCCGTCACCCAGCCAGTGCCATTAGTACAGTGTCAATATATACAATTTTTCAGTGATTACTGTATTTCTGCCACTAGCAACATCAAATAGTGTCAGGGTCAGTCCCTCCCTGCCAGGGTCAGCTAGCGTTATATTGCCTGCACACTATCGCACTCATGCTATAGGTCGCTGATCACCGCCATTACTAGTATAGTGTTTGTACAGATTAATATATTGTACACGAACAGAACTATACTATTACCTCCTTTGTATAGTGTCCCTAAAAATGCAGTGTTAGCAGCAGTGGAGTATTTAGTTTATGTGCTGCCCTAGGCAACTCAAAAACTGTGCGCCCCCCCCCCCACCCCTTTCCCAGTGAGAGAGAGGTTGCATGGTGACAGTAGCAACTATGGTGTGAAAGGTGGTGACAAAGAATGGGTGTATACAGTGTATTATGGGGGGTGATGGGGGAGTCATAGCTGTACGAAGGGTATGATGGGTATAAGCAGGAATAGTGGGGTATGATGGGTGGTGAGAGGTGCAGGAGGGTTTATGTGATTGGTGTATGCAGAGTATGGTAGGGTGGGATCTATGAGATATGCTGGCAGGATATGTTGGGGTGTGATGGGTGTAATAGGGAGTGTTGGGTGATGTCAGGTCTCTGCAGGGAGTGGATGGGTGTATGCAGTGTATGGTGGGATGTAAATTCCCTCCGACGCACAGACTGAACCCCCCCAGAGTGATTTCCCTCCCCCCACAGAGACTGCCCATATACACTGATTCCCCCCCTTACAGACTGCCTCCATATAAACTGATTGACCCCCCCAACAGACTGCCCCCATATACACTGACCCCCAAACAGGCTGACCCCATATACACTGACCCCCCCCCAACAGGCTGCCCACATATACACTGATCCCCCCAAGCACAGACTAGACCCATATACACTGATCCCCGCCCCCCACAGACTGCCCCCATATACACTGATCCCCCACAGACTGACCCCATATACACTGATTCCCCCCACAGACTGCCCCCATATACACTGATCCCCCCACAGACTGCCCCCATATACACTGACCCCCCCCAACAAGCTGACCCCATATACACTGACCCCCCCAACAGGCTGCCCACATATACACTGATTTCCCCCCCAAGCACAGACTAGCCCCATATACACTGATCCCCCCCCCCAAGCACAGGCTAGCCCCACATACACTGATTCCCCCCACACGCACAGACTAGCCCCATATACAATGATCCCCCCCCAAGCACAGACTAGCCCCATATACACTGATTCCCCCCACAAGCACAGACTAGACACACACATACAAAGTTTTTGTTTGGGTACAGCATTGCATGACCACACACTTACCAGTTGAAATAGCGCAGTGCCGAATAGCAAAAAATGGCCTAGTCATTAAGGAGGTGTGAATCTTCCAGAAGGCAAGTGGGTAAAGTGTAAGTCCAGCCAGACTTTTTTTCTTTTACTTTATAGGGCTATTAGGGGTTCCATTAGGGAGCTTTACCATAACTTCTTGTCATCCTACTAATGTTTTAGCAGGCAGGAAGTAAGGGATACTTTTCATAGCAACAAAGAAATAATATACTTTTCCTTAGTAGAGTAGGGGATAGCTAGAACCCTCTGTTAGATTTTTCATCTGGAAGGTCAGATACAAGATTTTGAAGACTTTGTTCAGTAACTGAACTCAATTTTTTATTCCATTCCTTGATATATCTATCACTGTTCAAGTGGAAGGTAAGTTAAAAACTAACCTCTATTCTAAACCTTGGTAGGTACCAAGATAGAAACACCTTAATGAAATTTACACATGCCCATTCCAGGCATGTCCACAAATCTTTCAGTATCATAATTTATGAGAGTTTTTCATATCTGCAGTGAATCAGATAATCATGATAATCAGGCAGATAGAATGAAACAAAAAAAATTGAATGGGGATATCCCATGGATATAATTGAAAGGGATCTGACTATTGCAGCTCAGAAAACGGATTCCCAGGGATCCAAACTGTGATAAAATTCCATTTACACGGGTTCATCATTTTCTTTCTGGCAGTGTCAAAAAATGCTGATCAAGTTGATAAAATATAAAAAGTGCATGTACAATTTCTGAGAGGAAGGCTGCTACAGGTGTTGCAACTGAAACATCTTCACTGGCCTTATATGTGGTTCTTTTTTTGCCCGCACACACAGATATGATATACAGGAATATCTTAACTCTAACACTGATTGCTGCACTTACATTTTTATATGCCCCTCTTCCCTTGTATATGTGGGAAAAAAACACCCATAACCAATTAATCCTGACAATTGAATCGAAGAAACCAATTAATCCTGACAAACCTGTACATTTTGTACAGGCACACCACTGACTTACAGTCTTAGGGGTATGGTGGTAGATTATGTGTCACCATCTATCTTTTTGCCTGTTTGATCCAGCAAATAGTGTTCTGTTAGAATGGTGTGCTCCTTATTATGCCCCATCGTTTGATGGAAATGAAAATTATCAACCCACAGAGGACTGAATTCAAAGACACCCCAAAAATCAAAGTGAAAAAATTATGCAGCAGGCTAGTCCATTTTGCTGAAATTTCATTGCAGCAACTCAAAATTATACAAAGTAGTTTGTATGGCCCCCACGTGCTTGTATGCATGCCTGACAACATCGGGGCATGCTCCTAATGAGACGATGGATAGTGTCCTGGGGTATTTCCTCCCAGATCTGGACCAGAGCATCATTGAGCTCCTGGACAGTCTGAGATGCAACCTGGCGGCATCGGATGGACTGAAACATTCTATCCCAGAGGTCTTCTATTGGCTTTAGGTCAGGTGAGCATGGGGGCCATTCAGTGGTATCAATTCCTTCATCCTTCAGGAACTGCCTGCATACTCTTGCCGCATGAGGCTGGGCAATGTTGTGCACCAGGAGGAACCCAGGACCCACTGCACCAACATAGGGTCTGACAATGGGTCCAAGGATTTCATCCCGATACCTAATGGCAGTCAAGGTGCCATTGTCTAGCCTGTAGAGGTATGTGCATCCCTCCATGGATATGCCTCCCCAGACCATCACCGACCCACCACCAAAATGGTCATGCTGAATGATGTGACAGGCAGCATAGCGTTCTCCACAGCTTCTCCAGAACCTTTCATGTCTGTCACATGTGCTCAGGGTGAACCTGCTCTCATCTGTGAAAAGCACAGGGTGTCAGTGACGTACCTGCCAATTTTGGTGTTCAATGGCAAATGCCAATCTAGCTTTATGGTCCTGGGCAGTGAGCACTGGGCCCACTACAGAACGTTGGGCCCTCAGGCTACCCTCATGAAGTCTGTTTCTGATTATTTGGCCAGAGACATTCACACCAGTGTTCTGCTGGAGGTAATTTTGTAGGGCTCTGGCAATGCTCATCCTGATCCTCCTTGCACAAAGGAGCAGATACTGGTCCTGCTGATGTATTAAGGACCTTCTACGGCCCTGTCCAGCTCTCCTAGAGTAACTGCCTGTCTCCTGGAATCTCCTCCAAGCTCTTGAGACTATGCTGGGAGACACAGCAAACCTTCTGGCAATGGCACATATTGATGTGCCATCCTGGATGAGTTGGACTGCCTGTGCAACCTCTGTAGGGTCCAGGTATCACCTCATTCTACCAGTAGTGACACTGACCCTATCCAAATGCAAAACTGGTGAAAAACAGTCAGAAAAGATCAGTAGGGAAAAAAATGTCAGTGGTCTCCACTTGTAAAACCATTCCTGCTTTGGGGGTCATCTCACTGTTGCCCATCTAGTGCATCTGTTGTAAATTTCATTAACACCAAAGCAGCTGAAACTGATTAACAACCCCCTCTGCTACTTAACTGATCAGATCAATATCCCAGGAGTTTAATTGACTTGATGCTATACTCTGATTAAAAAGTGTTCCCTTAATTTTTTTGAGCAGTGTATTGCAACATTACTGCACTAAAATCTTAAGGTTCACTGGTTGAGTGTTGGTTTTCATTTAAAACATTTTTCTGCCTTTATTGTTTCTCTGTTGTAGATTTCCCTTGCTTTCTGTGTTGACAAGAAGTGAGGGTACACATCCAGGATGGCAATAAAACATACAACGTAGATAATTCTAATCCTAACTTACTCTACCTATTCCTACAAAAAAGGTTAAATATACTGGAAGACTGTATGTGTATATATATATATATATATATATATAAAATTATTTTTTTTGTGCATAGGAAAAGGAAACTTTATGTGGTTTCCACAGCTGGGCTCATTCGAAGCCATGTCAAGCAGCACAATACTTAGTAGTGGCCCCAGAATAGCATTTGGATCACACTGAGGGTCTCAGTCAGCCTCTTTGTTTCAAAACTGTAGCCCTCTTTTTACTAAAGTACTTATAACACTACATTATTTCCATAATGGCACTGGAGTAAAAGATTTGCATAACGTCTTCAAATTATTATAAAAATAATTTTTAGCATGTTCTTTTTAGAAATGAATTCAAGGTGATGGCCATAGTGATGAATAAAGCAAAAAACAGACTAAACACCAGTACAGTAATTTGCATCTTCTTCTACTAGTAGAACCACTTGCATGACTCTTGACATTCATTAAAATTTCCAAAATGCTCTTCATACTTATCAATAAAAGTAATGATATATACACATAAAAAGTGTATGGCAAGTTTATTATCAATAACATTTTAGTATGGTAATGATGGGCTTTATTGTAATTGTATTTATCTTTTTGCCATCTCAAAATACTCTGTTATATTCCTGTATCTTGTTAGAGGTTAACACCTTTTGGTTTTGGTATTTTCAGGGTAATCCATACATGTGCAACAATGAATGTGATGCCAGCACAAAGGAACTTGCGCACCCTCCTGAACTTATGTTTGATGCTGAGGGAAGAAACCCCAGCACCTTTTGGCAATCTGTGACTTGGAAGAACTACCCTGCTCCTCTACAGATCAATATTACGTTGTCCTGGGGCAAGACCATAGAACTCACCCAAAACATTGCTATTACCTTTGAGTCTGGCCGACCTGAGAAAATGATCTTGGAAAAATCTCTGGACTACGGCTTAACGTGGCAGCCCTACCAGTTTTATGCTGCTGATTGTCTGGATGCATTTAGGATGGAGCCCAAATCTGTGAAAGACTTGACTTCAAGTACCGTCCTAGACATAATATGTACAGAAGAGTATTCTACTGGATATGCAGCACATACCAAAACCATATCTTTTGAGATTAAAGATCGTTTTGCAATATTTGCTGGACCCCGATTGCATAACATGGCATCACTCTACAGCCAACTGGACACCACCAAAAACCTGCGAGATTTCTTCACGGTGACAGACTTAAGGATTAGGCTTCTTAAACCTGCTACAGGAGCCACGTTTGTTGATGAAAGAAACCTGGAAAGATATTTCTATGCTATATCTGATATCAAGATCCATGGGAGGTAGGAACATACACTTTAAAAAAAAAATAAGGCACCTTTGTGTTTTCTTTATGATAATGGTTACTGGTATAATAGGCTACTGTAGATTCTGTAAAGTTATCATATCAAGCAACTTTTAAAATGCTGAAGGAAATATTATCTTTTAGAATTTTATTTTCATCAAGACTAAGAAACATTTGACTTACCATCTGTAGGTAGTGTGTTTGCCAACTTGTTTTACCCAGCAACAGGAACTACTAGGTTCTCCGGGAATGCGTTTCTTAATTTTAAAGGCAATTAAAATTAATGGAATACATGACCTTAGTGTTTAAGAAAATTGGCAATTATGTACTCTGTGGTAGATGTTATATGTACAATGCTGTGGAAAGCTATTTACCTCCTTCCCGTGCTGTTAACAGTTTAAGTATCTGAAGAATTATACTGCACAGAAATGCCCCAAATCACGCCTGGTTAAAATTAACAGCTGACTTGGCACTTTAATTAAGTTAGTTTAAGACTTGTGTCACATAAGCAATTAGGTATGTAGTGCGTAACGTTAAGTATGTCTGCCCCTGCTGAAATGGTTAGAAATGAATGGGCATCCCAATCTCCTGTGACATGTGAGTGAAGGACAATAGTCTACTCCCAAGTAGCTATATTCAGTGTTTTAGGGAATGTATCACAGGGAGAGAACTACCTACTTTATCCTGCACCAGTATCCTCAACAAGTGGTAGACATGGCAGAATTCAAACTGCTCACCTGATATTTTTTTTATTGAGGACAACAATATATTTCCGTGCCAAGAAAATTACATAATACTACTGGTATATTTTTCTCTCTCTACCCTCATACATGTATAATAGAGCAGGCAAATGTTTCTTTTTTATAAGTCTGCAAAAATAAACAAAAAAGAATATGGGGGAAATATTTCCCGGCTCTGTAGTTCCATTGCTAGTCTCTACTTTTGGACAGTAAATTCTCAATGTGAATATGATGCAAAAGGTATTATTAAAGAGTTTGTTCATATTTTCACAAAACATGAACTGACTCACTACATCCTCCCAACATTTTTTTTCACAGCTCACGCTAGCTGATATAGCGGTACACTCTTCTGTACATTTCTTTTTTCCGGAATGCTATCCTGAAGCATAGAGGACTTAGAAAGATTCTCATGTGCCAGCGTGATCACATGCCAGCTGACCATTGTGAGCATTATGATGCTACATGTCTTCCAGGCTGTGCACTACATTTTTCAGATACCTGGACTGCTACATCGGTTGGTGTGGACTGTAAAAAATATTTATCAAAGGAGATGAATGCAACAGGGACCAGGGGTGTGTAGTGAGTTAGTTCACTTTTTCAATTTTTGTAAAAAGGTGAATTAACCCCCTTTCACCTGTAAAATAAAGCTGTAAATGTTAACCTTTAATGGTGCCCATACTGCTGAATGTTGTTCTTTTTATGATTTCTCATCCCCTGGTCCACTGGGAAACCAATACTTTCAGGAGTATTGATCTCCTGGGTCCTGGGTACAGTGAGGGACCACATTGCAAGAATTCCCATTCTCTTCCTCATGGTGACAAAATGTATTATGAGTACAACAGACAATCTATACTTTTAATAGAAAATTAAAGTAAAACTATAGGCATTTGTTTTCATTATGGATAGAGTAAGGGAAGGTTATAACCCCTATTAGTTTGGGGGGGTTGCCATCTGTGTCCCATTGGGGAGATTTCCATTCACTTCCTGTCACTTAGTCAAAACAGGAAGTGAGAGAAAATCCCTGCAAATTAACGGAATCCCTTGGGGCCACCAGAACTAGTGTCCCCACTGGAAGATTTCCCATCTATTGCATTTATATTATTATTTTTTTAATGTAATATTTTATCACCAAGTGTAATAAAATGTTGTAATTTTAACAGCTGTATACACCTGGTTCATTCTTGGTACCTTTTAAGTCCCGTTTCCCTTGCAATCCTGAATGTTGTCCACTATTACTTTTTGAGGACAACCCAAAATTTCTGATTATCTTTTACTTTTACTTTCACTTTCACTGATAATGGTCACCAGGACAAATGGGTGAATGGGTGAATCACCCTAATGGGGGAACAGACAGCAATAAAACTTACGTGTTTTAATCCATCACCACTCTATTCAAAACAAAAAAAGCTTTGCATTTACCCGGTGTGTTTTTTGGAAAGGGTCAGGGACGTTTTGAATACAAAAAGTTATTTTTGGTTCTATAGACTTCAATGGAAACACTGCAGAAAAGCATGTATTGCGTTTTTGCTGCGTTTTGTGTTTTAAATCTGCCTAGCAACAAGAGAAATTAAAAAAAATTAAAAAAAGTAAACCTGATCAATAAAATCTATAGAAAGCTATACCATGTAACTTTGATGGATGTTTTTAATCTTTTTTTAAATTTTCAGCTTTCAATAAAATAACACCTGGAGATCCTGCCGTAAATGTCTTTGCTCACACACATGTTGTTATGAGTGACAACTATCACACAACTGTGCTCCTATATTGTCACCCTGTCACATGCACCCCTAGTGGGGACTACAAGTAACCATGCCAACACACATTGCTCAGGTATAGTCCATTGATACAAATATCAGAAATCTGCTCCAGAGAATGCTGAAATAAGATCATGTAGAGAGTAAATGACAGAAAGGCTAGCTGAAATTATCTACACCAAAATGCAAAAAGGATGAAAAAAAGAAAAAACTATTTTCTATAAAAAAAAAAGCCAATTATTTATGGTACACAGTGCTTTACCAAACTAAATGTAATCCAGTTGCGGCTTTTATGTACTTTATTTTGTCACAATAGGTGTGGATTACATGGCATTATAGAAGATGCATTTTAAGGAAAAAAAGATATGTACAAACACTGTGCACATTACTTTAGTTATAAATAGATAGATATGGATTATCTGTCTTTTATGTAATGTTTCACACTATGGAAGAGAAGTTGAACTCCTCAAAATGGGTTGGTGTTTTAATAAAAGTTACTTGTTACGCTGGTACTGCACCACTCTAGTCTTTATTCCCTTTGGACCATCAATCAGCTGCTCACGCAGCAGGAAGGTAAGCAACTGAAGATCGATTCCCCACAAAAATGATCAGCCTCTCGAGTTCTTTCCTCTGATGAACAAGATTTTAAGAAAGCAAGCAAATCTTCATGTGTCACTAAGTGTTCACAACAGCGAAATGTAGTGGAAAGTTGTTTTTAATTACAAGACTTAAAATTGAGGTAAACTCAATCAGTAAAAGCTTATATTAAAGTAATATTAAGGGGTGATTTTTTTTTTAAATAGCAAACATGTTATACTTACCTGATCTGTGAAGTTTTTTTGCACAGAGCAGACCCGATCCTTCCCTTCCTGAGTTCCCGGCTGGCCCTCCTGGCCTCTCCCTCCTGCCGAAGGCTCGCTCCCGAGCTACTGCTCTGTCTGTCTATTCACACAGAGAGTGCGGCTCAGCCTTGCCCCTGCTCTCTCCTCATTGGCTCACTGGCTGTGATTGACAGTAGAGGGAGCCAATGGTTCCCACTGCTGTCTCAGCCAATGAGGAGGGAGGGACTCCAGAGAGCCGCTGCTCTCGTGCACATCACTGGATCAAGATGGGGCTCAGGTAAGTATTGGGAGGGTTGGGGGGCTGCTGCATGCAGAAGTAAAAAACCTTGAGCTTTTACAATCACTTTAACTGTTATGACGTTAATGTAATTTCAAAAATATTTTTCAAGGCTTTTATACAAACTAGTACCTGGTGATATTGTCATGAAAGCTTGATTGGGCACTTGGGGATTGTTGTCATTCTGTCACATGGCTTCCTATGGAAACTGCACCTTGCTGTTTTGGCATAAATTAAACAGACATGGTCCGCTGCTATCACCATCGGGAAACCTACCCGGACTGGAGGGAAGGAGGTTGCAGGAGATCAGCAGCACTGAGATGCAACCATGGATGAAAAAATGTTATTCAAAAAGAAAAACAATTGTTTATAAAACACAGCGCAAACTAGATGTCATTCATATAGAGTTTACATCTACTTTCTATCATTCACACTGATGCAGTTCGTTTGACCACACCCCAGTGTACCCTCAGATTTGGTGTCGGTTAGCTGCAGTTTCCCATAGAGTTCTATTATGTCCCATAGTTTTGGTGCACTTTCTGAAAAAAAATCCAAAACTCCAGCAGGCAGGGCTTTTGGAGTACTTTCAGAAAGCGCACTAAAACTGTAGGACATAATAGAAAACAATGGGAAAGCACATCTAACCCACACCAAATCCACTGGTACACTGCGCTACACCTTTGGTGCCTTCAAACAACATTGCACCAGAGTCAATGTGACCCTAATTTGGAACTCCAGGCAAACTGTTACACACTCAGGTGAATACATCAATATTTACTGTTTTTCCTGCCAACGAATGTGTGATTTGGCCAACTATTCCTGTGATTTGTAATGAGCTTGGGTATGTTCAGACTAAGATTGAAACCCACGTGTGCAAGCTGATCAGGAAGCTGTCATCTGACAAAGGTTCAGATCCTAGTATGAATACGCCCAAGCTCTTCACTGCTTGTGATATATACATCTCTGCTAGGCCATGTTTTCATCTGCCTGGCTGTGCTGTGCAGAAAGTGTGTAGTAATTACAACGTTGGCTGTACAGGATTGGGAAATCACAAGGATGGCTGTACAGGATTGATAGCTCTTTGCCTAATGATTCTGTGACTTTAAGAAATGAAAACATTCCTACTGCTTCAGAAAACTATGCATGCTCTCCTCTCCTATATCTAAAGTGGAACTGAAGGCATTTTATAAAAACTAGTGAGTAGGTAGGCCATGTATTGCAGAAGAGATGTGCAATGTCTCTTATGCAATAAAATACACCTGCTTGACTGCTTGTAGTCTTCCATGGTATGTAAACTGAGCTGCTCATATGCAGCTCAGATTACATCGCCAGCACGGTCCCTGTCAGGAGTTAGGTCATCCTGCACCCGCAAATGAAGATGCCCAAAGACCAGTACATGGGGAGAAGATGCTGGTGCTGGTAAATGACCCCTTACAGACATCGGACCATTAGAGAGGAGGTAAGTATGGTGACTTTAATTCTGCATTTTCCAGAAATATAAAAATCCCAACTTTCAGTTTGTACAGGTTTCTCAACCAACATACATTATTGAGAATTTGTTTAAAGTGAGTGTAAAGCAACCCTGAACCTTCTTTTGTGGGATTCATCACCAGCACTATAGCCTCCTCTTCTCAGTGCACAACCATAGGAAACCACTTTCTATTGGAGCACACCTGAGGGCTCACTCCCAAGCTGGGCTGCGTGTGTCTATAGACATACATAGCATGGCTCAAACCCGCCCTCCATTCCCTCCTCGCAGGATTTGATTGACAGCAACAGGAGCAAAAGGCTCCTGCTGCTCTAACTGAGTTCTGTGTGGAGAGGAACACTGAAGCACAGTGGTGGATGGAGATAGGACTCCAATAAATATAAAAAGGGTAAGGGGATGATACAAATACTGGGACATTGTTTACCTTAATGCACGGAATACATTAAGGTAAAAAAAATGTCCTGCTGCTAGAACCACTTTAAGGGCCAATTTACATCATATGCATTTTGTTTACTGCACACACCTAAATGTGCATTATTTATTTGTTTGTTTCAGGTACTTATATAGCGCCGTCAATTTATGCAGCGCTTTACATATATGTATTGTACATTCACATCAGTCTCTAACCCTCAAGGGGCATACAATGTAAGGCCCCTAACTCACATTCATACATACACATATTAGGGACAATTTAGAGAGGAGCCAATTAACTTACCAGCATATCTTTGGAGTGTGGTAGGAAACCGGAGTACCTAGAGGAAGCCCACGCAGGCACAGGGAGAACATGCAAACTCCAGGCAGGTGGTGCCATGGTTTGGATTTGAACCAACGACCCTAGTACTGCCAGGCAACGCAAATTAATGCGCGTTGCAATAACGCACCCTATTCACACCTAACACACCAAGAAAGGTGCACACACTATTTTAAACAATGGAACATTCCACAATGCCCGGTAGCATGTTACTTTTCGGTTGCCATTCAGAATTAATGGCATTGCAGCATATTAATGTGCATAACATTGCTGTGCCTTGTGGTAATAAACACATTAACACACAGAACAGCCTAAATGGGTCTTTACTGTTTAAGACACTTTTTCTGGGATTCAAAATAAATGCAGTCTGGAATTAGGTTTGCTATCACCAATATTTAACAATTCACCAACGAGCCCCTAACCACACCAAAGAAGTAAGATTAGTGCATTTCACTGGTACATAGTTAAAAAAATATATATCTAAGTGCAATATTCACATACAAGGGACAACTAGTCTTGTTGCTTGTTCTCAGCACTCACAATGTGTGTCTGCAGTCTCTTTATTTTTAGCAATACATTAATATGCCTGCCTGTGCTTTATAGTAAATTTTTACTATTTATTCAGAAGTCTTTCTGTTTGTTTGGATTTTGTTTCTTTCCTTGCAACCTCCTGGACAGGTAAGTATATAAAACCAAGAAGTGAATCCTTATGTCTCCAGTGTGTATGTTCCTGCCAAGCTAGGATTAACAGCTTATCTAGGTATGTTCTGTGAATGGTTTCAGGACCTGAACAAAATGTTTCATACTGAACACTAAAAATGCTGTCTTTCCCATCAGTGTGGGATTAAGTTCTGGAGAGCCTTTTTTGCAACGGGGGACTGGACAGATAACAAGGATTAGCTGCTATGATACCACAGGCCGCCAACAGCCCATTAAACTATATGAGCTATCAAAATTAGCCCTTTCAGTGCCAGATAGATGAAGTACACTCTGAAAAATAAGGGCACTGCTTAGAAATATTAAAAGAGTAGTGAAATGAGTATGGGTAATTGCATAAATAGGGATTATAAAGATAGAATATCCAACACAGGCCGATTGCTGTGGGGATATATACTACGCTCCCAAGTGCCATGTCCTATTCAAACTATTTGGAGAAAAGAAGGGCATTTTGATGGACTTCATAGGCACTACAACAATGGTAAGTAAAAGTATTGCTTTATTGAACATACATAGACATATAACAATACATATAATTAATAAAATCTGCTGCAGAGGATATACTCCCGCAGCATATGAAATTACTGAATACTGAGAATACAATTCCATATGTTGCGGGAGTATATCCTCTGCTGTGGATTTTATTAATTATATGTATTGTTGTACATCTATGTATGTTCAATCAAGCAATACTTTTATTTTCCACTGTTGTAGTGTCTATAAAGTCCACCAAAAGGCCCTTCTTTTCTCCAAATTGCATAAATATGAACAATGTCTATTGCTAATGTTAATAAAATAGAAACCTTATAATACCGAGTTTCATGTGGTAACATTTCTAACTCTCCAGGTTATAGTTAATTTGGCTATCTTTGCTGAAGTGGTTTGTTGAGATGCACACAGAGAAGCAGGGTAGGGTTGAGGAGGACCAAGGGCATAACTATAGCAGTCCATGCTGCTAAGTGCTAATGGGTCCAAAAAAACAAAATATGCATATAGCAATAAAGTGACTAATAAAAACCGAGATAACACAAAAGTGGACAATGCTGCTGTACGGGTCACCTTAGTGACATAAAAATAGTGATAAACACACCAAATATAGAATGAAGTAAACTGGTGTTGAGTGTCCTTAATAATTCTCAAAAAAAACCTTTTAACCATTTCAATACCGTGCAATTTTACACCTTCCTGCCCAGGCCATTTTTCAGGTTTCAGCGCTCTCTCACTTTGAATGACAATTGCGCGGTCATACAACACTGTACCCAAACTAAAATTTTATCATTTTCTTCACACAACTAGAGCTTTCTTTTGGTGGTATTTAATCACTGCTGGGGTTTTTATTTTTTGCTAAATTAACAAAAAAAGACCAAAAATTTTGAAAAAAAAACACATTTTTCTTTGTTTCTGTTATAAAAGTTTACAAATAAATTATTGTTCTTCATAAATTTAGGCCGAGATGTATTCTGCTACATGTCTTTGGTGAAAATAACCCAAATTAGGATGTATTTTTTAGTTTGTAGGAAAGTTATAGAGTTCACAAACTATGGTATAGATCTGAATATTGATCAGTCCTGAAGTACTGACAGCCAATCTAATTTCTTGAGGTCCAAGAATGTCAGAACAGTACAGATATCCCACAAATGACCCCTTTTTGCAGCGTAGACAGTCCGACGTACTTCATAAGAGGCATGGCGAGTTTTTTGAAGTTGTATTTTTTTGTCATAATTTTTCAGAAAATGAAAAAATTCAAAAAATTATTTTCACTATTTTTTTTTTACATACTGTCACCAGTGCAGTACAGCGTCATCATATAACTGGCATGGCAGTTAACAGGGACACTGACTGGTGACAGTATGAAAAAAAAAAATATATATATATATTTTTTTTTTATTATATTTAATTTTTTATTACATTTTTTTCTTATTTTTTTTAAGATTTTTTTTCATATTTTACTATGACCAAAGTAGTACAATGTTACCATAGTAACATTGTACTACTTTGGGGAAGTGATCAGTATTTTTTTTTTTTTACACAATTTGCTTATAGCAAAGAATTACTTTGCTATAAGCAAGCATTTACCTGAATGACATCGATTCATTCAGTTTTTTTTTTTTGTGCTTAGCTGTGATTTGGTCACAGCTAATCACATGACATGTGCATGTGATTAGCTGTGATCATTCACAGCTAGGCACTAGTATACAATGGATGGCATCATGAATGAAGCCATCCATTGTATACAACTGTACCAGCAACGGGAGGCGGTACTCGGATCTGTCATCAGCCGTGTCCGAGGTGCACGGCCGGTGACAGATCGCACTGCTGCACCGCTCTGCATTAGCGCAAACGGCGCATGTGCGGGAGCATGCCAAATGGCGTGCACCCGGAGTGAAGAGACACATCTGAAGCCGCCAAACGGCCATTGGCCGGGCGGATAATGGTTAAAGCAAACACTAATAAGACCATAAAGTAGTGTTGATAAAACGTGATCAAAAACCATGCAATATGTTAAACGTGAAAACTTCGTGCAAGTGCCAGCACACTTTGAATCCACTCCAGCTGCAGTGCCTCCTAATCTCCTTCCTGTGACCCCAAGGGGCCCAACAAGCATTCAGGATTACTCTGGATCCTTTACATCACCGGTTAATAACTCTCCAGAAAGCCAAGGATCATAAACGGTCTCCTGTTCAACCCAACCTCCAATGCTTCCTCCTCTGCCTTTTATAAAAGTACTCTGTGGGGTATATTACTCACAATCCCAGTGAGTAATAAAAAAAATCCTCCATAGTGTAGTATTATTAGTTGTGCAGTCTTTTTATTAAAACATAAGAAGTACACTCACATGAACATGCAGTCCCTTCCTCCTGCTGTGTGTGGGTATGCTGCATCCATGTGGTACTTCCTGGGTGTACTGGGTGTACTAAGATGGCGTCCTCCACCAGAAGTGCGTCACTCGTACCGGAAGCTGCGTGTCAGTGTACCTACGCGTTACGTCACATGGTCTCGTGACTTCCTCAGGGTATCCCGATACCCCGGGGAAGTCACGAGACCAGGTGACGTAACGCATAGGTACGCCGACACGCAGCTTCCGGTACGAGTGACGCATTTCTGGTGGAGGACACCATCTTAGTACACCCAGTACACGAGTGTTTTTTTGGACCCATTAGCACAATATATAGATACATATTTATTCATATTTGTTTTTTAGTTAGCGCTGCACCATTTATTTTCATTTTCATTTTTTTTGATTGGTATCATCATTGGGTGTTGGCCGCTATTGATTAGGGTATTTCCATATCAGCGCAGGAGGATTTTTAGTTTTTCTTTTAATTCTGCTGTAGGGCTCATGTACACTGCAGCTCCTAAACTGACGTTCTGCAGCTGTTCAGTGTTTTTTTCAGCAGCCCCTGAACTCTCCCTAATGTTTTCCTATGTGTCCATGTACACATAGTCGTTTAGAGGCAGTTGAGTTTACAGTAATTTTTTTTAACGCACCGAACTTGAGTTAAGGAGTAGATTTTACAGGCGTTTCAAATGCCAAATGCTTATAAACGCTTGTAAACGCGGTTAACCGCATTTATAAGCGTTAGCATTTAGAAGCGTTTTTTAACTGTTCCATATCCAGATGCTGTCCAGAGCCTTTTTTCTTAATCAGAAATGCATGCAAAGCGTTTTTCATGTATTCAAATGGACCTAGCACACCAGTGTAGTCAGTTCCAGGTTTCGTGTGAAGGAAAAAATGGTAGAACATGCTACATTATGCTCATGATGGGATCCATAGTGAATACAACCAGAAAAGACAGGCAATCTCAACACATACTGCTCTCTCTGCTTCTGCTCTCTCTATTCCTCTCAAAGTGTCTGAAATAGTTAATTTTTTACTATTTTTCAGTGCATTCTGGGTATTTGGGAAGGTCTCCTGAGGTTATCTTTTAAAAACACTTCTAAATGCAAATGCACATAAATGCGCATAAACGCGGTATGCAAACGTAGCTAAACTGACGTTTTTTAACCTATGTTTTCCAGCAGTCAGTTTCCATCGTTTAGAAGAGTTTTCTGAATGCCCCATGTACATGAGCCCTTATTCTTTGTCCCCTCACCCTGTGAAGTTGGTTTATGTTAGGTACATTGACCCACCAAGGACACCACTGAGAATAAGTAAGGAGTACTGACACGTAACACAGGCCGTAATGGGAAAAGGAGAGTATTAGCCATTGGCAGCTAATGTTTATTGGGCCTCAAATTAGGGTTAATATAATAAAGGCGATCATTATTAGGTCTGCAGTATAGGCCATTCACCACCAATTCAACATGCCATTTACAGCAAAAATGGAGACCCATCATAATTTTTCTATGAGGCCTTGTGGTTTGTAGTTAAAGCATTAACCACTTCCCGACTGGCCGTTGTATATAAACGGCCAGACAGTGGCACTGCAGGGTCAGGTGGCCGTTTATAAACGGCCTCCCCGCACCCTGCTTGTGCGCGCTCTCCCCGGGAGTGCACAGCACCGCGATCCGGTGCCCGCTGTGTCCTCCAGACACAATGAAACACCGATCGTCAGACGGGACCTCTGTACGAGGTCCCAATCATGTGATCACTGATTGGCCAGTCAGTGATCACATGCAAAGTAGTAAGCAAGATGTCACTTCTGACATCATTGCTTACTATGTTGGAAATCTGTGAATGATCACAGAGGTCACATGGTAGAAGGCTATTCACAACAGCCTTGTACCATGTGACAAGCTGTGACCAATCACAGCTCACTCAGTAGTCCTCAATGGCTGCAAGAATGCAGACAGAGAGAAAGAGAAATGATTGCTTTTACATCCTATATGGGTGTAAAAAAAAAAAAATCTTCATCACCCCCCAAAAGTAGTACAGTGTCACCATGGTGACACTGTACTGCTAGGGTGACAGTATGTAAAAAAAATATATATATATATATATATATATATATAAAATAAAAAATAATATAAATAAAAATGTAAAAAAAATGTTTAAAGATAACGTAATAAATTTTTGCCAAGATTTATGATGAAATATTATTTATTTGCAAAATTTTATAAGACAAACACTTTTTTTCAAAATTTTTGGACATTTTCATTTACATAGCAAACAAAATAAAAATCCCAGTGGTGAATAAATGCCACCAAAATAAAGTTTTATCTGTCTCAAAAAAATGGTAAAAAATTCATATGGGTACAGTGTTGCATGACCGCGCAATTGTCATTCAAAGTGCAATAGCACTGAAAGCTGAAAATTGCCCTGGTCAGGAAGGGGGTAAAAGTGTCAGGACTGGAAGTGGTTAAGGAGGAACAAACCCAGTAAATACCCCCAAAAAATAGACATTTTATTAGCTTTTTTGCCCTTGCATGACTGCTACCAGATGCTGTGGGAAAATGCAATGGGGTGTGGGATTCTATATGGAGAAGTTATAAGGCAACTTAAGTAACGTATAATCGTGTATATTTATCTTAATCACCACTGGACTGCAGAGTATAATAATAGCTCTATTTTTTTTTAACTTGTAGCAATATACTCTGGGGTTAATTTACTAAAGGTATATAGTCTGTGTACTTTGCAAGTACAGTTGCACTCGTTTTTCCTTAGTAACTGTAATGAAGGAAAGCTTCACTTTGTAAAGAATACCAAATCAGATGCAAGGAAAATAAAAACAAGCATTTTTGCTTGCACATGATTGGATAATGGAAATCAGTAGCGTTTACTAAGTTCTGGGGAAAGTGAGTGCAGCTGCACTTGCAAAGTGCACAATTTTTTAGCCTTTTGTAATCCACCTCATTGTTTTACACTGTGTATTGTTATTTACAGTATATTTGTAACATACTGTATATGTACAGTGTACAATATACATGTACAGCTGTTGAAGTTGCCTTCTAAAAGACTATACTTGCCTTGTTGGGTGCTTGTACTATCTATTTCTGCAACATGCATTGCCATAATAACCACATTTACAAAGCTGTTTCTGCTCAGTTGGTTACATGTCATTTACTACAGGTTAGGGAATAAAATACAGTCTACAAAGGAATTTGCTCCAGAGCTTAGTAAATGAGGGGAAGCTCTGCTGACTTCTATCATCAAATCAAGCGCAAGCAAAAATGCTGTTTGTTTTATTTTCCTTGTGATTGGGTATTCTTTGCAGTAAACCTTCACTACATTTACTAAGGTCTGAAGACAAATATTTTGCAGAGTGCAACTGCATTTATAAAGTGAACAGTATGTTTGCCTTCAATAGAACAACCCCAAAATATGCAATATTTAAGAACAATATAAGATATGAAAAATATGAAAAATTGGCAGCAAAACTCACATAAAGTATGGCTAAAATTGAGATAGAGTAGGCAAAAGCGAAAACATGAAAAGCGTTTATAAAACCCTACATTTAATAATCGGCCGAAGTAGCTGGTCTGCTTAGGGAAACAAGAAAAAGAGAATGTTTACTGCAGTTTCAAAATACACCAGTGCTTGGCTCTACCTTTATTTTAACATAGTTATTTTAAAAGACTTTTATCCTTTCCCATCCTTTCCCATTCAGTGTTGGTGCATTTAAGACCCAAAGAATGTTAGCAGGCATGAGAGAGTGAAAATCAAATAGAATGATGATACATGTGATTATAAGAAAAATATGCTACTGAGCTAGAATGGTCTGGAGAATTAAGAATGTAGTGAACATACGAGGCTGTACTGAAAGTATAATAAAATACAAACACATATGGTCTATTCAATTTATAATGACAATATAAACAAGCACAGATTACATACAGTGAAAAACTGCATGTCACAATGTTCAATGGATTCAATTAGGCAACAGAAATTGCATGAAAAGCTTGGCTTTTGCTGTACATGTTTACCTTGATCCATCCCTCCTATATACAAAGCCTCTCTATTGCTCCTTTAAAGTGATAGGTGTGCTCATTAACTAATTAGGGCACTTTGTAGACCTGTATCAACAGTCCCAAGCTTATCTTCTACAAAAAATATTAAGATTTGCATATATCTTCAGCTGTCTATATCTCTAAACCTACAGATCGTTTTGACCTTCAGTTAACTGAATGTTATTTATTCATATTTTTGATGATATGCTTAGATTTGTAAAAGGTTAACTGTTTCCTGTCTACTCACTGCACATAAATGGTGGGGCGGGAGCAGTGCTGATGCGGGTTGGCGTATGTAGATTTCTAGCCAAAAAATGTCAGAATTGGGCCAAACTGGAAGTGGTTCAGGTGCTTCTTGGCTAGGCTGTGAAAAAAATCTCACAAATGTGGTATCCCCTTACTCTGGTAGCATAATGTGTTTTGGGGTGTAATTCTATGTATGCCCATGCTGTGTATGATAAATATCTTATTAAATTGACAACTTTGTGTAAAAAAATATATTTTTATTTTCTTTCCACATTTTTAAAAATCTTGTGGCAAAAAAATGAAGTCTTCAAAAGACTCCCCATGCCCTTGAAAATAACTTGGTGTTTTTACTCTCCAAAAAGGGGATATTTTGGGGTATTTCTACTGTCTTGGTGCACCAGGGCCTCCAAAAGTGTGATAAATAGTAAGGATATTAGATGTATCATTTATACCCCTAGAAAGCCTGAAGGTACTCCTTGGATTTTGGGCCCCTCTGTGTGGCTAGGCTGTGAAAAAGTCTCACATGTGTTATTGCCACACCTGAGAGAAGTAGCAGAATATGTTGTGGGGTGTGTTTGTAACCATGTCCGTGATTCTTGTTAGATACAATATATCCTATTAGCTCTGTGTAAAAAAATACATTTTGATCTTCTTTCCTACATTTTTCAAATGTAAATGGCAATAAATTACATGTTCAAAAAACTCATTATGCCTTTCAGAAAATACCTTGGAGTTTTTGCTTTCCAAAATGTGGTTATTTTGTAGGTGTTTACACTGTCCCAGTGCTCCGGGGCCTTCAAAAATGTGATAGTTAAGAAATTAGATGTTATTTATGAGTAGTATATGCCCCTGGAACACCTAAACATGCTCCTTGGATTTCAGACCCTTCTATGTATCTAGGCTGTGAAAAAGTCTCAGATATGTGGTATTCCCATACTCAGGAGGCAGCGCAGAATGTGTTTTGAGGTGTAATTGCAAGTATGCCTATACTGTGTTTGAGAACTAGTTTGTTAAAATTACAACTTTGGGAAAAAAATGCTTTTAGTTTCTTAATTTTTCAAAAAACTGCAACAAAAGCTTACAATGTCACAAAACTTACCATGCCTTTACTAAATACCCCAGACTGTCTACTTTCCAAAAAGGAGTCATCGGGGGGGCTGGGGTGTTTGTACTGTCCCGGCATTATAGGACCTCAAGGAATGAGATCAGTCAGTACATCAGAACTGATCAATTTTCATATATATATATATATATATATATATATATATATATACACCATAGTTTTTAGACGCCATAACTTTCACACAAAATAAATAATATACACTGTTTTGGGCTATTTTTAGAATTATGAATGTAACAGAATTCATTATGGCCTAAATTTATGAAGAAAGATTATTTATTTGCAAAATTATATAACAAAAACTAAGAAAAATGTTTTTGTTTTTCACAATTTTCAGTATATTTTGTTTATATAGCAAACAAAAATAGTTTAGGACAGAAGATTAGAACCTGAAACTTTTAGGCCTCATGTACACTGGACATTTCTTTATCGCTCCTAGATGCCTTTCCTCCTGGCAGTGGCATTTTAACAGAAAAAAGCACTTGATGCTTGCAACTGCATTGAATGCCATTAGCTGCATTTAGGCCCATTTAGCCATGTTCAGCCATGTCAAGTATTTGGATGTTAATTAATTTACGTGGTCAGAATAATAATTTAAAGCACTCAATTTAAATGCGCCTAGGGTTAACATGTGTTTAGCCTTATTTACACGTGTCAAGCATTTTTTGTTTCTGCCAAAACGCTGCTGATCCTGGATGCACTGCCAGTGGGGTTTTTTCTGATGTCAAACGTCCTGACTCTAAACTCCTCTAAAAGCCTATGTAGGCATGAACACATTGGCTAACATGCTGGGACATTTAGAGGCAGGAAGAAAAATGGCAGATACCCCTAGGAGCTGCTGAAAAAATGTCCAGTGTGCATGAAGCCTTGTCATTGTCATTAAATATATAAATATATTATTTAAATGCAGGCAATGTAAGTGCCTGAATTTGATTTGGTATCAGCCCCTTTATAATCCCTGAACAGCAAAGCACAGGCTGGAACAGAGGGAGAAACAGTTCTGTAATGCCTAATGTTTTTCTAAACTCAGGACCCTGCATCCACTATATCTGGTCTCCCACAGTACACAGAACATGAAAATGCAATTATTTTAGTAAATATAAACGGCTAAATACTGTTTCTTATCAGAAGATAGAGCAGTCTTGTGGCTTCTCTCAGTGTTCAGCCAAGCACTAGCTAAAGCTTGTAGGAGGAGTTTTCATGTTTCTCTAGTAGGATTCAGGACCCCTGACCTCTGTCTGACCAATGCTGATTGGTCCTGTGCTGACCACATGCACTCTTCCTAGAAAAAAAAACTTTCTAGTAACACACACCAAACTGAGCATGTGCAAAATACCTACAGTTCAGTCTGTCTTATCAGGAGATAAGAGGTGGTCACTTGAAAAGGGAGGAATAGAGAAGAAAGGATCAAACAGCGTTTTTACACAATGCAGAGTATTAACCCCTTAGGTTCCACAATGAGTATAACAAGCATGCTTTACTGCATATACAGACTGCTTTTACTGTTGTGGGTTTAGTATCACTTTAAGTACAACAAGGAACATGCAGTTAGTAGGTGAGACCAAAGTGCAGAAGAGGTAAGCTCATCAGTGTGATGCTATATTTTTTACTGTCCAGTCACACACAAATTGAAAGACTGGATCTAATGGTGCTGCAAAGGGACATATATAGCAATACATTCTCCAAGGTTCAACCCCTTACTTTATCCTAAAACAAAAAAACATTTGTCTAGAGTCAGGCTCTCATAGACCATGTTCTTACTATACTAACTACACTTAAAGCAATATTAAATCCAAAGGTGAATATTAAATATATTACAGTTTACCATTCATTAGATGTGGTGGCTGTATCAGTTTTCTTTTTTATTCTTTTTGCCCTCTGTTTTCACCTGTTGATCTGGCCAGTAACACACCTCCAGTATTAGAGTGCCCCGACTCTGGATGAATGAGCACAGGGAACATATTTGGATAACAGCATTGTTAATCTGTGGGGAGGGGAGTGTTGGATGTACTAGCAGCAGGGGCGGACTGACCATTTGGAAACTCGGGCACTGCCCGAGGCCCGGGGTCAGTAGGGGGCCCCATGAGATGCCCCTGGTACCTTTTTCATAGGCTTTTTTGAGTTTGGGCAGGGACACAGGGGCCCCATGATCCCCTATTACCCGGGGGCCCCATGAGTTGTTAGTCCACCCCTGCTCAACTGTTAACATTTCAAGAAGAAAACGATGCTTCAGTTTTTTTTCTTCAGGGGCTGTGTATTTGACCAAAAGTCTTATTAGCTAGTCACTTGACTTTTTTGGTGAATGGTTGACATTGGCTAAGTCTCCTCTGCCACAGAGACCACATGATTAGATGTCTAGGCATTGGACACTTTGCCAGAAATGTAAGGTGATATGAAAAGACTTAATTTTCAAGTTTTTTCAGCAGCTAATTACTTGGTATGCAGCTTTTTTTTTATCTTTTAACCCTTGCCTTTGTTCCAGTTTAAGCTGGTACTAGGACTGCTGCCCCTATTCTTTCTATTTTTCAGCATCCTATGGAGCCACCATTGCATGCAGGAACTGGAGTTGTGTCTCCCTGTTCTGTGTGCATCAATAGAAACACACAGCCCCATAGCTTATCTCATCCCTGTAACTATTACATCTGCAATAGAGAATATTCTTTTGAAAAACAATAGCCTTACTGGCTGGATCTACAGATAAAAATAGAAGAATGAAAGCCTAAAAAAGAAAACGAATGCAGCCATCACATCTAAGGCTAGGTTCGCATCTTTGTGGCTCTGCAAGCCTTAGTTTGTGTGGGCACGGCAGCCCATTCATTTGAATGGGCTGCTGTGCCTCCTGAAAAACAGGGAAAAGGTCCCTGCAGCATTTCAGAAATCACAGTCCACATGGGAACTGCAAGTGCAGTGCGGCCCCAGTGCAGGAGCAATTTCCAGTGCGTGCAGCATGCCATTAGCATTAATAGCACCCTCACACAGCTCCTGTGTTTTTCAGTGCGATTGGTTGTGGCTGGGGGAACAGGTGCGTTCCCAAAGCGGTAATCGCCTACACAGATGTGAACCTAGCCTATGATTTGTTAAGCTGCATTATAATAAATGTTTGCTTTTGGGTCTAATATTTTGTTAAAACTTAAAACATGTGTATGTGTACTATTTGTTATTCAGGCTATCTGTGCATTACTCGTTTGCCAAAAAGGCAAAAATAATAATTTTTTTGGTATAAAGCAAAAATAATGAGTGAAAAACAGCTGAAAATGAAAATGTATGAGTTAGGTGACACGGATAATGACATGTTATGTTGGATGTTGCCATGCTGGAAGCCTGGCAATTGCAGTAATTACAAGTAAATGCATGCTGTGAACAATAGTGACTTTGTAATATGTAGAAGCCGAAGAGAATGACAAAGGTAAGATTAGGTCATAGTCTGGAAAAACAATAAAAGTATAACTCCATTGAAAACTGCCCAACAAGGACTGCGAGGATCATTGACCCAAAGTGAGAATTTAGCAATACGTGAATCAGTGTTATCTAGTGTCAGCCAACTGTGACTCGTTCATCATGGAATTTGCAATACCTTTCACGATGCTGTAACCTCTGGGTCTGTATTTCTGCAAATACTGTTTCTTCATTTCTGTGTGCATATGCCATACATTTTTCATTGCACTTGCAGCATTTTCAAGTTCAAACAGAGACACATCAATGCACACATACAGTAGACCTGTTCAAGGGCATAGTTTGAAAGTTTGAAGTGCTGCAGCACAAATCCTGATCATTATGGGGAAATCAAAAAAGATTTGACAAGCTAATATTACATTTAACCTGAACTAAAAGAAAATTGTATAGGTCACCTTGTCTGACCTCTTTCTGAAAATGCTAGTTGACTGCCTGTCATGCGGATCCTCTGATTTAATTGCTTTGAGTCTCTGGGCAGGAAGAAGTATGAAATTAAAGAGACCTGAGTTTACTCTGATTTCATTGGCTGTATGCTGGTTCCAGCAAAGTGTCTCAAAATATTAAAGCAAGTGATAGCAGGGCAGCTAGCATTTTAAAGTATCCCTGTTGCTAACTGCACATTATTTAAGTTGTTGTAAACTTGTACATATACCCAGTGAAGTGACTGGCCTTCCCAGAGATGATACACAGAGATGAAACAAATCCTCCTGCATAAGTTGTACCTGTTTATCTATGGCTGTCTTTCCCCTACAGCTCTAAAAAGCAGGGGGCAGAGAGATGAAGTTACATAAGTGAGGGGAGCTCTGAGAGCTGCTTGGAGGGAAGAGACACAGAGAGCCCCCTCCACACAGTTCACATGAACAGAGCTGAGGCTGTAAATCTGCTGGAGGTCCCTCCCCGTCACCATTTTTCTCTTGGTGTCAGGAAAACCTGTCAGAAGTAATTCATGCTGATAGCAGAGAAACAAAGCAGCAGACAGAAATTACACTCAGTGTTATTAATATAAACAGGTACACACTATAGAGGGATTCATAGATTGTAAGCTCGAAAGAGCAGGGCCCTCAATCCCCTCATGTTTTGCATTGTATTGGTTTTGTTCTGTCACATGTTCTGTCCCCCTTTGTAATGTACAGCGCTGAGTGAACTATTGGCGCTTTATAAATACTGTATAATAATAATAATATGCTTTGTTCATATTTCATGTCTGAGGTTTACAACTATAAGTAAAAAATGCATGTAAAAGAAGATGGTGTCCTAAAACTCTGAGTACTGCTGGCATCTGAAACTCCTGAGTATATTAAATACCTGGGCTCCCGCCCACACCCAAAAAAGCCTATGAAAAAGCCAATGGGGCATCTCATGGGACCCCCTACTGACCCTGGGCCCTTGGGCAGTGCCCAAGTGCCCAAATGGTCGGTGTGCTCCTGACTGAGCAATACTTATGTTTAGGGCAATATGTGCCTAGGCATCCGTTTTTGCTCTCCTACTGCCCTAATTTTTAGTACCACTCTCTGCACTGTCCAGTCCCATCCATTCACAGCAGCTTCTGGCAGTGGGGCTGGATGGTGCACCTGTACATTCCACCCTCACCTAAATGCTGGAGCCTCTTCCTAAACAAAGCAAAACAAAAACGAGAAGCGCAGAGCTTTGATTAAGAAGGGATTCCCTTCGAAACGTGTCAGCTGTACTGAGTGTCTACCCCCATGATGGGACTCGCGCTGGCTCCTTATCTTTCAAGTCCCTCTGAGGACTTACATGCCTGATTTTATTCGCTGTTTGTGAGTATCATTTTGCATTAATAAAATTTTGGTTACTGAGGTAATGCGCAAGGTTGGTGCTCTTCTCGTTTTTGTTTCGCTTTGCAGTATTGGTCAGGCTTCCCCAGCCTTGTTTGGAGCTGCACAACTCTATTTGCACTGGTGGTCGATTTTTCCAGATCTGGTTCCATCCATCCGCCACCCGCCTGGGTCCTAGAGTGCAGGAGACTGTTTCTCCTTTTTAGCCTCTTCCTAAACAGCCAGGATATATGAGACCTTAAAAAGGTAATATTGCTTTTAGGTGCAAGGTCCACAAAAGTAAGCCAGAACTAAAGTTTAACATATGGCTCCATACTGTAAGCATGTTCAGTTCTTAAAAATAACAATATTAAGTGGATCTGGAACACATGTACGGTTTCTTCACACTCTTCTTCTCTTTACATAGACCTGAGCTTCATTTACAAGTCTGTTCAGGTACTGAGTTTATTTTCCACCAATAGGGGTGATTTTTTTTATTGCTTTACATTCCTTCAAAAAAAAAAAAAAAGCATGAATGCAAAAAGCACAGAGCCAGCACTAGTTATTTTAGAAAACCAAAAGAAGAGTTTTCCACATTTTTTGGTATTAACTTTGTTGCAACAAATGTTACATCATAAACCTGTGTGGGCACAATACACATGCATGAGCAAGTAGCTTAAAGTGGTTGTAAACCTCAGACATGAAATATGCACAAAGCATGTCCCTCTATTGTGTGTGCTTGTCTTAATCCAGAGCACTAAATGTAATTTCTGTCTGTTGCCTTGTTCCTCTGTTATAAAGATTACTTACTTCTGACGCGGTTTCCTGACACCAATAGAAAAAAGGTGATGGGGGGGGCACGACCTGGGATTGACAGCTTCAGCTCTGTTCCTGTGAGCTGTGAGAAGGGGTGTGTCCCTTCCCTCCAGTCAGCTCTCAGAGCTCCCCTCACTGATGTAACTTGAGCTCTCCTATCCCGGCTTTTTGGAGCTGAGAGATCCTGTATAAATTCTTTATTTTGAATGCATGTAAGGGAAAAGTGGCTGTAGATAAACAGGTACAACATATGTAGGAGGATTTGCTTCATCTCTGTGTATCACCTGTGGCCAGTCACTTAACTGGGTATTTGTAAGTGTGTGCAACCACTTTAGGTGCTTAACAGAAAAACCTCAGATATGTTTTGCTGCATTTTATCATTTGTTCGTTTCAGTTTAACCTTAATGCTGCTGATGTATCTCCATAATTTCCAATTAACATTTTATGTCATGCCAAATTAACAGTGTTCAACCGGCAACTGAGCACCACTAGCATAAACACTAAGCGATGGAGTAGAGAATGTTTAAAGCCTTTTTTTCACCTTATTGTGCCATTGGGAAAATGTTACTCTACTTCCTGCCCTGTAGACCAAAGTAAAATTTTACTCTCCAAAGTGAGGAAATTCCTCACTTAGAAGTTGGCCCCATCGGAAGATTTTCCCTGTATTCTTAATCCAGTGACAACCCAAAATTTGGGGGTTTCCTTCACTTTCAGTCCTAATGACTATGGTTTAAAGAACAAAGAGAGGGTGAACCTCCCAATCAAGAAAAACCCGAAAGAGGTTCTGATACCTCCCTATATCCAAAAGTTTGACTTTAGATATAAAAGTCAGTAGTCATAATTAGGCTTCAATATAAAAAGTTTATGCTCCTTTGTTGGCATTTACACAAAAATGAGAATACCTAAAACAAGAGCTTTAGCCTGGTTTGTGGACCCATCGCTGCGGCAGTGTACACACAGATTCTTTAGTAAATCATGCCCAATTTATCATACATCTCATTTGTGGTGTATTGACCCTTTTGGTTGCATAAGGGAGGACAAAGGGACACAATGTGTATCCTCTGTATGATTAATGCAAATTCATTCCTAATTTATTATCTTCCTCATTTTAAACTGATGTTCACAGTCATATTTGTATGCTGAATGGCATCTAACACTTTAGTACAAAGCGCAAAAAGTAGCTGACTCTAGTAAAGTTTTGTCAAAGCGAGTAGCTGAGATAAAGGAATACAAGAGGAAGGGGGGGAGAAGTCACCTAGACCGTATTCAGAGGAATAGACAAATGTTATTTAATAAGTGCAGGGAAAGTTAAAGATTCCATAGTACTGCATGTGTATCCTTCACTCCAGATTTCTAGTATACAGCCCGACATATGGGTTTGTAACATCATTACGGATTTTCAGCTTTATGAACGGATTACTTTCAAAGCAGCTTGTTTTCCCTGATGAGATTCAAGTGCCACTATTTGTGGCTATTGTTCCTGATAATTCCTAAAATAAACTGATCAAGATCATTAAAAAAGGGCTTATCTACTTAACAGATTCGCACTTCATCTCGTTCCCCTAGAGCCTATTAAACAAAGTCCCACTGAGACAGGACAATATTATGCTGCAGTGTTTGGCTCATCCATTCTGGAATAATAGAATGTATAATAAATAATCAGTTCTGCCTTCTTAGAGAGTCATAGATTTCTGCAAATAAAGAAGTTGGTTTCGTTTGCATTTGTGAATTGTTCTTGGTAAATCAGTATCCTGTAATTAGTTTTACTTTATTTAAAGAGACCCTGTCACCAAATTCAAAATTGCTGGTAAAAGCACAGAAAAATAAATATTTAAATGCATATTTGGAGCGTTTTTCCTTTCCACATTTTCTTTATTCACCTGTAATGTGCCTCTGAACTTGCTAGTGAGTTTGACCACTCCAGATAGAGTTGATTCCCTGGGCCAGCCACAGATCCTCCCTCCTGCCACATCATAGCCCTCTTCACTTCTATGTGTCTATTTACTTTCTATGCTGGCCCAGCTCATCTACCCCTTCCCCCTTAACGTCCTACATAAACTTTTATGTAGCTGTCAGAATAAGTAAGGCTAGTCATGCATTATACAATTCTCTTGAACAATTTCCTTTAGATTTACCAAAAATCATATAATATGAAGTCAAACCTAAATAACACTTTCAATTGTATCCAATTAGGCAGGCCTTTGCACTATATAGTGGGAAATTAATCTAAAGCAAGGGTCTCCAAACTTTCTAAACAAAGGGTCAGTTTATTATCCTTCAGACTTTAGAGAAGCTGAACTGAGGCCATTAGGAGTAGAAAATGTCCTGGTGTTGATAACAATGCCCCATCATTGGTGTCCATGAGAGGCATTGTGCCCTGTTGTAGGTGTAAGTGGGAGGAATAGTGCCCCATCATTGGTGTCAGTGGGCGGAATAGTGCCCCATCATTGGTGTCAGTGGGCGGAATAGTGCCCATCATTGATATCAGTGGGAAGAATAGTGCCCCATCATTGATATCAGTGAGAAGAATAGTACCCCATCATTGATGTTAGTGGGAGGAATAGTGCCTCATTGTTGGTGACAAATGCAGGAATTATGCTAGATTGTTGGTGTCAGTAGCAGGAATGATGCCCCTTTGACAAATGCAGGAATTATGCTAGATTGTTGGTGTCAGTAGCAGGAATTATGCCCCTTTGTTAATGTCAGTGGGAGGAATAGTGCCCCAAGGGCTGGATAAAGGCAAGCAAAAATCCAAATATGGCCATCAAGCTACAGTTTGGAGACCACTGATCTAAAGGAAATTGTATAGAAAATTGTATAATGTATGGCCAGTCTAAGGGGAATGCTATAGAACATCAGGGTTGCAGGTGCTTCTAACACCAAAAGAAGGTAGCGGTAGCACCCAGCAGCAGTCTCAGGGCATTGGGATTTCTACACAATGTAGACTTTTACAGGAAATAACATCAATTAAATATAATCTAATGGGAAGATTGATGTTGGAATGAATGGATTGAAGACAGGGTCTTTCCATAATTGCCTTCAAAATTATTCACATACATGTATAGTCTTAGTATTTGCAGGTTGCTATTTAGGCTAATAGGTCATCCCTATTTTGCTTCCGTTTGTGGTCTGCAAAGGCGCTGATAAGTTATTGTATAATTATTTTGTATAGACTGTTTTGTATAGAACTTTTGGGCTCTGCTTTTGGTTTTTATAGGATTACATAGTTAATCTGGCTGAAATAAGGGACAAAAGTCCATCCAGTTCAACTATTAGAAAAAAAAGTTATAATCCTATACCCACAGTTGATCCAGTAGAAGGCAAAAAACCCAGCAAAGCATGACCGAATTTGCTCCTGCAGGGGAAAAATTGCTTCCTGATCCCCCGAGATATTCCCTGGATCAACTTTACCTATAAATGTTATCTTATGTGTATCCAAGAAGGAATCCAGGCCTTTTTTAAAGCAATCCACTGAGCTGGTCAGAACCAACTCTTGAGGGAGTCTATTCCACATTTTCACAGCTCCCACTGTGAAGAAACCTTCCTGTGTTTGGAGATTAAATCTCTTTTCTTCCAGACGTAAAGAATGCCCCTTGTCCTCTGTGATGACCTCAGGGTGAGTAGCTCTACACCGAGTTCACTATATGAACCACTGATGTATTTATACATGTTGATCATATCCCCCCTTAATCTCCTCTTCTCACGAGAGAATAAATTCAGTTCCTCTAATCTTTCCTCATAGCTGAGCTCCTCCATGTCTCTTATCAGTTTGGTTGCCCTTCTCTGTACTTTCTCCAGTTCCCCAATGTTCTTTTTGTGAATTGGTGCCCAAAACTGAACTGCATATTCCAGGTGAGGTTTTACTAATGATTTGTACAGGGGTACAATGATATCTCTCTCTGTGGAGTCTATACCTCTTTTAATACAAGAGAGGATTTTGCTTGCTTTAGAAACCGCAGCTTGGCTTGCTATTATTAAGCCTATGATCTACCAGAACACCCAGATCCTTCTCCACCATTGATTCCCCCAGTTGTACTCCCCCTATTATGTATGATGTATGCATATTCTTAGCCCCCAAGTGCAGAACCTTACATTTATCAACATTAAACCTCATTTGCCGCATAGTTGCCCAATTAAACAGTGCATTGAGGTCGGCTTGTAAATTGGAGACATCCTGTAAGGACGTTATTCCTCTGCACAGTTTGGTGTCATCTGCAAAGATTGAAATGGTATTTTTAATCCCAGACCCAATATCATTTATAAATATATAAAAAAGTAAGGGTCCCAACACTGACCTTTGCGTTACACCACTAACAACCCTTGACCATTCAGAGTATGAATCATTAACCACTACTCTCTGAATATCTTTTAGCCAGTTTTCTATCCATTTACATATAGATTTTTCCAAGCCTGTAGACTTTATCTTGCACATTAGCTGTTCGTGGGGAACTGTGTCAAACACTTTTGCAAAATCCAAGTATACCACGTCCACAGCCACCCCTCTGTCTAAGATTTTGCTCACCTGCTCATAAAAATAAATCAGATTTGAATATTTTTTCCAGCGAGAACTCATCTATGTGGTCTTTTATTAAACTCTCCAGTATCTTCCCAATTATAGACGGTAAACTGACAGGTCTATAATTACTTCTTTTTAAATTTAGACAATATAGACACCACATTGGCCTAAGAGTACCTAAAAATTAGAAACAATGGTTTTGAAATGACAGAGCTCAATTCCTTAAGGACCTGTGGGTGTATGCCATTCGGTCCAAATGCTTTATTCACCTTTATTCTGTCTAAATATTTTTGGATCATATCACTTGTGAGCCAATGTGGATCATCTGGAGCAGTGTCAATACCATGCCCATTATGGACAAGAGCTCCCCCATGCTCCTTTGTATACACAGAGCTGAAGAAGGTGTTTAATAAATTTGCCTTCTCTTTGTCCCCATTCATCCACTCTAGATATATTTGTAAAGGGCCTACATGCTTGGACCGGACCTTTTTACTATTAATATATATGAAGAATTTTTGGGGGTTTGTCCTGCTATCTTTTGCAATCTGTCATTCGTTTTTCCTTTTTGCATATTCTCTTATATTCTTTGTAATGTTTAAATGATGATAGTGTTCCTTCATTTTTATATCTAATAAAAGCTCTTTTCTTATTATTTATATCTTTTTTTAACTTTGGCCGTAAGCCACATGGGTTTGATTTTTAGCCTTTTAAACTTGTTGTTCATGGGAATATATTTTGCAGTGTGTTCACATACAGTCTTTTTGAAGAATTCCCATTTCTGTGTTGTGTTCATCAATGCCAATATTCCCTCCCGATCTAAGTCTTGTGGAGCAGCTCTCAGCAAGATGGATTAGATGGTGGAACCTCGTATAGTGAATTTTAGTAAATATACACATAAACGAGCTTGAAGCTAAAACATGAAAACTGCTTCACGGTATTCTATCATATGAGCCCTCTGTGTTCACTATTGCTAATTGTGTTGTGGCATCTGAAGGGAGTATGTCAGAAATGAAGCACAAGTCAAGCTGTCAAGGTGAAAAGCACAGGCTATCTGTAATGTGAATGAAAACAGCAGGATATCCAAGAATTCAATTTGCACAACAATAACAACTCAAGCTTCCAAGGGGATTAGGCAATGTTTTAAAGCAACATGGGATATAGAATGTCTCCAGCACATTCTGGGTGTGCCAGGGACTTATTCCCAGAGCTAGCTGGTTAGTTCTCAGCAGATGGTGTAGTCCCAGTCCTTCTCTATGTCGAGTCTCGTCATCAGTGATTTTGATCTTCGATTCATAGGACGGAAGATTAAATATGTTAGATAAGGGGAATTTTATATCCTTACTTCCTGGGGAATATTATGCAACTGTCACCTCATGCTATTCTTCCAAGGATACGTACTATTATACAACAAGTGTTTTAGTATTTGGGCTGTGTATGCTTTATACTTTAAGCACACTACTTTGTATTTCTCTGCTATGCAGAGCAATACAAAGCAGTGTGCAGGAGCTGATGGGAGAGATCTGTATTGTTTACATACAGGTCACTCCCCCATCGGTAATACAGAGATTGCTAGGTGCCAGCGGAGAATCACCATGCAGGACCCGGTGATTGACAGCTGAGGCCGTGAATGTTAGCATGGGTAGGGTGTGTGCCCCTTATCCAAAAATGCAAAATTATGTATATATACATGATTTTGCGCAGCCGTGCCACCCTGTAGCAGTATTTTTACTTAAGTTGAAGTAGAAGTTAAGATGAAACAAGCAGGCATAAAAACATGTCTGTTGTGGATGTAGAAGGTAATCCTGAGTATATCTGAAGAGTCCCAAGATGTTCAGTGCTCCTGTGCTCAGCATACCCATGGATAAGCAGTGGAACACAAACTAGAGATGGTGGAAACCAGCGTGAAACATGGAAGCCAACGGAAAAGAGGTAAGGTCAGCGGGAGGCCGGAAGAATCACAGACCAATGAGGTAATGCACTTCAAAGTATCCACTTCTTTGTCAAACCTGACTGGTATCACAGATACCCTCAGGATGACCTCCTACATCCGCCACAGACATGTTTATATGCCTGCTTGTTTCATCTCTAATGTCAGTTGCCAATCGGCTTTTAATAAACCTATTTGTTATATCTGCTACACTTAGTCTGGCGCCCCTTTTGTGTAACATTATGACCATCCACCATAACATGTTGAGGCATGGACTCCACTAGACCTCTATAGGTATGCTGTGGTATCTGGCATTAAGCTTTCAGTAGCAGATCCTTTAGGTTCTGTAAGCAGCAAAAGTGGGACCTCCATGGATCAGACTTGTTTTTTTCAGTACATGTCACAGATGCTCAATTGAACTCAGATCTGAAGAATGTGGAGGTCAAGTCAACACCTCAGACCCATTGTTGTGTTTCTCAAACCATCTTTGAATTTATCAGACCAGGCCACCTTCTTCCATTGCTATGTGGTCCATTTCTGATGCTCACATGCCCATTGTAGGCAGTTTTGAGTGTGGACACGGATCAGCATAGTCACCCTGACTGGTCTGCAGCTACTCAGTCCCATAGACAACAAACTGCGATACACTGTGTATTCTGGCACATTTCTATTGGAACCAGCATTAGCTTTTTCAAAAATTTGAGGTTCAGTGGCTCTTCTATTGGATCAAACTACATGGACCAGTCTTCACTCCCAACGAACATCAATGAGCCTTGACAGCACATGACCCTAATGCCGGCTGTCCTTACTTGGACCACTACAGACTAGGAACATTGCACAAGAGCTGGAGTTTTAGAATTGCTCTGATCCCTTTGTCTAACCATTACACTTCTGCCCTTGTCAAAGTCACTCAAATCCTTACATTTACCCATTTTTTCTGCTTTCAACACATCAACTTCAGGGACAACATGTTCACTTGATGCCTAATATATCCCACCCACTTTCAGATGCCAGTTTCAGGAGATAATCAATGCTATTCACTTTGCCTGTGAGTGGTCATAAGTTTATGGCTTATCGGTGTATGTCTGGTGTCTTGCTGGTTTCCATACAGGAAGAAAAGCAAAATATCGCAGATTAACACAACAGATTTAGAAGAAGATCTGGCACACCAAAGATCTTGTGACAAACCAACATTAGGAAATAAGATCATAAATGTTTCTATGTGTACATATATTTTGGCTCCTGGTGAAGATTCCACTTTGGATTTCATTAAACTCCAGGACAGCTGCTGTCTGCATCAAAACTGTGATGTAATTTATGTGCCGCCTTCAACACAAGGGGCTGAAAGTGGCAATAAAACACATTTATGCCAGATGTAGCCTTGGTGGTCAGGTTAATGATACATACTGTGCAACAAAATTCTGAACTCCAGTCGGTTTTCTTTCCATTACGATGAGGAGTGCAAAATAAAAATGAACTAATCAAGCCAGCCTAATTCATTTAGACCTGAAAGGAAAAGCCCTGTTCTGTATCTGATGACATTGCCCTGCTTAAATTTGCTATGTTTTGTGGTGGCAAAAAAAAAAAATCTATGAAAAACAGAGCTAACTGAAAAAGAATATGTGAGAAGCACAGAGCGGCTAGCTATGGATTTCATATCCCGGTGGAAAGGTAACACGCAGATCTAACAGCAGTTTGTTAGAATAGCTATCCTCTGCTTCAAACGAGGACAGAACAATGTGAAGTTAGGATCTGAGGCTTTGAACTGAATAAAGCAGAACCGGGAATTCAGTAGCAACAGAAAAGCCAAAAGCTCTAACGAAAAAAAAAAATCTCGGCAAAAAATACGTGACAAGGTTATCAAGCCACATGTTTTCTGAAGCAAAATGTTAACTCTTTGTTCACACTACAACATGTAATCACATGATACCTAAAAAATGCTGGAGATCTTTTATTGAAATGAAAAAACAAGTATGGTACTATGGAAGTTCAGTCTCATCATGAGCACATCGGTCAAGAACAGTATTTGATTTCAGATATTGCTGGTGTTCTTGCTGGGATTTTGAGTAACTTACTGCTTCTGTAGAAGCAGCTGTCATTGGAAGCATCCACATACATAGCGGACATTGCCAAGGACAAGGACCATGTTGGGAACAGGGCAGAGGAGAGTGTACCATCGTTCCCTTTTGGGTCCTTAAAGCAGTATTAAACCCAAAAGCAAAAATGTTATTATATTGCAGCTTACCAATTCTTAGATGTAATGGCTTTAGTTTTCTTTTTTTATGCTTCATTATTCTATATTACTCTGGTGATCTGACCAGTAAATTTGTTGTTTTCAAAAGAACAAGCTCTTTTGCAGTTACAAGGATGAGACAAACCATTTAACAGTGGCAGGGGTGCTTGAACCAGTCATTGTAAAATCTTTATCCCAAAAGGCAAAAAAATGCTTACAAAGTGTTAGCTTGTGTTTGGTTTCAATTTGTTAGTGTATTTAAATCTGAAAGTACTCCAAAAACTCATCTCCCTTTAGACCGGCAATGTTGTTGTACAAAGATGCCCCCTGTGTTCCTTCATCTAGAGTGGAGGCCCTCTAATACAGGAGGTGTGTTACTGGCCAGATCACCAAGTGAAAAAAGCCTGAGGAAAGAACACAAATGCAGATGCCACATCTAATGATTGGTAAGCTGCAATATAATACATTTTTAGTTTTGGGTTTAATACTGTTTTCCAGCTGAATCTGTGGCATTCCCTAAAAGCTGACAATCATTACACTAGCACTATTACTCCAGTGATCTTTACTAGCTTCCGAATCCTGTGCCGAGCAGCTGCACTGCTGCATTGTGAACCCAGAACCTCACTTGCTCAGCCCGGTCACCATTCAGAGAACACTTTGCATTTTCTTGATGAATGCAAAGAGTCTCTGAGTGGATGAAGTGGAGACATGGGGCATTTATGTTACAGTCCCCTGTGTGAGTGGCCTCTGTTCAGTAAGCAAAAGCAAAGTCACTTGGCACAGAACCTGGAAGATAGTGGAGATCAGTGTAGTAGTGCTGCCTACTGCAGTGATTTCCACATTTCATTGAGATCTCACAGGTATGACATATACAGTATATACATACATGTAAAAATTGCCATACCTGGAATTTAGCTTTAAAAATAGGTAATTCTAGGCTGCTCCACTATTTGATCTCGCTCACCAGCCATAACTCAACCCTTTGTTAGTTTCTCAATTAGGCATATCCTCTTCGCTTTGATGTCCAGTTGTTTTTCTCCATTTATGTTACTGGCAAGGATTCAGGAGTAGGGTAAGGCAGCCCTTAGGTGAGCCAGTTTTTTTTTTATTCAACCAGTGAGTTAAGCAAAAATAAAAACTGACTCGATTCCCCCTTGCACACACTCGAAGTGGATAGGGGAATCCTCCCTGATGAGCTATTGTATTCTGACACCAGGGAGACTTCCCTGCCATCAGTATACACAGATCAGCACCATCAGCTATAACCTGCAGCTCTGATTGAAGGGGGAACCTCAGTAGATCAACTTCTGTACAACCTCCCTGCCCATACATGAATTGAAATCTGTCCAGCCCCTGCTGAACCTTCCAAATTTCAATCCATGTAGGGCCAGTTTAATGCATTGTTCATCTTCTATTGCCTCTAAGTGTAATTCGACTGATGTATGCCTGCTTTCTAACACATTCCTGTACCACATTGACTTTGTCAATTTTTTGCCACAACCAAAACCAATGCTTTAAAGCAGACACTTTGGGGTTGCTTTACTAAATCAGCATAGACTGTTTTTACGTTGCAAAGAAATTTGCCCTAGAGGCTTAGCGAATGAGGTGAATCTCTGCTGACTTCCATCATCCAATCATGTGCAAATAAACACATTGTTTATTTATTTTCCTTGCAATTGATTGGGTTTCCTTTGCAAAGTGAAATTTCTCCACATTCCCAAAGCTCAGTTGTGAAATGCAGCTTCCCTTGCAAAGTAAACAGCTTATTTGCCTTTGGTAGCTCAATCCCTTTACAACTAGGAAGCAGTTTAAAGAGAGGTTGTAATGTTCCTAATAAAGATTTTATTGTGGATTTCATTAACTTCGAAAACAGCCACAACAAAGGGTCAAGGATCTAGGGGCATTTACACCATTGTTGTGCCCTATTTATATAACATATTATTAAACGTAAGAAGCAGAATGTTCCATCCTTGCTACATGCTACCCTGTAGCCTGTGTGCAGTTTGATGTGCAGCAAAACCCTTCTACCCTCCAATAAACCAGATTGTGTGAAAAGATCTTGAAGCTTTATGAAAAAAACATGGTTTGTGAAACTTAGAACAAAGCTGGAAGGTACATATAGTAACAATGCAATAATTCAACATAAAAACAACGTCTTCTACCATTAAAGGGGTTGATTTACTAAAGCTGGCCATACATGGATCAAAATTTGGCCAGGGACTGGTGGAATTTCGATTCATGTATGGACAAGCTGGTTGTACACAAATCTATTGATCGACTTGTGTACAACCAGCCTGTTGTGTTGATGAGTGTATTCTGATGATGAGGAAATCTCCCTAATGTCAAAATACAAAATCTCAGCGGGAGGGATTCCCCCTTCCACATCAAGTGTGTGGATTGGGGAATCCAGGCATTTTCTTTTGTTCAGCCCACTGGTATAGCTTGCCTAAAGGCAAATGGACTATTCACTGTGCAAGGCAATTAGCCCCAGAACCTATTAAATGTGGTGAACTTTCACTTTGCAAAGAAAACCTAATCACATGTACAGCTGAGTACACACACAGTTGTTTTTTTCATTCTACCCAAATAAACAGACAGATCCTGCATCAAAACAAGCGATGTTGATGCAGGGATCTCTGCCTCTAAAGCACTGTATTCTGAGAGTGGGACTCCCCTGTGGCCAGAATACGCTGACAATGGCTGCGAGCGCTGATCATATGCTGGTTTTACAGCATGTCCATTTGACAGAAGAGGTTGTTACACCAGTTTGACCATTCACATAAGCTTCTGTTGAGCAGACAGCTGTACACACAGAATGAAAGCCGGTCAGTTCCTGCTGAACTGGCTGATTTTTGGCCCATGTATTCTAGGCTTAAGGAAAATGTAAAAAATAGCATTTTTACTTTCACACAATTGGATGATGGCAGTCATCAGAGATTCACTTCATTCATTAAACTCTGGGGATAGGTCCCTTGCAAAGTGAACAGTCTGTTTTCTTTTAGTAAAGCAACCCAAATGTATGTGGCAAATTCTGGGTACAAGTTAGTCCAGTAAACAATATTAATTTCCACGTCAATTTTCGTTTTAGTCATAGTCTTTTCACTCAAATGCCAATTTAGTTTTAGCCATATTTTTGTATTAGTTTTAGTCATATTTTTTTCAACGAAAATCTCCAGTAAATTTTATTCGACTAAAATCTCTGTTACATCTTAGTCCACTAAAATCTCCAGTACATTTTTAGTCGACTAAAATCAATTGGGTTTAGTTACATTGTAATGCATTATTTAAGCTAAGCGTTTCTCTAAATTTCCAAACTCATTATATACTCTTAGAGTAAAAATCTAATAACATGTTTTTATGGGAGTGAGAGAGTGCAGAGGGTGAGGACAGAGAATTTGATGGTCTGGGGAGGCTCTAATGCACAGTACCAAGCATGCCACTAAGCACTTCTACCTTGCTGGGAAGGGAAACTCACCACGTGCTTTGTAGGCTTTACAGGTGGAGTTCCAAGGAAAGCAAAAGTTCACATGGGCAAACGTCTCTCCCTCACTTTTTTGTTCCATTTTCGTTTGTTGACAAAAATTGCAATGGATTTTTGTCTTCGACTGAAAACTTTCCGCTGACGAAAACTATGACAAAAATATTTTGTCAGTAAAGTTGGCAATGTGGAATGAAAAGTTTCCTCCACAAACAACAAGTACCCCAGATGGTGGTTGGCTTCTTCCAGATCCTTTCTCATACTGAGAGGCATATAGGGTCAAAACTCTACTAAAACAGACCTGTAAGTGAAGGTAGGAGCAGATCTGTTTGATCACAATGTGAAGCTCAAAAAGTCACAACAAAAATGATGAGTTCCTGTGCTGGAAGCATGGCACTGAACTTACTAGTGAATGTTGTGTTTGTTCTTGAAGAGCCTCCTAAGACATCTGTTATACAGTAGTTTGTACTGCTACAAGGAAGAGTAGTCCACTTTGCAACCTTGTACCAAAATCTTGATACCCAAATGGTGCTTCTCCATTCAGCAGCGTTGTCTCCTTTTCCAATCATCTCTCCCGAAATATCACTCAGTTTAATCTTCTAAACATTCTACAAGAAGCTACTATCATTTATTTACAGTGTGCAATCAATGTCTTGCAGCCACTAATCACTGGGAGCGAGGTGAACCCTTGACTTTGAGAAACTGAGAAGGCTTGTATTACCAACCCCAAGTCTTCATAAACAGCTTGTTTTGCCTTATGCTTAAAGGACCAATCACTTTTATCCCACACAAACAAATTCACTTTCAAAGTAAACATGTTATTACTTTCCAGGGGAACCTATAACTAACTTGAAAACAATTGATTTGTTTCTATAGAGTCAGTAAGAGTAATTCTAGCAGAAGCTGAGAACTATGCAACTAAAACATGTTAAATTATTAGCCATTAATGATCTGACAAGTTGCTCTTTTTATAGTTTAATACAAAACAGTCATTTAGAAGCCAGCTGTTGCAAGAGATATAAAGAGAAATGTCAATGGCACAAGTTTTCATCTTTTCCAAGCAAATCATTTTTTAAAACTGTATTTTATATTAGTAATATAATTAAAAGGAATGCATAATGAACAATAATCAAGTGCTGCATGATCAGGTAACTTAGAATTATGTTGATGTGTAATAATAAAAAACAAAGGTGAATATGAGAATGGCAGTCATACTGCCCAATGGATGCAGTTTTATAGATGTTTCCTAGTATTTAACAGGATTCATTAATTTGTTTTTAACTAAGGCTTGAAATATACAAGTCAGCTAAAGTGTAAGACCAGTCAAGACATTTTGTTTTGTTTTTTTCAGTTTTGGATAAAATAGTGAAGACGTAGACTCCCTATTGGGTTTTTACTGCTATCTGGAGCTCCATTAAAGCAATGTCCCTCTCCTATTAAAACAAAGGTTATGGTATCACCAAAACACATTTTCTTTTTTCTTTCAGAAAAGTAGCCCTTTTTTTGCTCTGTGTCCCTATAGCAAGTTTGCCCTCACTCCTTGCCTGGTGAAATCATTGCTACAATAACAGTAGAACGGAAGCCATAAAAACTTAACACAAATTCTAACCCTTCCCCAACGATATCCAAATATTAATAATAAAAAAAGTTTGTGCTGTTCTTAGACTGTTATGTCCCTAACCTGATCTGTGTGGATGTGGTTAGTCAGCCCTTGTCTCTGCCCCCTACCCACCTCTGAGCATCATCCTTTGGTTTCACCCCTATACATCTCCCAGTACTGCCCCTTTCAGAGGAAACAACCAAGTATAATTTTGTGAAGTAATTTGTATATAATGTGTTAATGAGCAGAAGAAAAGCAGCAAAACAGAATTAGCCAACAACAATACACTCTCGAGCAACAATTGATCCCTTCCTTAGGGGTACAGGGTGATCTGTCCTAATATTGGGGTGAGGGTTGTTTAATGCCATGTGGTTGCATCACATTGTTCTATTGTGTGTCTTGCTTGGGAGCAAACTATTATGGGATGTATGTGTTTGTGTATTGGCTTGCTTGGGGGTGTTTCCAGGAGCCCTCCCTCCTGATGGGACTGTCTGTTGGTGTGTCTCTTGTTACTAAAGGTAGATTGCCCCGCCCTGTGTCATTATGCAGGGAGGGGCTGTTGTTCCCTTGAATGTATATATTTTGTATCTGTGTTAAAATAAAGTAATCTATTTCCTGGTTTACTGCAAATCTGTGGTGTCTGTGGTCAGTGTTCGGACAGGGAAGCGGTATTCTAACAGAAGTACTCAGCGCAGGCTGAGACGGTTCTGTTACACCCATCCTATAATTTCAGTCTATAATATCACCCAATAATAAAAAAAAAATTAAAAAAATGCAAGAACCCCATTGGACTTAGATATTGGTGACCATAGTTCAGCAGCAAGGTTTGGAAAGTTCTCAAATCAGCAGGAGGCACAAGCTTTGCTGATTGCAGAGATATAGCTCCCGATGAGAAGGGGCTGTGGTGGATTTATTCAGAGAGACTATGGATTCCACACAGAGTGCAATGGTCCTTCTCTGCACAAGCTGGCAGGAAACAGTTTTTCAGGTTCTAGCTGCTTTCTAGAGTAAAACTTTGCACACCTTTTGTTCTGATGTACCTGAAATGTTTGAAATGTTTGCAGCTAAATTAAACTGAAATGTCAACTGAGCATCAAACATTAAAGCTGAGCTCCAGGAAACTTGAAAATTCTCCCTTGCAATAGACTTTCACTTGCACTTCTGGTCCTGACTGATCCTAGTCAGACTGATGCAGGGTCCATAGCTGTGCAATAGACATGGGAATGCCGAGGGACAGTACATCACCGGAGCATGGCAGTGCGCCATCTGCCAGGAGAGCACAGGATTGGGCACGTAAAATAGCTTTTAGCATCCCTGAAACTAAATGAGCAGATAACCCTTGCAGATAATTTCAGGTTTCCTGGAGTTCAGCTTTAATGTTCCTTTGTGCTGTGGTTTCATTGTGGATGCTGTGGGAATGACCACAGTCCCTGTGCTTTTTAACTTAAACACTCTGGAGCTATCAGCTTGGACTTATTGCAGTAATGTAACCACAGAAAAAAAAATCCATAAATGGCTATTTAAAAGCCCTTTTTAAAGTTAATCTGGCATTATATAGTTCATATAAGACAAGGGAGGTGATTGCCTGCTCCAGCAAACTTAACTTTATGGATACATTAAATAGTTTACTTTTTTGCTACTCTACTTAGATCTAGAAGACAGGGTTTCCAATTGTCTAGAAAGTTACAGCCCATAAAAAAATCAGTAAATGTGTAGACATTTTTTTTAAATGTATTACTTTTTGACTATTAGGCAGCTTTGAAATGGTAAGTTTATAAATTTTTTTCCATTTCATAATTTAATTTTTTTTTTTCTAAAAACTTTGCTTTTGCCATTTCTAGTCACTTGTTTGGTGCTTTAGCATTCTATAATTGCTCCTGTATAGCATATAGAGTATTAAAAATGCCATAAATCTGAATTTTAAGGAAAAAAATTAGTATGAAACCAAGTGGAGCCAATTGTCATATATAGTACCTAAGTATTTATTCTTCATATGCATAATTTGACCAATTTGGGCAATAGTGTTTCCCAATAATTATCTCTTCTGTTATCATCGAGCAATTCCACTGTTCTGTTCTAGTTTTTCAGCCTGCATATTTTTTGTTTGTTTGTTTTTTATAAAATATGTGAACACAGCAGACAAAAACAAGTCTTTATTCACTTCCCAACCACCCTATAGCAGAGCTACTGTAGCAGAATAAATTTTGGCCTAAATATATGAAGACATTAGATTTTTTAAACATTTTTACTGGATATATTTTATAGCAAAAAGTCAAAAATATTGTTTTTTTTTTCAAAATTGGCAGTCTTTTTTTTGGTTTATAGCGCACAAAATAAAAAATGCCCAGGTGATCAAATGCCACCAAAAGAAAGCTTTATTTGTGGGAAAAAAGGACATAAACTTAATTTATGTACAAAATTGCATGACCGTGCAATTGCCAAATAAACTAATGCAGCGCCATATCGCAAAAAATGGCCTGGTCAGGAAGAGGGGTAAATCCTCTGGAGGGAAAGTTGTTAAATCAGAGACCAAAAAGTTTCAAACTTGATTCAATTTTTATCTCCGTAAGTATATTTGACTTTGAGGTGCCAGAAGTTCTTCTCTTGAGAACCTATCAACTTCACACGTTTTACAACAGCTAATACCATACAGTACATCTTCATCAGTAAGGCAACAGATGTAGGTAATTGTATTGTTATGCTATTCTGTGTTTAAATATGTGGTCTTTAGAACAAAAACTTTATCTGTATAATACCAATGTGTTTCAAAATGTTTCCACATTTAAATTTTGTGTTAGCCAATTAAGAACATCATTTAGGCGACAAGCTGCCTTCTCTCTTTGATGGGTAACATGGCATAACACTCCACTGAGATCTTCTTTATAAAAAATCCCCTTAATGTCACTCTGTTCTCTACAGTGTGATGCCACCCTGCCTAAGCATTGCTTCTCTTACACACAATAATTGCATAAAATAGAATATCATTATGTGCTACTGCACCTAATGTACATGATAGTATATCATTAAGTGCTTCTAAAGGGCTGCGGAACAAAAGAAAAAATATTTTGATCTGGCAACATGCGGGTGATAGCCAGCATGGATTTATAAAAGACAGATGTTATCAAACAAATCTGCTTCTTATGACAAAGTAAGGAAAACTTGGACAGACGGGTGGCTATTATACGTAATGTATTTACACCGTATGTCCAACAGCGTTTTATGTTTTTTAAGTTTTAATGTGATGATATCAGCAACAATTTACTTAAAATGATAATAATGTACAACTCATTCTCCTGTATTTTCTGCCATATGTAGAATGTGTCTATTTGTATTTAGTACTACTTTTTTTTCTTTTAAGTGAGTTAAAATATTACTAGTTTTACTAATATTTTTATATTGTTGTATATTTACTGTGAATATTCTTTTAATTTTTTTTCATAAATGCCCCTATATTGATGGTCAGTGGGAGTATAAAATGCCGATGTGTCAGTGATCGGTGAGAGAAAAAAATGCCCTAACGTCAGTGGAAACTGGAAATAAACCATGCCCCTTAATCAGTGATCAGTGCCCGTGTCAGCAGTGAGTGTAAACGAAACCATTCCCTAGCTTCGGTAATAGTAAACTATACCCCTGCATTAGCGGTCTGTAGGAGTCATAAATACCCCAGAGTCAGTGGTCAATGGAAGTAAACGATGTCCCAGAATCCTTGGTCAGTGGGAGTAAAGTGCTCCTGTATCAGTGGTCAGTGGAACTAATAAAAATCCCTGTGTCAATGGTCATTTGAAGTGAACCACCTAAGGCATCAGTGGAAGTAATAAATGCTGTAGTATCAATGTCCTTGTGTCAGTAGAGTGGAATGGGAGGAATGGTGTTACCTTATCAGTTGGAGTAATAAATGCCAATGTAATTGATCAGAATGGCGCTCCTGTGTCATTGGGCGGAATAGTACCCCTGTGTTATTGGGAGGAATTGTGCCTCTGTTTCAGTGGGAGGAATGGTGCCCTACCATTAGTGGTCATTTGTCTTGTAGGCTCTTCATAGCGATGTCACAGCCGGAACTATGCAGGCACCATTGGCAAGGAGATCACTCATTGCCGTGGTCTGGAACGCAATGTATTACAGCACTCAGCATGTGCTGCCACTCTGCATACAGTAGCCCCCTCTGTCATGAGAAAGCTCTGTACACAGGAGCTTCTTATTGCCAGGGCCAGTCTACGGCAACCAGTGGGGAATAACATGCTTGTGTGCCATAGTCTGAAGACCGCTGCTGTTAATGATAGGGCACATAGGAAAAATGTATTTAGTAGAAAATGAATAAAAAAAACTTAGAGGAGGAAATTGAATGATGTTGTCATAGATTTTGTCAATATAACGTTTATGGATTTATTGTAATCAATACGTGTTGGCAGGGATTAACACATCCAATTTGGGACATTGTCAAACAGCGCTCGCTAATGCCTGCACTAGCAGGCGGAGACCACCATCATGTGAATTCAGCTTTAAGATGGCATGGCTGGCGTAGCCTCCCTGGCTGTATTCCCGAGTGTAGCTTGGGGTAAAGTTTCAGTACCACAAGCGGTAACCCAGAGCTACATTCGGGCTTACCATGCGGCGCTGCTCCGCGATCCCTCGATCACTTACCCTGTCCTGCGCTCCTGCGATGTCCCTCCTGCAGTGTCCCCGGCAATGTCTTCCGGAGGATGCCGGTTTCTGTCATCTGGGTTCCGTCCCCTGTGAGCGCCGGGACGTACAGGGGACGGAACGGCAGGAAATTCAAAAATGACAAAAAGTGACATTCACTAAAATCACATAGTAAAACATTACTGTATCAAACCATTTCACATACATTTTGTCCCTAGTGCTTTGTCCTGTGCCCTGCCTGCATTTTTACCATTCTTTTTGCCTGGAAACTGAGAAATGTCCATGGCGTCTAAAAAGCGTCCCTTTAGGTCAAAAGCGGTTTTAGACCAGCTAGAGAACAGCGATAGTAAATCACTACCACTTGCAGAATTGAGTGATAATGATTCGTGGGGAAATTCGTCATCAGACACTGAAAACGATTTTGCGACTTTGCTCAGTGATGTGCGAACTTGGCGCTATATTTCAAATTTCAGTGTTTTTGGTTTGATTATATTATTTAATTACATTTAATATTATTATATTATTATTACTATTATACAGTATTTATAAAGCGCCAATAGTTCGCTCAGTGCTGTACATTACAAAGGAGGACAGAACATGTGACAGAACAATACCAATACAATGCAAAACATGAGGGGATCGAGGGCCCTGCTCCTTGGAGCTTACAATCTAGGAGGGAGGGATTTATTATTTTTTATGATTATTTATTACATTATAAATTATGATTTTGTGTTTCAAGTTTTATCCTACCCGGAATGTTTACTAGACTCTTGTTCGGACAGATTTCAGTGAGTTATTCCTAAAAATTACAGGCCTACAATAAAAAAAATACATATTTCAATGCAAACAAATTTACCGCTTTGAGCACAGAAATATGGACATAATCAGACCGCTAGGGAGGCAAGCAATAACTTGCACAGCTATTTGTGTATGATGCATTTCTCAGTGATTCCCACTTCTCTTAACTGTTCTCTGACTTCTCTCAATAGATGCAGCTTTTCAGAGGGAACCTGTATCCCAGTCTACCAGCACAGCCTATCATGTCACCTCACTCCCAAGTGACAATCTGAGGTTTCTCACTGACACTTAGTGATGAAGTCTCTACTTGTTCCTGAGTGTACCTGGTAGAGGAGCCTGACATGATGAGGAAGGCCTCTCATACACCACTGGGTCAGGGCCCCTGGCTGGCTGCTTTAGCCCCCGACACTGCTCCAGTTACCCATAGCAATGGTAATTTAGCCCTCTCTTTACTCCACTGCAGGATAGACCATTGAAATGCTCCTGCACCACCTTCTCTTCATCCTTTTTATAAGCCTTGTTCTTTTATATGCCATGCATGCACCCCTTTCTCAGGGACCAATCCAGGTATCTTTATAAACTTTTAGAGCATTTACTTCAGGGTTCTTTGCAAGTACAAATAATTTAAAACAGTCTTTCTCAGTTTTTTCTATACAGGAATTTACCTCTTCCCAACTTCATGTTGCCCAGATAATTCCTTCTCTTACTGTCCTTCCAGTAAAGTCCATAGGGATGTCTTCAGTACCGCAACAGGGTACCCACCAAGGGGGGAAGGCCCCCAAAGAGTAGAGCTCAATTAAAATTTGGCTGCAGTCCACCTTGTACTTTCCCGTGTAAGACCCATGGAACCAGCTAAGTCAGATAAGTCATCAGGATCGGACATGTCAGCAGTCAGTGAGTTTTTTTCTTTTGGCGGATAGATGGCATTGTTCACCATGAATAATGTGAAACTGCATTGCTGGACAGATTGTCGAAGGATGCACAATGCTAGACATTTTTTTAAGGATATTTTAAAAACTGTGTTTGTGACTTTTTTTATGATTGAGTAGGAGCACTTCTACCCCTTACTCATTCACAAATGGGAAACAGTATCTGGATGCCTCCTTATTGTTAAATGGGGTTACAGATTATGAATAGCTCCCTGTCGACAGACCCCCACAACCACCGAGACAGGATTGTGTGCAAGAGGCCCTTGTACACATTAACAATGAGATAGGGTGCATTACCCATGTCAAGGTACCCCACCATGTTGAGGACCTGTGGCCTAGGACTGTTCAGCACACTCATCTCCCCTTCCCTGGCCTGCCAGGCTGCATGCTCAAATAAGACTCTGTGGACTTTTGGTGGGGACCACACACTTTTGTATTCATTTTTTCACTGGGTTCCTCCATAGAATTCATGCCAGAGTTTGAGGGGGTCCCAAAAAAGGGTATTCAGTCCCTCCACTTTAAATTACTACATATCATGGCTGCTTTGTTGATATAACTGACATACCTGGGGATTTCTGGCCAGTAAATGAATGGGGAATAGAGCCAGTGACATCACTGGTTGCTAAAGTTGCTGACATTCATTACTTTTTTATCAATCATTTGAGTAATGAAAACATGAAATCACAGATCAATTACTGAAATGACTTGCATGTCTTTTGACACATCAAGTCGAGATTGCTACTATTTCAGAGTCAATAATGCAGTGAATCTGATTCTAATTTTTTTTTAAATTATTAGGAGATCCAGTCCCATTCCCCACATTGCTTGGTTCCCATAACCCTGGAGAGTATGAATATCCACCAGTTAAGGATCTCCACTACAACAAATTCTTTTCTCACCATTCTCCACAACCCATAAATGTTCATTCAAATATCTTTCTTTCATCAGTTATGTATTTTCTTTGTCTTTGTAACTCAATTAACCCACTACTTGTTCCTGGCTCACAGCTCATCTCAGTACCTCATCTATTTTCACTCTATATATTTTCACAAAGGTTTGTCTATCTGGTATATTCTGTTAAATACTAGAAACTGAGGTAGGCAAATTGAAGGCAAAGAAAAAAAGATTTGAGAGAAGGAAAAAAATGGATTAAATAAAATCCGCTTATAATACACAAAGTCCATGGCCTAGATTTATCAAACAGTGTAATTTTGTCTCTCATGAGATAATATCACTTCATGCTATGTGGATCTACGTTTGAAGTTAATCAAACATAGACTAAATTGACACAATCAACATAGTCCAATAGCAGAAACATAATATTTAATGCATTGCATCAGTTGATCAAAATATGATTTCATATATTTATAGAAATTATAAAGAACGATGAAAAATTTAAATGGAGAAACTGTAGCAAAGGTGGAAGGGATCAAAATATATACACAGGATAGAACTGAGGAAGAAATAAAAGAAAAGAGATGAACACAGTAAAACAAGGCAAGAAAATGAACATGAAATGTAAAAATAAGAGAAAAATAATGAATAATTGTCTGTTTGGATGAATTTTATCACAGCGATATTTCAAGATCCGATTGCTGAGACATTCAGAGCAGATTAACTTTTTTATCATTTTAATGACGTTGTGACTATGAAAGATTACAACATATCTTATCAGTAAAAAATATTAGATACAAATCTAGAGATTCATTTACCTTATATCTCAGAACCTAGCCTATTGCTAAGAAACAAAAGCAGGAATGAGAAGCAGAAAACCAAGTGAAGACATTAAAGGAAATGTAGGATTAAATATGAAAAAAATACAATCTGTATTCACTCAGGCAACACAAAGTGGTTTATTTACTAAAGGAATATAGTATGTTCACGTTGTAAAGTACATGTTTCTTTAGCTTAGGAAATGAGGCAATACTATGTTCAGTTCAATTATTCAATCGTGGATAAACAAAAACTCAATTTTTTTTCTTTGCACATGATTGGCTGTTCAGAATGAACACAGTTTCAAATCTATACTATGCTAGAAAGAATACCCGGAGAAGACTTTGTGGCTTAAGGAATGTGTGTATTAAGCTGCAAGCGTTCACATATTCACATGCTCTTTCCAACCCAAATACTAAGGTGTATTTATAAAAAAAAATTGCAGAGCTATTTATTTTCAAAAACTATATGTACATTCGTTCTGTGTGAATGCTGGGCAAATTGAGTTTAAGAGGCTATTTTCTCTCTAGGTCAGATGTTCTTCATTTATTAAAATAGTGTAAGCCCTGGGGCACCCGAATCCATTTTTGGATGCGTTTCGAACTGCCGGTTTCGCACCTGAGAAATAAAGTGTGTTCCTATGGAGGACATTCACATATATGCAGTCCATCTGCATCAGTATTTTCCGGCATGAGAGAGATCTAAAATTGAAACTCTATTAAAAACACATGAAAAACGCTTTAGTAATTAGCCTGAATTGCAGGTAATCAACCGCAGCTGCTGACTGAATCACACTAGAAAATAGAACAATTTTGCACCGTTTACAGTATGTGTGAACCTAAATCAGAAGTTGGAAAAATTTTGCATTATGGCCACTAGATGGAACTGATTATCATAGGCAATAAATACTATAGGAAATATTATTATAGAAAAGAAGTAAGATAATATTAGGGCTAGTTTTTATCATATTTATCTTTACGACATGCAATTGAAATTATAAGGAAGTGCGTGTGTTTATTCTAGACACAGTATACATACACCGCGTTCCAAATTATTATGCAAATTCTATTTAAGTGTCACAAAGTGAAATATTTTGTTTTTCAGTTTAACTCATGGATGGCATTGTGTGTCAGGGCTCTTTTGATCACTGAAAACAATCTCGGACACCTGTGATAATTACATTGGCCGGTTAGCCCAATTTAAGGAAAAACTACTAAAGGACGGTGTTCCACATTATTAAGCAGAACGCCATTTTCAAGCAATATGGGGAAGAAAAAGGATCTCTCTGCTGCCGAAAAGAATAAAATAGTTCAATGCCTTGGACGAGGTATGAAAACATGAGATATTTCCCGAAAACTTAAGCGTGATCATCGCACTATTAAGAGATTTGTGGCTGATTCAGAGCACAGACGGGTTCGTGCAGACAAAGGCACATTGGGGAAGATTTCTGCCAGATCCATGCATCGGATCAAGAGAGCAGCTGCTAAAATACCATTACATAGCAGCAAACAGATATTTGAAGCTGCTGGTGCCTCTGGAGTCCCACGGACTTCAAGGTGTAGATTCCTCCAGAGTCTTGCAACTGTGCATAAACCTTCTATTTGGCCACCAATAACCAATGCTCACAAGCAGAAACGGCTGCATTGGGCAGAAAAATACATGAAGACTAATTTTCAAACAGTCCTGTTCACTGATGAGTGCCGTGCAACCCTGGATGGTCCAGATGGATAGAGTAGTGGATGGTTGGTGGATGGCCACCCTGTTCCAACAAGGCTGGGACATCAGCAAGGCGGTGGTGGAGTCATGTTTTGGGCCGGAATCATGGGAACAGAGCTGGTCGGCCCCTTTAGGGTCCCCAAAGGTGTAAAGATGACCTCTGCAAAGTATGTGGAGTTTATGACTGACCACTTTCTTCCCTGGTACAGAAGGAAGAACTATTCTTTCCGTAATAAAATCATCTTCTTGCATGACAATGCACCATCTCATGCTGCAAAGAATACCTCTGCATAAATGGCTGTTATGGGGATAAAAGGAGAGAAAGTCATGGTGTGGCCTCCATCCTCCTCTGACCTCAATCCTATTGAGAACCTTTGGAGCATCCTCAAGCAAAAGATCTATGAGGGTGGGAGGAAGTTTACATCCAAACAGCAGCTTTGGGAGGCTATTCTGACATCTTGCAAACAAATTCAAGCAGAAACTGTCCAAAAACTCACAAGTTCAATGGATGCAAGACTTGATTGAAATAGCTTTTAATTTCAGTAAATATGCTTCAAACACAACAAATGACAATTTTCAGTTCTTTACAACCTCTAAAGTGTTTTGAAACTTACTGTGCGTAATAATTTGGAACAGTGCATTGTAAGTTTTTTATGTTTAAAAAAAATACTGTTATCATTAGGAGGTTTGTTCAGTAAAATTTGAATTGTACTCTTAATAGTTGATAACATGAGAATGATGCTGACTGTTATTTACATCAAATATTTAGGTAAATTAGAAAAATATCATTTGCATAATAGTTTGGAACACGGTGTATATGCTTATGTAAAGTATGCTACATAATGAAAAACAATCACTATGGCTTCTTTTTCTCCAGCCCTTTTACTGATATTAATACATACTTCACAATTTAATTTTCTTTCCTGAAAAGCAAATGCAAACTGACTAAATGTGGTAAATAGCCCCAAAAACATTTGCAAACATACAACAGACATTTTCCATTTCAGAAATTCTACCACTTAGCCACCATATATTTAGTCACTGGAGCAGCTACTGTTTTCAGTATCTGTAAGTATGCTGTCATGGTTGTGTGCATCTCTACAAGCATCACATACATGTAATAATAAATACTGTGAGAATGCTTGAGTTGTTCAGCTTGGTTTGTGGATCTATTGAGGCAAAATGTGTATATCCTTTAAAAACAAGGGTGTCCAACCTGTGACTCGAGGGTTGCATGTGAGTCAAGACGGCTATGGAAGCGGCCCAAGACAAAATTGTAAACTTTCTTAAAAACATTGGTTTTTTTTAGGATTTTCTTGTAAAAATGCGCTTAGTGAATATATGTGGCTGTCAGAAATTTTAGATTTTCTCTTTACTGGACTTTTACATAAGTTTTATCGTACCAAAGAAATATATCCCACTCTTCACACACACGCCTTCTTCAGGTCATCAGTTTTCAGCAGCACCTATATTTGTGAGCAACTATTTTCAAGGATGAACCACACTGAGGGCAAATTTGGAACCAAAATATCCGATGAACACCTTGAGAATTAATTGAGAAATTATACCCATTGAACCAGGTATTAATGTGTTAGTTTATCAAAAACAGTGTCAAATATCGCACTGGTTTTATGTTGTCCTCTTTTACTTTTATATTAAAAAATATTACAAAACAATTAAGCTTTATTACTCAGACAAGTACATTATCTATATCAGTGATCGTTAACTTGTGATCTCCCTTTTTCTGCTCATCAACTATCTTTATTTCTAGTGTTTTTTATGTGTGGCCCAAGAAAATTCCTCTTCTTCCAGTGTGGCCCAGGAAAGTCTAAAAAGTTGGACACCCCTGCTATAAAAAATGAAGCACAATGATACCTTTTTGCTTAAACCCTAAGTTTACCTAAAACCAAAAAAAATTTTGAAATATGATCTATGAATGGAGGGGACCTCGTGGCATCTGCCCTATTTATAAAAGCTGTAGTACAGCTTCTATCAATGAAGGAGGGGGCAGAAATGGAGGGCATAGTTGGACACTTTATATAAGTGCCTGTGACAGCTCCCTTCAATTTTTTCAACCCCTCACTGCACCAGAAGATTACCATGGCAGTGGTTAGGGGGCATCAGAGGAGGAAGATTTTGGTGCAAGGAGGACACAGCAGCACAAGGACACATGCCATTGAGGGTAGGTTATGTCCCTTATGCTGAATTTTATTTTTGTTTTAAATAAGTTTAGGTTTTAAGTGGACCTGAACTCAAATAGTGCTATGTTATGGGGAATATTTAGAGTTGTTACATGTGCCTTAGCAGTATTTACCTTCAGTCTGAAATTCATTCTGGAAAAAGTAGTGCATTTTCTGGTATGTTGGTGTGCTTGTTTGCAACTATACTTACAGCCTCACAGACATATATCTGCAGCGTGAAAACTTAGGCACTGCTGCCTCTGACAATTAGGGGTTTATTTACTAAAGCTGGAGAGTGCAAAATCATGCTCACTTCTGCATCGAAACCAATCAGCTTCAAGGTTTTATTTCCAAGCTGAGGTTAGAAGCTGTTTGGTTTCTTTGCAGAAGTGAGCCTGATTTTGCACTCTCCAGCTTTAGTAAATAAACACCTAAGTCTCTGGAGATTTGAAGCAAGATTTGATGAGTCACTATTTTGAAGCTTACTGTTTTTCTTCATGGGGGCTTTGAGTGTTACCACATTGTGGTATATTGCCATTTATTTTTTTTCTCTGGAAGGAACAACTGCCACTTTTCTTCTGAATCTTCTAAAGGACCCCTCTGATGATGCCATCTCATACCTGCAGGTGGTCTCATTCATTGTAGCCAAGCTTAGGCCATTTAGTAGCTGGCTGTGATCTTGTTTGGTCAAAGCTTTCAAGGTTAAACTGCAAAGCATTCTGATCTGCCTTCAAGTCTCTTTGAAAACTGTGGGAGCCCCTCGCTTCTCACTTGAGACAGATCCCAGTAACACTTAGGCACTACTGATGGGGTGACTCCAATGGCCTCAGCTCCAACAGCTATTTTGTGCCTATGACCTCGACACAAAGCCTAGACTCCCTCAAATGTCACATGAGTCCAGCTTTCCGAACCTGTGTGCAAATTTTGTGGTCTTCAGAATAAAGCATCAGCATCTGGGTTCCCTACTCTCAGCTGATATTTCAAGCTAAATTGAAATCCTGACAAGGCAGCTAGCCAACATTGTCCAATGGTGTCTAGCTTGGCTGTTGTCAGAAGATAAGTTAGGGGATTATTATCTGTCTTGACTTCAAAGGACAGACAATATTATAGATAATGTTCAATTTTTTGATGATGACCCACTTCTTCACTTCAAGAACTCCAACTTATATATTGGGTAGCTTTTCTAAGATGGAGTAAGACTGTGGCTGAAGTAAGCTATGGGACGTAGCCTTCCATCTTACTCTGGGTATAGGACCACGCTCGACTGGCTTTTACATGGGGCTCATATTGTTTGGTAGGATCTGAGTAAGCACTGGATCTTTTGTAAAACTTTTCTTGAGGCGATGGAAAGCTCTCTCACATTGGGAAGTCCATCTCTCCAGAATTTATTCTTGTGACTTTTGAGCTCCTTGCCTTAACTGACCTGCCTTGCAATTCTCACCTTCGCCTTTCCCTTCATCACACTGTAGTAACCCGAGTGGGGGGGGGGCAATCTTCGCAAAATTCACCACAAATCTCACCACAAATAATAGGAGCAGAACCTTAGGAAGGAACTCAATTCTGATCTTTCTTGGTTTGAGCCATGTGGTAATCACCTCCAACTTCATGCCCTAGGTAGGTAACAGACGTTTGATAGAACTGACATTTCTCCAGATGACAACTTCAGTCCTTCTTCATTCCTCCTTTGAAGAACCTTCTCAAGTCTCACTTTGTGTTCTTCCAAAGTCTTTCCAAAAATGATGAAGTCATCCAAGTACACCAAGACATCAATAAGGTTCATTTCTGCCACTGTGCCCTCCATGAGCTGTTGGAATGTAGCAGGAGCCCCTTAGGCATCCAATTGAACTCAAAGAACCATAATGGGCAGATGAATTCTGTCTTTTCTCGATCATCCAGATGTATGAGGATACTGAATCATTTCACCCAGGACAGATATTGAAGGGCATATTCATTGAAGGGCATCTTCAATTCAAGGAGTGGTGTACTGATAGGGAATAGTTCTTCTGTTCAGAGTTCTGCAGCCAATACACAACAGCAGGATCCCATTTTTCTTCCTCTTTACAACTATAGAAAAAGTATAAGAGCTCCTGGATTCTCTAATGACTCCCGACTTTTTCAGCTCTCTGAGGTCTTCTAGGTCACTCAAAGGTATTTGTTTTGCTCTTTCCCTAAACAGCCTGTCTTCCTGCAGCTGAATCCTATGCTGAGCACTTTTAGCACATCCCACATCAAAGTCATTCTTGGAAAGCATCTTTTTCCCATCTTAACAACTGAACCTTTACACTTTTCTCCCACTTAGGAGATAGTGGAGTGTGCAAGGAAGAAAATTCCCCTTCCGAGTTCTCTCTGGACTCTTCCTTCACCAAATCAGTAAGTGTTACCAGAGTGGCCGAACTCACTTGTTCAATCAACATTCGGGGCTTTATCCTGATAGGGGAGCCAGTAACATTCTGGAGACTAACTGTCACCTTCCTTACATGCCGGGACAAGACCCTTGTGGGCACTATTTCAGGAACCAGATCCACTCCCACCTCTCCTTGTCACGAATCAGTCTCCAATATGACAAAGTGTCCTGGCTGATCCCAAGTTAACTTGAAGGTGGCCTTCAGACAGACTGATATCACAAGGCTGCAGCAAACTTTCCCTGGCTCCCAGCCTCCTCAATATTACCACTCCTCCTGAACCACCTGTCGCAGGGCTTGATGCAATTGAGAGTGTATTTCCTTGAGTTTAAGACATTTATTCTCATCTAAGAGAGTAAGCAACCTTCTAACTAGGGCAGTGTTGGTTCCAATTAGGGAGTTTTGTACTATCCCTGGCGGTCTGGAACAAATCTCCAATTCTTCCAACTTGCCCAAAGGAATATGTTTTAGGTATTTGTCATAAAAGTCTCTGTATAGCAAAGTCACTTGGACCCCGGTGTCTAACAGTGCCTTATGGTACATTCTCTCCACCTGAACTGACACTACAGGAGAGGGGTCTACCAGCTTTTCAGGTAACGTGACTGGCGCTTCACAGTTGACTTGACCCTTTATTCTCCCTGCTAGTTTTTGGCATTATCTGACAGTGACTTTAGGTTGAGGTGGTGCATTGACTCACTCCTCATTTCACTAGGCTCTGGTTGCTTTTGGTTGGGCTTCTTTGAGGGTTCTAATGGGCTTCTGGAAGACTTCCTCTTACATTTTTTCTTGGCTTTCAAACTTTTCTGTCCTTTGGAGAACAATTTTTTTCTTCAGGGCTCTCAGTTAGGTACTTCCTTCACTGAGACCACCTGACGTTTTGCCCCTTGCTTGGTGAGAAGAAACTTCTGTGTAGCCTTTAGCACTTCAACAGTTAAATCTTGCTCAGTCATTTTCCCTGGGCACTGAGCCCTAAAATTCCAGGTTCTCCACACAAGAAGCACTTCCGCTCTTCATAGGCAGAGGCTTGGGCTGCCCTCTGATCTGGTTTGGCCGCCTGCATTTTAAGCGTATGTCTCTATTACTTGCAGCAAGCTCTGCTGTATCTGATTCTGAACTTGAACAACTTAATCCAGCAGGTAAACTGGGGCTGCCTCACTGACAATTTTGGAGATTGAAGAGCTGGAATGTTCATCTGCTTCTGTCTTTCCATCACTATCCTCACCAGTGAAGTACTTATCAACCTGTACCGCCCGAGCCAACATTTTCTACTTGGGAGCAGATTTCGAGAGTTCTCTTGGTTCTTGATTCTTCTCCCCTAATAAAGCTTCCTCCTCTCTCACTTCTCACTAATTCAGGGAAAGCGGGAGTTGCTTTTGAGTCCTTTGAGTAATTGTCTCAGCACAATTGGATGGTTAGGTCGTGCACCTTGGATCTGCTCCAAGCGGATTTTGGCAGCTTCCCAGGGATCGATACCTTAATTTAGGATAATCTGATATATAATTTTATCCAGTCGAGTAATTTATTCAGAAAGTCTCACACCCCTATCCTGATAAATGTGCTCAAACCTATGCAAAAGGCCTGGAATTTTCTCCACTCGGCCAAACCCAGTATAAAAAGCATCAATATAGTCCATTTCTATACAATCCTGCTTTCCCATCCTCAGACTGCAAATCACATTAGCTGCAGGCCCTCTAAGACTTTCACTTAGTCTCTGTCTTTTGGCTACTTCTGCAATATCCCATTATTCTATAATCTGAGTTGACTGATCCATCCAGACTTCAAACTGTTCCTCTCTTGCTGGGGTCGGAATCCACCCCAAAAAAAAAGGGAAGCTTCCAATATCCTTGACTGACAGAAACAGAGCTATTCTGTATTAATTTCTCAATTAGCCTGCCCATGCCTGTGTAGAATGAGGCAGGGGGAAACCAATTGGGGGTGGGTGAACACCCACTGACACCAGATATTTTGCTCTTGCTTGTGGGTGATCCCTGAATGATTCACCAGTGAGCAACAATTGGATCACCTGAACCTCAAACCCTTTTGCCAATCTTATGCTGTCCTTCTGGAAATCAGCAGGTAAAATTTTCTCCCATTCTAGTAGTACACCAGTGCAGTCCATAGTAAATTCTGTCTTCATATCAATGAGATAGGCTTCCTGGTTTGGCACTAGATTTTTCACCAACTGACAGACTTCCCTCTCAGTCATTCAATCCCTGGTATCTCAACCAGTGTACGCCAGTCCAGATGGCTGATTTGTTCTCAGCCCCACTCAGCCACGGAGTCCATCATTTCTCCACCTCTTGACTCTTGACTCCGCTTGCTAGGGCTAATTGTGGGACACATCCTGGATGAGCCCCCAAATGTTGCACTACCCCAGCAGGGGTTGCTTGATAATGCTTGTTTCCAGTGGTTGCCCTGACTCCTGACACCTATGAGTCATGACACTCTGGGTTCAGATATATTTCATCAGTGTGAAATAATAATGCAAGAGACACAATTCTTTAGTAACACCTCTATATTAGTCTCATTCAAAAGTGTGGACCATAGAATAAAGATGTAGAAGGTACATCCCCACTTAACGCATAAAAGCAAAAAACGAATAAAATGGAATTAACCAAACTGAAATGGTTAACAAATTATATGGTACGTTGTAACTATGTAACTGCAACACCAGCAGCAGGAGGTGAAAGGAAAGGCTTGTTGACTTACCTGCTCCCTCTGGGCCAATGGCTTCACAATAGGGAATGCAAAGAATTATGTAAATATAAATATATATATATATATATATATATATATGTACACTCCTGCATAATTGGATATAGACACCCTAATTTCAATAACAATGGCTTAGCTGTGAAAAGGTCCCTTTAATCAGAAATATTGACTTGAGTCCTGAGATGTTTAAAGTTCCTGATGTGATAGTAACTATTGTCTTCTGCTAGCAATGGTGAGGCCCATTTACAGTAGTGAGTAATGGTAATTTATTGAAAATAACAGATAGGCTGTGGTAAATGCTTAAAAGCAAAGGTCTCCTGGTAACTGAGGTGTAAAGGTGTCTACGTGCAGTGTCTGTAGAGTGTTGTCAGAAAGAGGTTGGGCATCTGCCCGCTCACCAATCCCATGGATAGCACGGTCTAGGAACAGAGTTCTTGCTCAGGCTCTTGGCCATTCACAGAGGAGTATAGAGTTACCTCCTGAAAACCTGTCAGTGTGGCAAGCAGAGATGTCTGTGTAAAGACTGGATAGTGACAGCTCTGATACAGAGAAGCTAATGCGATCCCGGTGTGGTGATCAGTGCCACCACTGCCCTGAACTGTTATGCAGAGTCCCACTGTTGTAGCCAGCAATCTGTCTCTCCCTGTGTTCAGCTCTGAATCCTGTTCCTTGCTGTAGAAAATCTCTGCTCTCCCAGCAACCTTCTGGCTCCCCAGCTCTCTGTTAGTTGTAGTTCAATCAAAAATACAGTATGTATTGGCTATAGAACTACAGATCCCAGGATCTTTTGCTGTCAGAAGCACTAGATCCGCTACACTAACAGGAAGGGATGTATCAGTCCCAGTACTGGACACTAGAAGGGAAAAGGATTACCCATAGTCTCATCTGTAAATGTCCCTGAATGGCATAATGATATAGCCAGTGCCTGACTACACACTGCAATTCACTGCTTTGGAAAGGTCAATAGGGGGCCAGTTCCCTTCCTATAAAATGGTGGGCAGGGTTAAGGACAGTGTAGGGAAATCAAGCAAATTGCATAGGGGAAGATTAGGATCAGTTAAAAAACTGTACTTTAATTCTGATCCAGACCAGGAAGCCACTGCTGTTTGTAAGTCAAGCTAATTCATTTCCACAGCCAAATATGCACTGGCAGTGTATGTTGTTGTTGAGACTGTGCATGAAAACAATATTTCTGCATTGCATACAGGTTTAAAGCATCCCCCAAGCATGATATTTAAAGAATTTGTATATTTTCAATGATGTCCTCAAAGCAGCTTGAGAAGACCATCTCCCCACTGTATGGTGCTTTTTTCTAGAGCATTAATACATGCCCTGCATTGCAGTGCCCAGATTTCTATGCCTTTTTTACAGTCATTTATCTATTAGCTCTAAAAATGGGTAGTATGTACTAACAGATTTTACCTCCATAGACTTCAGATTTGAAGCTAAGTTTGCATTCACCATATTTTAAACAGGATTCACCAAACCCTCGGTGAATCAAATTCTGGCAAGGTTTGCTCATCTTCACTTCCAAATGCACCATAAGTCATTTGTTAAAGAACACATGCGTTGCGCTTTTCTAGAAAAAATGTGCCTTGTTTGTTTTTGAGGACCCACTGAAAATTAATTGGCAAACTGAGGCATGCACAAAAATATTTGATGGTTTTCTTACAGTTTGTGACCCTTAATTGTTTATAAATATTTGAGAACACAAAGGTCTAATTTTCTGCTATAGGCTGAAATTTTCATGCAGCATGATTTTTTTTTTCTTTTAAACAATGAATTCAAAAACAAATAGCAAGCAAAAGTAAACAGCTTTCCACTTTCCATATTTATTAATGAACTTGTATTTTGCCTGCAGTTCTCATTTAATAAATAAGAGCAGATGAATGACAGAGGTAATGAAATTCAGAAGGAGACTAAAAATTCAGGGACGCGGCAGGGGGACTGGCACAGAAAGAATGACGCCAGGGAAAGAAGAAGTAAAAAAAAGATGAAGATAAGAAAAAAGGACCAAGCAAAAACTGAGCAGCGTCGTAATGCTGGTTTTGTGCTTTGGACACGAGCAGATAAAAGCCTTTACAATGCAGAGAGAGGTAACACAGTAATTAGCTCTCTACGGATCTCTGGATTTTCATCAGGGCCCAATCAATCCCAAGGATCGTAGGTTAAACGACAGAAGCCAAGTACAATGGGCAATCAGTGTGTGGAGCAGCTGGCCTAATACTCAGAATACCTCCACCTTTGCCACCTCTGGAGGCAACCTGCTATACACATACATACACATATGCACACTCAATCATGATGATCAAAAGATGGTTCAAGGTTGAGAGCAGTATGTTAATTGTTCGAGCTTTTTAACCCTTGCAGAACCAGTTCTGATAAAATATAATACTCTATTGTTCTTCAGTGTGTTATTTTTTTATGATGCTTTCAGGATTTGTAACTATTCCTTTCCCGATGCGCTATAACACTGACTAGATTGAATTAGGTTCCCGCAGGCAGTATGGAAAATTGCTGAAAATAGATTTTCTGAGAAACTTTCAAATCCAATAGGAAGATAGGGGCACCAGCAAATGCTTTCTAAGGTGCTTATTTATTTATTTATTTTCTCAATTTCCTGCTTTCTCTGACCTACTTCTTGTCAGCGTGAGGAGAGCAGGAGATGCAGATGATAAGAACCTAAAGCCGGGCGGCAAAAATATTATGCTGAGTTGTGGTAAATGTTAATTTCCACTGTTCAGATCCTTTACCCCTCAGCTGAAAGAGATGGCGATTAAAACAACTTTGAAGACATTGTTCATTTTCATTTTATTTTAATACAGTTCAGTGTACATTACATTTTAAATAGGATTATATATGTTACTGTTTGATAATGTTTTAGTTCTTTCTTTTGAAAATTTTTTAGGGGAATACATAAAGTGCTTGACAGATACTGTGTAGATGCTTGTTCCTCGATAGTGCAACAATTGTGCTTGTCACAATGAAGTATTTGAATTAGTCAAAACTCCAGAACTGTTGCATGCAGCAACTGTACAACTTTAGAAGTACAAGTCCACACAAGTAACACCAATATGTCAAATGTCTTACTATACTTCACTCTTCTTAGACACAGTATTGCGGTATACCTTATTGAATCTGTTGCAGCAATACTGCCAGACAACAAAATTGTTGCTACTATGAACTACTTGAATTTGGTGCAAGTATCACACAGTCTTATAGATTTTATCAAATGAGTTCCAACAGCATCCATGTCTCCAGTAATCTGTCAGAAATGCTTTATTGAATTGTCCCTATTGTATTTATTAAAAAATTCCTTATTCCTGAGATAGAGAAGGTGCACATGGGTTTCCCAAATTATCTACATCCATTGTGAGTACTGACCTTTGACATAGATCCCACTGTCCTGGTCTTAGTCTGATCTAAGACAGGCTTCTACCAACAACCTCAAACCCCCAGCTAAACTATATCAATATATCTGATCACTAATACACCTTTGGTAGTCTTTTGCCATGCAAGTCAGATATATCAGTAAAACTGCCCCGATACCTAAAAGTTTGGAGCATTTAGTTGAATAGCAAGAAGGATCTTGTGAGAGTAATAAAAGGGAGTTACAGGATGAGAACATGGCCTTGGAATTTAATGACCACTGCAACTAAGGTGCTTCTGTGTTATACTACAGGTCTTCTGGATGGTAAAAGGCTGGAAGTAAAATTGAAAAATCAACCTTGACCTTTTCATGTGTGTACATAGATGAATGTGGAGGATTGCAGATAAAACCCCTGTTCCAAATATATTAATTTCTGTCTCTCAACAACCCGCAAAGTGAAAAATGGAAAAATACTCAATTCAAATCAATATTTGGTGTGTCCACACTTTGTCTTTAAAACAGCATTAATTCTCCGTGTGCGCAGCTTAGAGTACATTGTTGGCACACCTTGCTGTCAGAATAAATGAATGTTCATGAGCATGCAAGGGAGTTACATCATTCTGACCTGGACAAGTAAAATGACTGACGATCCAAAACCTGGAAGAAGACCAGGTAAATATGTTGACTTCAATAAGGGAGTGAGGGGAGGGGAGTTAAGTTCCACTTTAGGGTTTTACAGCTATATGACTCAGTGCACAATTAAACAATTTGCCAAACAGAAGCTAATAACAAGATAACATGTACACATGTAAATCTTTCAAAAAATGCCATTCACCATAAAATGCAATGTAGATTTATTTTAAAGACTAAGGATACAAAATTCAAAGTCCACCTGGTGTGACAGCTAGCCGTTGTAGATATATTTAAAATAAATCTACATTTGCTTTTATAGTAAGCCGCTCTTTTTTGAAAGTGTTATATGTGGAAATTTGGCAGCTCTCAATCATGGAGAGCCTGCTCCTGCAGTCTGGGAAGGGGAGAGAAACTGAGCCTGCAGCGAACTGTAATTTTGTTGATTACAGGTTAACATGTACTGTAGAATACAATCATTGAGGCTGAGTTCACAATTTTTGCTGTGGTGCATTGCAAAAACGTGCATTACTGCAATGCATGTTACATGCTTGGGTGCATTGAGATGCCATATATTTGAATGGCACCCCCATACACTAAGGCAATGCAGATCCAATGCATGTATTTCAGCACATTACAACACACAATGAAGTATTTTTATTGGTTATGGTACTCTACATTGCCAAAAATACATTTGGGTGCGTTGCCCACATATCCATATAATTGGGCTGCCATAACACAAAACTCATTAATGAGTAAAAAAATGTGTAAACACGCCACATCTGAAAAGTGTGAGCCTAGCCTAAATTGAACAGAATCAGTTGTGTAGAAGGATTGAAATTGGGTGAGGAAAAGCCATGGACTATTGGTTCACAAAAGCCAGTTCAATTTAAAACAACAGCAAGATTGAGCACAACAACAAGACACAGGATAGTGTTACTAAGGTCTGTCACAAGCAGAAATTTCAAGAAAGATGGGTGTTGGTGTTCAGATATGCTGTCCAAGTTCTTTGTCAGAAACACAAAGAAATATGCAACTTGAGAACATAGAATGCAGTGGTCAACCAAGGAACCTTAGTACAAGAGATGAAAGACAATTCATGCTGGCTTCCTTTCACAAAAAATATCCAGTGGCACCATCAGCTCATACTGGGAAGAGCCCAGTGGGACCCTGATACACCCATCTACAATCCAGAGAAGTCTGGTCTGAGAAGGTCTGTGTGGAAGATTTGTGACTAAAAACCCAAACTTCTAATGTGGAAACAAATCCAAACCACTTGCATATACACAAAGATACAAGAACTGGAAAAATCCCAGCAGGTGCTCTGGACTTATGAGTCTAAATTTTAAATATCTGACTATAACAGTAGGCAGTTTATTTGACAGAGGTCTAGAAAACGTAAAAAAAAGAGAAAGAAAGAGAGTTGAGAGTTTTGGTGAATGAAGAGAACTATGATTTAATTTATATTGCTGAATCTTGCCTTCTTTCTTTACACTATGGGGCTATTAATATTCCTGGCTACTCTCTCTTACGGAAAGACAGCGTACAATGAAAAGGTCTGTCTCTATGTGATCAAACTCATCAAAGTCTTTGCCAAGTAACTACAGACTAGTTAGTTTCACTTCTATAATTGGGAAGACATTGGAGAGTTTAAAAAAGACCACATAGGAGAGTTTTTGATAGAAAATATATTAAGCAATAGACAGCATGGATTCACTAAAGATGTTGATATCTTTTTATGAGGATATAAGAAACCATTTGGGAAAAGGAGTAGCTATGGATACAATATACTTGGATTTTGCAACAGTGTTTGACAGAGTTCCCCACACACACAGGTAATGTGTAAATTAAAGTCTACAGGCTTAGAAAATGTGTTTTTTAAATGGATAAAACACTGGCTAAAATACCTTATTCAATGAAAACTTGTTAATGATTCATAATCTGAATTAGTGGTGTACCCCAAGTTTCAGTGTTGGGACTCTTAACTTTTAACCTGTGTATAAATACTATAGAGTTTGGGTTTAAAAGTACCCCTTCAGTGTTTGCAAATGACACCAACATATGCAGTGGAATAATGTCTTAACAGGATGCCTCCAGTGTAGCCGACTTCAATGCACTATTTAATTGGGCAACTACTATTTGACAAATGAGGTTTATTGTTGATAACTGTAAAGTTATGCACTTGGGGGCTAAAAACATACATGCATCATACATTTTAGGAGGAGAACAGCTAGGCTAGTCAAGAAGAACCTGGGTGTTCTGGTAGATCATAGACTTACCTAGACTTAATAATAGCATACAATGCTAAGCTGCACTTTCTAAAGCAAACAAACTACTTTCTTATATTAAAAGAATTATAGACTCCAAACAGATACATCATTTTGCCCCCGTAAATCCTTAATAAAACCTAGCATGGAATATACAGTTCAGTTTTGGTCAATAGTTTACCAAAAGGATATCGGAGAACTTGAAAAAGTGAGAAGGGCAACCAAACTTATGAGAGGCAAAGACGAGCTCAGCAATGAGGAAAGATTAGCTGAAGAGAATGTATTCTCTCTTGAGAAGAGGCGATTAAGGGGGGGATATGATCAACATGTACTGTATAAGTGCGTAGGTGGTTCATATTGTGAACTTGATGTAGAGTTGCTCACTGTTAGGTTATTACAGAGGACAAGGGGGCACTCTACGTCTGGAGGAAAAGTGATTTAACCTCCACAGATGCACTGCGACTGTATTGCCAGCCGATGTTGTGTGAGACAGAGTTATGTGTGGCTTTCTCACACACTGACATGACATAGCACTGTTTGTCTCGTGCAATATGGGCTGTCAATATAGTTACATTAGATGTTGCATCCCTAAGCAGTGCTCGCTTTACCTAACAATAGTCCTAGTATTTCAGTGCCCGAACCCACTGGCAACAGCTTCCAATATCCCAGTCTCCGGAGAATTTTTTTAGTCACCATGGTGACCTGATAACTTGGAATTTTAGCCCTGGTATAATAGTGTTCCACTGTGGGGCATTAGAGTGTAAGCTCCCCTGGTGCAAAGACTCATTTGAATGGCTCAGAGTCTTTCTCTATGACTATGTAATATGAGAGCTATATAAATGTACAATAATAGTGTGTGACAGTGGTGGTGCACTAGACTGTATGCTCTCCTGTTGTAAAGATCAATGTGCAGTAAATGGCTCAGTGTTTCTGTACAGCATTGCAGAACAGATCAAAGCTATAAAAATGTATAATCATAATAGTGTGTGACAGTGGTGGGGAGATTAGAATTTAAGCTCCTCAGGTGCAAATAATGATGTGTATAGTTCCATTTTCTCTGTACAGCACTATAAAATATGTCAGAGCTATACAAATGTGTGATAGTAGTTAAGGACTGTGGTCGATATTTGAGTAAACAGTCTTCTGGTGCAAAGAATGATGTGAATGATTAGGTGTTTTCTGTACAGCATTGTGAGATATGCCAGAGCTATATGAATGTTAAAAAATAATAATTTGTGACTGCGGTGGGGCATTAGCGTATAAGCTGCTTTGATGCAAAGAATGATGAGAATGGTTATGTGTTTTTTGTACAGCACTGCAGAATATATCAGAGCTATATAAAAAGTATAATAATGTGGCGGAGACATCAGTGTGTGGCCGTGGTTACCGTGCCAATATGGGAACCCAGAGAATCTCGCCAGTACCTTTAGAGGTGAGCTGAGGCTACCATATAGCACAAGGCAGCAATCCAATGTAAAAGCGATGCTTCTCAAAAATACATCATTACCTCCTTATAGTCTATGGCACAATTCTTAACTCATTATACTCTGTACATTATGGACAACATTTCCTTAATATCTTTTACCTCGTCTTGCTGTGTTGTGCAGCATTTCTGAGCTGGTATCACTGAGCCTGTACTAAGCTGTTTAAATATAACATAGAAACAGTTACCAAAGATGTTCCTAGACTGTAAGCTCCAAGGAGCAGGGCCCTCGAGCCCCTCGTGTATCGCACTGTATTGTTATTGTACTGTCTCATGTATTGTCCCCCATTGTAATGTACAGCGCTGAGCAAACTGTTGGCGCTATATAAATACTGTATAATAATAATGTCCTCAATACACATTCCTGTACATGACCTTTTAACTGCTCCTTAGTATATCCCCTGGTGCCTCTGCCCCTGAGGTAGACATGCCTTGTATATGTGTGAAAAGTCCTTTAAAGTTCTGGAGTCAAAAGCATGAGTCCCTACCCCTGGAATCCTGGCTGGGCTCATACAGGGAATGGTTAAATAGTGGACCACATCCTTAGTAGAATAATCGTTTCTTGGATGGTGAGGCCTGGAACCAAACATCCAACTGTCTTACCAACTGTGCTGCCCCTGAGAGGTGACTTCCGCCATTTTATGTCTTTGCCCTAGCAGAGGGCTGTACTTCCCCAAAAAGCACAGTAAAACCTGACCAGCAGAGTTATCACTTATCTCCCAAGGAGTACCACCTTAGCAAGCCAAACACAATTAAACAGTGTAACATGCTTACACTACAATACAGAAATCTAATCATATACCTCAACTAGGAAACAGTAGAGCATTTTCAACAAAACATAAGACATTTGACATCCACCTGCTTACCTCAGAGTACAAACTCCTCTAGTGTATAGACTGATGGGACTGGTTTAACCACTTGCCCTCCTCAGAATTTAGCCCCCTTCCTGACCAGGCCATTTTTTGCGTAAAGGCACTGAGTTATTTTAATTGACAATTGCGCGGACATGTAACACTGCACCCAAATTAAATGTGCGTACTTTTTTCCCCACAAATCGAGCTTTCTTTCTGTGGTATTTGATCGCCTGTGCGTTTTTTATTTTTTGCGCTATAAACAAACCCCGACAATTTTGAGAAAAAAACTATATGTTTTACATTTACTATTAAACAAGTCCAGTACAAAAATTGCAAAAATCAAATTTCATCATAAATTTAAGCCAAAATGTATTCTGCTACATGTATTTGCTAAACAAAATCCCAATACATGTAAATTAAATGGTTTACGTGAAAGTTATAGCGTTTACAAATGGCAGTATAGATACTGGATTTTTTTTTTTTATTACTAGTAATGGCGGCAATCAGGGACTTATAGCAGGACTGTGGCGTGTATTCTGACACTGGGGGGAACTGACTTGGTGTCACTGACATCCCCAGTGACACTAATACAATGATAAGTGCTAAAAAAAAGCACTGCACTAATAGCACTGGGCAGGAAGGAGTTAACATGAGAGGTGATCAAAAGGGTTAACTGCGTGCTGGGAGTGTTTTACATAGGGGGCCATGTCAGTGTGCTTCACTGTAAGCACACTGCTTTGGATGGCTGTGCTGTGCGCATCCATTCAAAGCAGTGTGCCCGAGCTGACAGGGAGAACTGTTAGTAAACAAAACAGTTCTTCTCCCTGCCAGCAATTAATCACCGACTGGGACCCGGTGATTGACAGCTGTGGCCACTAATGGCATTGCGAGTAGGGTGTGATTTTGCGCACCCGTGCTGTCCTGTAGCAGTATTTCTGCTATAGGGCGGACGGGAAGCGGTTAATATTCTATGAAAAGTTCTGCAGAATATGAGGAAAATATTATCTTTGTCCTCAGTGATATATGCCATATTAATATAAACATGTTGGGAGTGCAATTAGAAATTTATCTACTGATAAGAAAGAGTTAAATCACTGATGACCGAAAAAGTTATTTAGCCAAGAAAATGTTTGTGTAGAAGAGAACAGGTACTGTATAATTTCTAGCATCTTAAACACATTTCTCAATAATTACTTTTTCTCACACATTGTAAGTACCTGTTAGAATTACAGAGAGCACACACTCACTCCATGGCTCATTGTAACGAATCCAGCAATACTTTTGCTAACTAACAGATCCCTCACTGGCTTCTATTTGTAAACAGTTTAGGGAATCTTTAATTTAGGGCTCATGTACTGTACACAGGGCATTTGAACTTTTCTGAATGCTGGAAACTGACTGCTAGAAAACGTAGGTTAAAAACGTCCGTTTAGCCGCGTTTACCTACCGAGGCTAGCTGTTTAGCTGTTTTTAAAAGATAACCTCAGGAGACCCTCCCAAATGCCCAGAATGCACTGAAAAATATTAAATAATTAACTATTTCAGACATTTTGTGAGAAATAGAGAGTGCAGAAGTAGAGAGAGCGCTACTTTCTGATGGGTGTTGCAACTGTAGCAAAAGTGGCTCGTGAAACATGCTTGGCACTCTGGGAGGAGCTACATAGTGCTGTCATGCCTGTAATGCCTCCTGGAGTGCACACAACACTCCTTGTGCTTCTTTGCTGTGTTTTTTACGTGTTCCAGTACAGTTCTGTGCAGAAATAATGCAGCGTGTTCTACCATTTTTTCCTTCACGCAAAACCTGGAACTGACTGCACTGGTGTACTAGGTCCATTTGAATACATGGAAAGCATTGTGCATGCATTTTGATGAAGAAAAAAGGCACTGGACAGCATCTGGATATGGACCAGCCCAAAAACACGTCTAAACGTAAACGCACATAAACGTGTTTCAAGCAGTTACAAGCGTTTGGCATTTGAAACGCCTGTAAACTACCTGAAGACAATTTTTGCGCTTTCAAAAAAATGCCTGTAGTCTCAACTGCCTGTAAACTACTGTAAATGACTATGTGTACATGGACACATAGGAAGACATAAAGGAGAGTTCAGGTGCTGCTGAAAAAAACGCACAACTGCTCCTAAACGTCAGTTTAGCACCTGCAGTGTAAATGAGAATTTAGCTGAGGTAGCACCACCACCCCTAAATGACAGTTACCTGGATGCCTTTTGTTTATAAACAAACCACATTTGGTCAATGACATCACTTAGGTCCCCCCAGCTGGTCGCTCCTAGACAGAAGACTGCCAGGGATTTATTATTTGTGACTCGAGTAACAGCAGGGCAGCATCATCAGGCGGTGGTGAAACATCACTGGGTGGCAGGTTGTGCTAGTTGATGAGGATCTGCATTGCTGGATAACATGATTAACACTGGATTTACATCTAGGGACTGTTTGTTGTTTAACCAAAGGGCATTTTCATGGTGTGGGAGTTTTGATTTCCTTATGACTTATGCCGACCTCCTCCACTCTTCCTACCACTCCATCCCCCACAGCTATCTCCTCCTGTGCCACCATCCCCTCCCTCCTAGATTGTAAGCTTGAAAGAGCAGGGCCCTCGATCCCCTCATGTTTTGCATTGTATTGGTATTGTTCTGTCACATGTTCTGTCCCCCTTTATAATGTACAGCGCTGAGCGAACTATTGGCGCTTTATAAATACTGTATAATAATAATAATAATAATAATATGACCAGGGGCGGACTAACCATTTGGAAACTCGGGCAGAGCCTGAGGGTCCGGGGTCAGTAGGGGGCCCCATGAGAAGCCCCTGGTACCGTTTTCATAGGCTTTTTTGAGTTTGGGCAAGGACACAGGGGCCCCATGATCCCCTTTTGCCTGGGGGTCCCATGAGTTGTCAGTCCGCCCCTGCTTATGACATTAACAAAAGGTACTCATTCACATAGGGGGGAATGCCAGATATCTGGTGACCCCTCCCCCCCTTATTCTAAATGGGACTTCCAGATTTCAATAAGTTACCCCAGTAAATCTACAAATCTCTTTTGGGGCACAGGTTGTGGGGATAAGGTCTTTGTACACTGAACATGGAAACAAGGTGCCTTTGCAGGGTAAGATACCTTTGTAAGATACCCTCCCAAAGTTAAAGGCATGTGACCTGGTATGATTTAGGAGGGGAGCCACATGTTTGCTACCCCCTCCCCTTGCCTGTCCACCCTAGATAAGGGCCTGGCATGAATTTTTAGGAGGACCCTACACTGTTTTCTTTCTTGAAGGGATAGTGCACATTTTTTGTGTGCACAAGATGTGCCATCAATTTAAGAAAAAAAAAAGAAAAAGCCAAATAATTCCAGTTTGTTGGCTGAACTGTGAATAGGCTGGAATAGGATAGCAAATCTCATGTTTAACCCAATTTCAGGGCATATTGTTTTTAAATAGTAAGGTAAATTCATGGTAGTAGCAAATCTATCTTGCTTCTAGTGACTAATCTACAAATCTCTTCAGTTGACACAATTCCAAAATTATCAAAGAGCAAGCATGTAAAAAAAGTAAAAGTCACATTAAAAACTCCTATGTCTTAAATTAACAGAGGGCAGAAAAAACCACAGAGCATACAGGGAAACCAGGCATCCAACACTCCCAGAAGTGTCAGATCTAGAAAATGTTTTAGGCAAGGTTATCTTTTCAGCTGGATTCGTGGCACATTAATATATACACAAAGTTCATTGATTTAAGGCAGTAAATCTATTTAAATTGGCTGCTTAGCACACCAAAATGCACCAAAACATTAGCGTTCATTGCAGAGTGCTGCAATGGAGATCTGCTGATAGGGTCCCTTGGAGTGACCTTGGGAAAAAATGGCACGACAGTGCACAAAGGTACAAAACAATGTAAATTAAATTTATATCATATCTCATTATGCTCATCTTTAACCCTTTTCATAGCTGATGCACAATTGACATTTTACCATTTTCAAGAACAGTAAACTTGAAATCAGGATACTATAGACCAAACAGCCCAAATTCTGTTCTGTGTAAATTGAATGCATAATGAGGAATGATATAATACAAACCTTCCCGAAATGCAGCCTTTTATGCAGAGGGAAACTGCAAAAGGGAATTTAAGGCGGACCATATACCTTTGCATTGTGTAGCTTCCACATGTTTCCATATGCATACAAACTAGACCTTAATTTACAGTATATTAAAAAGCAAGATTTTACTAAAGTCCCTTTTACATCTAATAGACTGACTTCTGGGAATTGTCCCTTTTTATTTATAACAATAGCATACACATATACAGTAGATAATACAACAACTGCGATTCAGCATGAGTTCCTGAAAGATTTTGTGAGCAGGTATTTTAACATTTTTGGTGTTACTGTTCTCAAAAAACATGGTACAAAAGCTAAGGATGTCATAAGTAAGAGCTGATTCACATATGTGCGGTGCGGATTGAAGCTCAGGCTTCACAACTAATTGATACAGTAGTTGTTCAGTAACTCAAGTCAGGTTTACATCAGGTTCAAAACATGTTTAGATCAGGATTTATCCTGTTCTCACATATGCAGTTTAGAAACGGTTCCCATAAAAGTCAATAGCCTGTAGTGCTGCTTAGCACACCAAAATGCACCAAAACATTAGCATTCATTGCAGAGTGCTGCAATGGAGATCTGCTCATAGGGTCCCTTAGAGTGGCCTTGGGAAAAAATGGCACCACAGTGCACAAAGGTACAAAACAATGTAAATTAAATTGAACCAAACTGCACTGCTCAGAAATTGGACATGACTCTTTTTCAATCTGCACTGAATCCACACTAAATCAGCACCGCCAGTGCACCGGACAAATGTGATCGGGCACCATAGGACGCAATGTTATTTCACATGTCATGCGGATTGGATGTGGTTCAAACTGCATCAAAGCTGCATATATGTGAACTGGCACTAAAGGAGAATGTACTGGTTGCTCATCAGTAAGGATTTGGTTAAAGCACAGAAGGCAAAGGGTAGCTGTAAATGGCACATTCAAAATGAGCTAAAGCCAGTGATGGTGCACCAAAAGCATTGAGTTTTCTATAAAGCTTAGTTTTCAGCCTTTTTATTTGTGACCTGGTAGCTTGAATAGAACACAATAAGGTAATTTTGAAAATGACACAAAATTCTGAAAAATAATTACATCAGTATAAACATGACAAATTATAGATCAACCTCAACAAAATGTAAAAAGTTAAATAGGTGGTTAAAAATGAATCAACTTAATTACTATTATTATTATTATACAGTATTTATAAAGCACCAATAGTTCGCTCAGCGCTGTACATTACAAAGGGGGACAGAACATGTGACAGAACAACAACAATACAACGCAAAACATGAGGGGATCGAGGGCCCTGCTCTTTCGAGCTTACAATCTAGGAGGGAGGGGATGGTGGCACAGGAGGAAATAGCTGTGGGGGATGGGGTGGTAGGAAGAGTGGAGGAGGTTGGCAAGTTAGTAGGGGGTGGGGTAGGCTTCCCTGAAGAGGTGGGTTTTCAGGGTGCGCCTAAAGGAGAGGAGAGTAGGTGATAATCTGATGGGTTGGGGCTGGGGGATCCCCAGAGGATGGGTGACACCCTGGAGAAGTACTGGAGGCAGGCATGGGGGGAGGAGACCAGGGAACTAGAGAGAAGGAGGTCTTGTGAGGAGCAGAGTGTGCGTGCTGGGTGGTACTTGGATATTAGGTCAGTGATGTAGTTCGGGGCAGTATGGTGGATGGCTTTGTATGTCAGTGTTAGGATTTTGAATTTGATCCGTTGCGCAATCAGAAGCCAGTGGAGGGATTGGCAGAGAGGGGTGGCAGAAATGGAGCAGTTGGAAAGGTGAATGAGTCTGGCAGCCGTATTCAGGATCAACTGAAGCGGGGATAGCCAGCGGCGAGGCAGGCCAGTGAGGAGGGAGTTGCAGTAGTCGAGTCGTGATATGATGAGGGAGTGGATGAGCTGTTTAGTGGTTTCTGGGGTTAGGAACGTGCGTATTTTGGCGATGTTGCGGAGGTGGAGTCTGCAGGAGCTTGTTAAAGATTGGACTTGGGACTTGAAGGATAGGTTGGAGTCCAGAATGACACCAAGTACTCTGGCCTGCGGGGCGGGTTTGATGGTGGCGTTGTTGGACGTGATGGAGAAGTCAATGGGGGGTGGTATCCGGGCTGGGGGGAAGACAAGAAACTCGGTTTTGGAGAGGTTCAGTTTAAGGAAGTGGAGCGACATCCAGTCTGATATGTCGCTCAGTAGATGTGTGATTCGGGCGGAGACTGAGGTGGTGAGGTGGGGGGTTGAGAGATAGATTTGTGTGTCATCGGCATATAGGTGGTAGTTGAAGCTGTGAGAGTGTATGAGTTGGCCAAGGGAGGAGGTGTAGATGGAGAAGAGAAGGGGCCCGAGGACGGAGCCTTGAGGGACCCCAACAGAGAGGGGGAGTGAGGGGGAGGTGGTAGCATTATAGGTAACGCTGAAAGAGCGTTGTGACAAGTAGGATGAGAGCCAGGAGAGAGCAGAATCTCTGAGGCCAAGGGAGTGTAGTTTTTTGAGGAGGAGGGGGTGGTCGACTGTGTCAAAGGCCGCAGAGAGGTCAAGGAGTAGAAGCACTGAATAGTGGCCATCAGCTTTGGCGGTTAGCAGGTCGTTGGAGAGTTTAAGTAAGGCAGTTTCGGTGGAGTGTAGGGGACGGAAGCCGGACTGTAGGGGGTCGAGGAGGTTGTTGTCATTGAGGTGAGAGCTTAGGCGGGTGTAGACTAGGTGGAGTTTGGATGTAAATGGGAGCAGGGAGATGGGTCTGAGGTTGTTCGGGTCATTGGGGTCCAGGGAGGGCTTTTTAAGTATGGGGGTGATGTGTGCATGTTTCAGAGGGGAGGGGAAAGTGCTGGAGGAGAGGGAGAGATTAAAGATGTGGGTGAGGGAGCGTAGGATGGAGGGGGAAGGAGGTTGTAGGAGTTGTGATTAATGTAAGTCTACGCATTTAAGGTGTAGTTACAGTATTGTCCTTTAACTAGACATAGTTGGGGAACACATTCCCCAGTTGACAATAATACATTTATGTGTAATAAAGTCCAAGATAGCATAAAATACAATAATATAAATTTACACAAAACTTAGAGCACACATTAGAGATTTAAAACTCATTTTGGAGCATAATCTAAATTTTAAACTAAAGTATGATTTTCTGTGTAGACTTTAATATTTTGCAAGATTTTGGAAGATTATGCTGTGTGTTTTTTTTTGCACAAATAGCAATAATGTTTTATTTAATCATAAAAAGTTTACTATTACTGTTTTCAGGACAGTCATGGGATACACAAAGTAAAACTGACTTAATGTCTGCTTGCCCTTTATGTCACCTGCTAACTGCAAAACCTAATAAAAGCAGCCATATAGTTACCTGCTACCGGTGTTACAGTGGCATATCCATCATAGTTGACATCGAGCTAGATTATTTTTTTTACAATAAAACCCCCAAGCTCCTCCATATGTCACAATTATTTTCAGAAGTAAACATGAAATTAAATAATTACTAATTATGGAAACACTAATGTGTTTTTCTATTTGAATGTTATAATCATGTGGATTAAAAAAATAAGGCTGAAGGTTTAATTGTGGCACACACTGCCACATTGAAAAATTTATATGTGGGCTGATTAAAATTAAATTTCAGGAATTAACAGCGACACATGTATAATGCTATGATGAAACACAGGGATAATAGCAGCATGCTAAATAAAATAAAATTCAAGAATTTAAAGGAAATTTTATGCAACATTTAACTAACAGTCCAAATAGTCCTCGTATTAATGACTTTTAACTATCTGCTGTTCAGTAAATAAAAGTTGGAAATGATTGATGAATGTTTTTTTCTGTGGTCATTTGACCGCCATACTTCTCAGTGGGTGGAGATTGCATAGAGAACTGAAAGATTGATGGAATTGAGGGAAGGGGGAGAGGAGGAGGAGCAGTATCTGCCTGTTGGGCTGGGTGTTGTAAGAGTCTAGATCAGACAGAGATTGTACTGGAGGCTGAATGACTGAAAGCTGGGGATGGGAGAGGAAAGGAGTTGTATCTGTGTGTTGGGATGAGTGTTACTAGAGAATAGACAATGACAAAGCATGCGCAATGAAGAAGCAGACAGTGGTGCACTTCTGGGTATGACAAAGCTGGGGGTTGAAGCCATTTGTATTGTGGCTGTACAACATTCTCAAGATGGAGGAAGAAATAAAGCCAGAAAGAAGTAAATAGCAGGATCATAAGGTATTTTTGAGGTATTATATATTGATAATTAAAAAGGGAATAGTTTTGTTGTTTAGTGGTATAGTAAGCTTGCAAAAGAGATCTTTTATTTTTTGCCCATACAGTTGTGGCCAAAATTATTCAACCCCCAATGCTGTAAAGGGGTTTAGGGACTATAGTGTACATTTGGAATTGTATTCAGAATCAAATCCTACAAGGACGTTGTAACTACCCAAATGCAACTAAAATGACATCAATTGTTTATGTAATACAGTAGTAAATGGTTCTTATGTGGTTTCTTCATTGCCACAATTATTCAACCCCTTAAAGACTACCACTCTGAAGAACAGAGGTTCATACAGGTGCTTTCCATCAGGTATTGAAAACACCTGTGGATGTCACCGAGCAGCAATCAAGCATAATAAGCACCAATTAGGCAGCTTTAAAATGACTGTGATACTCAGCTCCTTCTAGACATTTACTGGTGTGGTTACAAACATGGTGAAGGCAAGAGAATGGTCCAGGAAGACAAGAGAAGAGGTGATTTCTCTTCACAGGAAGGGCAATGGCTATAAGAAGATTGCAAAGATGTTAAACATACCAAGAGACACCTTAGGAAGCATCATTCGCAAATTCAAGGCAAAGGGCACTGTTGAAACGCTACCTGGTCGTGGCAGAAAGAAGATGCTGACTTCGACTGCTGTGCGCTACCTGAAGCGTAGAGTGGAGAGAAGTCCCCGTGTGACTGCTGAGGAACTGAGAAAAGATTTGTCAGATGTGGGTACAGAAGTTTCAGCCCAGACAATAAGACGCACACTGCGTAATGAAGGCCTCCGTGCCAGAACTCCCAGGCGTACCCCCTTGCTGTCTCCAAAGAATAAGAAGAGTCGACTGCAGTATGCCAAAAGCCATGTGGACAAACCACAAAAGTTGTGGGATAGTGTTCTGTGGACTGATGAAACAAAATTAGAACTGTTTGGGCCCATGGATCAACGCTATGTTTGGAGGAGGAAGAACAAGGCCTATGATGAAAAGAACACCTTGCCTACTGTGAAGCATGGTGGAGGGTCAATCATGCTTTGGGGCTGTTTTGCTTCTGCAGGTACAGGGAAGCTTCAGCGTGTGCAAGGTACCATGAATTCTCTTCAGTACCAGGAGATATTGGATGGAAACGTGATGCAGTCCGTCACACACCTGAGGCTTGGGAGACGTTGGACCTTTCAACAGGACAATGATCCCAAGCATACCTCCAAGTCCACTAGAGCATGGTTGCAGAGGAAAGGCTGGAACATTTTGGAGTGGCCATCGCAGTCACCAGACTTAAATCCGATTGAGAACCTCTGGTGGGACTTAAAGAAAGCAGTTGCAGTGCGCAAGCCTAAGAATGTGACTGAACTGGAGGCCTTTGCCCATGAAGAATGGGCGAAGATACCCGTAGATCGCTGCAAGACACTTGTGTCAAGCTATGCTTCACGTTTAAAAGCTGTTATAACTGTAAAAGGATGCTGTACTAAGTACTAAGATTGAATGTCACTTGGGGGTTGAATAAAACTGATAATGCTGTGAGCACAGAAAAGACATTTGTGGTTATTTCATTATAACTGTTATGTTATATTTGTCTGACCTACAAGTGCCTCTTTAATGTAAATGTAAGCAAGATGACTGAATGATCAAAAGCAATGTCAAACTGGCCAAAACACTCAATTTCAGTGGGGGTTGAATAATTTTGGCCACAACTGTAGAATCACTTCATTAGTGGTGCACATAGTACACCGTGGTGAAAGCATGATAGTGGCATGCTTTGGTTACCAGTGTCACTGAACAATGAAAGTATGCCTACTGTGAACTAAATTATAGTAAAATGATTCCCTAAACAGCAGTGATATCCAATACTTAGGTATAAAAATGGTGATTTTGATGATACATCAAAATCAAATTGTATATGATTGCCCAAATACATGGGCAATCATATACAAACCACAGGTCACAAACAGTCGATTATTACAATATGCAAGCAGCAAATAGCAAATCATTACAATGCACATGCAGAAAACAGCCAATTGTGATAATGTTCCACCCCAAGCGAAGCCTCTACAATTAAAATACTTAACAGACTTCAGACACAGCAGCACCAGCAGAGTGAGGGAAATCCTCCTAAGCATCCCCTTGACTGTATTATATGACACATCAGCAAGGAGGAGGAGTACAAAAATTTAGAGTAGTGTGATTTGAGACATGTCAGTGTCAGTACCCATCCCATGTGTATCAAAAGAGAATGTAATGAGTGGCAGGGATTTTAGGGCACCATATCAAAAACAACTAAAAAAAAAATGTTTAACACAACTTTATTATATCAATGTTACAGTGGTTATAAAGGTTGAAGGATTTTAGCATCATGCATTCTCTGCATGAAGGTAAAAAATATTCTCTGTGCTGCAGCACCCACAGCCCCTCTTTTATACTCACCTGAGCCTCCTCTCAATCCAGCCATTAGCTCCCACTGCTGTCAATCACAGCCAGCGAGCCAATGAGGAGAGAGAGGATGGGGCTGAATCATGTGTCTATGGTCTTATGGATGAATAGAGCAGGACTCAGGAGAGAGCATGAACCTGTGCCCCCATAGCAAGTGGCTTGGTCATGGGGGAGAAGCCAGGAGCGCCAGCCAGGGACCCGAGAGGAGAAGAGGATTGGGGCTGCTCTGTGCAAAACTGCTGCAAAGCAGATAAGTATTTCATGTTTGTTATTTTTTTTTTTTTTAAATAAACCTTTATAATCATTTTAAAATCCATAAACACAGGCCTTGCAGTATCATGTTTCACATATTTGCAGTGATATCAAAAGTATTATAGCTTTCTCCATACTTGCATACAAACACCAATTACACATCCCTCGTGGCATGTCAGCATTGCTTATAAATGGTATATCATGCCCATATGCCTGATGCATTTTGAGACTTCCTCTTCTTCAAGGGCAGTCTGGTGGATCTTAATGATGAAAATGAAAAGATGTAAAAAGTGGACAAATCAATAAATCCATGTGTACAGAGGACCCCATATTAACGTTAAACAGATCAAACTACTTACATGTACATATAGACAGAAAACAGTGCAGCAAGATATACAGTACACTATATTGTCAAAAGTATTGGGACACCCCTCCAAATCATTAGATTCAGGTGTTCCAATTATCTCCATGGCCACAGGTGTATAAAATCAAGCACCTAGGCATGCAGACTGCTTCTACAAACATTTGTGAAAGAATGGGTTGCTCTCTGGAGATAACTGAATTCAAGCGTGGTACCATGATAGGTTGCCACCTGTGCAATAAGTCCATCCATGAAATATCCTTACTGCTAAATATTCCACAGTCAACGGTCAATTTTTAGTGGTATTATAACAAAGTGGAAGCAACTGGGAACAACAGCACTTCAGCCAAAATGACAGAGTTGGGTCAGCGCATGTGCAGAAGTAGTCAGCTGTCTGCAGAGTCAATAGTTAAAGACCTCCAAACTTCACATGGCCTTCAGATTAGCATAACAACAGTGCGAAGAGAGCTTCATGGAATGGGTTTCCTTGGTTGAGCAGCTTACATCACCAAGTGCAATGCAAAGCATCGGATGCAGTGGTGTAAAGGATGCTGCCACTGGAGCAGTTGCATCCAAGCCTTACATCACAACTGGACTCTAGAGCAGTAGAGACGTGTTCTCTGGAATGATGATTCATGCTTCTCTGTTTGGCAATCCGATGAATGTGTCTGGGTTTGGTGGTTGCCAGGAGAATGGTACTTGCCTGACTGCATTGTGCCAAGTGAAAAGTTTGGTGGAGGGGGGTTATGGTGTGTTGTTGTTTTTCAGGGGTTGGGCTTGGCTCCTTAGTTCCACTGAAGGGAACTCTTAAGGCATCAACATACCAATACATTTTGGACAATTTTATGCTCCCAACTATGTGGGAACAGTTTAGGGATGGCCCCTTCCGGTTCCAACATGACTGCGCACCAGTGCACAAAGCAAGGTCAATAAAAACATGGATGAGTGAGTTTGGGGTAGAGGAACTTGACTGGCCTGCACAGAGTTCTGACCTCAGCCTGACAGAACACCTTTGGGATGAATTAGAGCAGAGACTGTGAGCCAGGCCTTCTCGTCTGACATCAGTGCCTGACCTCACAAATGTGCTTCTGGAAGAATGCTCAAACCTTCCCATAGACACACTCCTAAACCTTGTGGATAGCCTTCCCAAAAGAGTTGAAGCTGTTATAGCTGCAAAGGGCTGGCCAACTCAATATTGAACCCTATGGACTAAGACTGGCCATTAAAATCCATGTGCGTGGCTTCCCAGAAGAGTTGAAACTGTTATAGCTGCAAAGGGTGGGTCAATTAAATATTGAACCCTATGGACTACGACTGGGATGCCATTAAAGTTCATTTGCATGAAAAGGCAGGCGTCCCAATACTTTTGGCAATATAGTGTATGTGAAGCTATAGCCTGTGATCATAATTTAAGGTGCATCATATTCTGCTGAAAAAATAATATAAACCACATCATGTTACCATGAGGAAAAAAATATATACTGTATTTATCAAGATAAAAAACACACACACAACAAGTATATACAGAAAAAAAATAACTTAACCTTTAACAAGGTAGCAATGGAATCCATCCAACAGCATGGCGAACAGCTGCTATCCACCCAAGGAGTGAGGTCAACCATATGTCAGTCATGCTGCTGGAGGAGCCACCTTATAGCATATATCTCCACACAAGAAGGAGAAGTTGCTGGCGGAGCCTGCATCACCAAAGACAAGCGATCTGCCAGCCCAAGGAGAAGTGCAGCCAAGAAGAAAAACCAAGGAGAAGTGCAGCCAAGCTTTCCTTGGCTCTATGCTGTCTCTGTTTCTAAGGTTTGATGGGGCTACCAGGTTGGCGCTGTAAAGCTGCAGTTAACATGACAATATACATGCTGAGGGGAGGGAATTGAAGTTCGAAATTTCCTCCAGCATTGCTGGAACATTTTCCACCAAGTGCACTACTAGATGTTACCAATTATGTGTGGCACAATGCTACAGTTGAGGGCAGATTCATTTGTTTCTGTCTATTTATATGTTTCTGTGTATCTATATGAGGGCAGCATAGATTGTCAGTCTTAGAAAGGAAAAATTGAAGCTCCTGAGTTCTCAGTTCACTTAGACTCTCATTTTCATTTAAATTTTTTTAATAATGGTAAACTAAACAAGTTACAGTAGAATGATTTAGGCTCCTCCTAATGCAACAACAAGAGGAATGTTCCACTGCTTGGTACAGTTGGTATCTCTGAAAGAAATGATTTTACCACTGGAGTGCCTGAAAGATATAAAAAATATCTACCCATAATCAATTTATAAGAATTTGTGGACTGACCTGTAAATCATTGGGAAGAAACATTTCCTACCAATTAATATTTTTTTTAAATTTCTTTTTATTGGTTTTTCAATAGTAAAAATCTTACATAAAAAATAAAAATAACAGCAACAAAAACATCAACCAACAACCCAACATGGCCTCATACGGCTCAGGTTGTACATATAAAAACATATAATCAGTTACATAGGCCCGGAGGCTTTACAAACTTCCCTCCACCCCCCCCCCTTCCCAGTCCAGGCAACACCCCTGTCACTACTACTCTCAAGTGAATTAGGAGCTCCCTAAGTAATATCTGACCTAGTCCTCACACCGGGCCTGATAGAGGTAGGTGTTGAAGGTGTACTCAGGAGAACCAGATCAGCCAGGTTGGATCCACACCTCAGGTGCTAGTGGAAGAACTGTTTAGCTAGGGCTGCCATACCTTTTGAAACTTGTTTGGACACCCCCTGCTCAAATAGGTAGCCTTGTAAAATGCATAGCTGTATTGACCAACCCTTTCCAGAAGGTCACGGATGGTGCCATAGGTTTATTCCTGTGAAATATCAATGCCTTTCGAGCATAAAATATCAATAGAATAAGCAGAGTATGCTTGGCCCTAGTAGATGCCAAACCCTCCACCAACCCCAATAGACTCACTGAAACCATCAAGGGAAGAACTAGAGCTGTGACACTGGTAATGAATCACAAGATCTCCTTCCAAAAGTCTTGTGCCACAGGACAATACCAGAACACATGTCCATAGGTGGTCGGAGAGTGGGAGCAGCGCCAGCACTCAGCGGACACCTGCGGACAGATTTGGGCCAACTTTTCTGGCATAAAGTAAATTTCATGTAGAAACTTAAAATGGATCAATCGATCCTTAGACAAAACCAGATGGGCAAAGGGAAAACACCAAATAACATCCTAATCTTCACTGTTTAGGTCCGGGACATCCTCAAGCCACTTTGCCCTGCAGTTGGTCACCGAAGAAGAAGCAATCAGGAACAGTTCTTTACACAACTCGGATAGTGGTTTCCTAAGGGAATCATCGAACAATATATTCTCAAAAGTGGGCAGCCGTATGTCTATCTGTGATGTCCTACCATTTATTTTGATTACATCCCAGTAATGTGTATTGAAAAGCTCTTTATTTAAAGTATTTGAAAAAGAAACATTTCCGATTGGATACATTCATGCACCATTTTAATGGAACCCAAATTGTCAGTACTAAAAGTTATCCCCCAGTAGAATGTACTAAATGTTAGACTGTCTGGTGACTCTAAGAAAAATTATGGAATCACATTATTTGAATCATGTGTATAACTGGGGTTGGTTTATAAAAGGTAATAGAAAATAACTACATTGCAAAGTGAATTTTCATTAGATTAGTGAAAGATCAAAAATCAATTTTTGTAACCACCTCCCTGCTGCCATATTGTAAAAAAAAAAAAGGCAGGGAGGTGGATGTCTTTTTCTGGAATGCCGTTCTAAATGCCATTTCAGAAATAATCCTCAGGTGGCAAGTGCCCTGTTACTGCTGCAAAGTGAACCATCATCAGACAGCTTGGTTCATAGAAACAATGTACAGATCCGATCTGAACAGCTCTGCTCCATCCTCTTACAACATGAAAAGGAGGAACTAATAAATAAACAATCATTCATTAGTTCTAGGACACAAACAGCAGCACAGTCAGCGATGAGGGTGGTTTGATTGTAGGATTTTTTTTAGCCCTTTCACTTCCCCTTCCATCCCTGTACATTTCAGCCTTAACCTGTGCCTATGTGACCTGAATATTACCCCTGCACCCCCTTTATCTTGCACATCTGAATCCCTTCATCTCCATTCTCCCACTGTATATACAGTAAGCTATGATGCTGCTGTATCTAGTGCACCATTACTAAGCTCCATGTTTCTCCATTTTAAAAAACTGTGGTAAAAATTAGATCACTTTGGAGTGCCATTTTGGGTATCACATTTTACAACATAAGTATTTACTCTGATTTATAATAGAAAGTAAGGGAAAGGTGTTTTTATAAATTTTCTGGTATCTTTTCCTCTATATAGTAAAACATAAAAAAATTATTGGCTTTTTTAAAGTAAATTTCACATCTTAATTTTAATTTTTTTATTGAAATAAGTGAGCAGTTGAAGAGTAAATATTCTGTACTCTTGTATTAAATTAACCCAATGATCAAGCTGACTTTCCACAAACTGTTGGCTGTGATTACCTGTCTTTCTTTCTGTGACTTTGAGAACTAATAGGAGAAGATTTCAGCTGTGCTCTTCATTAACAATGAAAATCACACAGACCGAATAATATTTAAAAGCAGTTAAAAGTGTTCGATTGTTTTTAGCGTGTTCCCCATTCAACATGCTGTAATGCTCAGTTAATTGGATCTTATTCTTCTTGCAGCATTCCTTCCTTTGCCAGACAAAGGGTTAGTGCTTACAGAGTAAAAACGTTTAGTTTATGTTTGAGATGACAGGTTCAGAGCTCACATTTAGCTGATCGGAGAGAGTGAGGCTTCCAAGAGAAGCTTAGCAGTGCCAGAATATATTGTATTTGAAAGGGAATAAATGGAGAGATGAAGGGTAGATTATAAGATGCGGCCAGAGAACTCTACGTACTTCACCTTCTTCTTCCCAGGAGAAGGACACAAATCTGGACACAGCAACGGGGCCTGAGTGTAGATGACAGATGTGGATGTGGTTCAGAGTGTAAATTCACCTTTTTTAGTTTTTCTTCTTCTGTAACCAAATGGTAACATCTCTTTCTTCTTTATAAATTATTGTTTTCTGTGTTCTGAAGGCACTAAACAGGATTTTAATGAGCTCTAGTCATCTCCATCTTTTTTTAAATGTTAGAGAATTAATAAATGTTGCAACTGTGAAGAAACTTATCTAAAGGAGATCAAATGTCAAAAATCTAGGGTTCTATTCATGAATACAGACTCTCAATGGATTGATTGCTCAGTATGACCCTTTATCCCCATTGCCAAATTGTGAAAGTCATCATCATCACCTTTCCTATTAGGTACCAGTATGACTTCAAAAGATGTCAAAAGTTTAGACCTATAGTACATTACATATAGATAGACAGAAACAAAACAGTTAAAAAAAAGTTTTTTTTCCCTTCAGATTTAATTATATAAAAACAGAAAATCACAAATACACAAGCTAGCTAAAATTAGTAATATTTTGCTGTTGGTTTTTATGCCAAAACATGGAATCAAGTTACAGATACTGGCAATGTTATGCCCACAACATATGACACATCAGATCATATTCTCTACTTTCCATTTCAATAATGCAGATAACTTTTTTTAAAATGATTCAGTAATCCAGTCCCACATTGTTTGCTTTCTATAACCCCTAGGTGTATGGATACTGTTAATAATAGACAAAAATGTTGGGAAAAAATTAAATTAATGTAAGATTAAAGTCCACAGTAGTAAGGAATTTTCTATTCATCATCACTGATATAGCCTCGTAAGCAAGTGCTTATGGGGTACCCTTGAATGTGTTAATGTGGTTTTAAAATGCAGTTTGTTTAGGCAGCCCAGGTTGGGAAGGGGCTGCCTTTCAGACCTTTTTTACAAGTATTTTTGGGTCCTGCTCTCTTGGGGACCAATTAATTGAAGGGACTGGAGGGGAAGGCCTGCTGGATGATGTAGTCCTTTCAGATCATATGGCCATCACTACTGGGTCACCCACATGGGAACCTTTACCTGGAGCCAGGACAAAACTAATCGTGGACTAAAAGGACAGTAGAGATGTGCATAACAGAAAAATGTGTTTCATTTCTTTTTGGATTCATCATGATTTGATCATCATTTTGTTTCATCATATTCCTTAGAATGTTGTTTTCGGAATTCATTTTATATATTCCGATTCTTATCATATAATCATTATTTTCAAATCAATTTGAATTTCGGAAGATGACTATATTTGTTCTATTCTATTTTATTCTGTTCTATTTTTTCCTATTCTATTCTGTTCTTTTTTATCCTTTTCAGTTTTATTCTATTCTCTTCTATTTCTTTATTTCTATTCTATTCTGTTTTTCCTATTCTGTTCCCTTATATTTTATTCTATTCTATTCTGTTTTATTTTATTCTACAATATTATATTGTGTTCAGCAGCCTAAGTAGCAATTATCATCATTTTTCACTTGTATACCTTACTGTATTTATTGTAATATGTTTCCTTTTCATATTCAAATTTGAATTCATTTAATTTTCAAATTCATTTTAGAATTTGTATAATTTATTTCAATATAATTTATTTTGGGTTCATTGAAATTTGTAGCTATTGTCATTTGGAAATTTGGATACATCTGAATTTCCGAATAATGAAAATTTCATCCAATTTTTGTTTTGTAACGAAATGAATAGCACATGTCTACTGGGCAGCCTGCACTAGATAGTTAGGGATGAACTTATGCCTTATGTATGTTATGCTTCTGGACTATATTGTTGAACATTCCGTAAAGTTCCATTAACTGTTTCATACCTGGTCTAAAGTTACTACAAAGGGGTGCATGAAGGTACATGGCGTATCCAAAAGAACAGGGCCTGTTAAATACAAACAGGGGTGAACAGGAAAAATTGGAGGTCGATCATAAGGGGTTAACCCAGCAGAGGAGTTGGTGGGAAGTCATGTAGTCGCTATGGATAACCAGGAACTGGTGGGAATGGAATAGCAGCCAGACAACGAAAGAATGGTACCAGGAAGGGGTGACAGGTCCTCTGATTGGTGAGGGGATCAGTTCTCTCATTCCCTCCCTAGTGGTCATTGCCCCCACAGCATTCAGGATTGAACCTGTAGTACAGAGACCCCATGGAACTAGCCACAGGTATGGGGAAGTCAAAGGAGTTAATTAATTCTGAGAAGCAAGGAGAGACTCATGCGATGCCAAGATACCCTTAAAGGGAAAAGCTGCTTCCTATACCAAAATGTGTTCCCACATAAAAGGGACGAAGAAAAAATTGTGTGTAGTGTGGCGCTGCCAATAAGTTCATGAATATCAAAAGCCAATGACAGAAAGTATATAATATATCAAAAACCAATAAAGTGAAGCAAAACTAGATGTAGCAGCTAACCTGGCTGACCATCAAACCCGTGTGTCAATCAATCCTCTTTAAACTCAAAATAAATATTAAAATATAGTCCATGAGCACCAAATTACAACTTTATAGAACACACTACATAAACACTATAAAAGAATAAACACCCGACTAACCATCAAACCGATAAAGAGGGAATAATGCAAAATCAAATCAAATACATTAAATAATATAACATAAATGGCACAGGTATGTTCAAAAGAAATACCACCCTATTCGTAAAGTCCCCAATCTATATGCATAAATAATACAATAAACACCCAGTTGGCAATCAAACACATTCAGGATGAAAAAATAAACATAGTGCAAACATAAGTAGATGGTGCAAAAATGAAAAATATTAGTCCATATAGTAAGTGACTAGCAATTTTCAGTCCCGAAGTGAAATGACTCTTCAAAACAATCTTTCCACCACAGTGCTCATCCACCACCTGGTATGCCTGCTCACCTCCTTTTTTTACCTATATGTTAAACAGGTCAAAAGCAGCACTGTGTAAGATATCCAAGGTCATTCCAACTGTTCCTGCAGCATTCATTAGAAATGCAAATTCATTAGAAATGCAAATGCAAATGCAAATGAAAAGGGTAGCAACCAGAGGATTAACGCAACCATTTGTGCCAAAGTTGCTCATATGACCAAAATCAGAGAACTTCCCTTACAGCATGTAAACACAGAGAGCTAAAATGGTTGATTCCTGTGGCGCACAGGAAATGACCTCACTACACTTCCGTCCAATGTGTACGGTTATGGGTTACAGGACTTCATCAGGAGTTAATTAGTGAATGCATGAAGGTCCGCACATCTTGCACAGAGGAACCCCTACTCTGTCACTGGGAGTGAGGTGACAGGACAAACAATTTCACAGCTCAACAAAATCGCAGCTCAACCATATCCAGTCTATGTAGTTAACATAAGATGGCCTCAGCCTTGAACCACTCCACAAGCCACATCCTCTGACATGTTTCTCCCCACCCACAAGGGTTTAGTTATAGAGACCTCTCAAATATTAACCAAATAGATTGGATTGGGCTGAGCAGTGATTTTTCTAAGTATTCTTCACACTACTGGATGGTGATATATTCCGCCAGCATCACATTCCTGAGTACCAACAGGACTGTATACATTTCACATATTTACAAATATTAGAACCTCTGAAATGTTTTTATTGCTGCCTGTGTCTTCCTTTCCTGGAGACAATCAATCCCCCCACTGCTTGTTCTGGCAGAAATATAAACCTAACAGTAAGTTCTCCACTCAATCCAAAATGAAAAAAAAAGTTTTCTAGAATTAGGCTTTAAATGTTCAGTAAGGGTCCATTTACATTACATTTACATTGCATTGGGGCAGAATAGTGAATGAACTGATCAGGACCAATGACACTTCTTACAAATCATGGTGCCTGCCCTGTAACAATGGTTGGTTGTTGTAGGCACATTGGAAATGTCAGGGAACATTACATACATTGTCTAACAAAATCAAGCTCCATGCCTTTTACTAAAATAATACTTCTTAATGTACCTCATTAGAAAATTGTTGCATGATACAAATGCATTTGTGAAAATAGCAGCATTTTTGAGGCACAGCCGTTGTATGGGAACAGATGAGATAAGGATGTAGTGGTTCAGGGTCAGAATAGTTTTTCTTTGATTTCAGCTGCTATGGCAGACATTAGCCAGGGCCATAATATTCAGCCCAGTTATGGAGGGGTTGCCCAACATGTGTGCCACCCATTCATATAACAATCTATGTACATACACAAGCAGTATTTGCATGGAGTTTGCATGCTCTGCCTGTGCTTGTGTGGGTTTCATCCCACACTTTAATGACATGCTAGTAGGCTGATTGGCTCTTGTCTAAATTGGCCCTATTATGTGTATGTGTTTATGTATGCATGTGAGATGGAAACCTCCGCTTGTACACTCCTTGTGGGCAGAGACTGATGTGAATGTAAAACGCTGCATAAATTGTTGGTGCTATAAAAAAAAAAACATAAATAAATAAATAAACAGGTTGCTTTTTATCTACATTTAGAGAATTAATTATATAAAATGTATCCTTTCTTAGTCTAAAAAATTATGTACTGATCTAACCCCCGTGAGCTGACATTTAGGGGTACATTTTCTAAAGCTGGATTGTGCAAAATCTGGTGAAGCTGCACATGGTAGCCAATCAGTTTCTAATTCAAGCTTGCTCAATTAAGCTTTGACAATAAAACCTGAAAGCTGACTGGTTTCTATGCGGAGCTGCACTAGATTTTGTACCATGCAATTTTTGTAAATAACCCCCACAGTTTGCTAAAGCATTGTGTAATATGTAAGTTGGAACTTTTTTTTCCACAAAAGCAGTCTTCCCAGTGCTGCTGATATATACTTATATATATAAAATCTGAATGTTTCAAATAAATTAATGCAGGTTTTTTCGAGGCATTGGATTCACTGATTGTTTTCAGATTGTCTTGTTAATATAAAGTATGTATGGAGTGATGCAGAGCACAGAGAGAGAAAGAGAGAGAGAGAGAGAGAGAGAAGGGGGCTGGATTACTCCTCTAGCTCATTTGGATCAATTTAACTACTTTACGACTACCTCATGTAGGAGGACAGCAGCAGAGCAGATTTCCTGTGCCGGATCATGTATCTAGTAGGTAGGTGGTTAGGGGGCACCCGTAATTAGTCACAGCACAAGCCAATCAGTCAATCATTGGCCGGCACCCACTGATCGATGAGGTCTCCTGCAGACCTGTCAGTGTCTCTGTGTGCCCATGCATCTTGTACAGGCAAACAGATACTTACTGACAGAAAGACTCAATGAACTACCACGGTGCTTCACAGCACTATAGTAGTTCATTGAGAACTACAAGCCAACAGCCGCAAAGGCTGTCTGAACCTGTAGTGTTCTCATTCACAGAATACTGTGAATGAGTGACGTAGCTGGTTGGGTGGAGCCTCGCACGGCCTTTTTTTTTAAATTGTAACAGCTAGCAGGGGAAGAAGATCCCTTGCTAGCTGTTACAATGGAGATTGGGGGGTGCAGGACCCTGTCCATTCATAACATGTTACATGTTACACCCTGAATTATTATTATTATGCAGGATTTATGTATTGCCAACAGTGTATGCCTTATTACAACATAAGGGCAGACAGTGCAATTACAATACAAAAGAATACAGGAGGATTCCGAGGGCCCTACTTGTTACAGCATACAATCTAAAAAGAGGGTCGAGAGATGCAAATAGTTATAACTGTGGGGGATGGGCTGATGGACAAAATACATGTACAGTTCTTAAGTGGGGGCAGGATAGGCCTCTCTGAAGAGATGAGCTTTCAGGGATCGTCTAAAAGTGGACAGAGATGTAGATAGTCATACAGATTGGGGAAGGGAGTTCCAGAGGATGGGAGATAGCCGGACACATTGGGGAAGGGAGTTCCAGAGGATGGGAGCAGCTCTGGAGAAGTCCTGAAGGTGAGCATGGGAGGAGGTGACAAGGGAGCTAGAGAGCGGGACGAATTGGGAGGAATGAAGAGGATGATTTGGTTGGTATTTTGAGACCTGGTTAGGGATGTAATTAGGGGCTTAGCTGTGGATGACTTTATAAGTTGTTGTAAGAATTAAGAACCAGATGCAGTAACTCCACATTTCCAACAATTTGAACACATTCATTCATGATGCATTCCTTCAGGTGATTAATATCTGTGATTTTCATTGAGTGCACCTTCTCCTTTAGCATACCCCAAAACAAGAAGTCAACGGGGTCGAGGTCTGGTGAGCTTATATAGTGATATATTATATACACTGCTCACAAAAATTAAGGAACACTTTTTAATCAGAGTATAGCATTAAGTCAATTAAACTCTTGGGATATTGATATGGTCAGTTAAGTAGCAGAGGGGGTTGTTAATCAGTTTCAGTTGCTTTGGTGTTAATGAAATTAACAACAGGTGCACTAGATGGGCAACAATGAGACAACCCCCAAAACAGGAATGGTTTTACAGGTGGATGTCACTGACATTTTTTCCCCTACTCATATTTTCTGACTGTTTTTCACTAGTTTTGAATTCTGCTAGGGTCAGTGTCACTACTGGTAGCATGAGGTGATACCTGGACACTGCAGAGGTTGCACAGGCAGTCCAACTCCTCCATGATGACACATCAATAAGTGCCATTGCCAGAAGGTTTTCTGTGTCCCAGCACAGTCTCAAGAGCATGGAGGAGATTCCTGGAGACAGGCAGTTACTCTAGTAGAGCTGGAAAGGGCCATAGAAGATCCTAAAAACGATCAGCAGGACCCATATCTGCTCCTTTGCACAAGGAGGAACAGGATCAGAAATTACCTCCAGCAGGCCACTGGTGTGAATGTCTCTGACCAAACAATCAGAAACAGACTTCATGAGGGTGGCCTGAGGGTCCAACGTCTTCTAGTGGGCCCTGTGCTAACTGCCCAGCACCATAGAGCTTGATTGGCATTTGCCATTGAACACCAGAATTGGCAGGTCCACCACTGGCGAACTGTGTTTTTCACAGATGAGTGCAGGTTCACCCTGAGCACATGTGACAGACGTGAAAGGGTCTGGAGAAGCCATGGAGAGCATTATGCTGCCTGTAACATTGTTCATCATGACCGTTTTGGTGGTGGGTCAGTGATGTTCTAGGGAGGCATATCCGTGGAGGTACGCACAGACCTCTACAGGCTAGACAATGACACCTTGACTGCCATTAGCTATCGGGATGAAATCCTTGGACCCATTGTCAGACCCTACGCTGGTGCAGTGGGTCCTTGATTCCTCCTGGTGCACGACAATGCCAGGCCTCATGTGGCGAGAGTATGCAGGCAGTTCTTGGAGGATGAAGGAATTGATACCATTGAATTGCCCCCACGCTTGCCTGACCTAAATCCAATAGAACACCTTTGGGATATCATGTTTCGGTCCATCCGACGCCACCAGGTTGCATCTCAGACTGTCCAGGAGCTCAGTGATGTCCTGGTCCAGATCTGGGAGGAAACATCCCAGGACACCATCCATCGTCTCATTAGGAGCATGCCCCAACGTTGTCAGGCATGCATACAAGCATGTGGGGGTCATACAAACTACTTAGTACCATTTTGAGTTGCTGCAATGAAATTTCAGTAAAATGGACAAACCTGCTGCATCATTTTTTCACTCTGATTTTTGGGGTGTCTTTGAATTCAGTCTTCTGTAGGTTGATAATGTTAATTTCCATCAAACATTAGGGCATCCTTACGTTCCTTACACATTATCCAGTCCATATCAGTATAGATATCCAGCATGATATTTTTCCCCATTGAGATCTGATGTGTTTTCAAAGTGTTCCTTTAATTTTTTTGAGCAGTGTGTCCAGACATTAGGGACACCCTGTAGAAGAAAGGTATTTATATATGTGATTTTTATACTATTTTTATTCAATATTTGACATTTATATTATTATACATTATTTATATAGCGCCAAAAGGTTTGCTCAGCGTTGTACATTATAGTGGGGGACAGTACATGAGACAATACAGTAACAAGACAAAACACGAGGGGTTCGAGGGCCCTGCTCTTTCGAGCTTACAATCTAGGAGATGGACATTTATAAAGATATTTTGTATTTACTTAATGGAACGTAGTTGTTTCTGATACACCATGTATGTTCTGTGAAATCAGCTCTCCTCTGACTTGTATTCGGATCACTTTTTTTATTTTGTATTATTACATCTGCTGCAGGGACTGCACTGACTTATTGAGTTGGCATATTTCTACAGTTTAAACCATTTTACCTCTTTATTAACAATCAAAGCTGATAGGGGTTCTAATTCTTCTCCACTGTATCCATCCCACTGGATATCGCATGAGATAAAATACCACGTTTTAATGAGATAAATACCACATATTTAGATGAAATACCACATGCCTTATTTTAGTAGCATTGTTTTTGTGAATTGCAAAAACATTTTTGAAAATTGCTATGAGGTCTTTTACTGCAAATTTTGAAGAGGAAAATACTGCTTTGTGAATGGAGCCCATTGTTTGTTTGTTTCTTTTCAGTTTTCGATCTTTTTTCATTTCTTTTCATTTTCACAAAAAATAAAACCCAGTGGTGATCAAATACCACCAAAAGAAAGCTTTATTTGGGTGAAAAAAATTATATAAATTGTGTGTACAGCATTGCCTGACCTTGCAATTGTCAGTTAAAGTAATGCAGTGCTAAAAAGCAAAAAATGGCCTGGTCATGAAGGGAGGAAAAATCTTCCGGAGGTCAGACTGTGCACATTATCTTTGCAAGCAGAATGTAAACCCTAACAATGTTCTTCTTAGATTTGCTCCATCTGGGATGTTAAATATACTGTACAACTGAAAGTGTTTTGTTATATTTATTTGTTTATTACAGGTATTTATATAGCACCAACAATTTGTGCAGTGCTTTACATATATATATAGTTAATTCACATCAGTCCCTTCTCTCAAGGAACTTACAGTCTAAGGTCCCTAACTCACATACAGTACATTCTAGGGCTAATTTAGACAGGAGCCAATTAACCTACCAGCATGTCTTTGGAGTGTGAGAAGAAACTGGAGTACCCAGAGGAAACCCACACAGGCACAGGAAGACTAAGCAAACTCCAGGCAGGTATTGCCATGCTTGGGCTATCTGTTCAAATGCAAACCTGTTGATCCTGACAGCAATCCAGTGAACTCCTAACCAGGGGCGGACAGCCCATTTGGAAACCTGGGCACTGCCCGAGGACCCAGGGTCAGTAGGGGGCCCCATGAGATGCCCCGGTACCTTTTTCATAGGCTTTTTTGAGTTTGGGCAAGGACACAGGGGCCACATAATCCCCTATTGCCCGGGGGCCCCATGAGTTGTCAGTCCGCCCCTGCTCCTAACTTGTTGAGCTGCACTAATATCCTAAACAGTATTATCATCCCTGCTCAGTTAATCTTCATTGATGGAAACAAAGAATACATGCAGCCACCACATTTAAGAATGAGTAAGCAGCAATAGATTATATATTTTTTTCCACTTAAAAAGGAAAAAATGAGTATTCAAAAACAGCATTTTAAAATGAAAACTTTTTTTATAGTTTTGAATATTGTGTGGAGCATATCTGAAAAACTCTACCGGGTTTCTTTCTTCTCTTTTTTTTTTTCAGGTAGGGAGACTCTCGTGCTGTAAGGCAGGCTATACATAGTGTTGCCACCTTATCCTTTAAACCCAAACGCATATTAATTACACAGGTTCTGAGGCTAATTTAATGCAGATAAGGCACTACGTGAGTTTAATTACCATCTTAATTAGCCACAAAACCTGTATAAATAATATGTTTTCAGTTTGAGAGGGATGAGGTGGCAACCCTAGCCATGCATGAGTCTTTTTTTTGGTCAACCAGGAGATTGAACAAAAGAAAATGAATCAATTCCCTGCCACACATTTGATATGGATGGGGGACTCCCTACCTCTGAGCTATGCTATTCTGACAGCGGGGAGACTTCCCCGCCATCAGAATACACTGACCAGCACCCCTGGCTATAGCCAGTGGCACTGATTGAGAGAAAAATTTCAAACAGGCTGGTTGTACACAAGTCAATCAATACTTCGATTTATGTGTAACCAGCCTGTCCATACATGGATCACAATTTGGCTGGTCCCTGCTGGACCATGTTGATCCATGTATGGCCAGCTCTACTGTTCTTGTGGCCACTGTCACTGGGAATGAATATATAAAAATATATAAATTTTAAGTTGCCACCAAAACAGAAATAGACTGGAAATCTTCAATTGGGAATATTTGTTCCAGTGAAAACTGTCTTAGAGGCTTTGGAGAAATTTCATATTACTTCCTGTTATTTCTACAGGGGAGGATGGGTAGGCATCTTTTGACACTCAAGGGGGATATGGGTTTTAACTATTCCATAATCTGTCCAATTTTTAAAAAAAAAGTTTTAGCTTTAGGTGTACTTAAAATATAACTGACAAACAAACCATAAGTAATAAAATTGCATTTTTTAGTCATGAACATCATAAATACAAAAACAAATATAAATCACTGTACATTCCCCTTAAAGCATTAATTTCTTCAGAAACAGAAACTTTTACATTTTCATATTAAAATTCTCAAGACTGCATTTAGTGCAAATCTCCGTGCTGTGGTTATTTTTTTACTTTTCCAGATGTGCTGCATAAGCTCGGCTAGAGCCAGCATAGACCAAATCCCATTGGCAGGTGCTGCGTATTGTAATGAAGTCAGTTTTAAATTTAAAGCGTAAGGGCATATCTGCATTGCATCTAGAGTGTCTTTTCAGCAGAGGAGATTGAGAACTGGGGCAGGTGTGGAAATGGATATACGGTGAACATTGTTTGCTGCCAGCAGTGTTTTATGAATTGCTGTTCTGGAGAGAGCTTTGACAGGAACAATGTTAGGCTGCAGAGTGGCTGATGTGCCAGGATTGTCTCTGTTGTATTTCCCAGTAGTTTCTCTACTAGACATGTGACCCTCACCCTTGTCCTTTTAATCTTGAGCTCTGAAACTTTAACACAGAATAACAAGGAGGTGAAAATGTGTTTAAACTCAGAACATATGGCAAGTCATTAAAAATGTATCAGAGGCTCTCCTGTGACTGCTGGCTCCTCAGTGGCCTTAGTTTTGCATCACATTAGCCAAATAGGTTAAATGAAAACTGTAGTATTTTTGCAATATATAAGTTACTTGTGATCATCTTGATGTGCATTTTTTTTATGAATAAGTGTTGTTATTTAGATCTTATTGTTGTATATGTGCAAGGGGGCAGCCATGTATCACAGGCAATAAATATGCAAGCTCTGTTACCTGCTTAATAGTAGTGAGTCTCAGGTTCTGAGACTGATTCTCTTTAAGGATAAATTAGCATATCTCACCAGTCATTAAGCTGGTATTCTAATCACACTCCTTGATAGACTGACAAAAACCACTAGAGAGAGAATTCATCATTCTGCATTTAAGATGCAATAATCAAAATATCCAGCAGTGGGCATGAAAAAAATTGAAATGTTGGAACAATATCTCAAAGTTCCATTGCCTTGTAAGAGAAACAGAGAAGTGTATTCAGGTGTAACTGTGGAAGTAAAGTAAACCTGCTACAAATATGGGCATTTAAAAAGGAACATAGGGTGAAAAATGTATAAGCTGTGTGTAATAATGATCAATGGATCTCAAGATAAAGGCAGCTAAAATTTCTCATCCATTACCACAAAAGTCAAGTTTGGTCTGGGTCCCTCCCAACTCATAAACTTTCTTATCGGTTATTAATGACACCTATTATTAAAGAAGAATTCCAGGTATGGCATTTTTTACACAGTTGCATTGGCCCAGCTTGGACCAATGTAACTATGCATATACTGTACCTGAAAGATCCCTCTTGAAGCTGGAAATCACTTTAGTAGACACCGCTACTCCAGTGATCTCCGCTAACTGGATAAAGTGGAGAGTATTACATCACTGCCCTGCCTGTCCACCTCATCCAATTAGAGAACGCTTTTCATTCATTCAAAAAATGCAAAGCATTCTCTGAACGGTGCACGTGCTGTGCGGCCAAACTCTTGTGTTCACAATGCAGCACTGCTGCCACTCAGCATGGGACCTAGAAGTTAGTGGAGATCATTGGAGTAGTGGTGCCCACTACACTGATTTCCAGCATCCAGGAGGCATCTACAGGTATGGTATATGCATTGTTACATTGGTCCAAAATATTCCATATGTGGAATTCTTCTTTAAATTGCCCATGTTTATAACAGGTATACTTTAAACATTCTGAACTGAAATAGCAGCCATCCCAATTTATAGGTTGCAAGAAGGTAGGTGGTAGACATGTTCAAAATGTCAGAAAAATTTGTTTCATTTCATTCTCGGATCCATTCGTTAATTGAAGAAATCGTGACATCACCCAAGCTTATTTCTCATTGGCAAGAATTTTAGGGGGACATCCACACCATTTTTTTTGTTTTGGAGTGGGGTTCCCCTCACAATCCATATGGTATGGATGGATTGGGGGGGACCCCCATGCTGTTTTCTTTTTTTTAACCAGCACTTTTTTTGTGTATGTTCTGCTAACAACAGGGAATCCCACTGACAGCAAATGAGTCATGGTTGTTAAGGAACGCAGTCGCCGCCTACTCCTTAACAACTGGCTCTTCTCAATGATCTGAATGACCTGAATGAATCTGAAAATTTTATTATAGCTTTTTTAGATTCATTTTTTACTATGTCCATGCATAAGTTTGGATACATTGGAGTCTTTGAAATAAAATTTTCATCCGAAAAACAAATCTCAACTAACCCAATGGCACATGTCTAGTGAGTGGGGTCGAACCCCCAATAACAAAACAAAACTAAACTAAATCAAGGAAATGCATGGATGAGGGTTTTATTGCTGATAAATGTTAAAGCAGGTATCATGTGATGTATGCAATTGAATAAAAAAGGGTTAACAGGTTAAGTCTATCATACAGTATGCTTCTGAGTTCTGTTTATATTATCAGTCTACTATTAGTTTGGGATAAAGGGACAATTCATGAGAGATTACCAGTTCAGTTTAAGGCTACATTTGTATGTCAGAAATATAGCGTTTGAGAACAATAGAACATATTTTATATGCACATTGGAAAGTTAAGATGTTTTCTAACTAGGTTCACATCTGTACAGGTGGTTCCTGCTGCTGGTCCACACCTTCCCTCAGTCACAACCACCTGCACAGAAAAACGCAAAACGCAGGAGATGTGTGCAGGTGCCATTAATGCTAATGTCATGTCACACACACTGGAAATTGTTGTGCACTTGCGATTCCCATTGTTGGTTATGTGTTATAGAAGACACTGGTAGTGATAGCAGAATTCAGGCTTTACTTGTGTGGCTCAAGTTACAAACATACAGAGCACATTGCAGCAGACATATTACAGACACATTACTTCCTGAAGAGATGATAGAGAAGAAGAAAGAAGCAGCAAGTTTTACACATACACAACTAGTAACCTTTAGCGTACAGTGCCATCTACTGGTCAAGTGATATTACCACAGAATACTGTATATAGTACATTATAGTACATGCTGTTGCATTCCCAACACCCCTTCTCAACGGCATGTGCATAATTATATGACATTTAGTCTCTTTTGTAGAAAACAATGACATTCCCTTGGCAAAGGTTTGGTGAGTGCGTCTGCAGTCATCTCCTCTGATGGGCAGTACTGGATGTCGATAACCCCTTGTTCTTGCATGTCTCTGAGCAGATGATATCTTACATCAATGTGCTTGGTTCTTGGGTTAATCTTCTCAGAGTGTGTAAGCTTTATGCATCCCTGATTGTCTTCAAAGATTGGTGTGGGTTGTGACATATTCAGTCCCATGTCTAGTAGAAGTTGACGAATCCAAATGGATTCTTAACATGCATGTGCTGCTGCTATGTATTCCGCTTCAGTTGAAGAGAGTGCAACAGTCACTTGTTTCCGGCTAGACCAGCTTATGGTTCCTTGTCCATACTGGAAGATGTAACCACTTGTAGATTTGCGGTCAGTGGTGTCTCCAGCCCAATCGGCGTACAGATATCCAATCAGTTTTGGGTTTGACGATGCTGGAAGTCGCAGCTTCATCCGATTTGTTCCCTTTAGGTATTGCATTACCCTCTTTACTGCATTCCAGTCGCGTTGACACAGTGTTGCGACTTTCCTGCAAAGTATTCCCACTGCTAGGGCGATGTCTGGTCTTGTCACGGTGGCGATGTATAGCAATTTTCCGATTGCCCTGCGGTAATAATCATTGTTAGGTAACAAGTTTTCTGTTCCATTGTTTTTTAGATAATCCGGTTCCATTGGTGTTTTCACTTCCTTTGCATCTTGCATGTGAAACTGTTCTAACATTTCTGTAATTTTCTGACTTTGGTTAAGAAGTAAGCTTCCATCCTCTTCCCGCTCTATTTGAATTCCTAGATAGTGAGTAATGTTCCCCAACTCTTTAATTTCAAAATTTTGTTTCAGTTTGTGAACTATTTGGTCATAGTCCCCTTCTTGTTCAAAACACGTCAAGATGTCATCGACGTATATTAGGACTAGAGATGAGCGAAGAAATGAAAAATTCGATTCGACTGATTCGGCGAATTCGTGGACAATATTCGATTCGAGTCGAATAAATTCGCTGTGAATTTAACTTAAAAAAGGGTGTTTCTAGGCTTCAGAGAGACTTAATATTAGTGCAGAACACTGTACCTTTAATTTAAATGCCCTTGGAGTCTGCTGGGGAAGAGAAATAATACTGTCAGTCAGTATGACATGCAGATGAGTGCCGTCGATCTTAGAATCACCGCACACTTCACTCATTTGGGCAGTCACGGGGCCAAAACCAGAGTGTGGAGCCACAGTGTGGCGGTGGAGGCAGCAGCAATGGGAGGCCATACAGCACCCTATGACAAAAATGGAAACCACCAGCAGTGTGAGGAGACCTGAAAGTGGCACATGGCAGAGTGTGGCGATAGAGACAGCAGCAATGGGAGGCCGTACAGGGACCCATGACACACTCTGGACCTGGCAGCAGCATGAGGAGGCGGTACAGGGGCCCATGACAGATTACGGGCCTGGCAGCAGCATGAGGAGTCGGTACAGGGGCCCATGGCAGATTACGGGCCTGGCAGCAGCAATGGGAGGCCGTACAGGGACCCATGACACACTCTGGACCTGGCAGCAGCATGGGGAGGCGGTACAGGGGCCCATGACAGATTACGGGCCTGGCAGCAGCATGAGGAGTCGGTACGGGGGCCCATGACACACTCTGGACCTGGCAGCAGCATGAGGAGGCGGTACAGGGGCGCATGACAGATTACGAGCCTGGCAGCAGCAACTTGGACAGGAGGACGTTCAGCTTCTGCACCGTCGGGTGCGTGCTCGCAAACTGTTGTCTCTTGGAAACGGATTCCAAGAAAGACTGCTGACGGAATCCGTGAAGAGGAGTAGCAGGAGAAGGAGCATCTGAACGAGCGGAATATGCCAACAAGCGACAACAGTGGCCCATGACAGATTACGGGCCTGGCAGCAGCATGAGGAGTCGGTACGGGGGCCCATGGCAGATTACGGGCCTGGCAGCAGCTATGGGAGGCCCGTAATCTGCCAGCACCCTATGACAAAAAATGGAACCCACCAGCAGTGTGAGGAGACCTGAAAGTGGCACATGGCAGAGTGTGGCGATGGAGACAGCAGCAATGGGAGGCCGTACAGGGACCCATGAGAGACTCTGGACCTGGCAGCAGCATGAGGAGGCGGTATAGGGGCCCATGGCAGATTAGGGGCCTGGCAGCAGCTATGGGAGGCCCGTAATCTGCCAGCACCCTATGACAAAAAATGGAACACACCAGCAGTGTGAGGAGACCTGAAAGTGGCACATGGCAGAGTGTGGCGATGGAGGCAGCAGCAATGGGAGGCCGTACAGGGACCCATGAGAGACTCTGGACTTGGCAGCAGCATGAGGAGGCGGTATAGGGGCCCATGGCAGATTAGGGGCCTGGCAGCAGCTATGGGAGGCCCGTAATCTGCCAGCACCCTATGACAAAAAATGGAACACACCAGCAGTGTGAGGAGACCTGAAAGTGGCACATGTTTGGGGCATGATTCATGGCGGATTTAGTCAGTTGTGTCAGGAACTGGTGGTTTGAAATCCAGACTAATCCACGCCTGATTCATTTTCACAAACGTGAGTCTCTCCACACTTTGGGTGGACAGTCGTGTCCTCCGCGGAGTTGCAATACCTCCTGCCGCACTAAACACGCGCTCCGATGCCACGCTACTGGCCGGGCATGACAGCCTTTCAAGGGCAAATTCAGCTAGTTGGGGCCAAAGGTCAAGTTTCGTTGCCCAGTAGTCAAGGGGATTGTCTACCTCGGTTGGCAGGGTGCTGTCCAAGTAGGCCTAAGCCTGTTGTTTGAGGTCCTGCTCCAGGTCCACCTGATGCTGCTGCTGCTGCTGCGGCTGGTTAGTAGTTTCCTCACTGCGCTGGTGAAGAAAGCTACTCATCATCGACTGCAGACTGAGGCAGCCGCTGCTGGTGGAGCTGCCACTGCTCCTACCACCCCACCCCTCCCCTGCTGCCATGCCAGCGGAACACGAGCGCACAGGGCCCACAGTGTCTGAGGATGGACGTTGGCGCAGACAGGCAGAGACCAGCTGACTACATAGGTGTTTTTTATAGTACGTTATTTTGGCCTCCCTCTCAGCAGGTGTGAAAAAGGCCACCATTTTTGAACGGTAGCGAGGGTCCAACAAGGTGGACAGCCAAAAGTCATCCCTCTGTCTGATGGTTATTATTCGGCTGTCGCTACGCAAGCAACCGAGCATGCTATGGGCCATTTGTGCCAAGGAATGCGAGGGACTCCCTGCCTCCATCTCCACAGCATACTGCCACGGTGCGTCTAGGTCCTCTGTCTCCTCTTCCTCCTCCTCTACCAGATGCTCCTGCTCCTCCACTCCTGTCCGCTGAGTGGAAAAACCACCCATTTCACTCAATAATTCCTGAGCACCAATGTCCTCCTCTACCTCCTCCTCTTCTTCCAGTCCTGCCCCCACAGGGGCCATGTGGCGTTGAGATCTGTGCGCCACGTCTACCGCACCCTGACCAGCCATTGTTAACAGCATTTGTTCCAGGACGTGCAACAGAGGAATGACGTCGTTCATCCCATAGTCCTGCCGACTCACGAATAGCGTGGCCTCCTCAAAGGGCCTGAGCAAGCGCAGGTGTCACGCATGAGCTGCCAATGGCTGACATCTAAGTTACACAGGGAGTACCTTTATCTGCTTTTAACATCAGGAAATCTGTGATGGCCTTTTGCTGTTCGTAAAGGCGGTCTAACATATGTAGGGTTGAATTCCACCTTGTTGCAACGTCACAGCATGAGGAGTCGGTATAGGGGCCCATGGCAGATTAGGGGCCTGGCAGCAGTTATGGGAGGCCCATAATCTGCCAGCACCCTATGACAAAAAATGGAACACACCAGCAGTGTGAGGAGACCTGAAAGTGGCACATGGCAGAGTGTGGCGATGGAGACAGCAGCAATGGGAGGCCGTACAGGGACCCATGAGAGACTCTGGACCTGGCAGCAGCATGAGGAGGCGGTATATAGGGGCCTACGGCAGATTAGGGGCCTGGCAGCAGCTATAGGAGGCCCGTAATCTGCCAGCACCCTATGTCAAAAAATTCAACACACCAGCAGTGTGTGAGGAGACCTGAAAGTGGCACATGGCAGAGTGTGGCGATGGAGACAGCAGCAATGGGAGGCCGTACAGGGACCCATGACAGACTCTGGACTTGGCAGCAGCATGAGGAGGCGGTATATAGGGGCTTATGGCAGATTAGGGGCCTGGCAGCAGCTATAGGAGGCCCGTAATCTGCCAGCACCCTATGTCAAAAAATTCAACACACCAGCAGTGTGAGGAGACCTGAAAGTGGCACATGGCAGAGTGTGGCGATGGAGACAGCAGCAATGGGAGGCCGTACAGGGACCCATGACAGACTCTGAACTTGGCAGCAGCATGAGGAGGCGGTATATAGGGGCCCATGGCAGATTAGGGGCCTGGCAGCAGCTATAGGAGGCCCGTAATCTGCCAGCACCCTATGTCAAAAAATTCAACACACCAGCAGTGTGAGGAGACCTGAAAGTGGCACATGGCAGAGTGTGGCGATGGAGACAGCAGCAATGGGAGGCCGTACAGGGACCCATGACAGACTCTGGACTTGGCAGCAGCATGAGGAGGCGGTATATAGGGGCCCATGGCAGATTAGGGGCCTGGCAGCAGCTATGTGAGGCCCGTTATCTTGCAGCACCCTATGTCAAAAAATTTAACACACCAGCAGTGTGAAGAGACCTGAAAGTGGCACATGGCAGCAGAGTGTGGCGATGGAGACAGCAGCAATGGGAGGCCGTACAGGGACCCATGAGAGACTCTGGACCTGGCAGCAGCAGGAGGAGGTGGTATATAGGGGCCCATGGCAGATTAGGGGCCTGGCAGCAGCTATGTGAGGCCCGTAATCTGCCTGCACCCTATGTCAAAAAATTTAACACACCAGCAGTGTGAAGAGACCTGAAAGTGGCACATGGCAGCAGAGTGTGGCGATGGAGACAGCAGCAATGGGAGGCCGTACAGGGACCATGACAGACTCTGGACTTGGCAGCAGCATGAGGAGGCGGTATATAGGGGCCCATGGCAGATTAGGGGCCTGGCAGCAGCTATGTGAGGCCCGTAATCTGCCTGCACCCTATGTCAAAAAATTAAACACACCAGCAGTGTGAAGAGACCTGAAAGTGGCACATGGCATGAGAGACTCTGGACCTGGCAGCAGCAGGAGGAGGCGGTATAGGGGCCCATGGCTGATTAGGGGCCTGGCAGCAGCTATGTGAGGCCCGTTATCTTGCAGCACCCTATGTCAAAAAATTTAACACACCAGCAGTGTGAAGAGACCTGAAAGTGGCACATGGCAGCAGAGTGTGGCGATGGAGACAGCAGCAATGGGAGGCCGTACAGGGACCCATGAGAGACTCTGGACCTGGCAGCAGCAGGAGGAGGTGGTATATAGGGGCCCATGGCAGATTAGGGGCCTGGCAGCAGCTATGTGAGGCCCGTAATCTGCCTGCACCCTATGTCAAAAAATTTAACACACCAGCAGTGTGAAGAGACCTGAAAGTGGCACATGGCAGCAGAGTGTGGCGATGGAGACAGCAGCAATGGGAGGCCGTACAGGGACCATGACAGACTCTGGACTTGGCAGCAGCATGAGGAGGCGGTATATAGGGGCCTATGGCAGATTAGGGGCCTGGCAGCAGCTATGTGAGGCCCGTAATCTGCCTGCACCCTATGTCAAAAAATTTAACACACCAGCAGTGTGAAGAGACCTGAAAGTGGCACATGGCAGCAGAGTGTGGCGATGGAGACAGCAGCAATGGGAGGCCGTACAGGGACCATGACAGACTCTGGACTTGGCAGCAGCATGAGGAGGCGGTATATAGGGGCCCATGGCAGATTAGGGGCCTGGCAGCAGCTATGTGAGGCCCGTAATCTGCCTGCACCCTATGTCAAAAAATTAAACACACCAGCAGTGTGAAGAGACCTGAAAGTGGCACATGGCAGCAGAGTGTGGCGATGGAGACAGCAGCAATGGGAGGCCGTACAGGGACCATGACAGACTCTGGACTTGGCAGCAGCATGAGGAGGCGGTATATAGGGGCCCATGGCAGATTAGGGGCCTGGCAGCAGCTATGTGAGGCCCGTAATCTGCCTGCACCCTATGTCAAAAAATTTAACACACCAGCAGTGTGAAGAGACCTGAAAGTGGCACATGGCAGCAGAGTGTGGCGATGGAGACAGCAGCAATGGGAGGCCGTACAGGGACCATGACAGACTCTGGACTTGGCAGCAGCATGAGGAGGCGGTATATAGGGGCCCATGGCAGATTAGGGGCCTGGCAGCAGCTATGTGAGGCCCGTAATCTGCCTGCACCCTATGTCAAAAAATTTAACACACCAGCAGTGTGAAGAGACCTGAAAGTGGCACATGGCAGCAGAGTGTGGCGATGGAGACAGCAGCAATGGGAGGCCGTACAGGGACCATGACAGACTCTGGACTTGGCAGCAGCATGAGGAGGCGGTATATAGGGGCCTATGGCAGATTAGGGGCCTGGCAGCAGCTATGTGAGGCCCGTAATCTGCCTGCACCCTATGTCAAAAAATTTAACACACCAGCAGTGTGAAGAGACCTGAAAGTGGCACATGGCAGCAGAGTGTGGCGATGGAGACAGCAGCAATGGGAGGCCGTACAGGGACCATGACAGACTCTGGACTTGGCAGCAGCATGAGGAGGCGGTATATAGGGGCCCATGGCAGATTAGGGGCCTGGCAGCAGCTATGTGAGGCCCGTAATCTGCCTGCACCCTATGTCAAAAAATTAAACACACCAGCAGTGTGAAGAGACCTGAAAGTGGCACATGGCATGAGAGACTCTGGACCTGGCAGCAGCAGGAGGAGGCGGTATAGGGGCCCATGGCTGATTAGGGGCCTGGCAGCAGCTATGTGAGGCCCGTTATCTTGCAGCACCCTATGTCAAAAAATTTAACACACCAGCAGTGTGAAGAGACCTGAAAGTGGCACATGGCAGCAGAGTGTGGCGATGGAGACAGCAGCAATGGGAGGCCGTACAGGGACCCATGAGAGACTCTGGACCTGGCAGCAGCAGGAGGAGGTGGTATATAGGGGCCCATGGCAGATTAGGGGCCTGGCAGCAGCTATGTGAGGCCCGTAATCTGCCTGCACCCTATGTCAAAAAATTTAACACACCAGCAGTGTGAAGAGACCTGAAAGTGGCACATGGCAGCAGAGTGTGGCGATGGAGACAGCAGCAATGGGAGGCCGTACAGGGACCATGACAGACTCTGGACTTGGCAGCAGCATGAGGAGGCGGTATATAGGGGCCCATGGCAGATTAGGGGCCTGGCAGCAGCTATGTGAGGCCCGTAATCTGCCTGCACCCTATGTCAAAAAATTAAACACACCAGCAGTGTGAAGAGACCTGAAAGTGGCACATGGCATGAGAGACTCTGGACCTGGCAGCAGCAGGAGGAGGCGGTATAGGGGCCCATGGCTGATTAGGGGCCTGGCAGCAGCTATGTGAGGCCCGTTATCTTGCAGCACCCTATGTCAAAAAATTTAACACACCAGCAGTGTGAAGAGACCTGAAAGTGGCACATGGCAGCAGAGTGTGGCGATGGAGACAGCAGCAATGGGAGGCCGTACAGGGACCCATGAGAGACTCTGGACCTGGCAGCAGCAGGAGGAGGTGGTATATAGGGGCCCATGGCAGATTAGGGGCCTGGCAGCAGCTATGTGAGGCCCGTAATCTGCCTGCACCCTATGTCAAAAAATTTAACACACCAGCAGTGTGAAGAGACCTGAAAGTGGCACATGGCAGCAGAGTGTGGCGATGGAGACAGCAGCAATGGGAGGCCGTACAGGGACCATGACAGACTCTGGACTTGGCAGCAGCATGAGGAGGCGGTATATAGGGGCCTATGGCAGATTAGGGGCCTGGCAGCAGCTATGTGAGGCCCGTAATCTGCCTGCACCCTATGTCAAAAAATTTAACACACCAGCAGTGTGAAGAGACCTGAAAGTGGCACATGGCAGCAGAGTGTGGCGATGGAGACAGCAGCAATGGGAGGCCGTACAGGGACCATGACAGACTCTGGACTTGGCAGCAGCATGAGGAGGCGGTATATAGGGGCCCATGGCAGATTAGGGGCCTGGCAGCAGCTATGTGAGGCCCGTAATCTGCCTGCACCCTATGTCAAAAAATTAAACACACCAGCAGTGTGAAGAGACCTGAAAGTGGCACATGGCAGCAGAGTGTGGCGATGGAGACAGCAGCAATGGGAGGCCGTACAGGGACCATGACAGACTCTGGACTTGGCAGCAGCATGAGGAGGCGGTATATAGGGGCCCATGGCAGATTAGGGGCCTGGCAGCAGCTATGTGAGGCCCGTAATCTGCCTGCACCCTATGTCAAAAAATTTAACACACCAGCAGTGTGAAGAGACCTGAAAGTGGCACATGGCAGCAGAGTGTGGCGATGGAGACAGCAGCAATGGGAGGCCGTACAGGGACCATGACAGACTCTGGACTTGGCAGCAGCATGAGGAGGCGGTATATAGGGGCCCATGGCAGATTAGGGGCCTGGCAGCAGCTATGTGAGGCCCGTAATCTGCCTGCACCCTATGTCAAAAAATTTAACACACCAGCAGTGTGAAGAGACCTGAAAGTGGCACATGGCAGCAGAGTGTGGCGATGGAGACAGCAGCAATGGGAGGCCGTACAGGGACCATGACAGACTCTGGACTTGGCAGCAGCATGAGGAGGCGGTATATAGGGGCCTATGGCAGATTAGGGGCCTGGCAGCAGCTATGTGAGGCCCGTAATCTGCCTGCACCCTATGTCAAAAAATTTAACACACCAGCAGTGTGAAGAGACCTGAAAGTGGCACATGGCAGCAGAGTGTGGCGATGGAGACAGCAGCAATGGGAGGCCGTACAGGGACCATGACAGACTCTGGACTTGGCAGCAGCATGAGGAGGCGGTATATAGGGGCCCATGGCAGATTAGGGGCCTGGCAGCAGCTATGTGAGGCCCGTAATCTGCCTGCACCCTATGTCAAAAAATTAAACACACCAGCAGTGTGAAGAGACCTGAAAGTGGCACATGGCAGCAGAGTGTGGCGATGGAGACAGCAGCAATGGGAGGCCGTACAGGGACCATGACAGACTCTGGACTTGGCAGCAGCATGAGGAGGCGGTATATAGGGGCCCATGGCAGATTAGGGGCCTGGCAGCAGCTATGTGAGGCCCGTAATCTGCCTGCACCCTATGTCAAAAAATTTAACACACCAGCAGTGTGAAGAGACCTGAAAGTGGCACATGGCAGCAGAGTGTGGCGATGGAGACAGCAGCAATGGGAGGCCGTACAGGGACCATGACAGACTCTGGACTTGGCAGCAGCATGAGGAGGCGGTATATAGGGGCCCATGGCAGATTAGGGGCCTGGCAGCAGCTATGTGAGGCCCGTAATCTGCCTGCACCCTATGTCAAAAAATTTAACACACCAGCAGTGTGAAGAGACCTGAAAGTGGCACATGGCAGCAGAGTGTGGCGATGGAGACAGCAGCAATGGGAGGCCGTACAGGGACCATGACAGACTCTGGACTTGGCAGCAGCATGAGGAGGCGGTATATAGGGGCCTATGGCAGATTAGGGGCCTGGCAGCAGCTATGTGAGGCCCGTAATCTGCCTGCACCCTATGTCAAAAAATTTAACACACCAGCAGTGTGAAGAGACCTGAAAGTGGCACATGGCAGCAGAGTGTGGCGATGGAGACAGCAGCAATGGGAGGCCGTACAGGGACCATGACAGACTCTGGACTTGGCAGCAGCATGAGGAGGCGGTATATAGGGGCCCATGGCAGATTAGGGGCCTGGCAGCAGCTATGTGAGGCCCGTAATCTGCCTGCACCCTATGTCAAAAAATTAAACACACCAGCAGTGTGAAGAGACCTGAAAGTGGCACATGGCAGCAGAGTGTGGCGATGGAGACAGCAGCAATGGGAGGCCGTACAGGGACCATGACAGACTCTGGACTTGGCAGCAGCATGAGGAGGCGGTATATAGGGGCCCATGGCAGATTAGGGGCCTGGCAGCAGCTATGTGAGGCCCGTAATCTGCCTGCACCCTATGTCAAAAAATTTAACACACCAGCAGTGTGAAGAGACCTGAAAGTGGCACATGGCAGCAGAGTGTGGCGATGGAGACAGCAGCAATGGGAGGCCGTACAGGGACCATGACAGACTCTGGACTTGGCAGCAGCATGAGGAGGCGGTATATAGGGGCCCATGGCAGATTAGGGGCCTGGCAGCAGCTATGTGAGGCCCGTAATCTGCCTGCACCCTATGTCAAAAAATTTAACACACCAGCAGTGTGAAGAGACCTGAAAGTGGCACATGGCAGCAGAGTGTGGCGATGGAGACAGCAGCAATGGGAGGCCGTACAGGGACCATGACAGACTCTGGACTTGGCAGCAGCATGAGGAGGCGGTATATAGGGGCCTATGGCAGATTAGGGGCCTGGCAGCAGCTATGTGAGGCCCGTAATCTGCCTGCACCCTATGTCAAAAAATTTAACACACCAGCAGTGTGAAGAGACCTGAAAGTGGCACATGGCAGCAGAGTGTGGCGATGGAGACAGCAGCAATGGGAGGCCGTACAGGGACCATGACAGACTCTGGACTTGGCAGCAGCATGAGGAGGCGGTATATAGGGGCCCATGGCAGATTAGGGGCCTGGCAGCAGCTATGTGAGGCCCGTAATCTGCCTGCACCCTATGTCAAAAAATTAAACACACCAGCAGTGTGAAGAGACCTGAAAGTGGCACATGGCATGAGAGACTCTGGACCTGGCAGCAGCAGGAGGAGGCGGTATAGGGGCCCATGGCTGATTAGGGGCCTGGCAGCAGCTATGTGAGGCCCGTTATCTTGCAGCACCCTATGTCAAAAAATTTAACACACCAGCAGTGTGAAGAGACCTGAAAGTGGCACATGGCAGCAGAGTGTGGCGATGGAGACAGCAGCAATGGGAGGCCGTACAGGGACCATGACAGACTCTGGACTTGGCAGCAGCATGAGGAGGCGGTATATAGGGGCCCATGGCAGATTAGGGGCCTGGCAGCAGCTATGTGAGGCCCGTAATCTGCCTGCACCCTATGTCAAAAAATTTAACACACCAGCAGTGTGAAGAGACCTGAAAGTGGCACATGGCAGCAGAGTGTGGCGATGGAGACAGCAGCAATGGGAGGCCGTACAGGGACCATGACAGACTCTGGACTTGGCAGCAGCATGAGGAGGCGGTATATAGGGGCCCATGGCAGATTAGGGGCCTGGCAGCAGCTATGTGAGGCCCGTAATCTGCCTGCACCCTATGTCAAAAAATTTAACACACCAGCAGTGTGAAGAGACCTGAAAGTGGCACATGGCAGCAGAGTGTGGCGATGGAGACAGCAGCAATGGGAGGCCGTACAGGGACCATGACAGACTCTGGACTTGGCAGCAGCATGAGGAGGCGGTATATAGGGGCCCATGGCAGATTAGGGGCCTGGCAGCAGCTATGTGAGGCCCGTAATCTGCCTGCACCCTATGTCAAAAAATTAAACACACCAGCAGTGTGAAGAGACCTGAAAGTGGCACATGGCAGCAGAGTGTGGCGATGGAGACAGCAGCAATGGGAGGCCGTACAGGGACCATGACAGACTCTGGACTTGGCAGCAGCATGAGGAGGCGGTATATAGGGGCCCATGGCAGATTAGGGGCCTGGCAGCAGCTATGTGAGGCCCGTAATCTGCCTGCACCCTATGTCAAAAAATTTAACACACCAGCAGTGTGAAGAGACCTGAAAGTGGCACATGGCAGCAGAGTGTGGCGATGGAGACAGCAGCAATGGGAGGCCGTACAGGGACCATGACAGACTCTGGACTTGGCAGCAGCATGAGGAGGCGGTATATAGGGGCCCATGGCAGATTAGGGGCCTGGCAGCAGCTATGTGAGGCCCGTAATCTGCCTGCACCCTATGTCAAAAAATTTAACACACCAGCAGTGTGAAGAGACCTGAAAGTGGCACATGGCAGCAGAGTGTGGCGATGGAGAAAGCAGCAATGGGAGGCCGTACAGGGACCCATGAGAGACTCTGGACCTGGCAGCAGCATGAGGAGGCGGTATATAGGGGCCTATGGCAGATTAGGGGCCTGGCAGCAGCTATGTGAGGCCCGTAATCTGCCTGCACCCTATGTCAAAAAATTTAACACACCAGCAGTGTGAAGAGACCTGAAAGTGGCACATGGCATGAGAGACTCTGGACCTGGCAGCAGCAGGAGGAGGCGGTATAGGGGCCCATGGCTGATTAGGGGCCTGGCAGCAGCTATGTGAGGCCCGTTATCTTGCAGCACCCTATGTCAAAAAATTTAACACACCAGCAGTGTGAAGAGACCTGAAAGTGGCACATGGCAGCAGAGTGTGGCGATGGAGACAGCAGCAATGGGAGGCCGTACAGGGACCCATGAGAGACTCTGGACCTGGCAGCAGCAGGAGGAGGTGGTATATAGGGGCCCATGGCAGATTAGGGGCCTGGCAGCAGCTATGTGAGGCCCGTAATCTGCCTGCACCCTATGTCAAAAAATTTAACACACCAGCAGTGTGAAGAGACCTGAAAGTGGCACATGGCAGCAGAGTGTGGCGATGGAGACAGCAGCAATGGGAGGCCGTACAGGGACCCATGAGAGACTCTGGACCTGGCAGCAGCAGGAGGAGGTGGTATATAGGGGCCTATGGCAGATTAGGGGCCTGGCAGCAGCTATAGGAGGCCCGTAATCTGCCAGCACCCTATGTCAAAAAATTCAACACACCAGCAGTGTGAGGAGACCTGAAAGTGGCACATGTTTGAGGCATGATTCATGGCGGATTTAGTCAGTTGTGTCAGGAACTGGTGGTTTGAAATCCAGACTAATCCACGCCTGATTCATTTTCACAAACGTGAGTCTCTCCACACTTTGGGTGGACAGTCGTGTCCTCCGCGGAGTTACAATACCTCCTGCCGCACTAAACACGCGCTCCGATGCCACGCTACTGGCCGGGCATGACAGCCTTTCAAGGGCAAATTCAGCTAGTTGGGGCCAAAGGTCAAGTTTCGTTGCCCAGTAGTCAAGGGGATTGTCTACCTCGGTTGGCAGGGTGCTGTCCAAGTAGGCCCAAGCCTGTTGTTTGAGCTCCTGCTCCAGGTCCACCTGATGCTGCTGCTGCTGCTGCGGCTGGTTAGTAGTTTCCTCACTGCGCTGGTGAAGAAAGCTACTCATCATCGACTGCAGACTGAGGCAGCCGCTGCTGGTGGAGCTGCCACTGCTCCTACCACCCCACCCCTCCCCTGCTGCCATGCCAGCGGAACGCGAGCGCACAGGGCCCACAGTGTCTGAGGATGGACGATGGCGCACAAAGGCAGAGACCAACTGACTACATAGGTGGTTTTTATAGTACGTAATTTTGGCCTCCCTCTCAGCAGGTGTGAAAAAGGCCACCATTTTGGACCGGTAGCGAGGGTCCAACAAGGTGGACAGCCAAAAGTCATCCCTCTGTCTGATGGTTATTATTCGGCTGTCGCTACGCAAGCAACCGAGCATGCTATGGGCCATTTGTGCCAAGGAATGCGAGGGACTCCCTGCCTCCATCTCCACAGCATACTGCCACGGTGCGTCTGGGTCCTCTGTCTCCTCCTCCTCCTCCTCTACCAGATGCTCCTGCTCCTCCACTCCTGTCCGCTGAGTGGAAAAACCACCCATTTCACTCAATAATTCCTGAGCACAAATGTCCTCCTCTACCTCCTCCTCTTCTTCCTGTCCTGCCCCCACAGGGGTCATGTGGCGTTGAGATCTGTGCGCCACGTCTACCGCACCCTGACCAGCCATTGTTAACAGCATTTGTTCCAGGACGTGCAACAGAGGAATGACGTCGTTCATCCCATAGTCCTGCCGACTCACGAATAGCGTGGCCTCCTCAAAGGGCCTGAGCAAGCGGCAGGTGTCACGCATGAGCTGCCAATGGCTGACATCTAAGTTACACAGGGGAGTACCTTTATCCGCTTGTAACATCAGGAAATCGGTGATGGCCTTTCGCTGCTCGTAAAGGCGGTCTAACATGTGTAGGGTTGAATTCCACCTTGTTGCAACGTCGCAGATCAGGCGATGCTGTGGAATTCCGTTCTGCCGCTGCAGCTCAATGAGGGTGTTCTTTGCGGTGTAGGAATGGCTGAAATGCATGCACAGTTTACGTGACATTTTAAGGATGTCTTGCAGTGGGATGGTGGATTTTAGGAACCGCTTGACAACCAGATTGAACACGTGAGCCATGCATGGCGCATGGCACAACCTTCCTTGACGCAGAGCAGACACCATGTTCTTTCCGTTGTCAGTCAACATGGTTCCGATTTTTAGTTTGCGCGGAGACAGCCATCTGTCGATTTCTCTGTTCATTACACTCAGCAGTTCCTCCCCTGTGTGACTACGTTCGCCAAGGCATACCAGGTGCAGCACAGCGTGACACCGTTGCGCCCTGCACATGTGATATGCCGGTCGGGTAATGGGACTTGGCACGGGGGTGGCGGCTGAGGACACGGCGGAAAAAGAGGTGGTAGAGGCGGACATGCTTGCTGGACCAAGGACGTGCAAACGTGGAGGCAAAAGCGTCGTGACCTGTCCAAGTTGCTGGTGCGGCTGTGCCGGCACCACGTTCACCCAGTGGGCCGTAAATGACATGTACTGTCCCTGACCGTAGTTACAGCTCCACACGTCGGCGCTGCCGTGCACTTTGGCAGAGACCGACATGCTCAAAGACTGGCCCACCATCTCTTCTACATGTGAATGCAGGGCTGGCACTGCCTTTTGGGCAAAGAAATGACGGCTTGGCACTCTCCACCGCGGCGCGGCACAAGCCATCATTTCTCGGAAAGGTGCTGAGTCCACCAGTTGGAAAGGGAGGGACTGCAGCACCAGCAACTTGGACAGGAGGACGTTCAGCTTTTGCACCGTCGGGTGCGTGCTCGCAAACTGTTGTCTCTTGGATACGGATTCCAAGAAAGACTGTTGACGGAATCCGAGAAGAGGAGTAGCAGGAGAAGGAGCATCTGAACGAGCGGAAGATGCCAATGAGCGACAACTCCCCTCAGCAGAGGTGTTGGAGCCTTGACTGGCTGATAGAGGGCGATTGACGACGTCGGGTGACGGAGCAAGTAACGGAGCGGGTGATGGAGCGGGGGCTGGGGCAGGCAGAACCGCCGTATGTTTATCACGGTTTTCCCAGGCCACCGAATGGTGACGCTGCATATGCTGACGCAACGCTGTAGTCCCAACATGGGCCCCCTGGCCACGCTTGCATTTCTGGCCACATAGTCGACATACGGCTACATTTACTTCCTCGGGCGGCTTGAGGAAAAATTGCCACACCACCGAGTAGGAAACTTTGCCCCCGCTACTCTTCACTGGCTGACTGCTACTTCCTCCGTGCGCACCGGCACCACTACTGGCCGTGGTGGTAGGCTGCAGTGGAGCTGGTGCTCTACTCCGTGGACGTTTGGCTCCACTGACACTGATGCGACCCTGCTGCTGTCTCCTGGGCAACCCACCGACTGTTTTGCTCGCTGCCAAGCTGCCACCCTCTTCTCCTGATGATGCGGAAGAAATTGCCTGATGACGACGAGGCTGCCAAGTGCGATCAACCTCCTCATCATCAAGTAGGGTCTCCGCCTCACTACTAGCCCCCTCGGCTGCGTCTGGGTCAGGAGACAGACCTGTCTCTAGACCGGCTACCGAGCCACTCTCCTCGCCAGTACTTGTTCGCTTGGCTGCTGAAAAGGCCGATGTCTCCCCCCGTTCCTGACCGCCCTCTGTTAGCTCTTCCTCACTGTACAGTGGGGCTGAGCCCACAGCATGCGATACTTCGCTTGGTGAGGGAACAGCAAAGGACAGGGGCAGGTAGAGGACACGTGATTTCAGTGGGCTTGGTCCCGGGCCATGCCAACTAACGGTTGTGTCTGACGTACCCACCGACCGTTGGCTGTAGGTGTCAGAGGTGACCTGGGAAGAGGAAGACGACCGAGCCAACCAATCAATGACGGCAGGGTTGTCGGTGGAGACACGACCGCTGGATGACACCGGGAGCACTGGCCTCTGGCTGCGAATACTGCTGCCTCGACCCCTTCCTCTGCTGCCACGTCTGCTCGCTCCTAAAACATTGCCTCCTCTGCCACTCCTCTGCATGTTGTCTGACATACTATTTAATTCAACGATTAGGTGTCCCTGAGTAACAATTCTCTGGCACTCAGTAACAATTCTGTCTGTCCCTGAGTATGAATTCTGTGGCCCTGAGTAACAATTCTGTGTCTGTGCGAGTAACAATTCTGTGTCTGTGCGAGTAACAATTCTGTGTCTGTGCAAGTAACAATTTTGTGTCTGTGCGAGTAACAATTCTCTGGCACTCAGTAACAATTCTGTCTGTCCCTGAGTAACAATTCTCTGGCACTCAGTAACAATTCTGTCTGTCCCTGAGTAACAATTCTCTGGCACTCAGTAACAATTCTGTCTGTCCCTGAGTAACAATTCTCTGGCACTCAGTAACAATTCTGTCTGTCCCTGAGTATGAATTCTGTGGCCCTGAGTAACAATTCTGTGTCTGCGCGAGTAACAATTCTGTGTCTGTGCAAGTAACAATTTTGTGTCTGTGCAAGTAACAATTTTGTGTCTGTGCGAGTAACAATTCTCTGGCACTCAGTAACAATTCTGTCTGTCCCTGAGTAACAATTCTCTGGCACTCAGTAACAATTCTGTCTGTCCCTGAGTAACAATTCTCTGGCACTCAGTAACAATTCTGTCTGTCCCTGAGTAACAATTCTCTGGCACTCAGTAACAATTGTGTGTCTGTGCAAGTAACAATTCTGTGTCTGTGCAAGTAACAATTTTGTGTCTGTGAGAGTAACAATTCTCTGGCACTCAGTAACAATTCTGTCTGTCCCTGAGTAACAATTCTCTGGCACTCAGTAACAATTCTGTCTGTCCCTGAGTATGAATTCTGTGGCCCTGAGTAACAATTCTGTCTCTGTGCGAGTAACAATTCTGTGTCTGTGCAAGTAACAATTTTGTGTCTGTGAGAGTAACAATTCTCTGGCACTCAGTAACAATTCTGTCTGTCCCTGAGTAACAATTCTCTGGCACTCAGTAACAATTCTGTCTTCCCTGAGTAACAATTCTCTGGCACTCAGTAACAATTCTGTCTGTCCCTGAGTATGAATTCTGTGGCCCTGAGTAACAATTGTGTGTCTGTGCAAGTAACAATTCTGTGTCTGTGCAAGTAACAATTTTGTGTCTGTGAGAGTAACAATTCTCTGGCACTCAGTAACAATTCTGTCTGTCCCTGAGTAACAATTCTCTGGCACTCAGTAACAATTCTGTCTGTCCCTGAGTAACAATTCTGTCTGTCCCTGAGTATGAATTCTGTGGCCCTGAGTAAGAATTCTCTGGCACTCAGTAACAATTCTGTCTGTCCCTGAGTATGAATTCTGTGGCCCTGAGTAACAATTGTGTGTCTGTGCAAGTAACAATTCTGTGTCTGTGCAAGTAACAATTTTGTGTCTGTGAGAGTAACAATTCTCTGGCACTCAGTAACAATTCTGTCTGTCCCTGAGTAACAATTCTCTGGCACTCAGTAACAATTCTGTCTGTCCCTGAGTATGAATTCTGTGGCCCTGAGTAACAATTCTGTCTCTGTGCGAGTAACAATTCTGTCTCTGTGCGAGTAACAATTCTGTGTCTGTGCAAGTAACAATTTTGTGTCTGTGAGAGTAACAATTCTCTGGCACTCAGTAACAATTCTGTCTGTCCCTGAGTAAGAATTCTCTGGCACTCAGTAACAATTCTGTCTGTCCCTGAGTAACAATTCTCTGGCACTCAGTAACAATTCTGTCTGTCCCTGAGTAACAATTCTGTCTGTCCCTGAGTATGAATTCTGTGGCCCTGAGTAAGAATTCTCTGGCACTCAGTAACAATTCTGTCTGTCCCTGAGTATGAATTCTGTGGCCCTGAGTAACAATTGTGTGTCTGTGCAAGTAACAATTCTGTGTCTGTGCAAGTAACAATTTTGTGTCTGTGAGAGTAACAATTCTCTGGCACTCAGTAACAATTCTGTCTGTCCCTGAGTAACAATTCTCTGGCACTCAGTAACAATTCTGTCTGTCCCTGAGTAACAATTCTCTGGCACTCAGTAACAATTCTGTCTGTCCCTGAGTAACAATTCTCTGGCACTCAGTAACAATTCTGTCTGTCCCTGAGTAACAATTCTGTCTGTCCCTGAGAATGAATTCTGTGGCCCTGAGTAAGAATTCTCTGGCACTCAGTAACAATTCTGTCTGTCCCTGAGTAACAATTCTCTGGCACTCAGTAACAATTCTGTCTGTCCCTGAGTATGAATTCTGTGGCCCTGAGTAACAATTGTGTGTCTGTGCAAGTAACAATTCTGTGTCTGTGCAAGTAACAATTTTGTGTCTGTGAGAGTAACAATTCTCTGGCACTCAGTAACAATTCTGTCTGTCCCTGAGTAACAATTCTCTGGCACTCAGTAACAATTCTGTCTGTCCCTGAGTAACAATTCTGTCTGTCCCTGAGTATGAATTCTGTGGCCCTGAGTAAGAATTCTCTGGCACTCAGTAACAATTCTGTCTGTCCCTGAGTATGAATTCTGTGGCCCTGAGTAACAATTGTGTGTCTGTGCAAGTAACAATTCTGTGTCTGTGCAAGTAACAATTTTGTGTCTGTGAGAGTAACAATTCTCTGGCACTCAGTAACAATTCTGTCTGTCCCTGAGTAACAATTCTCTGGCACTCAGTAACAATTCTGTCTGTCCCTGAGTATGAATTCTGTGGCCGTGAGTAACAATTCTGTCTCTGTGCGAGTAACAATTCTGTGTCTGTGCAAGTAACAATTTTGTGTCTGTGAGAGTAACAATTCTCTGGCACTCAGTAACAATTCTGTCTGTCCCTGAGTAACAATTCTCTGGCACTCAGTAACAATTCTGTCTGTCCCTGAGTAACAATTCTCTGGCACTCAGTAACAATTCTGTCTGTCCCTGAGTAACAATTCTGTCTGTCCCTGAGTATGAATTCTGTGGCCCTGAGTAAGAATTCTCTGGCACTCAGTAACAATTCTGTCTGTCCCTGAGTATGAATTCAGTGGCCCTGAGTAACAATTGTGTGTCTGTGCAAGTAACAATTCTGTGTCTGTGCAAGTAACAATTTTGTGTCTGTGAGAGTAACAATTCTCTGGCACTCAGTAACAATTCTGTCTGTCCCTGAGTAACAATTCTCTGGCACTCAGTAACAATTCTGTCTGTCCCTGAGTAACAATTCTCTGGCACTCAGTAACAATTCTGTCTGTCCCTGAGTAACAATTCTCTGGCACTCAGTAACAATTCTGTCTGTCCCTGAGTAACAATTCTGTCTGTCCCTGAGAATGAATTCTGTGGCCCTGAGTAAGAATTCTCTGGCACTCAGTAACAATTCTGTCTGTCCCTGAGTAACAATTCTCTGGCACTCAGTAACAATTCTGTCTGTCCCTGAGTAAAAATTCTGTGGCCCTAATAACGTTTCTGTGGCCCTAAGTAACAATTCTCTGGCACTGAGTAACAATTCTGTCTGTCCCTGAGTATGAATTCTGTGGCCCTAACTAGCGTTTCTTTGTCCCTAAATAACGATTCTGTGGCCCTCATTAACAAGTCTGTGTCCCTGAGTAATGGTTCTCTGTCCCTAAGTAACTTCTCTCTGTCCCCAATTCTCGTTTCTGTGGCCCTAACTCTGTCCCTGTCCCTAGTACAGAGCGGTCTGCCTCTGTTCAATGACTGCAGGCAAATGAAGATTTCCAAAATGGCCGCTATATATACCTCGACCATTACACAGTGCTGGCTGGCTGGCTGCTGATTGGCTGATGCGATCACATGTCGTTGAGGAATGCATTATGGGGCAGCGCGCCTTGTCTGCGCGCCTTCCCCGACATCCCCGCTCCGTCGCCGCACATGTCAGCCGCCATTTTCGGAAAAATTTCGATTCGCGCGTCCGAATTAGGCTGTTTTTCGGATTCGGCACGAATCGAAATTTTTCCGATATTCGACTCGAATTCCACTTCGGATACTTCGATTCGCTCATCTCTAATTAGGACGTATGTCCATTTGTTCTCTTGATTCTTTGAATACAGACATGGATCTGCTTTACTTTTTGAGAACCCTTCTTTTCTGAGTATTTCGTTCACTTTTTCATTCCATGCTCTCGTCGCTTGCTTGAGCCCGTAGATGCTCTTTTGCAGTTTGCATACAAGGTTCTTTTCTTTCTCAAAGCCTGGTGGCTGTTCCATGTACAGATCCTCCTTGATGTCTCCATACAAAAAGGCAGTTTTGACATCTAGATGCTTTACTTGCATTCCCTTTCCGGCTGCAATACTAAGGAGTGTTCTTATAGTTAAATGTTTCACAACTGGAGCAAATGTCTCATCGTAATCTTCTCCAAATTTCTGGGAGTATCCCTTGGCAACTAATCTTGCTTTGTATCTATGGATGTTTCCTTCTGCATCATATTTTACTTTAAAAGTCCATTTGCTTCCGATGGTTTTGTGACCGGGAGGGAGTTCTGTTAGTGACCAAGTTTTATTTTCTTGAAGTGATTTTATTTCTTCTTCAGCTGCTTTTCTCCACTGATCGGCTTCCCTTCTCGGCAAAGTTTCTATGTCTTCCCAGGATGTTGGCTCCTGTGTTTGATGTGTTTTAGCAGTGTATGATAACCTGCGGGTGGGATCCCTTTTGTCATTCGAGAGGATCTTCTGATTTCTTGTTGTTCAGTGGGTTCTATTGGATCGTTAATTGTAAGTTCCACTTCTTGTTCTGGCTCTTGTCCTGCTTCGCATAAATCAGTGTCTCTTGCCGATTCAGTGTGTAAATCCTCTCCACATTTTTCAAGAATTGTATTATCTGGTGCTTCACTTTCATCAAAATAAACACTGCGGCTTGCTGTGACCTTGTTGGTCTTTCGACAAAGGATTCTATATCCCTTACTCTGCTCACTGTAGCCAACCAGAATGCCTTCTATGGCTTTGTTCTCCAACTTGGAGCGTTTCTGACTTGGAATGTGGGCATATGCTTTACAGCCAAATACTCTGATGTGTCCTACGTTAGGTTTTGATCCGTTCCACATTTCATATGGTGTACTCTCAATAGATTTTGATGGGAGCCTGTTTTGTAGGTATGTTGCAGTCATTATTGCTTCTCCCCAGTATTTGTTAGGTAAGCCAGCGTCCGTAATCATACATCTTGTCATTTCTACAAGAGTGCGATTCTTTCTTTCCGCTACACCGTTTTGCTCAGGAGTGTATGGTACGGTTGTTTGGTGTATAATACCTTGTTTCTTTAGGTATGATTCCATCTCTTTATTCATATATTCCCCTCCATTGTCAGTGCGTATTATTCCAGGTTTCCTTTGAAACTTGTTGCTTGTCATAGCTACAAACTCTTGAAATTTTTCTAATGTCTCACTTTTGTGCTTCATTAGATACGTTATTGTGTACTGGGAATAATCATCGATGAAAGTCAGTAAATATCTGTTCCTGCCAGGTGTGATGGTTTTCATTGGTCCACACACATCACTGTGTATCAGTTCCATGGGTTTAATGGTTTTACTCTGACTGGTCTGTGAAAGAGGGGTTCGGGTGGCCTTTGCTTTGATGCAACACGTGCACTTGCTGAGTGTGTGGCAAGGCAATATTTTCATGTCTTCTGATAGATCTCTCTTTGCAAAGTCCTTTATAGCTTCTGGGTTTCGATGCCCCAATCTTCTATGCCACAGGTGGATGCACTTGTCATGTGGGTTATGAGTTGCCGCATTAGCCTTCTCACTTTCAGTGACGAGTTTGTACAGATGTTCATTTAATCTTCCTCTTGCTAGAATTTGCTTTCCATTTTGAATTGTGCATTCATTACCTCTGAACTGGACAGTGAGTCCATTGCTTGCAAGGGTTTTAACTGATAGGAGGCTTCCTTCTAGGTTTGGAACATATAGAACATTCTTTACAAGGATGCTCTGCTTGCCCCTGATGGCGTTTTGCAGTTCAGAAATCCCTGACCTTTACCTTCTGCTGTAATACTTTTCCCATTTGCTAGGAAGACTTTATCTTTTACACTAAAATCAATTTCTGTGACGAATGTCTCGTCGCTTGTCATGTGACTTGATGCCCCTGAATCAATGTACCATCCATGTGAGGTACTATTCTGAGTCACTTTAAAAGTACCACTCCATGATGCACTTTCATTTTCTTTCATGACTGCTTTAGCTCTTTCTCTTGTGGGTAGCTCCCGCTTTCGCTGCTCAGCTTTCCAGATTGAACAGTTCTTTTTCAGGTGACTGGCCTTTTTGCAGCGAAAACATACCCTGGTTTCTTTGCTTTGTCTTATGCCTTCATGCACCTTCAGAGCTGCCTCTGGTCTCTCGTTCTCTTCACTATGCAAATTTTCCTTTCTTCTGCTGTATTCATCAATTAATTTTCACTTAACATATTCTAGCGTCAGTTCAGTTTCCGGTCTAGTTTCTAGAGCATTTATAAGAGCACTGTATGATTCTGGAAGGCTGCACAGAAGTAGCGCCACAACATGGTTGCCTTTTATTTCTTCACCTATTGCACCCAGCTGGTCCACAATTTCTAGCATGGCATTTACATGTTCACCCATTTCCTGCCCTTTTTCCAGCCTCATCTTATACAGTTTGCGCAGTAGATATAGTTTACTGTTCAGGTTTGCACGTTCATGCAGCTTTTGTAATGCAGTCCACATACCTTTAGCTGTGCTTTCTTTCCTTATATGAATGAGTTGATCATCCTCCACTAACAGGCTTATGACTGCTTTTGCTTGCCTGTTTTTTCTGTCCCATTCTTCCGGGTTGTCATTGGGTCTGTGTGTATCTAGTATCTGCCACAAGTCATCTTTGGATAACAGCATTTCAAGCTTAAACTTCCATAGCTGGTAGTTGGTGTTGTTGAGCTTTGCTATTGTAAACTTCATATCTGAAGCGCTTGCCATCTTTCAGTGAATTGGTAGGATTGTAAATGCAGCACTTACTTGCTTGTAGTTTTCCTTTTTTTTTTTTTTTCAGTGTCTGGAGCTGGGCCCATAACCTGTTGGTTATGTGTTATAGAAGACACTGGTAGTGATAGCAGAATTCAGGCTTTACTTGTGTGGCTCAAGTTACAAACATACAGAGCACATTGCAGCAGACATATTACAGACACATTACTTCCTGAAGAGATGATAGAGAAGAAGAAAGAAGCAGCAAGTTTTACACATACACAACTAGTAACCTTTAGCGTACAGTGCCATCTACTGGTCAAGTGATATTACCACAGAATACTGTATATAGTACATTATAGTACATGCTGTTGCATTCCCAACACCCATGCCTCCCGTGATTCCAGAAATGGTGCAGGGACCTTTTTCCTGCATTTTAGGAGGCATGGCAGCCCATTCAAAGTGCAGCCTAAAGGAATCGATTAGATTTAAACTGCTACATTTCTATTTTTTGATATCTCATTAGATGTGGGCAAAACCTCATGTTTGCTATCCAAACATTACTCTGTATAAGGCCCACAATATTGATGCATATATTTATTATAATGAAAAACAGAGATGTTTGATAATACTCAGCGATGCTCAAAATACTTTTTTTGTTTCTTTGTCTTTGCCAGATGTAAATGTAACCTTCATGCAAACAGCTGTACCTTCACAAATAATCGCCTGGCTTGTGACTGCGAACACAACACAACGGGTCAGGACTGCGAACGATGTAAGAAAAACTACCAGGGACAGGCATGGAGTCCAGGATCATACCTAACCATTCCCAAGGGCACTGCCAATATCTGTAAGTACATGACAATGATGCATTCATTTTGAATGGTACCCCAATGCACCCTTTTTGCAGCGCACCACAATGCACAGTAGTTCATTGCTTTAGAAAAAATAGATCAGGTGTGATTTTTGACACACTGGGAATTATTTAGGCCTCTTTCACATGGACGTTCTGACCGGGTCTGTTTTTCAGGCGGACACGATCGGAACCTCTATTTTTCTCTATGGAGCGGTGGGTGTAAACAGACATGTATCCATTTACACCTGCCGTCATCCAATCTGATCCGCCAAAAAAAGATGAATGGGGATCCATTCTCCTTACATCCGCGAAATTAGATGTGATGGCAGTCGGTTGGAAACAGACAGGTGGTCTCTTTCCATCGGACCACCCATAGAGGACAGCGGGCTGTGTTTGTGTCCACTCTGCAGCAGCGGAGCGTACAAGGACCTGTCAATTGCTTGCTCAGCGGGGATAAGCAGGAGAGATCCTCCGATAAGCAAGTGGATCCACTGACAGGTCCACCCCGTGTGAAAGGGGCCTTACCAAATCTAGAGAATGTAAACTCTGGAGCAACTCTACATATAAACCAATCAGCTTCCAGGATTTATTGCCAAAGCTTAACTGCTTTCCCACCTCCCTATAGCAGATATACTGCTACAGGGCAGCAGGGGTGCGCAAAATCACCTATACTGTATACGTGATTTTGGATTTCCGAGTAGAGGACATGCATGAGCATTAACAGGAAAAAAGGTTTTTAAAAATGATACTTTTTAGCAACAGTAATATTACTGTAACACTATTGAAAATATAAAAATGTGCATTTTTAATTTTTTATTTACAAATCTCTAAAGATTGCACAGAAAATAAAATAATTTTTACAACACCATAAATAGGTTCATAGCAAAATTAAAAAATTGCACTGGTCCATAAGGGGTATACAGGTGAATGAGCTAACATGGTTAGGATATGCTAAGTTCTCTTCCAGTTTCTTTTACTTTCTGCTTGCCTTAGCTGTACTACCAATATTTCACTAAAGGTGTTTAAACCCAAAACCAAAAATGTAATATATTGCAGCCTATCCTTGGATGTAATGGTTGCATTACTTTTCTTTTTTTGGGCCTTTCTTCCTTCTGTTTTCACCTGGTGATCTGGCCAGTAACACACCTCCTGTCTTCGAGTGCCATAATCTCTGGATGAAGGAGCAATGGAGACACCTTAGACCAGTGGTTGTCAACTTATGTGCTAAAGGGGGCTCAAATGTGTCCCCTGACATCACCAAAGGGCTGCACATACTATTCAGTATATGAAATGCTTGGGAGGACTGTCAGAAACTGCAGACCTAATAGAGAAAATGAGGGTCAGAGAGTGTGGAAATGATACATTTTTGGCTGGGGATATGCTGCAGAAGAAAATACGAAACTGGGAATATGTTATATGAGGCTAGTAGAGATCAATGCTATTATCAGGATAGTTCCCACTACAGACTGCTGAGATCTGAGGGCCACACAAAATATACCAAAGGGCTGCAATCAGCTTTCGGGCCGCAGGTTGGACACCAGAGTCTTATGCAGGATTGTTAATCATGGGAGAGGAAGTGTTAGATGTACTAGCAGGTTTAGATACACTAACAAATTGAAACCAAAAACACTTCTAAGCAATTACAGCAACCGTTTTATTTCCTTTTTGGACAAAGGTTTTATGTAAATAAATAAAAGCTAATCATTGTAAGCACCCCTGCCAGTAGTAAATGTTTTGTCTCAACCCTATAATTGATCCATCTGCAGGACAGCTTGTTCTGTTGATAAACAACAGCCTTATTGGCAGGATTACAGGTGAAAATAAAGGAAAGAATAAAAAGAAAACAAATGCAGCTACCACATCTAAGAATTGGTAAACTGCAATATAATACATTTGCTTTTGGGTTTAATACCACTTTGACGTTAGTTAAGCTGTGCAAAGGCCAATAAGGAAATACAGAGTGCACATTTAATTTTAACAAAATATGGAGTTTTAAAATTGCTACTATGAGTCACTATAGTACATTCTCATTGTTCTATGGATTCACTTACTGAATACAATCTGTTTTGTCTGTTAAAGCCCACAGGCAGGCTAATTGTAACAAGTCGATCCATCAATCAACTTGGATACGACTAGTCTGTCTGATTTTTTTACATGTAATTATTGCCAACAGCTATAGCCGCTAGCAGTAATCATTGTGTTCTACCAGCCAGGAAGGCTCCCTACACCCCCTTCCCCCAACCCCAGAACACAATAGCACTTCGGGAGGCATTCCCCCATTAACACTGACTGTATTGATGGGGAAATCAAGCAAATTTCTTTCCTCCCACCCGCAGGTATCGAATCATCGTTGGGCTGCCTAAAGGATTGGTGACCGTCACACATGCAGTTTTTAATCTACAAAATGTTTAAAATTTCCTGTTGCATTTATCAAAGAATTGCTTTTTCTAGAATTAGGTTGCAAGTCAGTGTATCCCAATTGCAGCATGCATGCGTTTTCCCCTACTTATTGGTGCAAACAGGTCATCCTAAAAAGTATGGATTTTTTGTGTGTGCAATATCCTTGCACTAGCATATATAATGCATACAGTGTAATGGGCCCTAAATGAAGAATTAATAAAATGTTTGTTTTTTCATGTTAGATGGAATTGATTACAATTTCCTTTAATATGGTCATACAGTGCTTCACAGAAATTCATTCAGGATTTTTTTTTTATTTATTTTTTTACCCTGCCATCTCACTCATGCACTGACATGGCTAAATATGCCTGAATCAGTTGTATTTATGCTATTGATTTCAGGCAGCTTCTGTAGCACTCCACCCAAAAGTCAAATAAATAATCTCATGATTCTCCCCACAATCCTATTGCGGGATGGAGCTTTTTTTTTAAAACAAAATTCTAGGTGTACAATTGGTTATTGAGGCAAAAAGGAATGATATACATGGGACCACCCTTCATCCTGATATAAGGAATAATCCACTCTTTTTGAGGGTATGTGATGAAATGAGACCTGTGAATAACTTCTATTTTAAGGAGACTCCACTTTACTAAACACTGGTTCAGTTTTGGGCTTTTTGGGTCCTTTTATCCCTTCTCACCATAGTTTTCAGGCTTGCATTCTTTTGTTTGATCTGAAGCCCTACTCTCTGAAAGCCATGGTTTCCATACACTGCACTGATGATGACCAAAAAGCCTGAAGCAGCTGTATGCATCTTGGAATAAATGGCTTCATAGTGATCAGTTGTATCTGGATGTACAGATGGCCATTGGAACAAAAAGGATTGAGTTGCATGGCTTCACTTACTATCCTAAAATGAGGAATAGTCCTCCTATGTTTGAGATATGTAAGGGATGAGACATGTAAATACTTCCCGGCATAAGAAAGCTCTTCTGTGCTACTTTCTGGTAACTTATAAATGCTGCCAGTTTTAGCAGGGTCATGCAGTTCTTACAGTATATGCTTCCATGAACAGTGATTAAGCATGCACATTGCTAAAACACTCATTAACTTATTACAAAAAATAAAAAAATAGAAAAAAAGAATACCACAATGTGGAAATAAGGGTTTGGTTAATAGTGTACCAAAGCACTTCAGAAGGGTAAAGGTTAACAAGGGCTGTTTTTAAGGTATGCATTCACTGAGGTGTTCAATCAATGAATGTTTGAATGCTTTCTACTATCATTCTGCTCAATTAATTTTTTTAGTATGGAGCTTAATCTGAAGGCATATGACAGAGGGAACAAGAGGAAAACTGATGCTGATATGAATTTAATCTAATAGAAGCAGGAAATGTGTGTAGCAGCTGACCTAGCCTGCCCGTAACCCATTAACCAAATGATTTATGTCTAGCAAGACTTGCCTTGAAAGCGTTGAAGTTAGAATTCAAGACTCGGAGGTCTACTGCAGTCAAACATTATGAAATATGGTTTTTTAAAATACAGTAAGAAACAACTTTGTTCCAGGTTATCTTGTACAACATTTGATTAAAAAAAGCCATTGGTATGTGCTGCTAATTACTGGAAGGAATAGAAAGAACATAAGGCATCTATTAAAATGTATCAAAAGACACTTTTATTTGATTTGGATAGAGAAGAGAGGAATTAGAACCTTTGTTATATTTTTATTGCTGTCTGTGTCCCTGCTGGGGATATTTGCCCTCACTATTGGTCTTGGTAACTATTGTCACTGGCACCCTGGATACACATTTAACAAACAAGAATTTCCCAATGCACTTACCAGCTAGCCTGCAAAAAATAAGAAATTGTCCCTGTCTACAGCAGACCATAGATGATGCAATTTTCTTTCCTGCAACTATGGGTTGCACACAGTCAGTGTTGATGGGGGAATCCCTCCCATGGAGCTATTGTGTTCTCCAAGCGTGAAGTGGGGTGGGCAGTCATCCTTGCCAGGAAAACACAGTGATTATTGCTAGTGGGTATAACTGCTGGCAATAATCACAAGTAAACATCTGACATGCAGGTTTTACCCACGTTCATCGATGGGTTGACTTGGATACAATCAGCCTGGCCATCTATGGGATGAATCTTGGCCAGTCCCTGCTGAACTGGACAAGAGTCAAACCATCTATGTCCGGCTTAACAGTTCACATTAAAAACAGAGGGTTTCATTGCACACATTTGCAAATATATGTGGAAGTCGCAGTGCCTACATCAAGGCTCCTCTGCAGTCCTAACTCTAATGTTTTGAGTGTCTCTAAGTTGGAGGCTATATAGCATTGGATAAATTGAGGACAGGTTTACCTGGAGGGAACCCATGCCTCCTTAAAGGCACAGTGACACATTGGACACCCAGCAAGAGCACAATGGAAGCTGAATGCATCCAGTGTGTCCCCACACCAAATCCAGTGAACAAGCTATACAAAAAGATGGCAACCACCCCAATTCATAAGTAGCCTTTGTAGCAAGGTGCATTTGGAAGGGCGATACACATCACAAGCAAACACAAACTCCCCAGAACACTTACACATTTAAAGTGATTCTAAAGGTTGAATTTGTTTTTAAGATACATGGTATACTTACCTGCTCTGTGCTATGTTTTTGCACAGAGCAGCACTGATCTTCTTCTTTTTGGGAATCTCACGAGCCATCCTGGCCCCACCCGCCAAGTGCCCCCAATAGCAAGCCTCTTGCCATTCGGGCACTCAAGCAGGCTCACTCCCGAATTGCACTCGGACATTGCCCATTCACACAGAGTGCAATTCAGCCCTGTCCCCCCACTCTCTCCCCTTTGGCTCACTGGCTGTGATTGACAGCAGCAAGAGGTAATGGCTCCCACTGCTGTGTAAGCCAATGAGGTGAGAAAAACCCAGGAGAGACCTATCTCTCATGCACATTGCTGGACTGAGATGCGGCAAGTATAGGGGGGGGGGGCTGAGGGGGGAGTTGCACCCAGGTTTATTACTTTCATACATAGAATTCATGAAAGTAAAAACCCTTGTCTTTAGAGCCACTTAAACCATTCCTGTGCATTGCACACACATTAATGATGTGTCATGAGTTACTGTGCATTGTGCTAAAGCACTCATTAATTTTAAATCTGCAACCAATGCACAGGAATGGACCAAAAAACAGACATGCAGCATTTTGTCCGAAACAGTGCACCACAACACAGGGTAGTGTGAAACCATCATTTGTGGTGCACTGCAATGCATTCAAAAGGGATGGCACCGCAACATGCTAATACAGGTAGCATTTGCCAATGTGTAGGCAGGAGTAGGCCAGGTGGTAGGCATCCCCAGGGGAAGGAACGATACACATAATGGTTGGAGTTGCAGAAAATGTATTGTTAAGAATGTTGCAACATACAGCAACAGAATCTATGCAGCAACTTAGAACTATCAGCAACACTCACAGATGATTATTTGGCACTTGCAGAAAGTGATGCATGGAGACGAACAGCAACCAGCACAGGAGGTGCCTGTTGGGCAGGATGCAGAGAATAACTAGTAGCAGAAGGGTTTCCCACACCAGCAATGGCGAGCAGTCCCTATGCTGTCCCTTCTCCTCTTGAACCTCTCCCTTGCATTAGGCACACTCTCCCTGTCAAGCAGGTTCCTATCCTTGACCTACCCACATGCAAAATGCACCCCAAATGCATTGATCCAGTGATTTTTATAATCACTGCCCTCACTAAAGATGGCAACAGGAGTCATCTAGGGCAGCAGCGTTAAATCAGACAGCAGCCCACCTGATGACATGTACAAAGGCCTAGATGAATGTACATTCCACTTGTCCTTCACGCTCCCTGCATGGTGGTTGCAACAGTGCCACCTGTGCACTCTGGTAATGCACCTGCTTCAAACGTTTGTTTCAACCTTAAAAGTGAGATTTTCTATCCTGTGTATTGGGACAAATAGTTAAAGTAGAAGACAAGCCTAAATCTTACTATTTTTAAAAATGTTCCCTCCTCCTACCTAACCTGTGTACCCATATATTAAAAATATCTGTGTACTTACCTATATTTAATAGGCTCTTGTCCTGTCCTGTGATCCTCTACCTCCAGGTGCTCCAGCTGCTCCATGTTAATGAGCAACTGCTGCAGGGGAGAGGAGGGACAGCGACTGGGCCATATACAGGTTAGGCAGAATGGGTAGGAGAAGTTGGGAGGGAACATTTTTAAGAATATTTAGACATAGATTTTTCTTACACTTTAAGGAAAATCATCACAATGTGGCACAGACAGCAAAATAACTTTACAGGGGTTTTAACCATTCTATACGCTATCCATTTGTTTTTGTAGAAAAGTGGCTTTAGATATGTTCTAGCTAGTGGTCAAATTTTAGGACAGATTTTGTAAGGCTGGATTCACATCTCTGTGTTTTCCTCATGTTGAATTTTCCATTGAAACCAATATAAAGTATTAAACTTCATGTCAAAATGCATAGCGAGATAGTGGCAAGTTTTTATTTTTGTGACATAAGGGGTGATTTGCTATTGACAAAAACAAAATTCATTCCGCAAGAAAAATAGTTTAACTGCTGTTGTGAAACTTTACTTTGCAAAGAATATCCATTAACATGCAAGGAAAACAAAAAAACAACACTTTTGCTTGCACATGATTGGATGATGGAAGTCAGCAGCGCATTACCTTATTCACTGTGTGGAAAATTCTGCTATTGCAAAATGAACAGCCTATTTGCCATTATTAAATTAACTCCATAGTTTCTTCAAAGCCCAACTTCAGCAATATTTTTGTGTGTTTATTTGGACAGAGTAGAGAAGAGTTTGAACTTCTATCTAGTATTTATTGATGTCAGTGACCCCACTAGGGAGACCTCTTCTCACTTCCTGTTCTAGTGACAAAGACAAGAGTGAAATCTCTCTATGGACAATAGTAAAAACATATTCTTCAGTAGAGTGAGATACAGTACTTTTTATACCATGTTATTTCTGCCTGTACCTTCCCGTCCCAGGAACTCCAATTCTCTTCATTTCATGGCACAGGGATTAAAAAATGAACTGAAATCCACCCAATGGGGGGCCAAATAGGCAGAGTAGGCACTGGCCACATGCCATTTCTGGGCCCCACAACAATGGATAAAAATATTATTGTGTTGATCTTGAAAGAAAATTACAATGATGCTTTCTTAAATTGTTTACAAAAGATAGAAAAAGTTATTCAACTCAAAGAAATAAAAAAATTAATACTCTATTAATGTAATGTACTCAATACCAACTTAAAGTAAATAAACCATGGGCATTTATTTATTTCAGGTACTTATATAGCGCTGTCAATTTAAGCAGCGCTTTACATATATTCATATCAGTCCCTAACCCTCAAAGGGACCTACAACCTAAAGTCCCTAACTTACATTCATACACATACTAGGGCCAATTTAGACAGGAGCCAATTAACCTACCAGCATGTCTTTGGCGTGTGGGAAGAAACCCACGCAGGCACAGGGAGAACATGCAAACTCCAGGCAAGTGGTGTCGTGGTTAGGATTCTAACCAATGACCCTAGTACTGTCAAGTGGAAGTGTTAACCATTTAGCCATTGTTCTGTCATAAGGTTCACATTACAGTTTGTCTCTCAAAAGCTCATCTTCTTTCAGCTGTCAGTATGTAAAAAACTTTGGTGCAACCACCACAAGTACAATTTACAGTAGTGATTGTCATCTCCATCTAGCAGCGATGTGCACTCCCACTAGAGTGCAAGCAAGAGACACCTCCAGAACCCTGTGAGGGGGTCCCAATGTTTTTACTGCTAGGGGCAGCCACAGAGTTTAATCAGGCACTGAGTAGGGGTCAAAAATTAACAATATAGTATTAGGTGAAACTGTAAAAACAGGGACACCATAAAAAAGGGGAAAATAGGTTTAGCCAACCGGCTTCTAACCACTAACTCACCAATGGGGTGTGGGTCACTGAACCTTATAAATACAGAGCAAAAAGAAAATGTAAGGAAAGACCCTTAAACAAAAAGAAGGTACCACTAATGACCCAAGTAGTTTAGCTAAAAATCAACCTTTATTGGAACACAATTTGAAAATGAAAAATCATGAGAACTCACATTCAAAAGTCAGTATGTAAAAAATGTTGGTAATCTCCATCTAGCGGCGATGTGCACACTACTAGTTCAATGCTATCCCACTAGAGTACACGCTGGAGAAACCTCCAGAAACCTGTGAGGGGGGTCCCAAGATTTTGACTGCCTAGGGGCATCCACAGAGTTTAATTAGGCACTGAGTAGGAGTCACATATAGCAATACAAACGTACAGAAGTTCTGACCCTACCCCACTGAATCCACAACAGAAATAAATTGGCTGTAGTTGGTCTATAAAAAGAATGGGATGTTTTGTAAAAAAATCTGATGCTATAGATGCCAGTTGTGGTGATGAAGTTGAAGCATTCTGCTTTTCCGTGTCTCTGAATAGACAATGTCAGATGGCACATGCAATAAATTATAGAATATTGCAAATTTGCATACAGCTCTCATCATTTTCTAAGTACCATTCTGAGCATCAAACACGTCAAGCTTTCCTACTTTCAGAGTATAATAGGCACTGTATAATCAGCATGTAGCTTTACAATGACAGATTTGATTTAGGCATTGAGTATATAAGCATTAAAGGGAAACTATTTGTTAACATATCTTTTCTTGTTCTCTTTCACAGGTGTATCCAGCATGCCCAGCAGTGAGTACAATCTAACAGTTTGATGTACCATATTTCCTGTCCTCTCCAAACATCCATCAGAGACGCACTACACAGCAAAGATAGGGGCAGTCTGCAGGAAAGACAGGAAAATATTTGCTGCATTTCCATGTAAAATTGAATCAGAGGGAATAGAAGATACGTCTTATGACAAGCCTGACAGAATGCGGATCAGCTTGCCTGTATCAGGTTTTATTTGCCTGATATATTCTTCACAGGCACCGAGCAGAAGAATGAGGCAGACACACGTACAGACACAGAGACGGACAGATAATGAAATCAGTGCAGATAGATAGATGAAGTAAACACATGGAAACAATCTATTTCAAACAATCATATTACCTTCACTGTAACAGGGTTTTATTTAAATAGACAATTCTGAAGGATACATTTTTTCTGCCAGTCCTAATCAGTCACTTTTAAACATATATACGTTGTCATGCACATTCCCTGCATATGGCCATACGCAGAGAGCATAGTGCGCACAAAATGAGTTTTGGTGGATGTTTGGTGTAGGACTCCATACATTTTGCATGATGTAGATGCAGCTTATTTTCTCCATCCCATTCAGTCTGGCATGTTTCTTGTGTCTGCTCCTAACAGAACAAAGAATGGGGTCCCAAAGACTAGATCACTATTCATGGTTCTAGAAATTCAGCCCTATGCATCTAACCTCGCAATAGTCAACACCCAAGTCTAATTTCACTGACCTATTCACACAGGGTCTCCAACGTTCTCCACACTGTATGCATCACTCTGCCACATAACCGTTCACAACAACCTAGAAAGAAAGTTTCACCATATTTGGTATTACAGTACTGAATGGATGCAATTGGAATGATTTACTATATGAGTAGAGACTGGTCACATAGAAAGTTAAAGGGACAACAAACAATTTCCTTATTTCCCCAAAATACATATACACATCTATTAATTATTAGCCCTGTAATCTATTTTTCATGAAATAATTTCTTAGTGTGCTTTTTCATCTCCTTATAACATCATCCATGTGCTCCTGAACTTTATTCACCACTCAATTCCTATTGATTGGAACAAGGAGTATATGTTAGCTGTTGTTATGTGTACATTACAAATCCCATAGTCCAAAGTTCATGGTCCTTCTCATGAACAAACAAGAGAAGAGTGCATTCCTACATAAAGTGGGACCATGGAGAATGAATGTAGCCACCCTCTAACAGAAAGTCATATCACAGCAGCAAAAATAACAAAAAAACAATATGAAGGTGGCTGAAAGTAACAGAAGGCACTTTTTAAAGTGTTACTAAAGTCTATTTTTTTTTTTAAATAACAAACATATTATACTCACCTGCTCTGTGCAGTGGTATTGCACAGAGCGGCCCTGATCCTCCTCTTATCAGGTCCTCGGCCATTGATCTTGGCTCCTCCTCTTCTTCCTGTATCCCCATAGCAAGCCATTTGCTATGTGGGCACACGGTGTCTGCTCCCAAGCTGTGTGTCTATGGAGCCGCACTCCATAGACACACACAGCAGGACTAAGCCCCATCCCCCATTTCCAAAGGCTCCTGCTGCTGGTCGAGTCCCTATGTGAAGAGGAATAGAGGGGGGGAAAGATGCAGCCATGCACAACACTGGATCTAGTCTCCCCTCTCTTCCACTTCACACAGGGAAGGGGGAGGACAGAGAAATAGAAAATGTTTTTTAACTGAATGCAAGGTAAGAATATATACTCAAACATAGATTTTTTTTTAAAAGCAAAGTTTAGTGTCACTATAGTGTTCTATTGGTTTTGTATGAGCCTGTGTCAACAGGCTTTTGCTTGCATTAGAACTGTTTCTCTCCTTACAAATCAATGGCAATGCAAAATCAACTTAAAGCAGGTTGACTAACTGGTTGGTAACTTGGCAGAAAGTCAAATGCGGGTGAGAAGGAGGTCAATTGCAAGTCAAATGTACCTGTCAAATGCTGAATGATCTCAGAAGCATGTCACGTTATTCTCTGATGCAGGCAGAATGCCCCTGAAAGAAAACTGCATTTGTCCATCAACATAGGTAAATAATGTGAAATGATGTTCTTTTTAATAATGCAATCACATGCAAAAAAATAAAAAGAAACATTTTACTTGCACATGGTTTGAAGGGATTAAAGTAAACACAGCATCACCTTATTCATTAAGCTAGGGAACGCTGATTTTGCAAAGTGAACAGTCTATTCTTTTAGTAAATCAACCCTGTTGCATTACTGGGTACCATTGTGGATTATTATTGACAACTGAAATGACAAGATCTAGCTAATGTATGTCCTATGACATCTTTTCTAACACAGTCTCTAACAGTGTGTTCTGAACTATGCAAAGCATGCTAGTCCACTACTACCTTTAGCATCCTATTTTGGAATATATGCAGTATTTAGAAGGGGAAGTTCATATATATTTTCTATGAAACTCCAAATGGAGTTGCTGCAAAAAAACTGATTTCACACAACTGTATTTATCCTTGAGGCTTATCTTAATAAAACATTAAATACTTATAAGGTATATATCCAACAGAATAGAATAAAAAAGATGTATGCATCAAGGTATTTATCAGTCTACTTAATCTGTCCACAAGCTCTTTCTATAAACATGTTTATTTTAAAATGTATTTTCACTTATTATGAGTTAAACTTGCTGTATGAATCACCCTACAGAGAACCCCACAGTACTTAATAATTGTGAAGCCTTCCCCCTTACATAGTATTTTCTTTGGTGGGATTTAATTTAACCTGTTTATTCTGTGCAATAAAAAATAAATGTTTAATTGGTGTAAAGTAAGCTCACCCTTTAAACACTTATTTCCAAAATGTTTAATTTACATTTTAGCCGGCTGTACATTCGAAATTTGGCTGTTCAGCAGGGATCCATGCAGGCTGTACAGAAGCCAATCTATGGACTGTCCAACTTACCATAAACAGACAAATGTCTCACCAAGAATAACACCTATCTGTCTTTAAACACGTACATTCGTACTCTAGAGCTGCAGCGGTCTGCTACCCAGATGATTGCTAGCAGCACACGCTGTAAAATACATAAACCATTTGCTCCATAGAGAAGTTAAAAGTCTCTGATGAGCAGCTCTCCCTATGGATTACAGTGCATAATCCTTGCCCAATTGTGGTCACACTGGAGTATCTTTAGCAGTAATCGGCCTGTGTTGACCACTTCCTAGGGTCCTGGGGTTCTGGGGTAAGACCCTATCTGAATGTGGGAAATTATTGCTGTTATTGGTTTCTAGAAATCATTGTTTACAGCATATCTAAACACAAAAAGTTTATATATTGCTTAATGTAATCTATTGTAGCATTCTAGTCCTGGTGATTCTGCCAATAACGTACTTCCTGTTCCAGGATGACAACTCTCTCTCACTGTACTGTATCAGAACTAGTGATGAGTTGACTGCACCTGGTTCTATTTGAGGGTCTATTGCTAAATAGTTACAAAAAGTTTAGAAATTACAAACATTCAAAGAACCCCATTAAAACCTATGGTGGAAGAATCCTGCAAATTATTTTGGCCATTTGTAAGGCTAATAAGACATGGATTGTCCAATACAGGGCATGGAGAGCTGGACACTGCCAAGGGGAACATGTACCAATGCAAAAAAAAAAGCCCTAAGCCTGCCTGTGAGGTGGCACACCCAAAATGTATACCCGACTCTTTGCATACCCCATGCAAATAAAGGTAGGCAGCCCATAAAATCCAGATTCTTATCCAAGCATGCAGCCTGGTTGGCCAGAAAAAAGAAGGGGCAGCAAGCATGCACCCCTCCTGCACCATACCAGACTACATACCCTCAACATGGAAACCTGCCTTGTTGGGGGGGAGTCCTGGTAAAGCACCTTTTCCCTGTGTTATTGAGGACAAGGGCCTCAGCCCCACATCCCTGGTCAGGTCAATGTGAAGTCTGCAGAGGGAAATGTACTAGAATTTGAAAGCCTGCTTTAAAATAAGGGATATTCCAAATATCTGGTCTTCTCCTATACTAATGAATAAGCTATTCCCCTGGTTACTCATTCACTAAAAAGTCAAATAACAAATAAACACACAAGGAGGACAGTTGTCGCTAGGACATTGGCAGCCATATGACCATATTTGGTCAATGACATCAGCCAGCATCACTGGCCCCACTGTCTACATTTAGCTGAATGAGTCTGGAATATGTCAATGGTTGCCAAGGCATTGGCAGCCACTGATTTCCTAGGGAACATAGCCCAGATCGGGAAACTGTCATTAATTTGTAGTGGTAATGATAATCCCTCTAGCACAGACATATCTAGGGAGGTGGGGGCAAAAGGTAAAATAGCAAAACCCTCTGATATCACATAGACATTGAGAGAATAACTATAAAAACATAATCCTGTCCTTAAACAGTTAGGTATAGTTTTTTTTTTAGAACATTTCTATATAGAAATTGGTTACATGGTAGAAACCTTGACCAAGACACAAGACATATTCCATTCCAGGAGTAGTTTGGGGAATGTGCAACAACTCTTCACTTTTGCACTTGTATAAATAACAGTATAATATTTATAGTTACACAGCTAAATATGTACCTGCACTAATTATTTCATTGACTAAATTAGCACAACCTGTCTTTTTGACAGCTGTACAAGACAAAAAACGGAAGCAAACCATCACTGCAGGTAACAATTTTATGATATATATATATCTATATATGTATACTTATATATGTGCATATACTATCTTCTAGGATATATATCTATATATGTATACTTATATATGTGCATATCTTTGTATTTCATCTAATGTTCTTTACCATTTTGAAATTGTGTGAGATGGTCTACCTATAGAAAATTAGTTAATGTACCATATTCGTATTTTCTCATTCCCTGTGTAATTATCCATACAATTTATAGACGTTTTACCAATAGATAATTGGAGCATGATATTCCCTATGTATGATGTATCCATGCCTCTCCAGCATAATAATAGGAACTCTGTACTTTGTACAACCTGTGCCATAGAAGTAGAATTTTTGGAGCATTCTGTGGATATATTGGGTGATCTGTGTGGCATGTGCATGTTATATAAGAATTTAATATACAAGCACTATAAAATAAATGTTAAATGTTTTCTTGAACTGAGCAAATTGTTGATTTCAAAATGGTCTGAAATATATTGTTTCTAAAATATCCAATCTGAAAAAGTTCTTTGACAAATATAATTTTGAGACTCTTCTCCCAATTGAATCCACATTACAGCTCGATCCTGATTATCCTGATCCACTTATGTAAATGATCCCTTTGTGACTCTAGTACTAAATAATGACTCATAATTTCTCCCTGTCCCTGATACGCACAGCGCCTCCAAACTTTGATAGGATAAAGACGAATGCTTCTTTCCTAGACGTTGCAAACAGAAAGCAAGGTAGGATGTTATATAGGCTCATTCATGACAAATACAATCCATGTGATTGTTTTCATACTGTATAGGTGATAAAAGAATGAGGAACAAGACTAGAGTTGGAGGTGATCAATGAAGCAGAGTGTAGTTGATGCCTCGATCAGACATTCATCAAAGTTTCATGAATTTAGGTGAAACACTGAGGAATTTGAAAGGGAATACATAGGGGTGGAATTACTAAAGGCAAATAGACTGTGCACTCTGCAAATGCAGTTGCACTCATTTTCTCCTGAGCTTAGTGAATGTGATAAAGCTTCACTTTGTAAAGAATACCCAATCAGGTACAAGGGAAAAAAAAACATTTTTGCTTGCGCGTGATTAGATAATGGAAATCGGCAGAGCTTTACCACATTTACTAAACTCTGGGGAAAATGAATGCAACTGTACTGCAAACAACACAGTCTTTTTGCCTTTAGTAAATCAATACCATAGTTTTATCAATGTTTTAGATACAGATAAAAGATATCAGCTTGATGTAAATATGTATGTTTTTAGTATGCGTTTTTATTTTTAATTTTTTCTATGTATAGTTGAAGATCATACAGTATATATACATGAACAAAACTTGCTCATTACTTAAGTTACAAATGCACATGAGGTGGAAGAAATGGCTATAAAGATAAATGGCAGGCACCTCTTGCGGGTTCACACGAGCAATTACATTTGCTCACCATGTGAACATGATCTCTGAACTGACCTAAATAAACATACACACTTGTTAAATACATACATTGCAGCTCCTGTTTGTCGCATGCAAAATATGTTTTCTGCCGTATAAGTAGATATGTTGTATCAGTGTATCAAAGACCGTTTTTTTTCCATTTTCGGAGTTAGAACCAGGTTTTTTTAGGCACATAAAAGTGTGGGCGCCTGGGATCATTTTGTTTTAGTGATTTCTATCCTATATACTACTATTCTTTTAGCCCCAATGAAGGGACACCCTTTGAACTCCTGACATGTGTTGGCTCTAACTGAAAGTGACTATTAATAATAAGATACTTCTGGACTTTACTAAACACTTTCAGCACTTTTCTTCCTGCACATGAGGATTTTGATGCTCTCTGTGTCCTTGCTGGAAAGATCCATTGTTTCCGTTAGTCCTGGTCATCACTGTTACTGGGAATGAAGAAAAAAATCGAACAGAGGGAAAGCCTTTGAATGGGAATACTTGCTCAGGTGACAACTGTCTAATATTGGATTTCCCTTACTCTTCTCACCTTCTGTTGTGCCTTGACACTGAAAGTCAAAGCAAATCTTCCCAAAAGGACACAAACAGCATAAAAACTTGAGAGTTTTAACCATTCCTAAATCTCTTTAAAACTAAAAATGTATTTTTCTTTAGAGAATGTTTCTGTTAAAATGGTTGTAAACCTCAGACATAAAATATGAACAAAGCATATCCCTCTATAGTGTGTATCTCAATCCAGAGCACTTAGTGTCATTTCTGCCTGCTGCTTCATTCCTCTGCTATCAGCAGAGTCACTTCTGACAAGTTTTCCTGACACCAACTAGAAAAATGGTGACAGAGAGGGACTTCCAGCACACAGTCTATGATTGACAACCTCGGCTCTGTTTCTGTAAGCTGTGTAAAGGACATGTGTCTCTTCCTTCCAATCAGCTCTCAGAGCTCCCCTCACTGAGCTCTGCAGAGTGTAACTTCAGCTCTGCATCCCCTTTTTTCTGAACTCTCAGATAAGCTTTATCAATTCAGCACTTTGAACATTGTAGAGAATAGAAGACTGCAGATCAACAGGTACAGGAGGACTGTAGGATGATTTGTGTCACTTCTGTGTATCACCTGAGGCTAGTCACTTCACTGGATATATGTAAGGGTTTACAGCCACTTTAAGGACATAGTTAAAAAAAAGCAGGCAGCTACTTGTATTTATCAATGCAACAAACATTCACAAGTAGCAGTGTATGCAATTGTATACATGTTTTTGTTGATTCCAGAGCCTGCACTCTGCATGTGAATTGTGGTATCCTCTGTCAAGCATGCACTATGTTTTTGATCACTTTCATCATTTTTGAATAGGCCAGATATGTTCAGTCTTGGTTCTGTGCACTTCTATGAACATGCACTAATAATAAATATTGTCACATGTGAGTTGTTTGGCCTAGTTTGTGGGCCCATTGATGAATGATAAATAGTAAATCAGTAGTAAATAGTTGAAAATTAGACATCCCCTGTGTGGGTGCTATCTCTATTTATCATGCAGGGAGGCTGAATGAGTCACAAACTTCTACTGGATGGCCTTACATTTTCTTTATTTAACACAATTAAAAATGATGAAAAAGAAAACATTTATACATGTGAAGTCACAAAGAAAAGTAAAGTAAAATTCCAGCTAAAGCCTATCCAGTTTAAAAATGCACTCAACAACACCTACTAACTAATCTGTGTAAAAAAAGATGCAAATACTTAGCTATTTTTAGCTGCTCTGGTCTGGTCATATGGCGGCTGCAAGGGAAAGGAGGGACCGCTGACAACGGTTGCACCATGGGAGTCCAGGGGTGATGTCACTGCTCCTGGCTTTCACAGCCATTGTCAGACTTTGTATTCCCCTGCAGCCACCACTGGCAGATACAGAGATTTACATGGGAGGACCAGAGCAGGCTAAAAATATGGAAGTACAGTATATACATCTTTTTTTACACAAGTTGGTTAGTATAGGTTTTAAACTCATAAGAGCTGCATGTTGGGGGGCGCAGCGTGGTGTGGCAGCAGTAAATACTCACAGGAAACAGAACTTGTATTGCTCAAACTTCACAAACAGCCTAGTGGGAAGGCTCCTGACTGGAAACACTCACAGAATACAACAGCAATGTGTAGCAGAGCAGGTCTTGGAGGTGCCGACAGCGTCTGTCTTGAGGGGTGGAATGTGGCCTGGCTTGCCTGTGCCCCTACCCTTTCTCTACTTGTCTGGAACCTTTCCCTACCACTAGTCACTGTTTCTGACAGACAGGTGATCTGTACCCACACTACCCACACACAAAATGTGCACCAAGCCCAGTAGCCAGGGTCTTAAATAGACTCTGCCTGACCAAAGATGGCCACCAGAGTCACATGAGGTTTGCAGCATCCAACCAGTTCTTCCCGAGTGACTGAGAAAACCATAGAGGAATTATGTGCCTCCTGACTTCCTCTCACTCTGCAATGCCACTGCAGTTGAGCACCACATACAGTGGAGAAAGCTGATGCAGAAAATATAAATATGTGCACCAATATGCATTGAATATACATCAAACATTTTTGAAATATGGATATAAAAATGTTGGGTTTTTTAAACCCCTTAACACCAGCGCCTCCCGTTCCTTTATGAGGTTTCTGATGCTGGGTGGGGCGGGGTTTCTGATCATATGACCACTGTGATTGGTTGTCACAGCGGTCACATGATCGGAAAGCTCCCGATTGAAAGTAGAGGTCGGGAGCTCTCTATTAGCCTCTGGTAACTGTGCAGGGAGCACATAGGGCACGTGCTTTCAAGAAAGTTCTGTTTGCATTCTGGTACGCATATATGAGGCCTCTTTACGTTAAGGCCCATACACTGAGAGGCTGCATACAGTATATGCATACCGCCAGCTTCAACAGGCTAATGGACGCTCATTCATCAACAAATCCCTGTTAGGTAGAGATTACTGTATAAACTATATTATTACACTTTTATTTCCACATGTGCTTAATTAGTAAATTAATTAGCTATTTTTGGACAATTTTCATATACATTGTCTAGACATTTTTTTTTATTCCATTAAGTGTTGAAGTAGCTTCAGTTGTGTATTGTTTGTGCTGACCCTCAGACTTGTTGTACCTGTTGGAGTATACAGCAGATAACAGAAGCATTATAATAAATGAACAGATGACAGTAGATGTAGAATGACATATGTAACATGAGCCCCGGGAGAACAAGTTGAGGAAGAACTAGATGTTCCTACATTTTGTTATCAGCCAAGATACATTGATTCTTTTCCAAAGAGAGGAAGAACTGGGTAACTTTGTAGCAGTGTAAGAATTGTAAACTTGACAAATGAATTCCCAAAAATGTAATATACTATGATTTATTTTCTGTGTGGAGTATTGTTTTGAGTGATCTATAGATCTTTGTGTTATATATATGCTGTACATGACATTACATTGAAATTTCAGGTCAGGATACCTCTAACAAGGGTGCTGTCTGTTTAATGCAGTGGGCTCTAGATGTTTGACTTAGGTACAGAAAGTTATTATTTGTTAATGGAAAGTTCCCTCATGAATAAAATGTCCAATTTATAAAACCTTATACAATTAGTTGTTAGTATTTGATTCTTTTGATTAATACATTGTGCTAAATGCTATGACTATTGAGCAGATCATATTACCCGTTGCTGGCGTGATGCAAGTGCTTTTTTTTAGCTGAACACATGACCTAAAAAGTTGCTTTCTTTTACTTTGCACTGCTTTTTACCTATAAAATATTAAGGCAGACAAGATATCCATGTTAACCAGCTTACTATATGTAGAAACAATGTAACAACTGTGTCTGACTTCGTTACAAAAAGTAATATCCTTACAAAAAGAACAGGTACATGACTGAAGAAAAACATGATAATGCTAATTCATTTGACAAGCAACTTTCTTAATAAGGACATTTACTTGACACAGAGTTAGCAGACAAGTATTAAATGTGGAACTGAAGGAAATATAGTTCAATTCTTGTCTCCATACTTGAAATATCTGTTTGTTGTACATAGAACAAGCCATTGGCCAACATGCTTTAGCCCTTATTAAAAAGTATGCAAAATGGAAAACTTAACTCTTCAGAATTGTATTATCAGTGCTGATAATGGCATAGAGCATTTGTGGTTTGGGTGAGGTTTTGTGGCTTTCTTAGAATCCAGCAGCAACATTTTACCCAAACAATTTGTCAGATCTTATACACTGGTGAAGCACATACTTTTATTGTATTGTCAGTGGTTTCAACACAAAAATATTCATACCTCCCAAACATCTCGGGTTTCACCAGGACTGTCCTGAGATTTGATTTGCATCCCAGCATCCTGGCAAATCCATGCTGCATTCTAAAGTCCAGTGCTGATACTGGAACAAGCTCCAGCAAGGGATCCAGTAACTAACCTGACAGGAATGCACTAGCATGACACCTTTCCCACATCACCTGCACCTCTATGGCAGCTAACATATCTCCTCACCGGCTGCCTGTAAAACACACTGCAAAGCAGACTGAAACCACCTCCTCCTCAGCACTGATATTCTCATGTATAAAGACAGGAGGAGAAGAGGCCAGGAAGGAGGGATACCACTCTGCATGAGCTGTACTGATCATCTGAGGTCTGCAGTGAATTTAATATGGACTTACAGGGAAGGGGAACACAGGCAACAAAGGTGCACCCTTGGATGAGTAAGAGGATATGTGCTGGGGGGCCACTGTGAGAGGAGAGGGGAATTGTGCTAGAGGGAGTTTGGATTTGAAATCTCCCACCTTTTCGGCTAGCACAAGTCCCCTCCCCTCCCAGAACACATCTCTAGCACATATTCTCCACTCTCCTCCACCCCACCTTTGACAGGCCTTTACCTTACTCATGTGTCCCTCATTCTCAAGTTTGAAAGCTGGGAGGTATGAATTTTGCAGTTTACATTTGTTTTCTTATCCACATAAACGTGGGCTACATTGTGACCCAGTTGGCAGTCTATCAGTCTTGGGCACAGTGATTTTGATATATTGTGTTGGGTGAAATCATTTAAGTACCAAGTATTTTGAGAGTCCAAAAATAAAATACACAGACTGAGAATATTTTGTGTCACACAAGAAGTTATTTACTGCAACCATTAAAAGTAATGCAATGCTTCCACCTAAACATATCCCTAAACTTAACCTAAAATTAATAGTTTAACTTGAGAACCTAATCCATACCTAACCTGAACATATTCTTAAACATAACCTTAATTTAAATCTTAAATTTACCTATTTTTAGCGTATACTAGGCAAGGTATTAGTTTCACTTTATAAGAATCCAAGGTTTGTGCCTTTACTTACCCTCTCTATGCTCAGCTGCTTACTCTCCCTGTGCTCTGAAAAGTAATGTTTTCACAAGATTCAGAAAGCTTCTCCTTGTCCCATGGAACAGCACTTTGGCCTGATAAATCGCTGCTCATGGACCCATTGCTTAAAAATAGGCAGAGGAGTGTCACATAATAACTAATTCCTGGAAATACCAGGTATTTTGCCTAACCTGAAAATGGTGCTAAACCCAAAATCGAAAATGATATATACAGCAGCTTACCTTAAAGTGGTTCTGAAGGCTGAAGGTTTTTTTTACCTTCATGCCTTCTATACATGAAAGTAAAAACCTTCAGTGTGTAGCTCCCCCCACAGCCACCCTAAATACTTATCTAGGCCCCATCTCGATCCAGCGATGTGCTCTAGAGCAGAGGCTCTCCCAGGTCTCTCCCTCCTTGTTGACTGAGATACAGCGCAACAACCAAGCCAATTGCTCCCGCTGCTGTCAATCAAAGCCAGTAAGGAGAGAGTGGGGGCAGGGCCAGGATCACCAGTGGGGGGCCCAAGAAGAGAAGGAACGGGGCACCTCTGTGCAAAACCATTGTACAAAGCAGGTAAATATGATATGTTTATTATTTTTAAAACATAACCTTTAATATGACTTTAAATGTGGTGGCTGCCTTTGTTTTTTAGGCTTTTTTCCCTCCACTGGTGATTTATCCAGTAACACACTTCATATATTAGGATGTCTCCACTCCACTGGAAGAGCAACCTTTGGACATCAGCATTATCAAACTAGGATTAGAGGCAGTAGCAGATTTGGATGGGCTTGATTAACGAATTAAAGGCAAATTCCAGCTTTTGATGCAGTTACAGCAACAGTCATTTTTATACTTTTGGGATAAAAGTCTTACATGGATGGATAAAAGCCAACCATTGGAAGCACCCCTGTCAGTGTGAAATTTTTGTCTCAGCCTCCTACGTTAGCTGAACAGTTTGGTCTGGTATAAGGTATAAATTGAAAAATAGCAGACTTACTGGCCAGATCACTAGGTGAAAATAAAGGAAAAATGGCAAAAAAAAAAGAAAATGAATGTGCCAAGAATTTGTAAAATGAAATATACTACATTTTCTGTTATGAAACTTCAAATTGTATAACCAATAAGCTATGAATTTTAACTTCCATGTTACTGATTTAATTGAACTAGCACAAATATACAAATGACCAAGCAATGCCAGTAAAGATGTGCAACTTGTTTGAGTACACAAGTATCTTCCATATGGCAAAAAAAGAGATTTATAGTTCCTTTTCAAATGACTTCACCTGATAAAGCAAAAATGAAAAAAGGAGCACCAAGTTGTGAGCTGCTCTGATAATCCCAAGAGATGTACTAGAGAATTGTAAAACCCCGCAGCTCTTTTATGAATTTTGAGCTGCTGAGTACCAAGAGATTCCATTATATACAAGAAATTCTTGTCTTCTCATCATCTCCAGCTTTGTTTGGTTAAGTGAGCTAAGTGAGTTTTTGGTGCAATGAGGGGTCATGAAAACCCAACACCGTTTGTAGAAATGAAAGCTGGTTGAAAGCTAATGATTTTTTTTTTTTTGCTGCCATTGTACATTTTCATTATTTTTACTGAATAAGTGGATGCTTTCTAATAATAGGTTTCATGACAGTTTTAAAGGACAAAGGCACAGTGGAAATGGCAGTGACGCAATACAGCTTGGAGAAACCAATCAGATAGCAGCATTTATCACTACAATGCTGGTAGCTGGATATGGGTTTTCTGCTTATCGCTATACGTGGACTAAATAATAACTGGCATTCTCAAGTCCTTATCCAGTAATGTACCATAAAAAACGGTTTTATACAGCAAGTCATAATAACCAATAGGAAGGTTTTTTTAATATGTTTATCCAAACAGGAGCTGATTCAAAACAAATGGAGCAGAAAAAATTGTAAAAACACGGATAATTTCTAAGGAAGAATAGAGGCCACCATAATTGAAGTCATTTGATTAGCAGCTCCTGATCCATATTTGGTGGGCTTTTACAGCTGGAGTGCCCCAGTTGATATGAATAGGACTGCAAGCACAGGGATGAATGGGACACCTGTGCATTTCCATGCAGATAAACAAGGCCCTCTTATGGGTGTACCCCATAGTAAGCTTGTATGAATGAGGCCTTAATCCTTTAGTCTAAATTAATGCAGAACTATAGTCATGGATAAGTAATGCAAAGCTAACACTTTGCACTTCAACTGTGTCGAAGTGACAATATCCATGAGCTTTATGTTTCACAAGAGGGGTTGTTGCCAGAATCATCAGGCTTTTCACACTAGGGCTCATCTAGAAAGATCAGTAAAAACATTGTTTTATCTTGTGTTATACTTCACCCCGTTTAACTGTAAATTATTCTCTTGCTAAAAAAAATCTTGAAATAGAAAGTGGCATCAAAGGGAAAAACCTAGAAAAGTAAGGATTGTCCCTGGTTTAGGGAGTCAAATATTTTAGTTTTTTTTTAAAATGTCATACAGTCATTGGAAACAAACTATATCAATGACTCTGAAGGCAGTGCAGTAAGTATCCTCATACAGTGGTCATTTTCAAAATAGGAGAAATTGCTCTATGAATGGGTTTTAGCTGGTATGGTTTAGGAATGCTTAGTTGATTCAAGAAGTGGGGCTTAACATCACCCTTACAAAGTAGCCCATAACCTTAATAAATAAAAACAAGATTACCACAATCTGTTATCCCTAACCATCATCTTTCTGTGATACGTTTACTTTACAATGAATGTTTTTTTATATGTGTTGCCTACAAAAATAATTCTACTTACCACTCATACCACTTGCAATGGCCCCTTTCATATGGGGTGGGCTCCGCTATGATCAGCGGGGGATCTGTCCACTGATCCCCCACTGATCAGAGCAGAGCTGGTGGATGACAGGTGCCTGCTCAGTTTATGCAGAGTAGTCACAGACCGAGCCCGCTCTGTTCCACTGGCTGTCTATATAAACCTGACTGCATTCCAATCTACCAGGACGAAGGGGAACAGATCACTTTCCTTTTTTTAGTGGACCAGATCAGATTGGAGGTAGGTTGGTATAAATAGACACAAGTCCATTCACACCCACCGCTCCTTAGATGTAAATGGAGGGTCCAATTGGGTCTGCCAGAAAAACTGACAGGCAAACCCAATTGGAGCGTGAAAGGGGATTATCTCTGCCTGAGGAAATTTCAGAATCTGACACTTCCAAGTGTGTAAATTTCCTAATCTCCTGCTGCACTCAATGATTTATTTTACCAGTCTACCGGGACTACTATGTCCTTTCGTGATGTAGAGGCAGATCCACTGAGTGAAGCAGGGTACAAAGAATTTGATATTCCTGATATTCTTCAGGCAGTAGCCTCTCATTAAAGCAGAGATCAGGCAGCAGGATAGGGAGGTATTAAAGGATATCTATGGTCACAGAGTACATCTATACTTTCTAACATCAGCATTGTAATAGCAATACAAACAATAGTTATATTTGACAATCCAATACAAGCTTACCTGATAAAATTTCCTTTCATGTTGTGAATGCTGCCTGTCTGCTGGTCATCTCTTTCCACAACTTCCTGGATTTCCTGCATGATTTTCAGCTTTTCTCCTCTGTTGTTTACTTTCAATCTCTAAGGACTACATATCCCATGGTACCTTGCTATGTGCAAGCAGTGTTCCCTGTACTGATTCCGCCTCCTGAAATACCGCCTCTCAGCATCTCTGTAGTTCAGAAGGCTGGATCTTTGAAATGTGTGACACTGCAGTGCCTACTCACAGGGAATAATGAATATGTGTCAAAGAATTCAAGAAAGTTAAAATCTTGTCACAAAGTAATTTTCCAAACTTCAATTTCATTCAGATTAAAAGGAGTAGGCTATAAATAATTGAAAAACAATGTGGAATTCATTATTTTATTTCACATTTTACCATAGGTAAAATTAAACTATCTTCTTTGCAGGGAACACTTTTTAATGACTATTTTAGAAGCATTTTAAAGGATAAGTTCACCTTTAAAAAAAAAAAGTTAAATGCAGGTAAATAGTAATAATAATTATATAATTAATAATTACAGTAATGTAATAATAATAATGTGCATAATAATGTGCATTTATTTTTTTTGTTTTACTTGGAGCCTAGGATTGCAGACCTGTCAGTGTATCTGTCTGCTCATACAGGCAGGCAGATACACACTTAAAGGAGACAATGGACTACCACGGCACTCAACAGTTCCATGGTAGTGCAGTGAGAACTACAAGCCCACAGCTGCAAGGGCTGTTGGTACTTGCAGTTTTCCATTCACAGAATTTTTTGAATGATTATATGAATGAATAACAGTAACAGCTGTTAAGGCCTTGCCCTCTCCCTCATGGAAGAATATTTTTATCTTTATAATTAACTGGACTGAATTAAAATATCACAAGAAACTTTGGTTTTCATATGCTTAGTATGTGGAATTCATACATATTTTGTTTTTTCATTATGAGGCAATGTTATGGGATCCTCTTTTTTTTTAATAGTGACAGCTAGCGGGGGAAGAGGATCCACCGCTAGCTATCTCTATATGGAGTGAAGAGGCTTCTGGAGAGGGAACACATTACATGTTCCACCCTAAAAATGGATGGAACATGTAACATGTTCCCAAAGGTGAACATCTTTTAAGTGTCTAGTAAAGTTAGATTAATCCTATTCACTATTGTCATGCTGTTTAATACATTAGCATTACATTCAGTAATGTGGGCCATTATAGTGTGCTTGTTTTCTTTTCTTTTTTATCCTAAGGTGTTTATGATTTCATACTATACCTATTTCCTTTAAAATACAAAATTGTCAATATATAATTTCCGCTGTGTTTGTTATAACAGAGAAGTAATACAGTGCCACTTCTCAAAATGAAAAAAACGATATATTCACATGCTAAAACTCCTATATTGTTGTGGATAATTCTATTGCAACTGAGACAGTACCAAAAGTGACAGCTGTTAGGGCCTTGCCCTCACCCTCATTGAAGAATATTTTTATCTTTCTAATTAACTGAACTAAATTAAAATATCACAAGAAACTTTGGTTTCCATACGCTTAGTATGTGGAACTCATAATTTTTATTTTTTTTTAATTATGAGGCAATGTTATGGGATCCTGTTTAACATTTTGCATTGGATTAGTAGCATTATGTTTGAGCTGGATGTATAAGAACTGAGATGATGGTTTCAGGTTTTGCTGCTTTCACTCAGGTATCATAAAATAAGCACTGGGTTAGAATAATTATGATTTTATTTATTAAGAAAATACTTAAAAACAAACTTGGTGGGTCCAATATCCTCCGCTATCATACCTTAATGGGGCACCAGTGAATATGAGGTGAGATTAGTAATCTCAAAAAATACAGTGAAAAAACTCTCTTAAGATTTATAACTCAAGAACTAAAACTCCAGCCTGTGGAAGCTGCTAGGTCAGGTCCTGACCTAGATTCATAGATAGCAAATAAATGCAATTATCTCGTTCATCTGCTCCAAATTATTGTGTCTGGGTCTCTGCACTATAGCCGTAACAGAACAAAACGCGGCTGAATCACTGGCCTTAATTGCATGGATTAGCAAAGGCTGTGCGCAGAATGAGAGCAGAGGACTTTAGAGTCTTCACAAGCAATGATTCAAACACTCACATACAAGGTGGTGGGAGAAATAGGTAAAGCAGCAGAAGGAGGGAATAGGGAAAAACCATTTCACTATCCTTTATTATCCCTGGAGGAGCTGTCACTCATTATCCGTGTGTTAATAGAGCTTCTTCTGTGGGACACAGATCATTAGTTTTATGACATCATCTTTCTACTTTCTGCTATAGGTTATTTAAAGTATATCGCCTTACAAATTAATTTTATGGATCCCTAACATGAGAGGGCTTGTATTTACAAGTCATTATCTGATCACGATTTTAAATTTTCAATGAACTATTTAATTTCAATATACGTGTAGCTATTAGGTCAAAAGTGCTGATGTTAATAATATCCATGCCATCTCAAATGTCTTTTAGCTTTAGAGAAAATACTTTAGTATATCATATTTTCCTGCGTTTGGCTTTTGCACATGTAAAATGTGAATCTTTAAGATAAAATGCAAGATAACAATAATGGTAAACCAACTAGCTTGTGATATAATGTAGTCTGTTGTCATTATTGTGTAATAGGATAGTTTGTATATATAGCATGTTAATGGCTTAAAGTGGACCAATACTTTGAAGTTAAATTTAAAAAATGATAACCTGGATGGATAAATAAAGAGCAACAGAAATTCTAAAAACCTTTCCCAAAAATTGCTGCTTCTGTCTCCCTCCTTTGCTTTTCACAAATGTCTGTTCTAGTGGTTCCATGATCTCTGCTAAAGGGAGAGATGACACGTGACCATAGTGACTAAACATTCAGGTGTGGCTAGCATTGCAGGGGACCTGGAGCATTTTTTTTTATATATATATATAGGAAAGTCATTTAACTCATTTATCACTATCTAGCTGGATATAAGTTTTATTATTTTTAAACTATAAATATAATCTTTCATTTTTTTAGTTTTGGATTGAGTGGAGAGGGATTAGAACATCTGCCAAGCTTTTTGCAGCTGTCTGTGCCTCTATTAGGAAGATTCACCCTCTCTATTTGTCCTGTTTACTGGTAGCAAAAAAGCAAAAGAAAATCCCAAATTTTAGTTTGGCATCAAAACAGGATTAGAGGGGAAATCTTCCAATGGGGACACTAGTTCTGGTGACCCTGGTGACACCGTGAAATTCCTTCACTTTGGAGGAATTTCCTCTCACTTCTTGTTTTGGTTATGGTCAGAAATGGAAGAGAAAACTCCCCAAAAGGGACACAGATGGCAAAAAAAACTTACAAGACTTATAACCCCTCTTTACCCTATCAAAATGAAAGAAAAAGTTTTGCCTTCAGTGACATTTAGGATTGTTTCTCTCTAACTAAAACTGTACTTGATCATACAGAACTGGAGAAAAAGGGTGGGCCATTTGTCTGATTTATTAGTTGTATATGCAATCTGAGCTTCCGCTGTTAAGCTCCCTAAAGATCAGGGTTTTCAGCATACCTGTAAAAAACAATCCACACTAGGTGACCTACCTGCATTGCAATATGTTTGTTTTCTGACAAAATTACTATTCGTGTCACTATGGAAATTCACAAGCTTTTTCAGAAATGAGAATACATTTTCATGATAATCACCTAGGGAATTCTTGGAATTAAAAGAAAAGCTGCAATGTCTGCACCCATTTAGGCAGGGTTGAGACCTCTAGAAAGCCATATTATTGGCAATATGGAGATTTCCAGCAATGAAGAAGACCTGTATGATTCTGCATTGTCTAACGAAAAACAGAATATTTTAGGATGCACCAAAGTTCAGATAATGCGTACAATATTATCATTATTAGCTATTACACAACGTCCACTATGACCCACTCAGGAAAGTGAGTACTAAGCATTTTGCTCCTGGTCATGAAGCAAACAATGTGTTAACTAACCTAGAGTGAGTGTAGAACAGTGCACAATGTTCGTACCTACCAGTGGGGGTCATGTTGGAGCATATGCCCCTGCACCTCTAAAGTGGGTACTTTTTCAATTGCACTTTCTTCTTGATTGGCAAACCTTATGATCTATGACCAAAGTTAAAATTAAAATCCTATCTAGCAAGTTACACAGTTACCAGTAGCTATAATTTACTGTGCACACTCGTAACATTGCCTAATTATGCATAGTTGACCAATTACAGTATAATGATAATAAACTCAAATTATTAACAATAGTTGACTCAGTATTAACTCAGATGTTTAGTGTATTTACTTTATTAATGTTTTAGAGACCAATAAATGCAATGACCATAACCATTTTAAAAGGGTATTTTTACAAGAGTCTGAACATATGATTCAATTTTTTTAAATCCTCTTACATAATCTATTAATTTTTTTATTTGCTTGGGCTAATGGTTCACCAGTTTATTATTTGTTCCATTTACTGCCCCTCTAGGATTTAGTGCCTAATCACCTCTAATATTTTATTTTAATGTACTCACAGTTGTGCATCAATCTTTGTACATCTATTGTTACTTATTTTCTGTTTTGCTTACATCTTCATTTCGTTTTTCTTTTCTAATTTTATTTTTTTTCCTTCCTTGTCTGTCCAGTTTTTCCCAAAGTAGCCCACTCTACAGTGCCACCTGCTCGTGTTTCGAGTCACAAGAGAGGTAGGAATCCCTCCATTCATACAGTGGCTCTGGTTTGTGTTGCATACAGATTTAACAGATTTTATTCCACCCAATAAAATGCACAATTTTGAGGAGAATTTTAACATAATTATAACGTCTCTTGCGGCAGTTCAAAAGTTCTAAAATTACAAAAGGACATTTGCACCAGCAAATAGAAACATGTATTTGTATGGATGCTGGGAAGTCACAGGTTGCTCAAAACCATCATATAGTATATTTACAGTACAGAGGAGAAACATTGCTACAACACATGGCTACTGTATTCCAATAAGACATTTTAGGCTGTTGCAAAAAGCTGACAAAAAAAGTTATTTCTACTCATGGGTGATATTTAAGTTCTGAGTTATCTTTGGCAAGTTTTTCTTTAAAAGATCTGAAGAAATACCTAATCTGCAGTCAGTATGGCACTAACCACAGTTGCCTGCTTGATCTACAATGTAAAACGGCATTATAAAGATTTTAGCAAAGAAAATATGGTGTCCTATTATGGCCACAGCAGGGATAGTGGAACAAGAAGTTGTGTTTTCCTCAAGAGATAACAGAAGACAATGAAAGTACAACGGTGCCTTCTTAAAACAAAGGTCTAGTTTAAAACTGTTTATTTTATTGGGGGATTTTATATTCCTGATGGTACATATCACCATAGTCCTATGCGTTTAAGATACCATTGAGTGATTCAACCTGCCATCATTCACCCAAAGCTGAAATATAATTTTTGGATGAGCTAAACTGTTTAGTAGGATAATAAGGAAATTTAATCTATATAAAAATGTTACAGATGGTAATATCGGCACCATGGGGAGCTTGCATGTTTAGTATGACTGACAAATACAAAGTAACATAATATGCCTACTGCTGATTGAGTTTTAAGATCTAATCTGCTATATTAATTTAGACTGCTTTCTAGATGAGAACACATATTTGGTAACATAAATTTCTGTGCCTTTTTGAATACTTTTAACAGTTTCTTTTATACTTGATCACACAAGTATCTTATACCTATCCTTTCTTTAAATTCTATTTTTGTGGTATGATCAAAATAGATAATTGGGCTTTTATTAAATACAAAAACAAGGATCAGCACTGGCCCTATCATGTGCATACTAGCTTTTTCTATATATGTGTTGGCTGCTATAAGTTTAGAATACTATTGCTTGTTTGCCCTATTTAATAGATTTGCTTTTAGAGCAAATTATTTCTGCTCTTACTATTTGTAAAGTAGAATTTGCCAGTTACAGTTACAAACCACCAACGTGGGAGTTTCCTTTTATGATGACTCATCCATGTAATCATCCATAGCGATACACTTTTATTTGTATGTCATCCATGTAACAAACATGGCGTGGATCTACTGGGGGGGGGGGGGGGATTTTTGCCATAGCTTGGTGAATGAGGTAAAGCACTGCTCATTTTCATCATCTAGTGTAAGCAAAACAACTGTGTTCTTTTATATTTACCTGGTGCATAATTGGGTATATTTTGAAAAGTATATTTTCACCACTAAACTGAGGGGAAATTCCATTGCAAAATGAAAATTCCCTTTTTAAAGCATCTAGAATGTATTGATATAACAGGAAAATTGATACAGACTTGCAAAAAAAACCCTAGAAAAGGTCATGAGGATTTCTCTAACCACTTGCCCTCCTGAGAATTTATCCCCCCCCCCCCCCCTCCTGACCAGGCCATTTTTTGCAATACGGTGCTGCGTTATTTTAACTGACATTTGCGTGGTCATGCAGTGCTGTACATAAATTAAATTTATGTTCTTTTTTCCCACAAAGAGGTCTTTCTTTTGGTGGTATTTGATAACCTCATCATTTTATTTTTTTTGCTCTATAATCAAAAAAAGACTGACAATTTTGAAAAAAAAACTATATTTTTAACCTTTTGCTATAAAACATATCCAATAAAAAAATTAAAAAATCAAATTCCTTCATAAATTTAGTCCAAAATGTATTCTGCTACATGTGTTTGCTAAAAAGAATCCCAATACATGTAAATTAATTGGTTTACATGAGCGTTATAGCGTCTACAAACTGCGTTTTTTTTTATACTAGTAATGGCGGCAATCAGCGACTTATAACGGGGCTGCAGCAGGCATTCTAGCACTGGGTGGGAACTGACTAACTGCCACTGACATCTCCAGTGACACTAATCATTGATCAGTGCTAATAAAAAGCACTGACACTGTACTAATGACACTGGGCAGGAAGGGGTTAACATCTGGGGTAATCAGAGGGTTAACTGTGTGCTTTGTTTGTTTTACATTATGTGCTGGGTGTGTTTTGCTACAGAAACATGCTGCTTGTATTTCTCTGCTGTGCAGAGAAATACAAAGCAGCATGTTCTTGCTGACAGGAGAGAGACCTATGTTGTTTACACACAGGTCTCTTCCCTGTGAGCTTTCCTCGACGATCACCAAGTGCCAGCCAGGAATCGCCGGCCGGGACCCAGTGATTGACATCCCTTGCCACCAATATCGGTATGGGTAGGGCAGTGCGTATGCGCATGCTCCCCTACACAGGAATGCAAATCACGTATATATGCGTGATTTTGCACAACCCTGCCACCCTGTAGCTGTAATTCTGCTATACTGCGGCGGGCAAGAGGTTAATTTCTTTGTATCCCAGTTGTGCTTTTGAGTGTACGTTCTACTAAAAAAAAAACTAAATTTAAAACATTGTTGCCTACAACAAAAACAGAAATAAATAAAAAATGGTCCTCTGATCTCGACCCTTGCATCTCGCAATTCTTTTAACTGCTGTCAAGGATCATACTACTACCTTTTCTTTATAATTTGTATCAGTTTAGACAGACTAATGGTCTTATTTAGTAATTGAAAGGCAATACTTAAATTCAAAGCACAGTGTTCTTTAGTAACCAGTCAGATGTTATCTTTCATTATCTGCCATAAATAGAAATATGCCTTTTTGCTGTGAACAATTCTGCTTTGCGTGTTATCCATTCCCTTTGCACTGCAGCATGAAATGAGAATGTATATGTGTTTCCAAATGTAAACAACAGTAGAACAACAACAGGAGTTTAATGGAGAGTAAGGAGGGGACCTCCCTATGTTAGCTTACAAATAGACAAGGACCAGAGGTTAATGTGTTGTTAAGGAAGACCCTTTGAGTATTAACGTAAGCTTCTACTCTATAAAATACCTATAACTTTATATACAGTAATAGATCAGAGCAGATACCTTCAATAGCCAGAATATTCTTGTTTGTAGTCTCTCTGATCTGTTTTTACTTTCAATTCAGTGCTAAGGTCCATCAACTGCCATTTTTTCTCACCAATCATTGCCCTTAGAGGCAACGAAGCTAGTGCTATTGGACAAAGGTGTGGGTAAGTAGTGAAGCCAGGAAGTCAGCAAAAGTCACGCCTTAAAAGCAAAACTAAGCTAAAGAAGGTCACAGAAAGATTTTTCAGATTAATGAAATAACAGCACTAGCACTTAGTATTAGCACTTAGGCAGCACTTTTAAAATTTTAAAACTGAATACAAATTCACATTAGCCTTGTTATAGGTGAGTTGTCTATGAGGTAGTGGGGTAGATTTACTAAAACTGGTGTACTCAGAATCTGTTGCAGCTGTATATGGTAGCCAATCAGCTTCTAACTTCAGCTTGTTCACTTACGATTTTGCAATAAAACCTGGAAGCTGATTAGTTTCTATGCAGAGCTGTACCATATTTTGCACACTCCAGTTTTAGTAAATACCCCCCACTGATTGCAGTAGAAAGGATATTTTCTGTCAGTAGGGAGCAGAGTTAACATGCTAGCTTTAAAAGATATGTAGACTGTGCCCACTAAATTCATTTGTAAAGGTATACCTATTAAAATTTGGCTAAAACAGGATTTTAGCCCTAATGCTGTCATACACCATAAACAGTCTAGCCATCACAGATTCAGTACTTTTACATCTTTTCTTCAAAAGCAAAGTGGCTCAAAACAGCAATAAGCAGCTTGTCTGGTCAATTTCACAGGATTTTCCATGGGGACTGATCATTCTTTTTAAATGAAAATAATCATTAATCAAATTGCCCATCTATTGAAATCAGTTTGTGAAAGATACAATACCCTCATCAATACAATCTTTACATCAAACTATCAGATTGTAAGTATGCATAGCCCAAACTTTTTTTCCAACTTTGGACAGAGTAAGGAAGAGTTAAAATGCCTTCAGTTTATTTTTTTTATGCCCATGTCTCATCAATGGAAGATTTACTCTTGTTGTGGTAATAACTGTTTAGGATTTGACTTTCTATCCCTTCTTGTCCTAGTGACAATAGACAAAAGATATGGTAAGTCCTGCGTGACTGCCGTCATTCTCACAACATATGGTAAGAAAGATACCCCCATAGAAACTGGGACTATTGTAGGAAGTACATTGTGTAAGCCTTAATATAACAAATATCAAACCCTTTATTGGTACATTGAAACATTATAATTAAAGTAGCAGAAAAACAAATAGTGGCTACAAAATGCATATACCGTATTTTTCGCTCCATAAGACGCACCTGACCATAAGACGCACCTAGGTTTTAGAGGCGAAAAACAAGAAAAAAAAATATTCTGAACCAATGGACTGCAGACATAGTACAGGGAATGACCAGAGACTGCGGACACAGTACAGGAGATGACCAGAGACTGCGGACACAGTACAGGAGATGACCAGAGACTGCGGACACACTACAGGAGATGACCAGAGACTGCGGACATACTACAGGAGATGACCAGAGACTGCGAACATACTACAGGGGGTGACCAGAGACTGCGGACATACTACAGGGGATGACCAGAGACTGCAGACACAGTACAGGAGATGACCGGAGACTGCAGACACACTACAGGAGATGACCGGAGACTGCGGACATACTACAGGAGATAACCAGAGACTGCGGACACAGTACAGGAGATGACCAGAGACTGCAGACACAGTACAGGAGATGACCAGAGACAGCGGACGTACTACAGGAGATAACCAGAGACTGCGGACATACTACAGGAGATGACCAGAGACTGCGGACATAGTACAGGAGATGACCAGAGACTGCGGACACAGTACAGGAGATGACCAGAGACTGCGGACACAGTACAGGGATGGTCAGAGACTGCAGACAAACTAGAGGAGACAGTCAGAGACTGCGGACACAGTACAGGAGATGACCAGAGACTGCGGACACAGTACAGGGAATGACCAGAGGCTGCGGATACAGTACAGGAGATGACCAGAGACTGCGGACATAGTACAGGAGATGACCAGAGACTGCGGACACAGTACAGGAGATGACCAGAGACTGCGGACACAGTACAGGAGATGACCAGAGACTGTGGACACAGTACAGGAGATGACCAGAGACTGCGGACACAGTACAGGAGATGATCAGAGACTGCGGACACAGTACAGGAGATGACCAGAGACTGCGGACACAGTACAGGAGATGACCAGAGACTGCGGACATAGTACAGGAGATGACCAGAGACTGCGGACATATTACAGGAGATGACCAGAGACTGTGGACATAGTACAGGGAAAATACCAGGGACACAGTACAGATGACCAGAGACTGCAGACAGTGCAGGGAATAACCAGAGACTGCAGACAGTATAGGGGATGACTAGAGACTGCAGACAGTGCAGGGGATGACCAGAGACTGCTGACCTTTGGGGAGGGAGGGGGAGCGGATACCTGAATTTGACAGGTACCCGCTCCCACTTCTGCGGCGTTGTCTTTCCCTCTTCTAACCGCGCCGGCTTCTGTGACAGCCGGGTGCCCACTGCGCATGGGCGAGAAGCGCTGCGCTTTGTGAATGGCCCGGCGCCTTCTGGGACCTGTCATGTGTCCCAGAAAACACTGGACCATTCACAAAGCGCAGCGCATGCGCACTGGGCACCCGGCTGTCAGAGAAGCCAGCGCGGGAAGACTGTGCAGCGCTGGAGCGAGGAACAGGTAAGGCCTTGCAGGAGAGAACAGCTGAGCGGCCGACCCGGTATTCTGACATGGTGGTGGCAGAAATACCGGACCGGCCGCTTTATATTCGCTCCATAAGACCCACTGACATTTTCCCCCCTTTTTTTGGGGGGAAAAAAGTGCGTCTTATGGAGCGAAAAATACGGTACATCTTTCACACTTAGGAGTCCCTTTTAGAAGAACTTGGATCCATTATATTCCGAAACACGTCAGGTGCCATAAGGCTCTTCATATAATGGATTTAAATTCTTCAAAATGTACTCCTAATTGCGAGAGATGTACAGTATATGCATTTTGTATCTGCTATTTGTTTTTATGCCTCTTTAATTTTAATGTTTTGTATCAATAAAGTTTTGATATTTACTTGCCCTCTGGAAGATTTGCCACCCTCCTTGACCAGGCCATTTTTTGCCATACGGCGCTGTGCTACTTTAACTGACAGTTGAGCAATCATGCAATACTGTGCACAAATTAAATTTATAGCATTTTTCCACACAAATAAAGCTTTCTTTTGGTGGTATTTGATCACCACTGGATTTTTTATTTTTTGTGCTATAAACTAAAAAAGACCGAAAACTTTGAAAAACATTTTTTTTTCACTTTTAACTATATAACATAAATATACAAAAATAACATTTCTTCATAAGTTTAGGCCAAAATGTATTCTGCTCAATGTCTTTGGTAAAAAATAACAAAACAATAAGTGTATATTAATTGGTTTGCGTGAAAATTATAGCGTCTACAAATAATGGAATTGATACTGGAATTTTCAACAACTTATAGCGGTACTGTGATAGTATGGTGGCAATTCTGACACTGACACTGGGTGGGAACCGACTAACTGCCACTGACATCTCCAGTGACACTAATACAGTGGTCAGTGCTAATAAAAAGCAGTAGGGGTGATCAAAGGGTTAACTGTGTGCCAGGGAGTGTTATTATGTGTGTGCTGTGTGGTGTTTACTAAGGGATGCGCTGGCACATCCCAGCCCACCAGAGAGAGATCTGTGCTGTTTACAATAGTCCCAGTTTCTAAAAGGGTATTCTTCTTACTATGTCCTAGTGACAATGGTCACCAGAGCAAATTAAGAGGGTGATTCCATTCAGCAGAGCCACAGACATCAACAAAACCTTCCCTACTGTACGCTATCAAAAAAAGGAAGTTTTGGCTATATATACATGTCAAGGGGTCTGCTTATTTATTTTATTAGTAATTTATTACAGGTACTTATATAGCTCTGTCAATTTATGCAGCGCTTTACATATATATTGTACATTCACATCAGTCCCTAACCCTCAAGGGGTGTTCAATCTAAGGTCCCTACCTTATATTCATACATTCATATACTAGGGTCAATTTAGACAGGATCCAGTTAACCTACCAGCATGTCTTTGGAGTGTGGGAGGAAACTGGAGTACCTGAAGGAAACCCATGCAGGCAGAGGGAGAACATGCAAACTCAAGGCAGGTGGTGCAGTGGTTGGGATTCAAACCAAAGGCCCTAGTACTGCCAGGAGGAAATGCTAACCATATGGCCACTGTGCTGCCCATATTATGAAATATTCAGTGTGCAAATGTCCTATTCATATAGCTGTTAGTAATCACCATTTGTGTGATATGTTTACTTCCCAAAGCCATCATTTAGTGGCCATAATGCAACATTTTCCTGAAATACCCCAATCAGGAAAATATGGCATTGTGGCCATTAGATGGAGATGGAGATTATAGGAAGTAAATTTATTACACAAATTATGTTGCTTATTCATGACAGCTGTGAGAGTGCTTGAGACATTCTATTAGCAGACCGTTACGTGTATGACCAACATAACACTATACTAATACAACCTAACCCAAGTAACTGGTACTTTTAGAAATATTCTTTTTTGACTGATGGAACAGCCTGACATGATTATCCTACAGTTCGGCAGTGGAAGAATTCCTGATTACCAACCACTGTTGCTGTGGCCCATTGGTCTTATATTCATCTCTCTTCTTTAAGATTTAGAAACAAAGGTGTCTGTTTATGACACAGAGAATAGCTGCGATTCAGACGATCGCAGCTATTCTCTGGTCATTCACAGTTTATGACACTCAGGAGATCAGCAGAGAACATGTTCAGCCCTTCACTGGAGATCTGTGTTCTCCCTCCAGATTCTCCAGCCCAGAGCTGGAGAATCGGAGGGACCGCAAACTAAGCAGTGATAATTTACCTCTGTTTAGTAAACTGATCTTTTACTGTAATCTCAGGAGATTATAGTAAAATCAGCCGTTTTCCAGCGTTTGGAGACCGTTCTCCCTTCGTTCATAAAAGGCATTCACAGGAGAACTGTGTTCTCCGAGAATGGTGGAGAACTGAGCAGCGATCTATTACCGCTGGTTCATAAACGGACACCAAAGATAATAGAACCTTTGTTACCTTCCATCATTTCTTATCGTAGAACAGTACAGTTCAAGTTCCTAGATGGTGATATAAAATCTGACATATCTGTAACGCTGTATGAATTTGTTTTCTATGTGAGTTTGCATTCTCATAGGTCACTAGTACTAGTGAATGGATCAGTAGCTTTTTACATGGTTTGCCTTGCTCTTGCAATCGATGTACACATACTACAATCCAAGCTCATTCAATGTAATTATCGTTAGTGATTTGTATTTGAGTGAAATCCTTTTTAATGATAAACTTCTCTGCTTACCTGTCCAGCTACACTAGTGACCATGAAGTGAGCTCTGTGTGTTTTGAAAAGCTTGAAGCTCTGTAAATAATTGTTTCATGCAAATGTCTTCCATAGCGTTATTTTGTCCACCTGTTTTACCATTAGGACTTTTGTTATCTGTTTACAGTTTAGTGAAGGTGCTGATCTGAGGATACTTTCTTCCCATGTAAATGGTGGCCAAAACTATGATCATTTGGGAAATTGATGATATGATCTAATAGTTTTAACTTCATTATACAGTTTACAATGTACATTTATAGGTAAACTCCAGGCAAATATAAAAGACAGCTACATACAAATCTGTACTCATTAACACATTATTAAATGTATTTCTCTAAATGTAAGCAATACAAGTACCTTCATTTGGCTTGGTATCAGCTACTTGCAGTCTCTGTACAGTATAGCTCAAACTGGAGGACATAGAAGCACTACAAGAAGCCAATAAACTGACAGATGAGATCATCTGTCTGTTGCTTCTCCTGTCACTGTCAAACCATGGGGTGGGAGTGGGAAGGAGACCTGTTAATATTACTGAATAACCTCAAAGAAATATCAAGTCCCCCCCACCCCCCTGGTCAAACAAGGCTGCACTACAAGATAGAGCTGTGTAGATCAGGTATATAGGGAAGGTAAAACAGATAGAGCAGGTAACCCAACTCCATTATTACATATGTGTACTTAGCTATTTTTTGGGAGTTCACATTTAATGCTTTCATATGGATTACCTTTCACTACCTGTTTATAAGGTTTTGTAGTGATTACAGAGAGACTACATACAGCTGTTGTTTTAGTCACTTGACTTTTAAGAACTTATAATAGCATTACGAAAACAGATTTTAGTATTTTGACCAGATTTTGAGCAACTTGCACTTAAACTGGTATTGCACTGATTTAAGATGGCATTGTTATCAAAAGAAGGTAAAAGTGGCATTGCCCCTAGAACCATTTTTTACATAGAGTGGGGAAGCATAAAACATCAGTGGGTTTTTATTGTTGTGTCCCTTTCCACCTCAATCCCTCAATAATACATGAAGTGAGGGAATGTATCTAAATCAGTCCCTGTTCTGGTGACCACAAAGGAAGTGAGATGAAATTTGCTCAATAAGGAAATAGACAGTGATAAACATCTAAGATAGGTTCTAACTCTCCCACACGTACTATAAAATATGTCTGGAGCTTCATTTCAACAACACATAGTATAGGAAACCGATAGTATAGAGAAATCCCAATGAACTAAAATTGAGTATTGAAAATTAAGACTTTTTAAATTTGAATATAAAACCACATTTCCCACATACTTTTATAATCTACCTGGGAACACTTCTGAAGCATGTTTTGTAACTTTCAGTACGGTAACCACATCCTAATCAATAGAAATAGTAGAAAACATTACCAGTATATTTTAGCATTATAACATGAATGTTGCCATTATAATTGTTTAGAATCATGCATCATGCAAAATGGTGTCAGTGTTAATTTTGCACTGTCTTAATTTTATTTTTAACTTTCACATTTGAAATTCCTAGTAGACTGAGCCATTTTTTCAGTCAATGACAAGTTCACTTTGATTTTCTTTGTACATTTCCACCTTGTTGTTTAAATGGCTGTTTAAATTGTGTCGGCACATAGAAGAGGGTGAGCTTTTCTCGTTAAGTGGTAATTGGGAAGGACAGACTGCAGAGGTTAGAGGATCTGCTGTACAGTAGCTGTCATTCTCACACAGTCTAACAGTTTGCAAACAGCCTGATCCAATCCCTCTATAGTAGGCAGAAATAATATAACATTTTGACCTCAGCTTATGGACAAGAGCAGGCTTGCGTCTGTTTTATATCCCAAGATAATGCTTTCTACAATAGGATTATTACACTATATTACTTCTCCCGAACTGTGCCCTAATATCAGGGGCATCTAAAATTAATTTAAATAACACATGCTGATTTTTCAGTTAGTTTTCAAACCCAATTTATTTGAAAACAATTTACATTTTTTTCATTTTTATATTTTATGCAGATTTCATCACAAGGGCATGTTTAAATATTTTTCAAAAAAGAACCCCTTGTTATTAAAAAAAAAAACTGTAATACATTTTTATTTTGGGACTTCCTGTTTAAGGGTCAATGCACACTGGCTTATAAAAATTCCAGTGCTCTTGGCAGAAAAAAAGCTAATATTGAGCATTTTTTGTACTAGTATTTAGGAGCATTTAGCATTTATTTCTGCTAGAAAACTCTAAAAAATGCAAAACAGAAGGGATTTTTTTTCTGCCTCTAAAGGCTGAGATTAAAATATTCCTCTAAGCCCTGGTTCACACCTGTACAACTTGTCATGCAATTTGACAGTTCCAAATCACAGGACAAGTTGCACCCTATTTGGGCTTATGGAACCGTTCAAATCAGTGCGACTCCGACTTTGCGGTGCCACACCAATTTTGAAAAAAGGTTTCTATTTTTGGCAATTTCATGTGCGGCTTACATAGACATCTGTGCATGCAGTCTCGCAGATGTCAGGCAGGCCTCAGTATAAATTGCACTGACCTGCGATTTCAAAGTCGCATTCAGTGCGAACCAGGGCTTAACGAACTAATGTGCATGGATACATAGGATAATATTAGTTGTTTCATGTAGTGACATATTTTAGTTCAACTTGAGTTTAGAGTAAATAACAAAATGCAGGTTTAATTGCAATACTCACTTCCTTCTATTTAAATAAATTAAGATAAAAGAGATATACATGTCCATATTTTTCAAAATGTTGTCTTTATGTATACTGTACATGTAATTATATTTGTGCTTGTTGCATAGACATGCACCGCTTTTTGCTTTGTAGTGCCATACAATAGTAATGCTTTACTGCTCTTCACAATGCAAGTCAATGAGTCGGGAGACACACTTGAAAATTTGCACTCCCTATGCAGCTGTTCTTTTATCTCAGCAGTCATCAAAGCAGTTAGGTAGAGAAACTATAGTAACTAATCTAAGCCAGCCCTGGTTGCTAATTCACAAATCACTGCATGTACTACAATAACAAAATATGGAGGGGCAAGCATGAAAAAAAATAGTTTTTTTTAATTACTTTAGGATAAAAACTGCAATAGTAATTCTCTGCTAGCTAAAATGTATAGTATTTTCCCTTTCAGCAGTATACAAATTATTTAAACAGGAAGCAAGGAAAGGGAGTGGACAATATACTTTTATATACAACAATTAAAGTATCCTTTCCTTTTAAAATATTACTTTTACTTTTTTCTGTATGCTTTCATTGACCTTTAGATGCATTGTATCAAGAGAAGGATCTGGAAGATTTAGATGTGTCAGGCTCCACAGCCTTTAGCATCTCAAAATTGATCAGACTTTAGTGATTATTCATATGGGAACAGACAGGGGTATTGGGCACGCGTGTTTTGTACTCCTATTACGCTTGGATATCCTACAGCTTCAGTAGATTGTACACAGATAATGAACACTTTTCTTTTTTCTTTAGATCTGTGGTTCCTAAACTGTGGCCAGAGGGCTAGACACAATTCTTTTGCTTGCCTTTAACTGGCCCTTGGGGCACTATTGCTGCCACTGACACCAATGATGAGGCAATATTCTTTTCACTGATACCACCAATTAAGCACTATTCCTTCCACTGACATCTACAATGTGCAATATTCCTCCCACTGAAATCACCAATGGAGCACTATTCCTCCCACTGACACAAACAAGAAGGTATTATTTCTCCCACTAACACCAAAGATGGGGCACTATTCCTACCACTGACACCAAAGATGGGGCACTATTTTGCCCATTGACACCAAAGATGGGGCACTATTCCTCCTATTGATACCACCAATGGAGCATAATTCTTTGCACTGACACCCAAGGATGGGGGCACTATTCCTACCACTGATATCAATGATGGAGCACTATTTCTTCTACTGACACCAATGATAGGGCACTGTTCTTCCCACTGATACCAACAATGAGGCACTGTTCCTCCCACTGATACGAATAAAGGGCCACTATTCCTCCTGCTGATACTTACAATGGGGCACTATTCTTCCCACTGACAGCAATGATGAATCATTATTCCTCCCACTGACACCAACGATGGAGCCCTATTCAACATCAACATTGGGGCACTATTCCTTGCACTGACATCAGTGATGGGGCAGTATTCCTTCTCTCACTAACCACAGGTTCTATGTTACTTTTTACTTCAGTTTTCATTAACCAGTCATTGAGCATTTTACTCCCACTGGCCACATTTTAGCCTCCATAAGGTTGGAAGAACAGTAAATTGTTCCATTTAAAAAGTTTGGGGACACCTGCTTTAGAATATATATATAGGGATGCCGTGTCTAATAGGCAGGGAAGGACAGAGACACCAAACTTATCAAATAGAAATTGATTGATTGTCTGTTCCCTGTAAAGGATAAACAAAGGTTTTTGGTTTTAGAAATAATTATAATTCCCAATGTTCCTGAAATAATTCTTACTTCCTCCAGTCCACAAGTATTTACACATGTTCTTTATGTCAATTGATATCTTAAAAGACCAACTGGCATAAAGGATATAATAATTCATACTACTTATGATGTTAATGATATTCACAGAGATGCATATATATTTTTGCATGTTTATTAAGATAGGGGTGACAGAAGGAACATTTTCCAATCCAAAACTTCTTCCTATACAGTGATCCCTTTGAAGGACACAACCTTTGTTCAGTCTGAGATGTCTGACAATATAAACAAAATAGGTTGAACACTTATACAGTTGATAGTGTTTAATTTATTGATGTTAAATACAACATCAAGTACTTCAATAAGGTATCTTGTGCTGCTTTTGAGTTTTGTGGTTGAAAGTGAACATCATCCTTTAGTAATAATTGGCTAGAAAGCCTTTGAAAATACACATTAGCCATTCTCCTCACCACTTTTCAAAAATTGTTCAAAAGAGTTCAGTTCGCCTGTCTTCTAACCTTTGGAACATAAAAAAAAATCTTGTAACTAAGTTAAATTAAGTGGCAATTGCTGGATTTTACAATACTCCCCTTGGCAATTGAACCTTTAGAAAAATTCTATAGAGGCACTGTGTATATCTGGCAGAGTGTAATCCAAATCAATAAACTTAATTCTTGACATAACAAGACAGAAGTAATGACTGAGAACTGGTAGGTTTGTAAATTTAGTTTTGCAATTAATTAGCGATTTGTTTTTGCTCTTAGGTAGATGACTTGCGGTAAGCCGTACACTGACTGTACCAGAATGCAGTATTAGATATGCTGTATATATTTAATGCCGGTGTTCAATGTGTTTGAATACCTACTTACTTACTTTATTTTTCATTTTAAACCTGTTAAGTCTGGCATAAACACAAGTTTAGAGCTTCACTTAGTAGAAATCCCATCTTCTTAATATACATGTTTTTATTTTTTTAGCTATGTTAGACTTCTCATTATTTTCAAAAAGCTCTATAAATATTCCCAGTGCTAAAGCTGCACTGAAAATGCTATTAAATGAATTAAAGGAAGCTTTTTCTTTATAATATTATCTTAAAATACAAGGTTAGCTTTCATCCCACCTTCACCCTTTCCTTTTCCAAACTGGCTTCAATTCTGAATGTTGACGAGAATGGCGAACAGAAAAGGACAGATTAAGTTACCTGAAGCTGAGGCTTTAACTAACTAAAATTTAAGCCATCTTCCGATGCCGACTCTCCCACAGGAGTCTGTAGAAGTCCCTATATTGGGCAGATAGCAGAAATAGTTGCATAAAAGTCAGTTCTTAGAGGTGGTGCAGTATAATATTCTCTAATAGTCTCTAAAATATACCTTGTTTTTAAATTTTCTGAATATTTTTATATTTCCTGTGTGCATATATGTAAGAAAAATTAATGATGTCATAAACTGGGGAATGCTGCTTGGATAGCAACACAAAGAAAGCTTTATCCTAGGACGCATTTTGGGTTGAATAGCACTTACTCATAAAGTGTTGCTCTGTTTAGCCAATTTTTTTATGTGCAGCATGTACTCCAATTTGTGCTTCATCAGTGTTGAAACATCAATGTTTCTTGGATATATCACACAGTATATGTTGTTGATGATTCATGTACTGTAGCTGCTGCCCAATGTACTATAATGCTTACAGGAGGTCTCATTCTGTTTGTGAACTATCACTACTGGATGTGAATGAACAAAAATGGTCCACATTGTTTAGACAGCCAGAAACAAAGGGTCTTGTTTTCTCCATTAGCTCCCTCTCCCCCCACTTCCCATAACTAATTGTGACAGTGGGGCCGATTAATAAAGATTGGAGCAAAGCAAATCTGATCAAAAGTGGAACTACTATTCATAACAGCTATTTAGGATTTTTCTTTTGTTACCTGTAAAAATCAAATAGGAACCCTTTCAGCTACTATGGCAGCTTACCATTTTTTTTATGAATCAGCTGCATTGTGTTCTAATGCCACATACAACACAGGAGCATGTGTTGTAGCTTGCAATATTCCAAGGTTGTTTGCAAGCATAGTAAATACGAATACAACTTATGAAAGAAATATAGTTAAATCCAGTTTTCCATTTAGAATTTAATTTACTGGCTGTTCTGATTAGCCATGTGAAACTAGGCAAAGATAATGGGCACATGGGTGTTGGATGCTAATTACACTTTGATAAGCAAATCATATATCTAAATTGTACAGAAACCACCAGATATTTGCTTATTTAGTTGTTTACTGAGTTGTTCAACTTTAGTGTTCCAAGTCACAGGTACCATGACTACTAGGCAGGGAAAGACAAATAAGCTTTAAAAGTGAAATGAGTCAATATGAGGGTGTCATTCATTTTAGAGTCACACAATAAACGAACAATTTGTTCTTAGTATCCTAGCATGCTGAGTCTTTGGATGCAAAATACCTTTAATTGACTTGTGCAAATGAAAATTTGACAGTTGCAGGGCTGCTCATTAACCATTTTGGTTTTACATTGTACAAAATACAGGTGAATTTCAGTTTTAATTCCTAATACACATACATAGTCTACCCATGCAAAGATTGTCAGTGAAAATTGGGGGTAGACAAGAGGAACTGACAATAGGGTCTTGTCTGCTGTTGATATTTGAGAGATAAAAGAAACCGACTGCTGGATGCGAAAACACAATTGTTTTTTTCACAAACTCCTCCTAATTGTGCCTGCTGCTTTTATTTCATTGAATCCGTGTCTACCTTCTTTTTCATTTCCTTCATGATGCTCATCTGCTTTGCTGTGCAGTTCATGTGACCTTATTTACAGCCTTTAATGGTCTGCAAACAGTGAATCATATGTTCATAAGTTCAATGGGCAAACATGCAATGCTTTAGGGTTCATGCCTGGTAAAAAGGTGGATATTATTATTATTATAACTAATATTATTTCCAACATTGTTCACGTGTATTGCCTGCAATACACACAGAGGAGAAGATACATTGTTATAATCACCACTGCTACTGATACATGTTAATGTTTGTATTACAAAGTAAGATTAGTATATAATATAATACAGTTTTCCTTCCTGCAAATTATTTTTAAGAACTAGAAATTTAAAACCATTTTTCTACTCTGCTACAGCAAAATTTCAACGCTCATTAATGCATAACAATGCCAAGCCCTCAACTCTCCATTAAAACTTCAGTAGCTGTCATATTTTATTGGATGGATCCATTACTTTATCCAATAAAGATGATTGGTGTAGTGATAAGATCACATTTCTGCCATTACTGAGACTCATATATATATAAAACTCAAGCAAAAGAAAGATTAAGCTTTTACCCATAATCACCAGACAGGCGTTAACATTTACTTTCTAACCTGATCTAAAGAAATGGTTGATGTGCATAACATCTTCATCATTTTGATGTTCTCTGGGGTTTATAAAATTACACCTTCTGGTGTGGCTTATGGTAGCAAGAACACAACACCCCATTTTTCTGCTCTTTATAACTGTAAAGTAATACTATATATACGTTATAACCCCAATTAGGGGAATAAAATGAAAAAAGAATATTAGTGTCCTACCAGCACTGAAAAAATCTAGTAAAGAATTATTCTACATTTAACTGTGGATGTTTTCAGACCAGCTGTAAAATTCTATATACTTTATTTTATCATATTATGGTGACTGAGTGCCTGTCAAAGTTCTACTATGGCCAAGGGGCTGTTTATGGAACTCATATAGTACCACCCTTGGTGAATCCCAAGGCAACTCTGTTTGATTTCAGCATGGTGTTCAGTGTGAAAATGCTTCAGTCAGCACCATATCATTTTAATGAATGCCCTTATAGTTTCAGTATCACAACATCATGCTGACATTTACCACCCTATCCCCACACACAATCCTTACCAAGCATGCCTTCTCTCTTTCTCTCTTTCTCCCCTCACCTACTTCCTCACAAGATTGCTATTGCTACGGGCACTCCAGCCGCTGCACTTACATCGAGGTTGTAAACACGGCGGTCTGCGTGGGCTGCAGACACAACACTCATGGCCAACAGTGTGAAAAGTGCAAGAAAGGCTTCCACAGAAATGGGTCTGCCAAACTGGATGATGTAAATGTATGCATAGGTCAGTTTCTGAATGCTGTTCTCATGCCAGAAAAAATGTATGCATGGCGGGGATGGACATGGAGGGGTATGGGTACCTACATAATATTCGCAATTGTGCTATAACACATATGTTTTTGTCCTGCAATACATATATTTTTGTTAGTGATTGTTTAGGTATTCATCCTTAACTAATGATTTTACTACGAAAAATCCTGATTATATCCACAAGAAACATGGTAGTATCTTTTATATCATGCCAGTTTTTTTCAATGGGTAATGATGACAATAAACTCTATACATCTGTATTTGTTTAATAGAGCTGTGTAAGGTTAAGGTTTTAAAAACTACATGAAGCTACCTTCATTAATCATTTGACAACATAAACCCAAAACAGAGTGTATGTACCCATCTATAGGTGTTCTAACATCCTTATATAGATACCCTGAATTTATATACACATCTTGTATTTTAGTCATTGGCACTGCTGGTGAAGAGTTTGACTTAACATTTATCTGCTTGATTATAATGCATATGGAATTTTAAATATAGTAGTATAATGAATCTACAGGGTTGATTTACTAAAGGCAAGGTAGTTTCACATTTGCTCTCAAATACTCAACTACCTGCAAGGAAATTGAAAAATAAACAGCATTTCTGCTTACACTTGATTGGACTATTGACATCTGCAGATCTAGACTTCATTCACTAAGTTCTGGGGAAAATTCTCTTGCAAAGTGCAACTCCTCTTCAGGGGTGGACTGACAACTCATGGGGCCCACGGGCAATAGGGGATCATGGGGCCCCTATGTCCTTGCCCAAACTCAAAAAAGCCTATGAAAAAGGTACCAGGGGCATCTCATGGGGCCCCCTACTGACCCCGGGCCCTCGGGCAGTGCCCAAGTTTACAAATGGTCAGTCCGCCCCTGCTCCTCTTGCAAAGTGAGCAGCCTATTTGCCTTTAGTAAATCAACCCCCTGTCAGTACACATAGAAAATCAACATCAAGGACTACAAAAGTTGTTCTTCTCAGGTGTTTAAGCAAACCTTTTTCTTATAGATACTACTGCCTACTACTTCCACATATGAACTATTCATTATAAATAGTTCACCAGTGATCATCTGTGAACCAAAATCTTTACTAGACCTTCTGCTGAAACTAAAGCAGGTTATACACATAAAAGGGTCGATTTACTAAAATTGGAGCATGCAAAATCTGATGCAGCTCTGCATAAAAGCCAAACAGGTAAGGGGGTGTGAAAGCTTAAAGGGATAGTTCACCTTTACAAAGAACTGCCTTTGCAGGTATGGGGTGTCTGTGGATAAAGACAAACTGTTTCTATGATTAAAGTTGAATAATGTCCTTCCTATAGGTGTAGGCCATTTACGTACCTCATGAAACCTGACTGGAATACTCCCAGGACGTTCCTTGGACATTGCTAACTAAGGCCTAGTCATTACTGCTCACCATCACAGGAGTGAGCTTTTTCTCTGATTCAGACCCCTTCACATGCTCTCTCTCTCCCCTGATGTAGTAGCTCTGAGCTCAGCGTCTGAGAGCTCACTCCTATGATGGTGGAGGTGAGCAGTAACATATAGGCCTCACTCAGCAACATCCTGGGAGTATTCCAGTCAGGCTTTATGAGGTGCGTAAGTGACCTACACCTATAGCAAGGGCATTATTCAACTCTAATCATAGCTGCACAGTTTGTTTTCATCTACAGACACCCTTTATCTGCATAAGCAGTTTTTTGGTGAAGGGAAACTAACCCTTTAATTGAACAAGCTGAATTTAGAAGCTGATTGGCTATAATGCACAGCTGTACCAGATTTTGCACTCTCCAGTTTTAGTGAAGCAACCCACTAGCTTTATTTTTATTTTTTTTTTTTTAACCAGCGAGTTGAATGTTAGAAACAGATAGATCTCTGCATCAACACAATGATGTGCATTGTAGGGATCTTTCCCGATTAGCTATTTTATATATATATATATATATATATATATATATATATATATATAATGAGCAGCACTTGAAGCTATTGGTTGCATACACAAATGGAATGCTGGTTTTCCACCATGACCATTCATCAGAAGCCAGTAGTTAGACCAGCTTCTGTTGAGAAGAGTGCACACATACTGAAAGTCAGCTGATCCCTGATGAACCAGCCAATTTTTGGTATGTGTGTATCTGGCTTAAGTTATTCCCCCATTGGTTGCTGAATTTGTTTCTCTCATAGTGTAGTTAATGTGAATCCAGGCTTTCAGTGAAACCTTGCATACCAAAGACACCTCAGCCCTTCCTGTTATAGTTATGTGCCACTGCTCTGTTCAGAGTGATAGATATAGGCCAACAATAAAAAAAGTCAATAGCAATGAAGAAGAGGGCTTTTTTATTATAAAAAGACATAATTTGGATATTATTTGCTGCACTGTTTAGCCTGTACATTTTAAGAAATTAAGGAGTGTGTTGTTGCTGATGGAGCATATGAAGACACGCGCTATGCTTACATATTTTGGCAATGGAAATGTTAGTTAAATTTACCTTACTCTGTGAAATCCCAAGTAAGACACCAACATCAAATAGGGACTGCTGACAATGCAAGCTGTAATAATAATAAAGGTCAAGTGCTAATTACTTTGGGAGACATAAACAAATGAACCTGATTTTGGATGGTGGATCTGTTGGGCAGTACCATTTGTATGATACTGGGTCTATATGCACACTGGTATTTATGTAGGGTTAGTGAAACGACCGCTTAAGGAATTCAGAAACAGAAAGAAATATGTCATTTTTCCCAGCTCATTTGTTGTTGTATAAGGATATTTTTTGTCATTCTAAAAATATATGTACTGTATTTAAACATAGATACAAAAAAATATTGTATTTATTAACAATCACAAAGTGAAGTACTATCAAATTGCACCAATGCCCAGAAAGTAAATTCTAATCTATAACAGCAATACCTCAGGGTGATGCAGCGTTTATCAGTCTCACAGCATCAGGAAAAAAAAAGCTGTTCCCCAAAACTTGTTCTAGCGTTGATGCTGTATAACCTTCAGCCTGAAAGAAGAGGGACAATCAGTTCATATATATATATATATATATATATATATATATATATATATATATTTAGATTTAATTTATTTAGATTTAATTTTTTTATATATATAATCTCTCATCTTTACTTAGGATATAATTTCCTCTTTTTAAAATGTATTTTTATTTTCTTCTTTACAGAACACATTTTGTTCATCTTGAAATTAGACATTTCTGCTGGGGTTCTCACCTCTACCAGAAATGACAGACATTTTAGAGTTACTAATATCTCTCTATAGACTTAATTAATGCTTCTCATTCTAATGATTATTACCAGACTGCCCACCTATGCTATAGCTTGACTCAAAGACAAGAGCATCTGTCCAATCAGACAAAAAAGCGAGAGTGAGAAGAAGATGAATACAAACCTTTATCACACCTCTGAGAAAAGCAAAGGCGCTGGGAATGGGGCGAGACTCTTCATCTTAATTAAAATGAACAGCTTTTGCTGTTAGAGGAAAAATAGGCCCCTGAATTTCCATGGGCTAGAAATAAAACATAAAATAGCACACGTGTAATTATTTTTGATTATTTATGGGAAGGAAGTGAGTCAACATTTTATTTACTTTCCTATTTATGTCTAGGGAGAATAACAGATAGATGGGTAGATATGATATAGATAGACACATTACAGCTAATTAAAATTCTGAAAAAACACAAAAAGCATACTCTGAGGGAAGACCTGTCCCAGACATTGCATAGCAACCAATACAGTTCTGCATTGGTAAACTGCAATAGGAAAATAAAGATTTGAGTATTATTGGTTGCTGTGAGCTTTCAGAGACTGTTTCACCAGATTATTCAAACCAGACCAACTATTATGTCACTCCGTTAATATATATGTATTGAACATTGCTTTGCCCAATACAGGTTACCACAAGCAGGACACAAATGTATAATTTATGTATTAACCTGAGCCAAGTATGCATGCTAGGCTTTGTAAACATAGCAATGAATGGTGCTCTGGGCATCCACTATACACCAATGCAAAACAGATCCTAAACCTTCATTATTTGCAGAAAATCAGACTGCATCTTTTATAATATACTCCTGTGCATTGGTCCTGAGGGCAATGATGCTGCACAAAGTTAAGTATCCAAGCATAGTTATGTATCCTGCATTCAAATCAGTGAAAGTTCTTGGTTGTCAAAAGTTATAACATTACACAATTACTTAACTCTTTGTATTCCCTTTTTAATAAAGCCATATGTTTTAACAATGCAATTTCCATCTCAATTTCACAGTAAATTAAACAGGTAAAAAACAGAAAAGAATAAAAAAGGCATTTGTGTTACCCATGACAACCTATCCACCATCTTTTATTTGATATATTTTTTATAATCAAAAGGAGGCCTGGTGTACCCTGAAAACATTGTTTCTTTTCATTCTCATATTTTTTAGAAATTAGCCCAAGAATGTGGCATAGACATGAAAACTCCTAGATACAATTATCTGTTTAACAAATAATGGGTACTTTTGTTAGTCTTTTTAGACATAAAAAAGAATGATAATCACTGTGTTGCCATTTTTATTTATTTGAAAAGAAAAATAGTAACATGTAAGCAGAAAAAGGTAACTGATATTTCTTTGAATGTAGCTGTTGTTAATCTCTGAAAATGCTCGATTTCTTAACATTTGTTCACAACGGAAATTACTGTATATTTATAATATATGGTTGTGACTAATATTATGGCTATAACTATTGCTATTATTAGTAGTAGCAGTAATAGTATTATAATCTCTCGTTCCTGAATTTATTCAATCTTTTCCTATCGCTTTACAATATGCTCCTTGGTCACACTACTTACAACTTCTACCTTTCCGATTAGCCACTCATAGCACCTTTATCTTTCAGTTAATTATAATGCTTTCCTAGTTAATGTATCACAGTTTTAATAATTTCCTAAGCTTCGCATGACATACATATGCAGCCCCTCTCGTGTGCATTCTTTTAGCCTCTGATTACTTTAATCTCTGATTTCTAAGATTTACAAAGACTCTGAAATTGACTGACTCTGACCAGATTATGCAATTAGCAGAAGTCTGCAGTCCATAATAGTTACATAATTAGCCAGGTTTAAGGGTGTTCAACCAACAGACAAATAAATCAATTCAAAACCTGCACCCATAGATCGTTATACCCACAGCTGATCTAGTGGAAGGAAAAAAATGTATATAAAGCATTGTCCAATTTGATCCAGTAAAAAAATCCTTCCTGATCCCTCTAAGGCCCTGGAGCCGAGCCTGCAGCCCAAAGGCCACATGTGACCTTTGAGTGTTTGCAGTGGGTCCATTGAACCCCAGCAGTTAGTAGAGCAAGTGCTGATTTGTATGTGGCTGTAATATCAGTGATCTTAAGTTTCTGGCAACATGTCCTTAGTCTCTGACTATCTTCTACAGTATGACTCCAGTATGCAAACCTTTCTGTAGCACAGTTTCTGTAGTACATATCCTCTAGTAAGTTGTCAGTCTATGATCTACTCCTGTAGCATTACATATAATGAATATTATGTGTGGCCCTATGGTGCATCTGAGCACTCCTTTGCCTTGTAAATTGACTACAAGTGCCCTCAACCAATCCAATTTCCCTTGAAATAAAAAATGAAAAAAATTTGCACTGTTGAATGATTATGAATACTGAGCTGCATGCTGGCACACAATCCAGACCAGATATTTAATTTCCTTTTTGTGTAATCACCAATCTCTGGGGCTTTGATGTTGGTTTACAATGTTAGATCACAAGAGAATGCCATGCCTTCCTAACTAGCCCACACTTATTTTACTGTTTATGTGGACATAGATAGATCATGGTCTACATAGAGGGAATTGAATTGCTTTCACAGCTACGTATGACTGATATAGTATAAAAATATCTTATTAGATCAATGAGTGAAGCTCCAGAAGTTCCTACTGCTTTACACCTGGGCCCCTTCAGTCTGAACCTGACATGTGATGTCCCACAGAAAATGTGTTTTTTACTATCTGATAGGAAAATTAATATATTCTATAGATGGTAGGATTTTGTCATGTACATTTTCAGTAATCAAATGCCAAATGGAAAAATATGTTTACAGAACTCTATTGTCAACAAAACGGCCTGTTTTTTTTTCACTTTTTTGTAAAGTATTTCAAAGCATACCTTACATGAGATCATATAACATTTCTTATCTCCAAAATGAGGCAGAACCAAGTAAAAAGTGTAATCACATTTTACAGTATTCAGTCGTATTAGAATATTTGTTTGCTGTACCTGTAAACCACTGATTTTCCATATTTACAAGGTGTATACACAAAGGTTCTAAAAGATGAGGGTGAGCTTATCAAGTCTCTTTCGTTCCATTTTTTTCCATCATTTGTACTTCACAAACGAACAACACCCGTGGGATCTTTTAATAAAATATGTATGTTCTGTACAGCTTGCCCCATGTTGTTGTGGTATCTTATGTATTCCTAGGCATTGTGGTTTGTGGATATCATAATCTAGCCCAAGCTAAAATAAAATTGTGCCTCAGGACATTTGTTGGATTTAGAGTAAAAAAAACTCCTTAGGTGATTTTTAGAATATTTGAGACAAGAGTTAAACATTACCGAACGGCAAACAAAATATCTCACAGCTAAGCAGAAAGGGAAACAGTATTTGGCTAATAAAAATAAAAACTCCATGCAGCGCTGATCAGTTAATTTGAAGATGGTAGGCATAAGGTGTTAATTAAATTTATTATGCTACCGGTTTATAAATCTGCATCTTCATAGTGGTGGTCCAGAATCATTGACAGGTCAATAGAAGTCCCAAGGGGAAGTTGCAGCACTGGATGCATTAGTTAGAATTTCTTCAAGATTGGCACTTAGAAGCAACAGGAGTGGAGGCTCATGGGTAATTGTAATTATCACCCTGCAATCACCTTGATCCAGTCCACAAGTCAGAGCTCTTATGAAGATCTTATAAAATAACATCGTGCAAAAAAAGCAAAGATAAGCCACAACAGTTAATCATTTTACAACATTCTGCTTATATCGGAGTTAAAAGTTGATTTCTGACTCACTGTAGTTACGGCACAAAGCTGGTTTTTGCACCATGTTATTAACCACAGCAAGACATTTTGCTTGCTCAATAACTGAAAATGTGAAACAAAACTGGTCTTTGAGCTTATTGAACTGCCAGCCTCTAGTTATTGCTTGTTTCCTTCATACATATTTAAGGAGCATACAGAGTTATGCTAAAACAACCCTATCAGTAGCTTTACAATCTGCATGAATTATATCCTGTCATGTCTTAATATAACAACAGTGTTATTAAAAAGCGTGCCTTTTATTATTTTAAAGAAGTTTTTAAACTCCAATAATATGACTTCTCCCAGGTAGGGTCACACAAGATCTACATGAGATGGACTATCCAAGGAGAATGTAGGAAAATGGAAAGTATCTACACACCAGGGAATCACTCTATCTAGTTGTGAATTTTTACTTTTTGGCAAGTCACTGGTTAAGAGGTACCAGGATGGACATCTTAATTCAAAAAGTAGATACTGGTCCTGGAGAAAGCCTAAAGAAAATGGCACTGACATTCTAGGAAGAAGGAAACATTAGATTATAAAATTTACTCCTCTGAGAAGTATCAAAGATCTGTAGTTGTTACAGGTAAATAGAATTTTAAGTGAACCTGTTTCCAGACTATGCATACTAAAGTATTTATGCATTATGAACAGCAAAGTAGTTGAACAACAGTGAAAGCAATGTAAACCTTCATTCACCTCAGTAGCTGTAGACTTTGTGGAGATATCTCAGCTTTTTTCTATAACAGCAGATTTTGGCAGCCTGCCAGCCTTCTAATGCAAACATACAGTAAGTGTTTTTAAACCTGAACACCAGGAAAAAAAAACAATTTTTAGATATTTGTATGTAGCACCCTCATAGTTTAGCTAGGGGAAGCTAGACCCTAATGGTTAGTGAGGAGCTGGTCAGCAGCTCAGGTGAGATAGCCAGAAGGGTCAAAATCTGGTCAGGACTGAGAGGCTCTGCAGTCCAGCCCCTCTGGAATTTCCCCCAGTTCTGAGGCTCTTGGAGGAGGGCCTTGGAGGCAGTGGGTGGGTCTGAAGAGTGGCTGGCTACACTCTTGAGGGACCTCAACCGATCCCCAACAGGAAGTTTGGCAAGGGGCTGGGACTCTCTTAAAATTGGAAGAGCCTGCTCAGTAGGAGGAGTGTGGTGGTGGGAGAGGAGTGAGAAGCAGGAAGATGTGAAGCTGGAGGAAAAAGGCTACCAGGAGGCCTGGTGGAATGGGGCCTGTTTGCCAGCCTGGAGATGCAAAGGATGAAAGCTCAGGACTCAGGGGCCCCCTGAGAGAGGACCACCTGTATGGCAGGGAAGGAGCAACCCAGCTGTTAGCCCTAGTAGCAGCAGCCATTCCGTAAGTGGTACAGGAGAAGATCTGCATACACCTGCACCCCCAGATAGGAAAAAAAACAATCTGGTGGGAAACCAGATTATCCCTCTGCTAGTGACTGTTACCCATTTAGAGCAACAGGAGCCAGATCCCCTGCTCAGTTAGAAAGTCTCTAGATCACTGGGTGATGAGGAGTTCATCTGGGATCTGGGTAGTACAACTGGAGCTGCTGGCTAGCACTCCAACAGAGACTGTGTTGTTTCAAGGAGAAGTTGTGAATAGTTCAAAAAGTTGTCCTCATATTTCATTTTCCTTGGGCATCATATACCCCCCTTACCCTATCCAAGTTCTAATCCCCTCAATAAAATAACAAAACAAATGCTCAAGGACTGATTTCTGTCTACGGATGAAAGCTTGTGTGGAGAAATGCTAACTGACTGGCTGTGTAGGACTATAGGGGGACCCAAATTCATCAGCAATCCCTAAGGGGGTAGTGCTACATGTACCTTCATACAGTTCATACAGTGAAAGATAGTGGAAAGTGACTGAACAAGGGGAGGGGCAAATTAATGTCACAATCTCCCCTCATACAATCACAGAACATTTTGAGAATGGATGAGGTGGAGTGTGAACTACCCTCTATGCTTCACATATACACTATATGAAAGGTAGAACTGTAAGTTTCAGTGCCTGAAGTTTGCCACTTACACTAGTGACATGAATGAAATGAAGAGTATTGCATAAGACAGTAGAATTCAAACACAAATGAAATGCCCATCATTAGAGGTAATATAATAGCTAAAATTATTTTTTTCCTGGAGCTCAGCTTTAAGCTGTTAGAAACCAACTGTAATCCAGCTTTAGAGTCTCTGTTGTGATCTTTGAAGATCTTTGGGAATTAATTACTTTACATTGCATGCAGCTAGAGAGGTGAGTGATGGCTTGTTTCAAAGCTCTTTTACTGTGTGATAGGATTATGTCAATTATTTTATGCCCATAGTTTGGGCATATGTGTGCTTGCATTCAACATGAAAACATTTGACACTAGGCCCACTTTAAAAAGGCTTTATACTTAGAATAGAAAGTGGATCTATTCCAGGATGATCTTCACTTGCATCGTCTTTGTGAGCAATAGAAGGACGTTGGAAAATGTTTTATAACTCTTAGCCATTGTAGTTCCTATAGAAGTGGTTTGGTCTTCAGTTCCCGAAACACTTTAACAAAAATGTTTAGTAGGCATGTATGTGTGTGTGCCCCCAAGTTTTACTTGCCATGCATTTCTTTGAGAAATCTTTGAAAGTACAGCAAGCTCTTGTCATGCACAAATATCAAAATGCAAGCACAAATGTGCATCCATACTATTCAGTTAGGAAATTCTCGTACCACTGATATAGGTGGAACAAAATGATATAGCAAGAAACAAAAGTTAGAGTTTACAGGAGTATGGACAGGTGAGTATAAGATTTGGGAGATTGCTGGATGGGGGTGGGGGGTTATAGTTATTCTTTAATGCTTAAAACATATAAATCCAGTAAAAACCTGCATGCAGTGCTCCTTTGCATTTGAGGATCTCTGAGTGCTCAATTTTAGATGACTTTATGTTTGCATTAAGAGGTAGCCAGAGTTATCTATCAGCAGTTGCTAAGCTGTTTTATGTAAAGAAACCTTAAGTATGTATGATTCAATTGGTGGTTAGTTGGCTGGCTGTCAGGGTGATCCACAAGACTTCAAACCCCTCTTAGACAATGATACAGCTTTTAGATGGCTTTATTGGTTTGCTATGGATTAGTTGTGAAATATTATTATGTTTAGTGAGTCAGTTTGCATATTTTATGTGTGTTGAGCTGTGTAATTTAAAAGTGAAATGTGTGCTGCAGTTTTACAGCGAAGTTCATGTGGGTATTGCAACCAGACATGTTTCATGTTTAAGTTGTATGAAGGAGTTATGAAAGGTTTCCTGCAAACTTTGCACACTGAGAGTTTAGCCCCAGTGCATTAGGCTTCAGAATTTAGGTGTGTGAAGTCACATGTGCACTGTCCAGCCCCACTGCCAGCACCCTTGTTAGCCAGCCCCGCTGCCAAAAGCCTATGCGAGGCTAACGTCTGCTGTGGCTGGATGGGGCTGAATTGTGCACCAAGTGGTACTAACATTTACGGCAATATGCACCCAGGGATGAATGCCCAGAGCACAGACTTCTTGCGTTATGGACATTTGTCCTTGGGCACATACTGCCATAAGTGTTAGCACCACTCTAGTGTACCATCCAGACACAGCAACTGTCAGTGTCTCATAGAGTTTAACAGGTTTCTGGTATTGGTGCTGGGCAGTGCACCTGGGCTTTCCGCCTGCACCTAAATGTCAGAGCCTCACGCACTGGGGTTAAATGTTCAGTGTTCATGGGGCCTAAAACACAAATTATTTTTTAAAACACATATGTGCCAGAGTATCCAATTAAGGCACACATTTTCCAAGATAAACAATCTTGAAATTACTATAGAATTTTAGTATACTGTATATAGAATTTAAACATTTTAGGATAAATATGGAACATATCACCCTTCTATGGCTTCTGGGAAGTAGGTTGCAATGTAAACATGTTGTGGCATGGTATGGGCAAGTATGCATTATTTTTGTCCCTACGGTGGTCTACTGGAGTTATGAGCACTGTTATGGGGACTGTTAAGGGTAGCTCAGGGGCGGACTGACAACTCATGGGACCCCGGGCAATAGGGGATCATGGGGCCCCTTTGTTCTTGCCCAAACTCAAAAAAGCCTATGAAAAAGGTACCAGGGGCATCTTATGGGGCCCCCTACTGACCCGAGTTTCCAAATGGTCAGTCCGCCCCTAGGGTAGCTTCAACAGTCATGGTAAGTTTTATGAGGAAAGAATGTGCTGATCATTTGTGGATTCTCTGTTGTTAGTATTAATTATTTTTTACAATATATATGGGTATTTCTAGGGGTATGGGGATTAGTTGACTGTGCTATTTAAATCTTGTACCTATCTTTGGCGATTGTCAATACTCCCATACTACTGGGGAAGAGGTCCTTCATGACCCCAAAATGTCATACTATACTGTATTTGTGTAACAATAAATGTCCCCGATTTGCTGATTCTGATCTGCTGGTGAAATTCTGTTAGTCTGATCCTTTGACATGCAAACTCAAAAATCATAATTCTTGTTGTGTATTTACAAATCCCGAAGTCCATCTCTCAGATTAAAAACCAGGATATTAAAGGGTTTCCTATTGGAATATTTGACAGCTAAATGTAATGTCTATTGGTGGAAAGTAGCAGCCCAGTCAAATGGAAGTCTCATTTCAACACCCGACTAACCTACAGATAGGCTCTGTTGCTGGGGGTTGCCACCTGCCTGATATTTTACCTGTTTGGTTAAATGTGATTGGTTGCCAGTGTTTTCAATATAAAGGAGATTATAAGGCTGGTATTTATTGCCAGAAATGCTGGTAAACTTATCTACAGTACTAGTCACCAGATCCTCTAAGACAAGAAATAGGTGGTGCAGCAATTAAGTACCTTGCAAGAGGACAGTCCTCCTCTGAAAGAGACTCTGGCTGCTAAGCATAAAGCATTATGTGGTAGTACTTGGGAAAAGAGTATGGTCCATGACAGAAAAGTACCCAGCAGGTGCAGTAGAGCAGCAGAGTAGCAGCACAAGCTGGGACAGCCAACAGCTGATAAAGAGAAGAGTACAAAAGGGTCATTGTACAAATCCAAGAGGGTCTTGCTCTCAGAGCACAAATCAGCCTCCCTGAGCTGTTGCTAGATGTCTCCTGTCCTTCTGTCACCACAACAGCAATGGTGGTAAGACAATTTCCAAAACCCAGACCTCAATGACTGACCAGCCTGTGTGCTCCCTTCAGCTACAGGGTATCAGTGAGAATATTCTGCATGCCTCACTACTGATTTTCGGGTAGGATTGAGAGAATAAATAAAACAAAACTGGCAACAACCTCAATGTACAGTTGCAAGAAAAAGTATGTGAACCCCTTGGGATTACGTGGAGTTTTGCATGAATTGGGCATAAAATGTGCTCTGAACGTCATCTAAGTCACAACAATAGAAGAACACAGTCTGCTGAACATAATACTACACAAACATTAGACGTTGCCATGGTTTAATTGCACATAACATGTAAACATTCACAGTGCAGGGAGGAAAAAGTATGTGAACCTTTGGACTTAATAACTGGTTGACCCTCCTTTGGCAGCAATAACCTCAAGCAAACGTTTCCTGTAGTTGCAGATCAGAGCTGCACAACGATCTGGAGTAATTTTGGACCACTCCTCTTTACAAAACTGTTTCAGTGTAGCAATATTCTTGGGATGTCTGGTGTGAATCACTCTCTTAAGGTCAAGCCACAGCATTTCAATCGGGTTGAGGTCAGGACTCTGACTGGGCCACTCCAGAAGGCGTATTCCGTGCTGTTGCAGCCATTGTTTTGTTGAATTACTTGTATGCTTTGGGTCATTGTCCTGTTGCATCACCCATCCTCTGCGGAGCTTCAGTTGGCGGACAGATGGTTGTACGTTTTCCTGCAAAATGTCTTGATAAACTCTGGAATTCATTTTCCCATCAATGACAACAATCCGTCCAGGCCATGAGGCAGCAAAGCAGCCCCAAACCATGATGCTCCCTCCGCCATGTTTTACAGTGGGGATGAGGTTTTGATGTTGGTGTGCTGTGCCTTTTTTTCTTCACACATAGTGTTGTGTGTTCTTCCCAAACAACTCAATCTTGGTTTCATCTGTCCACAGTATATTTTGCCAGTAGTGCTGTGGAACATCCAGGTGCTCTTTTGCAAACTTCAAACGTGCTGCAATATTCTTTTTGGACAGCAATGGCTTCCTCCGTGGTGTCCTCCCATGTATTCCATTCTTGTTTAATGTTTTCTTTATTGTAGATGTGTCAACAAAAATGTTAGCATGTGCCAGAGATTTCTGTAGGTCTTTAGCTGACACTTTGGGATTCTTCTTTACCTCATGCAGCATTTTTACAGGACGACCACGCCTAGGGAGAGTAGCAACAATGCTAAACTTTCTCCATTTGTAGACAGTCTGTCTTACCGTGGACACATGAACATCAAGGCTTTTGGAGATACCTTTGTAACCCTTTCCAGCTTCATGCAAGTCAACAATTCTTGATCGTAGGTCTTCTGAGAGCTCTTTTCTGCGAGGCATGGTTCACATCAGACAGTACTTCTTGAAACCAGTAAACCCAAAACAGGTGTGTGTTTTTTAAGGGCAGGACAGCTGTCAGCAACACATCCAATATCATCACACTGATTGGAGTCAAGGTTGGCTCACTCCTGGCTCCAATTAGCTCTGGGAGAAGTCATTAAGCTAGGGCCTCACATACTTTTTCCTCCCTGCACTGTGAATGTTTACATGTTATGTGCAATTAAACCATGGCAACATCTAATGTTTGTGTAGTATTATGTTCAGCAGACTGTGTTCTTCTATTGTTGTGACTTAGATGACGTTCAGAGCACATTTTATGCCCAATTCATTCACATACTTTTTCTTGCAACTGTATAACTAGCTTTAGTAAGGTGTGAATGGGCTTTGCACAGAGCAAACAAACCAAAATGTGTTTCCCAGCATACTAACCTGATAAATACCACTGCCTAACAATTTGCATTAAATATAGACATTTTAGTTGTAGAATATATGCATATATATATGCAATATTTGTATAGTGTGGTGCGGTCCTAACTGTTGTCTATGTTGGAGCATACATAACAATTAATAAATTAGGATAAGATATGCCTGGAGGCAGTCTATTTCTCCTTAAAATAGAACAGAAGGCAAAATGTTTTTTTTTTTTGTTTGTTTTGTTTATTTTGTTTTTTTGTCGCCTTTGTCCCCTTGGGGACATTTCCCTTCACTTCCTGTTCCTTGGCCAATGCAGAAAGTGAGAAAATCCCTCCACAGTTAGGGAATCCCTGGTTTTCACCTGGGTCACAAGAACTAGTGTCCCCCTTGAAAGATTTCCCCTCGAATCCTGTGCTAGTGACAAACTAAAATTTGAGATTTTTTCTCACTTTCACTGTTGCTTATTACAATATATAAGACAAACAGAGAGGGTGAATCTCCCTGACAGAGACACAGACAGCAATAAAAACCTGGCAGGTATTCTAATCCCTCTCCACTCTATCCAAAACAAACAGTTTAGCATTATTTTAAAGGTGCATATGCCAGAATTCCAGCAGAGCACAATGTAGCTGAAGGTGTCCAAGTTGTTCCTGTGATGGAGGATGGAGAGGGTCCCTGCTACAAGCTTGTACAACTGAGTAGCATCCTCAGTGTCATGGCCAGATCTAGGGGGGCGCTGGATCTAGTAGTGCCCCCCCAAGGCCAACCCTAACCTGCCACTATACTGCCCTAACCTGCCACTATACTACCCTAACCTGCCACTATACTGCCTTAACTTGCCACTATATTGTCCTAACCTGCCACTATATTGTCCTAACTTGCCACTATACTGCCCTAACCTGCCACTATATTGTCCTAACCTGCCACTATTTTGCCCTAACCTGACACTATATTGTCGTAACCTGCCACTATACTGCCTTAACCTGACACTATATTGTCCTAACCTGCCGTTATACTGCCCTAACCTGCCACTATACTGCCCTAACCTGCCACTATACTGCCCTAACCTGCCATCATATTGTCCTAACCTGCCACTATATTGTCCTAACTTGCCACTATACTGCCCTAATCTGCCACTATATTGTCCTAACCTGCCGTTATACTACCCTAACCTGCCACTATATTGTCCTAACCTGCCACTATTTTGCCCTAACCTGACACTATATGGCCTGCCACTATACTACCCTAACCTGCCACTATACTGCCCTAACCTGCCACTATATTGTCCTAACCTGCCACTATATTGTCCTAACCTGCCACTATATTGTCCTAACCAGCCACTATACTGCCCTAACCTGCCACCATATTGTCCTAACCTGCCACTATACTACCTTAACTTGCAACTATACTGCCCTAATCTGCCACTATATTGTCCTAACCTGCCGTTTTACTACCCTAACCTGCCACTATACTGCCCTAACCTGCCACCATATTGTCCTAACCTGCCACTATATTGTCCTAACCTGCCACTATACTGCCTTAACCTGACACTATATTGTCCTAACCTGCCGTTATACTACTCTAACCTGCCACTATACTGCCCTAACCTGCCACCATATTGTCCTAACCTGCCACTATATTGTCCTAACCTGTCACTATACTGCCTTAACTTGCCACTATACTGCCCTAATCTGCCACTATATTGTCCTAACCTGCCATTATACTACCCTAACCTGCCACTATACAGCCCTAACCTGCCACTATATTGTCCTAACCTGCCACTATTTTGCCCTAACCTGACACTATACGGCCTGCCACTATACTACCCTAACCTGCCACTATACTACCCTAACCTGCCACTATACTGCCCTAACCTGCCACTATATTGTCCTAACCTGCCACTATACTACCCTAACCTGCCACTATGCTGCTCTAACCTACCACTATGCTGCTCTAACCTGCCACTAACCTGCTGTGCTAAATTGACACAATACTACTTTAATCAGATACTTTACAGCCCTAGTTTGACATTATACTGCCCTAGCCTGACACTATACTTTCCTTCACTGACACTATACTAATCTCATTTATGCTGGGGAGGAGGAGCTCTGCTGCCTGTGCCTAGGCTGTGTGCAGTGCAGGGATGGGAGAAGGAGCTGTGCCCCTGTTCTCTGCCCTGACAAGAGTGATCCCTGTCCTCTGCCCTGCCAGCAGTGACCCCTGTCCTCTGCCCTGTCAGCAGTGACCACTGTCCTATACCCTGCCAGCAGTGACCCCTGTCCTTTGCCCTGCCAGCAGTGGCCACTGTCCTCTGCCCTGCTAGCAGTAACCCCTGTCCTCTTCCCTGCCAGCAGTGACCCCTGTCCTCTGCCCTGCCAGCAGTGACCCCTGTCCTCTTCCCTGCCAGCAGTGACCCCTGTCCTCTGCCCTGCCAGCAGTGACCCCTGTCCTCTGCCCTGCCAGCAGTGGCCACTGTCCTCTGCCTACTAGCAGTAACCCCTGTCCTCTTCCCTGCCAGCAGTGACCCTGTCCTCTGCCCTGCCAGCAGTGGCCCCTGTCCTCTGCTCTGCTAGCAGTGCCCCCTGACATATTTCACTGCACCTCCACATCAGACAGGCTAGATCAGTGTACAGAGTAGGTAAATTTAGTTAGCTCCTTTACAGGCAGAGGAGCTGGGGTTAATTTGTTTCTGCTTAGCTGTGCATAGCTCTAAGGGCTGGGTCTCTGTTACCTCCCCCTGGCTTCCAGATTTGGCTGGATAGTTCTGGAACTTAGAGGGTGGAGGAACAGAGGCCAAAGCCTGAATATTTATGGCTTTCCACCAATCTCTATATCTCTATACCCCTGAAAGAAAGCTCTATTTGTGGGGAAAAAGGGACACAATTTTCATTTATGTACAGTGTTGCATGGCCGCGCAATTGTCAATTAAAGTACACAGGGCCGTATTGCAAAAATGGCCTGGTCAGGAGGGGGGGGGGGGTAAATCCTCTGAAGGGCAAGTGGTTAAGTAAATCAGGTCCCTTGTGTAGCCACAGTCCTGACCATAGAGATAGTAACATCAGTTCAATGTCCTTCTGACTTTCGAGTGGAACTAAAGTGTCATTAATTCTACTTTGTGTTTGCATTGCTGTTCTTTTATTACAATTTCAGAAAGTTAAAATCTGTTTAGAAGCTGTATCATATTCCTCCAATCCTAAATGTCAATAGAAAAGTACATTAACACCAAGAACAATGCAGCAAGCAATTTATGACTGCCTGCAGCTCTTGATATTAATATTAGGGGTATATGGATTCCTACCAAATTTAACATGGTGTGGTTGCGCACTGTTCTTGTATGTGGTGTCTTTTCAGTTAAACAAAGCTTTTTTTATACAAAACAAAAAAAATGTATTTTCTGTTATCTGTGAATGAAATAAACACAATAAACTGTAGGTAAATGGGCTACTACTGCCCCCTAGTGTGAAGCTGAGGAATATTTGTCAGGAGTAAAGCGTCAACCTACTTTGGTTATCTTTTATGTTGGGAAACAGAAATGTATCACTTTACAATAAAACATACCCAGTAGTGTATACAGTATGAAAAATGTATTTGTTTTTATGGACAGACTGGGGCTTGTGGATGTCAGAGCCTTCTTTATTACACATATTGTCACCTCTTCTGGGGAAAAAATACCAGCTTTATGACCTCTTTCTTATTGATAGGTCTGTAAAACAGCAACCCTAGTTAAAAGATCAAAGATATGGGAGCTGCGATTGCTAGGTCAGTTTTTAAAGATGCAAGGTTGTCTTTCAGATTTTCGCTTCACTACCTGACAAGTCACTGTTACAGGAGGGTTTTAAGACTTGTAGACTTCACTGGCTACATGCTTATTTAAGGTCAGCAACTCACTAGCTGGTGAAGCTAGGACTAACAGTCATTAACAGAAGTTAGCAACTGCATCTCTCATATATCTTTCAAAGGTTCATTTTAAAGCTAAACTCCAGGCACAAAACCTTATATTTAAATATGTTCCTCTATAGCCACAGAGGATGTTAATCCCCTTTTTGAGCACCAAATCACATTATAAACCCAGATCTTACCTTGTAAAAGTGGCATCCTCTCTGTGCTGTATATATTCACCTGGTACAGGCTGCCTGCAAAAAACTACAGGAGGGGCAGATACAAGATGAATCAATCACCCTACACAAGGAGATAGAGAAGCAGGGACTAATTATTGTTACAAGAAGGTAAAGTTTCATGCTAGATTACTGTACAGATCTGGAATCTGGTGGAAACTCACTACAGGAGTAAAACAAATAAAATGGTGTTGCGCTAATATCAATAGTACTAAGAACACCATAATTCGAAGAGTGGGGAGACAGAAGAAATAACCCCAAAACAGAGGTGATAAGTATAAAGGCCTGAATCCATATCTAATTAGGTGCAATATGAACTGTGACAAAGACTGGATGTCGCTCCACTTCCTCAAACTGAACCTTTCAAAAACCGAGCTCCTAATTTTCCCCCCAGCCCGCGCCCCCACCTCCTCCATCACGACCAACAACGCCACCATCAGTCCCACCCCGCAAGCCAAAGTCCTAGGTGTCATTCTAGATTCAAACCTGTCCTTCCAACCCCAAGTCCAATCACTAGCAAGCTCATGCAGGCTCCACCTCCATAACATCTCCAAAATACGTACGTTCCTAACCCCAGACACTACTAAACAACTCGATCACTCCCTTATTATCTCACGCCTGGACTACTGCAGCTCCCTCCTCACCGGCCTACCTCATCACAGACTATCCCCGCTTCAGTCAATCCTGAACTCAGCGGCCAGACTCATCCACCTTACCAACCGCTCCTCTTCTGCCTCCCCCTTCTCTCATTCCCTCCACTGGCTCCCGATTGCCCAACGCATCAAATTCAAACTACTAACACTGACATACAAAGCCATTCATAACGCTGCCCCAAACTACCTCACCGACCTGATACCCAAATACTACCCAACCCGTAATCTTCGCTCCTCACAAGACCTTCTACTTTCTAGCTCCCTGGTCTCCATCTCCCACGCTCAACTGCAGGACTTCTCCAGGACTTCCCCCATCCTCTGGAACTCACTACCCCAATCCATCAGACTGTCACCTACCCTCCTCACCCTTAAAACCCATCTCTTCAGGGAAGCCTACCCCATCCTCACCTAACTTCCGATCTCCTCCACTCCTCCTACCATTCCATCCCCCACAGCCACTTCCTCCTGTGCCATTACCCCCTCCCTCCTAGATTGTAAGCTCGAAAGAACAGGACCCTCAAACCCTCGTGTATTGTATTGTTACTGTATTGTCTCATGTACTGTCCCCCACTATAATGTACAGCGCTGAGCAAACCTTTTGGCGCTATATAAATACTGTATAATATTAATATTATTAGGACTAACATGTCCTACATAAAAATGCACAAAAAACACTGTGCAAAGAAAAGTGTGCCAAAATCAAATGGCAAAAAATATGTGCAAAACTAATCATACAAGGTGCATGAAACTATGAATGCATGAAACTATAAACACATCATAAATAATACATAAAAATGTAAAGACCTGAAGCCAGACCAAACTAAGTGCAATATGGATTGTAATGAAAACAATGTGCACAATAATCAACAAGTGAACATAAATGATGTATTCAACATAATAGGACTAACATGTCCTAAATAAAAGTGCACAAAAAGCGCTGTGCAAAGAAAACTGTGATAATCAAAAAGCAATAAAATATATGTGCAAAACTAATCATACAAGGTGCATGAAACTAAAAATGCACCTTATAATCAGGATTGATGCCAGTGAAAAATGCACAGTGGAAGTAAACGTGCGTCAATAAGTACAAAAATTAATTAAAGCAACGTAACATATAACAAATATTGAGTGACCATCAAAATAAACATAAGTGATCATCAAATCGGCATAAAGTCCATGTAAATAGACCGCTAACTCCAAATAAACAAAGCAACTGGGTGAATTGAATGATAGATCCGTCACAGGCTAAAATGCCTCCTCACCTCCATGCCAAGACCCCAAGGGGCCACACAGCTTTCAGGCCTCACACTCCTAGGGCCCTTAATAGATATTCAAGATGATAGAATCACACCGATCACAGGAATATGGCCTTCCTCACCGTATAACCGTAATGATTTCAGTGGTGCTGAAACTGGTAATCCTTTTTACAGGAATATCAGCCGGCTCAGACACACCCCAGAGGAGAAAGAGAGAACACTCCCATAGTGTAGTAATTTTAAAGCAAAAACGTTAATGGAGAAAAGCCAAATGAACACTACACATCACTTGAAATCAGGCCTCAAACACATGTATTGATATGGGTTTATACTTCCAGGGTGTACCAAAAAGGCGGCGACCATCACCACGCTCCATTAACAGACCCACGCGTTACGTCACTGTCACATGGGGTTAATTTTTCTGTCTCCCCACTTTTCAAATTATTGTGTCCATTTTTTTTGTTTTGTTTTCTTGTGCTAGGTCTAGGTGTTTGCAGCTTTTTTCAATAGTCCTATCTATACCTATAGCAGCGCAGAAGGTTTTTTTCTTTTATTTTTGTTTAGTCTCCACCCATCTTCTTTTGACTACAGAAGTAGTGACAACAAAGAGGAGAGAGCTGGGTAGAGGTGCAGGCTGTGCTCCTTTATACAGGAGTTGATACAGAAACACTGTCAGATTGGGACTGCAGGATTTGATTATCCCCTGTCTCTTCCCCATACTGTTCCTGTCCCAGCAGGAGAAAATGTGTTTGGGGAGCAGGTAATCAAACCCTCCACATTCCTGATCTGACAGTGTTCCTATGCAGGGCTGCTGTTAGAGGCCATGGGGCCCAATACAGCCAACATGACAGGGCCCCCCAAATAAACACAGTTTACTATGCTTGAATTATGAATAAACACAGTAAGTGATCAGTACTGGTCACTCATTGTGTTCATTCAGGAAAGGAAAGGGCAGGTAAATGTGACATATTTACCTGACCCTTCACCCCATTCTGCATTCGGAAGGATCCTATTGTAGCTGCCAGTGGGAAGGAAAGAAGGGAAGCTAACAGCACTGTGAGGGTAGGGGGGTGCACAGAGGGTCCTGGGCAGCAGGGGGAAACATATGGTGCTCAGGGAGGGTTATTGGTGTGGTGGGGGGTAATAACTGAAACCGAACCCCTGTATGGCTGTGCAACAGCTGAAAGCCGGTGGGAGGGAGAGGAGAAGAAGGCAGCTTTCAGCTGCTGCAGAGAGAAGCATACAGGGGATCAGTCCCAGTAATTGCCCCTATGCTGTGCAATTCCCTGTACCCTCCCTGCCCACATCTGATTCACCCAGCTGCCTGGGCCCCCCTGCTGGCTTGGGTTCTATACAGGAGGACTGGTGGCACCTCTTTATCCATGGCCCTGTTCCTATATCAACTCTTGTATACCAAAAGGAGGGGGGAGTTGGAGGAGAAGAGCACAGGCATAACCTCCTCTTGGCTCTCTCCTCCTCTCTGCTGCTGTCACTCATCCTGTAGTGAGTTCCCGCCATTGGAGCATCTGAGGACTGTTTCAGGGAGGGATGGAGAAATTGTACTGGGGACATAATGGGTGATGGGGTAAGAAGTAGGGCCCTCCTATCCCTCTTTTATTGAACTGTATTGTTGCTGTATTGTCTCCGGTTACATTGTAAAGCGCTGAGCAAACTGTTGGCGCTTTATAAATCCTGTATAATAATATAATAATGGGGTACTGGTACCAAACACTTCTGCTGGAGATTACAGAATTTCTAGTAGGGGGAGGGATTTGGAGGGGGAAGAGAAACAGGATTTGTGTTAGGAGGAGGGATTTGTTGTGTGTGTGTGTGGGGGGGGGGTTGTGTTGGGGAGGAAGATTTGGGGAGGGAAGAGAATTTGTGCTACAAGAGAGGATTTGGGATGGGGGGAGATTTGTGCTGGAAATGGGATGGGGGGATTTGTGCTTGGCAGGGAAATTTGGGGTGATTATTTGTGCTAGGAGGGGGGATTTAGGGGGTGTAGGATTTATGCAAGATAAAAACACATTTAATGGAGGCCATAGCAATAGTCCTAGGTCAGGGCAATAACAGGGCTCATGAAGCACACAGCTTGAAGACAGATCTTGTTTCTGAGAAGCATGGTTTATTAAACAACTAGCATTCAATATCTGAGGCCTCAGTAATTTCTGACGACTGAATGAATAAAATACGTTCTTTAAAATGCCAGCCTGTACTATAGTGACAGCTCAATGTACTTAGCAAATCTGAAAAATGTCATTTGATATGATTTTATGATAACTGTAATTTACATTTCCCTATACACAGCAGTTGCTTTTGGAAGAAAAAGTAACATGGTTATATCATACAACATAGTAAAGGTCATCGCACTTTTATGAACATATGGTTCACACATATGGCTGTAGTATGTGACAAGATGTTTCCTTTAATTAACAAAATGGTCATGTTCTTCCATGAGCACAGAATGACTGATTGTAGTATGATTGATGTAGACAGGTTACAGATATTGGCACACTTTAATGTTATGATATGCATGGCAGAATTGGCATGCTGTATTTGGCATATACTTACAGCACAAATTGAATTGATTGAATAGTGTATTCTCGTATTTCAAAAACCAATGAAGAATAAAAAGAAATCCATAACAGTGAATGAAAAAGGAGCCTCATTTCTGAGACTTAGTACATTAAAGGCTTACACCTATAATAGGGGGGTAACATAAAACATGGCCACATTCTCTAACTCCCCACCCTCAAATGCACCCCCACCACTTACCATAATCATGGAAAGCTTCTCTTTGGAGTATCCTGTTGTTATTTGAATTATGCATCTCTCCACACTCATTGCTTCGGCATTCATTCAGAGATCTAGGAATCTGTGAATGGAAAGACTACAAGTCCCATCTGCCACTTTGGCATTGTGCCAGAACAAGGGCAGTGACACCAATGCACTTGTAGTTTATTGTTTACTTCCTGCAACCCCATAACCAGTGCCAAGAGCAGGTTTGCCCAGAGCCCAGGACAAAGGCGCACAACTGTGCCATGCTTCCCTGCTGCTAATGCATAATGTAGAATGGGCGTACTGCCCTGGGCTCATTTTCTGTCCCCTTCATCTGGCTAACTAGAGGCAGCACAGTGGCTAAATGGTTAGCATTTCCGCCTGGTAGTACTATGGTCGCTGGTTCAAATCCCGACCACTGCACCACCTGCCTGGAGTTTGCATGTTCTCCCCGTGCCTGCGTGGGTACTCCGGTTTCCTCCCACTCTCCAAAGACATGCTGGTAGGTTAATTGGCTCCTGTCTAAATTGGCCCTAGTATGTGTATGTATGGATGTGAGTTAGGGACCTTAGATTGTACGCCCCTTGAGGGTTAGGGACTGATGTGAATGTACAATATATATGTAAAGTGCTGTGTAAATTGACAGCGCTATATATGTACCTGAAATAAATAAATAACTATGGTTGGCATGAAGTGTGCATTACAAACACATACCCAACCACTTGCTTTCTAGAAGGTAGTTTTTGTATGCATGGTGTATTTTTTCAAGTCAGCTGTGGGTAAATGGGGAATACCAGGGGCGGACTGACAACTCATGGGGCCCCCGGGCAATAAAGGATCATGGGGCCCCTGTGTCCTTGCCCAAACTCAAAAAAAGCCTATGAAAAAGGTATCGGGGCATCTCATGGGGCCCCCTACTGACCCCGGGCCCTCGGGAAGTGCCCGAGTTTCCAAATGGTCAGTCCGCCCCTGGGGAATACAGCAGTAACTGTAAGAGTAGACACAAAGCCAGCCACTGATCTGGGACCCAGGGGATCTTCCCCTTCTGCCCACCCCTTGTCCCAGCCCTGCCCTGCCCTGCCCATAACAATAGTTCTATACTTCTGTATGAACCTGAGGCTGGAATGGAAACAATGCAGGAGTCTGTGATCCACAATGCACTGATCCCATTTGTAATGCTTTGGCAGGGAGCAGTATTATGTGGATTTTAATGCATTACACTGCTTACTTTCTATTTTTTTCAAGTCTTACTTAAAGTGATTAGAAACATACATTTATTTAAATAATAAAAATGTCATACTTGCACATGCATAGAGCAGCCTCAAGCCTCCCCTTCTGGGGTCCCCCGCCAGTGCTCCTGGATCTGTCTTCCTTCCAAGTGCCCCCTAAGCAAGTTGCTTTCTATAGGAACACTCATGAGAGCTGGATCCCAAGCCAGGATGTGTGGGTCTATTGACACACACAGAGGCAGCTCAGCCCCACCCACCACTCCCTCTTCAATGGTTTTGATTGACAGCAGCAGGGGTTGTTTGGCTGTTTCTGGCCTTCGTACTTTCTTGGTACAGGAAGAGCCCTCAGCAAGTGATGTTAGAATTACATCAGAAGAATTGTTCTGTGACTCAAAATATTGTAATTAATTGACCGATGTGACTGCCAAGCCACTAGCATTTTCAGAGGAAGAGTTCAGAAATGATAGCCTGTATATTTTTCACAGCAAAGGTTTACTTTAAAGAGTTTCCTCTTGCTTTCAGCTTCAATTCTATGGTAACAGCTGCATGTTATCCCTTGACAACGATCTTTTTGGTGTCATTGTTACATGCCCTTTTTTAATTGCAATTTGTACCCCTGCTGACACATAGATGAGACAGACAAATGTAACCATTAAAAAAGAGAGGCGTTTTATAGCAGATTGATGAAAATTGTCAAAGGACAGTTTAAAGTTAAAAATTGGCAGTTTTGACACATTTGTATGCAAAGCATACGTGTAGGCAGGTATACCAGACCCCTGTATAATCCAATTAAAAATTAATTAAACACACTCACAGTAAATGTATTTCCCAAACTATCTAGTCTTTGTATTAGCCTAAAGTTATTATGTTGTACATCAGCCAATCTAGCTGATTGAATTGCAAAGCACTGTGATTTTATTGGAGGAGAGGGCACAGAGTGACCTCATGGGTGAGCTGCTGCTGCTTCACCAGCCAATCATAATCTTCATGAAATGGTATTGCTTTGACTGCAGTGGACAAAAATAAATGGTAAGGACCTGGCTATAGTATCTTGAGGTGGGTGCCTGGATTAGAAAAATGGCTAAACAGAATTACAAATTTGTTGATAATATCATTAATACCATCAATAAATATATTCTGTATATTGACATTGTTTTCAGCTGCTTGTCTACACCTATGCTTTATATCACTGAGGCTTCTTTTTTAATGGCATAGAAATTTGGCAGCTTTGAACATCACAAATAGCTGCCTTCCAGACACCAGTAATGCACATGTACAAAAGACAGCACCTGACTCCATATATTAGCCAGGTTTTTTAACTTTGTTTTTTAACTTTTTGATAGTCAAAGGCTTGTTACAATTACATTACATTAAAAGAAACTCATAGCTTCACAATTCCTGGCTGTTCTGCTGTCTGTAGAAGTTGATATCAGTGTAAATTTAGCTGGTTACTTCTAAAAATGCAAAATATTAGTGATCCCCACATGCTCATGTCAAGTTTCTCATCTCCCTGCACAGGTCCCAGCAATTATCCTATTGCTGTCACTGTCAATTGTCAGTCAACATATTGAGAAGAAATATCAGTGACCATGGCTCTCAGATTCAGTGGTTACCATTTGGCTGTGAGTGAACCCAGCAGTCCTGAACATTTTTAGGTGGGCACCAGAGAGCCTTAGTGGTTAGCATTACTGCCTTGCAGCACTGATGTCCCCCGTGCAAATCCAGTTCAGGACACTATATGCATGGATTGAAGGCAGAAACTGATGTGAATGCACAGTATATAAAGGGCTGCAGAAATTGGTGGTGCTCAGGGGCGGACTGACAACTCATGGGGCCCCCGGGCAATAGGGGATCATGGGGCCACTGTGTCCTTGCCCAAACTCCAAAAAGCCTATGAAAAAGATACCAGGGGCATCTCATGAGGCCCCCTACTGACCCTGGGCCCTCAGGCAGTGCCCAAGTTTCCAAATGGTCAGTCCACCCCTGGAGGTGCTATATAAATGTCTGTATTAAATAAAATGTCAGAGTGCTGGGGAGAAGGAGATCAGGGACTCTGTTTCTGATCCCCTTCTGCAGTAGGCATGCGCTGACCATTTTTCTGAACTTGTATTGGAACTTTACTGTCTCCCTTATATTTTAAAGTCCTGCAAAACCTGTTGGTGCTACAAAAATCTTGAATAATAATAATTTAGACACTCACTGTAAATAAATATATATTTTTTTTTACTTAGAAGAAAAAAAAAGAAAAGAAAAGCATTTTAAAATCGATACATGCTCACATATAACACAATTTCAAATGTAGACGTTTGCTATTTATAAATAGTTTTATCCATTTTACCAGCTTTTAATTCTATAACTCTTCCCCCAATTTATGGTTTAGGGGTCTTTCACAAATTTAATGTCTGTAATACACATGGAAAACCTAAAGAAAATGCAAGGCATTGCCCAGCTGTGAAAGGGTTTAAAAGGAAGTAACTGTATCCAATGTCAGAATAGCTGAAAAATTTACAGATTGCTGTTAAAAAAATTGTGTGTGTACATATATTATATATATATATATACTGTAAATATACTTGCCGGCCACCTGTACAGCTGTTCAATTGCTTGGCAACACAAATTGCTAAGCAGCCACATCATCACATGGCAGCAACTCAGTGCATTATTGATGTCAGAGGTCAGAGGAGAATGGGCAGACTGGTTCAGCTGCAACATTCAGATGGTAGGGTCAGAGTTTGGCGTAAACAACATGAAAGCATGAATCCATCCTGCCTTGTATCAATGGTTCAGGCTGGTGGTGGGGGCCTAATGGTGTGGGAGATATTTTCTTGGCACTAGCATGGTGTACCTAATAACGTGGCCGGTGAGTGCATATATACACATATATATATATATATATATATATATAAAAATATATATACATTGTCACTCATATTTATACTGTTTGCCAAGCACTTGGGAATTCCCTTGTCAGTTATTATTTGGGTTACTACATGGGATTTATTGCTGAGATGATGACACGAGCTATAGGTTATTAAGAGTATAGCTTAAAGTTTCATGAACATGTCCAATCTATTTTCACAAACAGAATTTTGCATTAAAATATAGCCTACAGGTTTCCAGGCTCACTTAATTCTGACCTTCTTGTGTGGTCACTGCTTGAAGAAATACCATGTAATTAGATGTAGGGGGAAGCCAGATTGACTCCTTCAAATATTCCAACGGGAAACATAACTGTGAAATGCTTTTTGGTTGCGTTCTAAATTACCAAGTCCCTCTGTGAAAGGGCAAGTCATTTATAACATTGTACTAGACTAATCTGGGCAATGAGTAACTTTTTATAAGACACTGCTGCATGCAAGTAGCTACAATGAATTAAACAGAGAGCAATGGGATATGGTAATCTGTGCATACTGCAACAGAGGCAGAGACCATTTGGGACAATAAGACTGTTTTTCATTTAATTAGTCTTTATTCATCTATTAACATGATTAATACCATCACAGAACTATAAACCTGCTGTGTATGTCTTTTTATAGTTAGTCGAAAAAAGACACAAGTCCATTTAGTTCAACCAATAATTAATTTCATTCATATAGATAAAACTGCTTTAAGCATACATATGTGCTTTTTTTTAGAGACGTTTTGCTTTGGTAGAGGAGATTGTATGCTATTTAAGTGACTCAATGGAGCGCCGGACTGTAGGGGGGTGGGAGCTGCTGGCTCAAGCAATCAGGGGCTTGCTGAAAGGCTGAGCCAACTTCTGGTCAGGCATCTGGGTGGATCCTGACCTTAAAGTTGGAAACTCTCCAGAGCCAGGACTGGCACAATGACATCAGCCAACAGCAAGCTTTAACCCACTGTTGGCTGAAAATGGGTCACAAGAGTACAGAACGAAGTGCACTCCTGTGATCGACAGGAAAAGTAGGGCCAAAAGAGCTTTGGCCATACTTCTCTGTTTAATGAGTTTAGCTCTAAGGCAGCCCATTCATACCACAATGCACTAAAAAAGGTGCATATAGCACTTTTGTTAGTGCAGCTCACCAATATGTGTAGAATACAATACATGCAGTTGTATGAATGGGCTAAGAAGGTTAGTTGCTGGAAAAGATAAGAAAAACGGTATTTTTGCTTGCACATGATTAGACGATAGAAAGTAGCAGAGCTTCATCTGATTCACTAAGCTTTGGGATTCCCTAGCAAAGTGCAATTTCCTTTGCAAAGTGAATAGTCTATTTGCCTTAAGTAAATGAACACAATAGATATTGAAGATAGCTGGATAGCTAATAGTTGGGGGGGGGGGTTCTTGGGTGGGCTTGACACTTTCCTTTTTGATGCCAGAAGTTCTGTGTGCAGTAGTCCAAGGTTTTCGGTGCTTAATATAATATATGGAGTACAATAAGTTTTGAATTTGAGTGTCTTCTGCAGCCCCATGTTCTGTTTTATTGGAAACACTACACACTTATGAGGGCTTATTCAGTGCAAGCAGCAAGGCAGTAAATGAAAAAAGTGCTGTCCATAACAACCCACCAGAATCCATTGTGAACGTACTATACTTTGCTTAAATAAAGTGAATTTAGATTGGTTTATTGAATAGGCAGCATCTCTTTTTGATATACATGGAACTTACAAGAGCTGTAAATCTTCTAAGTAACACGTGCCTCCTAAAGTACTCATGTATATCCACTGCAATGACTGACTGTCTAGCTTACGGCTCTGACAGGTCAAACTCTATTAAATATTAGAAGATGTGATATGTCAGCGATCCGCTGTCAGTCTTCCTAACTCATGGAAAGGGTGGCACTGACAAATAGGATCTGATTTACTAGGGTTGTATGCTCTCTTTCTGGGCCATTGATCGGTTCTTTGATTTACTTGAAGTGAACACACATTCCTGGCCTGGGACTTTGCTCTTGTGAATTTGCATCATGCAGGCATCCACTTATTTCAAAGTGTTTATCTTCCTGACTCAGAATTGGGAAAGCTGGGATGTTACAATTTAACAAACACTTTTGGACTTATTTTCTCATAAGTGCTGTAGTTCAATTTGGTTTAGAAACTGTAGCATGATGAGTTAAAGATGAATTACATTATAGCTACCTTTAGTGAACCTTTGGTATTGTTCTATTCAGGGCTTTTTTCTCAGAGAATAGGTGCAGGATCTCCCTCTTTCTGAATCACCCCTTGTCTCCACCCCCTACCCACCTCTGAACACCGTCCTTTGCTTCTACCCCCTACCCACCTCCCCTTTTGCAGAATACAGAACCAAATATCATTCTGTGGTGCTAAGTAATTTGTATGGAATGTGTTAATAATAACAAGAAAAGCAGAGAAATAGATCCTCTGTAGCCAGCAACAATAGATCACCCAGCAACAATAGAACCCCCCACAACAATAGACCCCAGTCAACAATAGATACCACCACAATAGACCCCCAGCAAGAAAAGATCCCCCACAACAATAGATCCCCAGTAACAATAGATTCCCCACGACAATTGACCCCCTAGCAATAACAGACCCCGCAACAGCGATAGATCCCTCAATAACAATAGACCCCCCAGCAACAATAGTTAGCCTCCACAACAGTAAACCCCACAGCAACAATAGATGCCCCCACAACAAAATACTATCTCTGCAACTATAGATCCACCTCAGCAACAATAGCAGCAACAGCTCTTCCAGCAGCCAGCAACAATAGACCCTCCACCATACCCCAATACTCCTTGCCATTACATACATTCAGTGCTGGAGGTGCCAGAACAGCATTCCCCCACGTTCCAGCTGAAAAAAGCCCTGGTTCTGTTCATTCAACAGTTGCCTATATGCAGTTGCTATGCAATGTCTGAAAACAAATGTTGGTGTATTGAGGCAGGGATTCTACACCTGAGAAACAACCCAGTCTACTGTACTCGCATGAGCTAGCAATGGGTTCTGATCCAATTAATAAACCTATTAGTTTGCCAGACAAATTGTAAACAGCTGACTATGGAAATGTAGTGCCCACCCCCTAAAGGGCCTGCTGTTTTGGTCCCAAGGTTCTTTCCCCAATTAGTGCACTAGCAGCCAGGGATACACTGGCTCAATATTTAGTCTAGGGGTATCCTTTTTGATGCTTTATTGAAAACTTGAACTTGGATGTGTGCAGGGTAACCATGGGATACCATGGCAATGTTAATAAGTAACTTAAAGTGTTACTAAACCCACAACAGTAAAATTATTCTGTATATGCAGTAAAGCATGCTTGTTATACTCACTGTGGAACCTAAGGGGTTAATCCTCTGCATTGGGTAAAAAGACAGTTTTCCTGTTTTATCTGCCCCTCCTCTTGTTCAAATGTCCACATCTTTTCTCCTGATAAGACAGACTGGACCCGTAGCCACATGCACATGCTCAGTTTAATGTGTACTGCTAGAAAGTGTTTTTTTTCTGGGGAGGGTGCATGTGACCAGCACATGGCCAATCAGCACTGTCCAGACAGAGGGTCAAGGGTTTTGCATCCTCCTAGAGCAGAAAAAAACTCCTCCTACAAGCTTTAACCAGTGCTCTGCTGAAGACACAAGACTGCTCTAACTGCTGATGAGAAAAGGTATTTAGCAGTTTATATTTACTAAAATAATTGCACTTCCATGTTCTGTGTACTGTGGGAGACCAGATATAGTGGATGCAGGGTCCTGGGTTTAGTAACCCTTTAAGGACATTTGTCTCAAAGTTTGCTAGCACAGTCCTTGCAGCAGCAAATAATGGGCTAAACTACACAGGGATACTGCAGAAAATATCCACTTTTAAGCATATGCTGACTCTGATGCAAGAGGGGTAGCAGCAACACACAGTCACTGGGATTTAACACATTGATCTATATTCACTAATGTCCTCCTTCCAATATCTGCCAGACATCTCCCATGAACAATTCAGACCAGATCCCCAAAAATACATTTCTTGATCAACTACATCAAAGTTCAATAGAATACCCCCCACCCCCAAACTAGCATAGCTGGGACCTCAATGAGCCAATGCAGAAGCACAGCTGGTCTGCCCAGAAGGGCAGCAGCTCTTCAGGCTGGGATCTCCTTCTCATGGACAAGAACTCCTCTGCTCCAGGCCTAAAATTATTTATGCTCATTTCCAGCCACCATCTGGGCAACCCTCCTCCAGGGACTGGCTGGGATGACATAAATATTCAGACTTGAGATCTGACTCTCCCAACCCACTACTTTCCAGAACCATCCAGAAAAAAGGGTGAAGCAACCAAACCCACAACCTGTGAAACTCAGAGCAGGTCAGAGCAATCACAAGCAGCTCCTCTGATTACAGTAGAGCTAAAGAACTATATTTACCTAGTCTAGCGCATATCTAGGAGGGTGCTATAGAAATGAATTGCATCATTCATTTTGCCTATTTGCTAATGAAGCAGTTAGTTGAGATTTGAGTTGCAGGCGTGTTTATGATGGGTTACCACATGACTATAAACTAACCATAGCCTAATTTGTCCAAACAGGAAATCAGAGGAGAGTGATATAGCACACTTCATTAATGTTTCAAATAGTATACTATCACAAACTGAGATGTAGCCGACTAAACAATGCAATTAATGTATCACAGTTGGAATTCATTTCTATAGAATGAAAATGTAAAAGATATTTCTGCCCACTACACCACCACCCCTCTCAGAAACTGTGACTCAATTAAACTAATATTACTGGCACCACAGATACATAATGGGGACAAGAGTACTTGGAGGCGAGGGACAGAGAGAGTTCCACAGACAAGACTGTAAGGTGAAGAGACCTGCCACTATTTGAAGTTTATGAAAAAGGAAATGTAACAATGTATTTGGTTTGGCTTTACTAAAGCTTAAAGAAATGGTGTAGAGAGTCTGCATTGTGTTATACTGCCATTGTTACTTGTATGACTTTGATGACATATTGATAATAATTCCCTTCGTGGGTCCCAATACAGTAACCCTTTTTGTCATTTAGGTCCTCGGAATAAAAGGTTTAGGCCAAGGTTCTTCTTAATATGTACATTGATTTGAAATTTTACTTTTTTGTAAGACCATATGTAAGGATATCTTTGAAGATTTTGGGAATTGTAAAACACAAGTCACTGTTTCTATTATCTTTTTGTGTCAAATATTCTTGTGGGGACTGCCTAGTCTTAGACTATAGTGGGGAGGTCCCCAAAACTGGTCATACACGTAGAGGTCTATTTATAAAGGTTTTCACACAACAGACACACTGCTTTCTCTCAGGATTCATACATTTTTGCAATTGAATCCAATTAGAAAGAGGTTTGAAGGCGAAAACTGGGTGAAAACATTTATAAACAGATCAATAAGTGATGAACAATTGATCCTTTATGGATTCAGAAATTTCCAATGATCTCCTGCTTAAACAGCCATTCAGTGGAGGCTTTATTTCAGAACTGATAATTGCTTTTTGAAACTTTTTTTTCAGTTCAACTACCCATTCAGTGCAATCAGTTTCTGACTGGTATGATACCAAGACATGTATGGGCAGTTTTGTATGAAGTTTATGGCTGCTGTAGATCCCTAATAGACTTTGAGGACAGATAAAAACAGTGAGGAAGGTAGTGAGAATATATTGCTCCCATTAGCAAAGATGGAGACCATGTAAAACATTAATGACCCATACTCTACATCAGTGGTCTCCAAACTGTGGCCCAGGATCCAGTTGTGGGCCTTTGTTTGCCTTTATCTGGCCCTTAACACACTATTATTGCCACAGACACCAACAGTTGGGCATAATTCCTGCCACTGACACCAACAATGGGGCATAATTCTTCCCATTGACACCAACAATGGGGTACTGTTTTCCCCCCTCTCACTGGGCCCAGTCTAGTCCCCTAAAGTCAGAAGTAAACAGTAAATTGTCAGTAAACAAGCCTGTTGTTTAGACAGTTTGGGGACCCCTGCTCTATCGGATTATTCAGTGTTGCTGAAAGAAACCGGTTTTCATACAACTAACACCCCTATGCAACAAATTACATATGCAATGTGTGTTTACATTCCCCTTCAGAGCCTCTGTATTTACATTCAAATTTTAAACAATTAATAGCCCATTTCCTAAAATAAGAAGCAGATTTTGCTGTATTACATACTTTAAATCCAAGTTGTCATCAACAGTGTTTGTTTTCCAACACCTCCTCAGTCTTCTAGGTTCAATAACTGCCAACATGAACTGATTGGCTCCTTGTGCTACTTCTTCCTCTACCACTCTGGGCTCTGCTGCACACAGCCTGCAAGAGTCTGATACCAAGTCAAATTCAAGTATTTATACTACTTACATTTAAAAAATAAATGTGATTATATAGTGACTAATAGTGAACAACACTAATTTGTGTCTTTTAGATCTGCTTAGACTCCCAAGCAGCCTTGTTCTTCGGACTATTAGGCTAGAGAGAGCTCTTTCACAAGACATAGGACATTGCGTTTTCTGTTCTGTAATAGACGACAGCTTTCTAATTGCTTTTAAATTATTTTGTTCGCATACAGCTCAATAATGGAAACACGGATGCGATAAGGTTTATTGGTAAAATAAAGAAAAAATTCATAAAAAAGCAAGTTTTCAAGATAGGCTAATATCTTCTCCTGACATTACCTTGTCATTTTAATATAATACTCCCATAAGATCAGAGGCAATAATTGCAGCTCCTAAGATGCCCAATTGGGTTTTGTCCGCCTCAACGGCTTATTAATTCTCATTGAGACATGATTCTTCTAACACATTACATATTCTGCAATATTGCTAAAATGCAGCTTAAGTTGCATAACAAGTGAGACATGATTACCGTAAGTGCGGAGCGCGTACGTATGATGGTGAAAGTACAGGTGCTCTTGTTTTCCGGTTGCTTTGGTTTCATCCATTTTGTGCACCTTGCATTCTTATAACGAGGTGGAGGGTATGCCCTTGAAAAACATGTGTTAAGCACCACTAATTCACCGCCAGTTCGCTGCCGCTGTTTGATATTCTGTCTATATTGGAAATCCATCCGCGGTGCTTGCATGGCCCTCATTAAAGAGAAAGTAAAATGAAAATAATAAATAAATAACACAAAATGCCACGGGAGAATATTCAGCAGGGAGCTGCACTAATGAGGAGTTACAGAGAAACCAGATTCAAATGCATAATTATTTTTAATTGAATGCTTTGTGGGGTTTCCATGTGTGAAGAGAAGACGGAATGTGTTTGAACTGGGATGCCACAGCTAAACCTTGTATCACAAGGAGCTGCGAGAGGAGGCAATATGTATCTGCCACCCGATTTCCTGTCAGAGGGAACAATAACATTACATGGACAGAAGCAGCTGAGGCCCCCGGGTAATGACAGAGTACAAAAGCAGCGCAGTAGGGGAATGCTTTCATGAGGCAAGGCAATATCTGCTGCTGGGTTTTTGTTTTTAATTCTTTCACTTTGTTCATGCATGCATTACTTTTGATATGAGGAAAATGAACACATTTTGCAGCAACCCTGTCTTTTTTTCCACCATATTATATTATAAAATTGCAAGCTGTACTTTTGAATAGGCAGTAAGCTTTCGTGCATGTAATTTATGTGATCAAAAATTTTCCGATAAGATTATATGTGCCTTTTACATATTTTATGTGTGTTGTTTACCTTTAAAAGTCTCCCTTCTGTAGACCTCCAAACAGGGGCGAACTGACAACTCATGGGGCCCCCGGGCAATAGAGGATCATGGGGCCCCTGTGTACTTGCCCAAACTCAAAAAAGCCTATGAAAAAGGTACCAGGGGCATCTCATGGGGCCCCCTACTGACCCTGGGCCCACGGGCAGTGCCCGAGTTTCCAAATGGTCAGTCCGTCCCTGAGTGAATGTCTCCTAAACGTGCAGCGTTTAGGAGATAATTACACTGATGCAGCTGGTGACGTCTTAAGGGACAGGGCCCTCGGGCAGTGCCCGAGTTTCCAAATGGTCAGTCCGCCTCTGCCTCCAAAAGCCCAATGACTGCTGCTGGGCACTTCCATCTTGTCATCAGCCCCAGCAGACTCAAGTGGCACTTTGTAGTATTTCCCTTCACTAATTCTCCTCGTAGCTACATAAAATCATCAGAGGTATACACAGAAACTTGTTTTGCCGAATTCCCTAAATTTAACCACTTGCCCTCCAGAGGATTTACCCCCCCCCCTTCCTGACCAGGCAATTTTTTGCAATACAGCGCTGACAACTGTGTGGTCATGCAATGCTGAACCCAAATTAAATTTAGTCCTTTTTTCCCACAAATTGGTCTTTCTTTCAGTGGTATTTGATCACCTGTGCATTTTTTATTTTTTGCGCTATAAACAAAAACAGACCAACAATTTTGAGAAAAAAAACTATATTTTTGACTTATTGCTATTAAACATGTCCAGTAAAAAAATTTAAAAAAATAAAATTTCTTCATAAATTTAGGCCAAAATGTATTCTGCTACATGTCTTTGCTAAACAAAATCCCAATACTTGTAAATTAATTGGTTTACATGAAAGTTATAATTATAGTTTACAAATAGCAGTATATATACTAAGATTATTTATTTTTTTACTAGTAATGGCAATGATCAGCGACTTATAGAGGGACTGCAGTGGGCATTCTGACACTGGGGGGGGACTGAATGGGTGTCAATGACATCCCAGTGATGGTAATACAGTGATTAGTGCTAATAAAAAGCACTGATACTGTACTAATGGCACTGGGCAGGAAGGGGTTAACATCACAGGCGATCAAAGGGTTAACTGTGTGCTGTTTCACTACAGGGGCTGTGTGTGTGCTTCACTGTAAGCACACTGCTTTGTATGGCTCTGCTATGCAGAGCCACACAAAGCAGTGTGCAGGAGCCGACAGGGGAGAGATCTGTATTGTTTACATACAGGTCTCTCCCCTGTCGGAGATACTCGGCAATCACCAGGTGCTGGCGAGTAATCATCATCCGGGACCAGGTGATTGCCAGCCGAGGCCGCCCTACCCAGAACCACAAAATCACAAACATATACGTGATTTTGCACACCTGTGCCATCTTGTGGCAAGATTTCTGCCATAGGGCTTTGTGGAACTGGTTAATTAGAGCTGGAAATGTTGGGTAAGTTGGGATAAAATATAAAATGTCTATCAGTAAAAACATCATATTGTTTCCTGCCTCTCTCCAAGGACATGCTGGTAGGTTAATTGGCTCCTGTCTAAATTGTCCCTAGTATGTGCATGTATGAATGTGAGTTAGGGACCTTAGATTGTATGCTCCTTGAGGGTTAGGGTCTGATGTGAATGTACAATGTATATGTAAAGTGCTGTGTAAGTTGAGGGAGCTATATAAGTACCTGAAATAAATAAATAAAGATTGTAAAGCAGACTGAAACAATTACTGCTAGGAGCTGCAATAGACAGCTGGCCTCCTGACGATGTCCCGGAAAAGGACACAGTGTGCTGCAACTTTCGGCAGATCACAGCAAGTTGGCGCTGGATTCACTGGGCAGGTGGGTATGCTATTTCAGCTAAACCCAGCATACCAGATAATAAGGGGTAAATATTACAATAAACTCTGGGAGGACGATGACATTCCTCTTTAGGGCTCATTCACATGGGCAAAAAAATGCTGCATTTAAATGCATGCAGCAGGTAGTTTTGTACACATCTATATGCAGCATTTAGTACTCAATGAGCCCATACACACAGCCGTGCAGGGGCGGACTGACCATTTGAGCACTCGAGCACTGCCCAAGGACCCGGGGTCAGTAGGGGGCCCCATGAAATGCCCCTGATACCTTTTATAGGCTTTTTGGGTGTGCTTTGAGTGTGGGCAAGGACACAGGGGCCCCATGATCCCCTATTGCCCGGGTGCCCCATGAGTTGTCAGTCCACCCCTGCAGCAGTGTCTAAACATGTGTGCTGCAATTAGTTGCATACAAAAAAAGTAGAACACAGCTGAAGAGAGCTCATTCACGCAGACAGAAAAAATGCTGCATTTAGATGCATATTTTCTTTCTGGAAATGTTCCAAGATCTTGTGTAAAATAAGCACCTAAAATACTTGCATTCATTGCATCTCTATGCGTTTATGCACATGCATGCATAAAATCTGCAGATCTCCGCACTTAGGGCTAGTTCTCACTAGATGCAGTTCAGTGCACTTTTTTTCTGCATCAAAAATGCATGCACAGTGTTTTCCATGTATTCCAATGGCCCTGGTTCACACCAGTGCAGTCAGTTCCAGTCAGTTTCCAGGGCAGAAAAAAAAGTAGAACATGCTGCATTTTTCCTACACAGAACCATACTGGAACATAGAATACTGCATCAAAACTGCACCAGAACTGTGTGTGGTGTGAACTGTAAGCAAAAACGTATCTGGAATGCATCCGGAGTGTATTTTTGTGTTGTGAACTGGCCCTTAAAGTCTACAGCTGTGTCCTACTACTTTTGTGTGCAACTAATCGTAGTGCACATTTTCGCATGTAGACATAGGCGTGTGTATGGGCTCATTGCAGGGGCGAACTGACAATTCATGTGGCCCCCGGGCAATAGGGGATCATGGGGCCCCTGTGTCCTTGCCCAAACTCAAAAAAGTCTATGAAAAAGGTACCAGGGGCAACTCATGGGGCCCCCTACTGACCCCGGGCCCTCGGGCAGTGCCCGAGTTTCCAAATGGTCAGTCCGCCCCTGGCTTATTGATTAGTGCTTCATTTAGATGTGTACAAAACTATCTGCTTTACACACTAAATTTAGCGTTTTACTACCTTTACGAATGAGCCCTAGTAAGTACAAAAACAAGAAGCGATTGCACAAGGGTAAGAAATGACCTTTTAAAAAGTGACACAACATTGAGTTCAGCTATAATTCTGAAGTTTTGCATTTTTAAATGGAAAGTTAACTTATTTTTAACTTTTTTATACTTGACAGCTAAAATTCCCAGAAGGGTCTTATCACAAACAAAGACAATTTATTAGAACTGTATATACGATGTAAACCTGACAAGGAGAGCTGACATTTTTACATTAGAAGTAAAACAAGAAAATATTTCCATTTAAACAACTTAGGTGTCCGGAGGGACACTTTTTGGTGCTCTGTTGTTTTATTGAGGACTTGAAAATGCAAAATTTTCTAGCCAGTAATAGAGAGATGGGAGTTAAAAAAGAGCCTAGAGTCATTAAAAAGTAGTGTTTAATTGTCAATTGATTTCTCTTTTTTTATCATTTTCAGGACAAAATGCATGTGCTCTATTAGGTAGATGATCAGTGACCAAATTTAAAGTGGTAGTGAACTCTGTTTGGATATTTGTACCTACAGGCAGGCTTATAATGAACCTTACCTGTAGGTACAGTGAATGCAGGGGCGGACTGACAACTCATGGGGCCCCCGGGAAATAGGGGATCATGGGGCTACTGTGTCCTTGCCCAAACTCAAAAAATCCTATGATAAAGGTACCAGGGACATCTCATGGGGCCCCTTACTGACCCCGGGCCCTCAGGCAGTGCCCGAGTTTCCAAATGGTCAGCCTGTCCCTGAGTGAATGTCTCCTAAACGTGCAGCGTTTAGGAGATAATTAAACTGATGCAGCTGGTGACGTCACAGTTGCATGTGCTCTTAAGGGACAGCATTCCTGTGCCATCCCTTAAAAGCTCTGTGCCATAAATTGTGACTCCTGTGCACATGCGTGGTAGTGCCATCATCACGGCTTGGCCATTCAAGCAGACAGGGCCTGAGAAAGACTGGGTGAAGATGGATGCCCTGTCAGTGGTGACAACACCCTGCTGGAGGGCTTCGTTCTTAGGTATGGTTTTCATAATGTGCTAGTATGCAATGCATAGTAATAGCACATTATGACATCACCTTCCAGGGAGAAGATCCCCCGAAGAGTTTACTACCACTTTAAGAAAAAATAAATACAGATGCTATGCACACATACAGGGGTTGCTTTACAAAAGGCAAATAAACTTGGTAAGTGAATTTGCACTTTGCAAGAGAATTTCCCCAGAGCTTAGTGAATGGGATGAAGCTCTGCTGACTTCCATCATTATTAATGTGCAAGCAAAAGTGTTGTTTTTATTTTCCATGTACGTGATTGGGTATTCTTTGCCAATGAACCCCTGCAAAGTGCAACTCTTCTGGCAAAGCGAAAAGCATATTTGCATTTAGTAAATCGATCCCACAGAATCAGATTTGTTAGGCAAGGCAAACAGTAAAGTGCAGAAACTCATAGCAATCAGCTTTTCATCTTTCAGTGATCTGACTTAAGCAATACACACATTGCACTCTGATTGTACAATCTCTTTTAGATCTACCAAAAACTATATAGTGCAAAGTCTTGTCTGACCAGATACAAACTGATTTCATAATTTGAGTTTGTCCGCATATTGTATATTTTTTTAGTAAATCTAAAGTTGATTATACAATGATTGTGTACAGATTGTAACATGTATGGTGACCCTAAAGTATACTGAATATGAATAAATGGTTGGTATGGGTTTCTGCCAGGGGCGGACTGACAACTCATGGGGCCCCCGGGCAATAGGGGATCATGGGGCCACTGTGTCCTTGCCCAAACTCAAAAAAACCTATTAATAAGGTACCAGGGGCATCTCACGGGGCCCCCTACTGACCCCGGGCCCTCGAGCACTGCCCGAGTTTACAAATGGTCAGTCCACCCCTGGTTGCTGCACTTTGCACACATCATCTTATTCTTTGCTGAGTAAGGGTCCTTTCACACAGGCAATCCATTTTTTTCATCAGTTCAGTCACGTTTTTTCTAAGAAAAAACGGGTGAGTTTACATCAGTTTTTTTCATCCGTTTACATCTGTTTTTTCATCCGTTTTTAGTCAGCTGGCAGCGAGGTTCCACACTGACAGCTGAATGTAAAAAAAAAAATGGCCGACAATAAAAAATCATTTTAAAAATGGCATGGGGTCCATACCAAGCCCTTCAGATCTGATTTGGATTTTGAGGGGAACCCCCATGCCAAAATATTTTAAAAAATGGCTAGGGGTCCCATCCAAAATTCATACCAGACCCTTATCCGAGCATGCAGCCTGGCAGGTCAGGAAAGGGGGAGGATGAGCAAGCGTCCCCCCCCTCCTGAACCATACATGCCCTCAACATGGGGGGTGCTCCCCCCTCAAAGCACCTTGATGGGGACAAGGGCCTCTCCCCCACAACCCTGGGCTGTGGTTGTGGCGGTCTGCGGGCAGGGGGCTTATTGGAATCTGGAAGCCCCCTTTAGCAAAGGGGCCCCCAGATCCCAGCCCCCCCATGTGAATGAGTATAGGGTACATGGTACCACTACTCATTCCCAAAAAAAGTGTAGTGTGGAAAAAGACAGGAGACAGTTTTTGACAAGTCCTTTATTAAAAGAAGAAAAAAAAAAAGAATGCCCCCAAAGTAGATCCAGCGTCAATCATGCTGCCTGCCAACACCACCCGAAAAAAGAAAAAAACAAAGGCTCCGCTCCCAATGCTGGCTCCCGCCGTCTGACTGCTTCGCTGGGTTGACAGGTTTTAAATATGTAAGGGGTGGGGCCATCATGTATGTGCCCCCGCCCCATGTGACATTAATGACCCAGCATGCCCCGATTCATGATGTCACACGGGGCAGGGTCACACACGTAATGTCACCGGGTGGCCTCGCCCCTTACATATTTAAGAACTGTCAAGCCAGCGGATCAGTCAGACGGCAGGAGCCAGCATTGGGAGCGGAGCCTTTGTTTTTTTTTTTCTTTTTTTGGGTCAGTGGCAGCAAGCATCGCGAATCGTGATTGACATTGGATTTACTTCGAGGGACATTCTTTTGTTTTCCTTCTTTTAATAAAGGACTGTCTCTCATCTTTTTTCACACTACGCTTTTTTTTGTGAATGAGTAGCATGTACCCCATACTCATTCACATGGGGGGCTGGGATCTAGGGGCCCCCTTGCTAAAGGGGTCTTCCAAATTCCGATAAGCCCCCTGCCCACAGACCCCCACAACCACAGCCCAGAGTTGTGGGGAAGAGGCCCTTGTCCCCATCAACATGGGGACAAGGTGCTTTGGGGGGGAACCCCCGCCCCAAAGCACCCCCCCATGTTGAGGGCATGTGGTCTGGTATAGTTCAGGAGAGGAGGGGAGCGCTCGCTCGTCCCTCCCCCCTTTTCCTGACCCGCTGGGCTGCATACAATCCATTAACATCCGTTTTTTGTCTGTTCTGGTTTTTTTAGCAGAAGAAAAATAGGGTTTTCCTCTGTTCAAAAAAACGGATGTTAACGGATGTGGACATTGTCAGATGTAAAAAGATGTTCATCTGTTTACACCCACAAGTCCATAGAAATACATGGGGGTCCGGTTTTCATCCATAAATGGATAGATGATAAATGGACATACTGAACGCTCGTGTGAAAGGACCCTTAGAAAACTTGAAAAGATAAAGGCTACATCCTTGATTTCAGACCACTCTTTTGCTCTCCTCTTAAAGGTGAACAGAAAGATGGAGAATGGTCCTGGACAACAAGTATTTTTCCCCAGGGTTTCTGTTATGTTAGTTGTGAAAAAAAATGTAATGGGATTGTGATCTCCTCACTTGTCTAGGCATTTAAAGAGTAACACAACTTTTGTTAAGAAAAAAACCCCTCTGGGTGATCAATAAACATTTAAGGATTTTAACAACCTTTTCTGCAGATTCTGACCTGTTTGTGCTCTGAAGAAGTAGCTTTTTGATTATGTCCATGTGTAAAGTAATTCTGAATGGGAGTGGCATTTTCATCATTATTCAGCTGCTGCACTTGCAGTGTTCTAATGAGGAAAGTTGCGGGGTCTGCATAGTTTAGATGTAATTAACCCTTTGCGAATATATCACCAAAACTGAAATTTTTGTTGCAGAGAATGCCGAAAATCTGACATGTATTTTAGTGCAGACTTCTGGGAAAATCAGTGAGCCAATCACGCAAGCAGGAAACATTTCTGGGAGCAATCTGTACACCAACCATATTGCACTGAATTTTACAGGACATCACAGCAGCTACAGATTGAAAAGGAATTGTATATGCTCTATTTTTTTTTACCTATTTTTCAAAAAAAGTGGAGTTACCCTTTAATCTTTATAGCATACTTTGAAATCTTTTACACACACTCACAAAAACACACAATGGGGGATGTACTAAAACGGGTGCACACAGAATCTGGTGCCACTGTGCATAGTAACCAATCAGCTTTTAACCTCAGCTTGTTCAATTAAGCTTTGGAAATCAAACCTAAAAGCTGATTGGTTATTATGTACTGCTGCACTAGATTCTGTGTGTTTCAGTTTTAGTAAATCCCCCCCATTGTGTAAGTCCAAGCAATGATTGGCACTCATCTATAGTGATCCAGTGTCATTTGGTGGGTCTATATGCTGTCTAGGGTAAATGACCCCCTAATTACATACACTGTTACCCATTTATTTGTGACACTCACTGCCAGACAGACAAGAAATGGTTTAAGGAAAGAAAAAAGGGAGAAAAAACAAAACTACATTGTAGAGCACTGGTAAGATTGTAACTTTTGCTTCTACTAAGTGTAATACATTAATTTTTTTCTTGTTTTAATAAAAATGTCAAGAATTTTTTTCACTATGCTAGAAATCAGATACAAGTAAAGGTCAAATGGATTTCTAATACACGGCTTTAAACACTCATACACTTTGTGCTGCATGGGGGTTGTGCAGATCTGTCACTTGCTGTCACTGTAATTTTTCCCAGTGGCATGGACTTGACAAATCGATTGTCAGGGAAAGGTCTGAACTTCTGGGAAAGCAGCACATTAGGAACCATCCATCATATGGCTTCTGCCACATAGTTAACTGTTTTGTAAGCTCCCCATATGCAGTACATAGTTGCCCCCAACATCTGTACACCTGTGAAGTTATATTCCACAAGTTATTTGCTGAAATGCAACTTGGTATACCCATTGCAGCACAAGGAATTATGCACTAGGAGACTGGAAAAAGAAAACGTTTAAAATATTAGTGTTTTTTTTGTTTTGTTTTTTTTTTTACAACAAAACAGCTTATCAATAATATTACATTTTTTGATTAATGATAGTACATCAAGAGAACCTGTACTCATAGACAGGTATGTATTTCTGGAAAGGCGGCCTGGACTATTGCTCAGGACAGTAAGGGATTCGCAACTCTTGAATTTATTATTTCCTCATGCCTTTCTTATGCAAAATGTTAGTGAATCTGTGGCCCCCAGGGCTCTCTATTAAATATACCAACTTACTTTCATTCAAGTTCAGGCCCCTTACTATTAGTCTATTTGTGATATGATATCTTAGTGACCAATAGTGAGGAGGAGATGGTAGGCCAGAGCTTCAGTATAGGTTAATAGAACACTATGGGTTTCGGGTCTGCTAGGAAGATCTACCACTTAAATGACACTACATACTGGCAATGCAAGATTTATGTAATCTACACAGAAAGGAAAAAAATTGTGAAGCGCTTATACCGTATAAAAAATAAATAAATAAAATTAAAGTGCATTCAAAAAAATTAATAATATAAATTTTTTTTTAATGCACTTTAATTTTATTTATTTATTTTTTTATGTGATATAAGCGCTTCACTATTTTTTTCCTTTCTGTTTGGACTTGTTGGTGTAAGTTGAGTGACAGCAGCTGTATAATAATAATCATTCCATTGAGCGCAGGAGGATTTTTTTTATATGTAATCTACAGACCCTCTTATTATGTTTGCTACTGGTTTAGAAAATGTTGAAATTATTGTAAATTAATCTTTTTTACTTACCTGATCTGTGCAGTTGTTTTACACAGAGCAGCCCAGATCCTCCTCTTCTGGAGTCCCCAGCTGAAGCTCCAGGCTTCTCCTCCCCACTGAGTGACCCCATAGAAAGCCATTTGTGGGCACCATTGACACACAGAGCCCAGCTCGGGCCCGCCTCAGTTCCCTCTTCACTGGTTGTGATTGACAATGACAATAGCTCCTGATGCTGTCTATGAGCCAATGAGCAGGGAGAGAGCCTCTGCTCTCAAGCACATTGTTGGATCAAGATCAGGCTCAGGTAAGTATAAGGGGGTCTAGGAGGGGGAGCTACATGCAGAAGGTTTTTTACCTTAATGCAGAAAATGCATAAAGATAAAAACCCTTTTGTGCTTAGAACCATTTTAACATCACCTCTCACAGCTGTTCACCCTTAGTAGACCAGAGAAATGTTTACATTTCTGATATGGACTTTGTTTATTTGGGAATAACTTTGTCATATATTGTGTTTTGTTGTAAAACAAGGCTTTCTTTTCATTAATATTGTCATGCAACAATGATTTGTGTGAGTAAATAGTGTTACTGCACATAAAAAGTATACATTTTATTTTGTAGTTTGCCCTGTTTAAAATTACACTAAAAACATGATTCTGGTACAAAGCATTGCAAAGTTATTTACAAATGAAGTAAAGTGTTTTGTTTTTTTTAATGTTGCCCTTTTTTCTCAATGTGATACGTGTAAATATATGTTAAAGGTGTAAAAATATTAATGAACAAAGCAAACAAAAAAAAGTTTAAATATTATTAGTTAATAAGATAGAAACAGACAAAAAAAATCAGCAGAGAAATTATAATTTATTGGAGAAGGAGAATGAGTTATTTAAGGCTTATTAGAGTAAACTAAGGGTTGATAAGAGGTTAAACAGAGGAATATTTAATTTTAAAAGAAAGCATTTTTTTACTGGTCAGGTTGCTTTGACTGACTTCATCTACATATGAAGTCAATCCATTTGATCTGTAGATGAATAAACAGAAAGATACAAAATGAAACAATGTTTCTTTGTATTTTTTTCAAGCAATATTGTTGATGAACATTGTCAGACTGTTTTTTTTGACAGCTTCAGTTGCCAGGACCTTCTCTGTGTAAGCAATGCAGCTGTCATTAATCAGAGTTGAAATGTAGAGAACTGGGACAGGCAGCAGGGCAGAAGGACTGGACATTCTGCACACATCCTGTGTACAATGATGACTTTTTTTGTGGGCGTCTGCAACTTATTAAAGTGGAAACATGCTCACCAATTACACTGTTTCGCAAAACATTTAAGGCATTCCATGAATGATCATTAACACAGTTGCTTGTGCTCTCGACTAAGTTGTCAAGCTATCAATTAGCTGGTATCACAGCTGACCACATGTGCAGCACCTTGGCAACTGAAGATCAATCAGTAGCTAAGATGGCAGCTTAATTGTCTATAAGGAATGAGAGGGTTTAGTTCCACTGTAAAAACAATAAACCTAGAGCAATACTCTTTCCTCTTCAGTAGAACTGGACCATGGCATTATGGGAACTCCTGCAGCTCAGTTACTGTACTGCTATTCCTATTAAAATGAAATGTTGGAAAAATTAGTTGACAGGCTGTGATGCCAATCTAACAACTTCACAGACCTAGAACAAGTACACAGATTAAAAGCATCTATTGATCGGCATGGGTCAGTGACTTAAAGTGACACTAAAAGTTTTTGTTTTTTATTTAATAACAAACATGTTATACTTACCTGCTCTGTGTAATGATTTTGCTCAGGGTAGCCCTGATCCTCCTCTTCTCTGGTCCCCCAACAGCTCTCCTTCTCCTCCCCCTTGACTAGTGTCCCCCAATAGCAAGCCGGTTGCTGTGGGGTACTGGTGCATGCTTGCTCCTGAGCCCCTTTCTATGCATCCATAAGACACATAGAACCAGGGGCGGACTGACCATTTGGAAACTCGGGCACTGCCCAAGGGCCTGGGGTCAGTAGGGGGCCCCATGAGATGCCCCTGGTACCTTTTTCATAGGCTTTTTTTAGTTTGGGCAAGGACACAGGGGCCCCATGATCCCCTATTGCCCGGGGGCCCCATGAGTTGTCAGTCCGCCCCTGCTAATCAATATGTTCAATATACGATCAATATCAATATGTTCAATATATGATCAATATGTTCAATATACAGCCTGGGGTCAGTAGGGGGCCCCATGAGATGCCCCTGGTACCTTTTTCATAGGCTTTTTTGAGTTTGGGCAAGGACACAGGGGCCCCATGATCCCCTATTGCCCGGGGGCCCCATGAGTTGTCAGTCCGCCCCTGCTAATCAATATGTTCAATATACGATCAATATCAATATGTTCAATATATGATCAATATGTTCAATATACAGTATGATTAATATGACAGACACGCAACCAGCATTTTCAGAAGAAGCTCATCATTGACATTTCCTATGTTTTTCTCGCTACAGGTTTCCATTATTTGATTTATTTATAAAAGGGACATTTTTGAAGTGAAACCTAAGCTTCCATCCCACACCTTCAACTGCCACCCCCCTCCCTGAATCCCTTCCTTCTCACCAGTATTTAAACAAAAACCTCTCCATACTCACAGACTCTGTGTTCAGAAAAGTTTGTGTCATAAAAAAATCTTTATTGCTGCTTTATAAATTGCCTAAAGTGGTTGTAAACCAGCACCAGCAGGTAATTGCCAGCCCCAGCTGTGCATGTTTCCCTATGAGACTGTAGAGGGTGGGTGCATCCTTTCCCTCTACTCAGATCTCAGATTAGACTCAGATCCCTATTCTTTGCTGTGTAGTGTGTGACATCAGATCCTCAACTCCTGCCTTCTGGAGCTGAAAAATGTTGTGTAAATTCTGTACTTTGAATGTCTGTAGATCCACAGATAAACAGGTACAACTTATGCAGGAGGATTTGTTTAATCTCTGTGTATAACCTGAGGCCACTCACTTCACTAGATACTTGTAAGGGTTTACAACCACTTTAAATACAAGTCTTAGGATTGCTGCAAGAAGAAAAAACTGAGAACATGTGTGTGTAAACCTAAGCAACATTGACATCATTTACACTTTATTTTATAAGTTCTACATAAACTGTACTGGTTATGTCATTTTGAAATAAAGTCATTACCAATAAATTTGTATCATATGGTTTCTGGTATCTAACCCTCTTGATGATTATTTAACTTTTCCTAAGAGAAATATTGGGGCTGCCACTGTTAACCCTCCGTAAAGATTTTAGATGCCTGGCTGTTATGGGGACCCTCCTGGCTTCAGCTCTTCCCAAGTCACTGATCCAGAACATTAGGAAAGTCAGAGTGATATTAGAAATTCTTAATTGCATGGATATCCTAGCTTAGTGACTCAAAGTCATTCAAAGAAAAAAGAGGATTGGCATGACAGCTAGGCAACCAGTCTTTACAGAAAAGATGATATGGCAGGTTCCATGTTTCTCTTGGTAAATGCTTTCTTTGATGACATCCAGGAGCTGGTATTTGTCAAAAACACATTGACCATCCAACAATGAGACTGAAAAAAATCAACATTGTGACTGGGATCTCAAATAGAGATCTTACTGATATCTCACCAATGCAGCCCTTAATAGATAATAAGAAATCATCTGCTGAGTTAGTAGTGTTTTTTTAAATACAAAAAAAAGAATTTTGCATTGACTGACCTATTATTCCTATTTCCCTGATTGCTCCTTGTCAGCACAGCTGGGGAGGCCATACTCCAACTGTGCTGCCATGGAGCCCATCAGAAAAGGAAAATTATGGTAAATATATGTCATTCAATTTTTCATTATTTTACACATAAAGAATGCAGGGTTTTTATTTGTTCTATGAAGTGTTGGAAAATCTCTTGATGAAAGAGTAGCATCTGGTTTAGGACTGTATCTGACCAACTTTATGGTTAATCAAAAGCTTAACATTTAAGTCGATCTCATTATAAGCACAAAAAGTGATGACTAGTTTGAGGCAAATTGGAATTCTCTGAGCTAGAATTAAAAGCTGAGCGCCAGACATTAAGGTCTCATTGACACTTGGCGATTCAATGCATGTCCTATGCAGGTGAGTGCAGGTGAGTATCTTTGAACTCACACGCATTCGGGAACTCACACCCACATTCACTTGCGTGTCATATTTGGACACAGTGGCTGTGTCTGTGCAGCTGTTGTTCCAGTAGGCAACAATGGAATGCCAGCACAGGGTTGTACTCAAAACCGGTGCATTTATGTGCCGGTAAAAGACAACCCTGCCCGGGACCACCAGCTAATCACCGCACGTGAATGGAGCCTAACTAAAGTAGACATGCATAAAAAAAAGAAAGTTACATTTAACTTTAAAAGAAAATTATAGTATTTTTTAAATGGAACTAGTAAAGGTACCTAGACTTTCTTGATGTCAGTCTCTTGTAATCCCCTATACAGCAGTGCTCAGACTGACAGAGAGCGTTGGGGCAGCCAATCAGACACTGCTACATGTACCTTTACTGACAAGGGACATACTGACAGGAAAACAGAGCAGTTTGATGAGCTTGTCAGTCTACTGTTGCACTCTTTCTGTCCTGGCTGGGGGTAGGGAGGTCACTAGAACAAAAAACATGCACTAATGGAAGGACCAAAGGATAAAAGAGTCCAAATTAAAATATTAATTTATGCTAAAAAAAAGCTGATGCATTTTGTGGTCAGAAAGAACTCCCCCTTTATCAAGGCTTCAGTTAAAATAGGAACCTGGAATGGACTTAATATAGAACTTTCCTGTGCAAATCCATGTAGGGAAGCTGATTACTGGATCAAGAGAATAACTGGCTAACAGTATCTGTATGAGCAATCAAAAAATGATGAGTTTCCTATGTTTAAAGGATATACCGGTACATATAGTCAAAACATTTAGTTTGGGGTAATCTAGGACATTTTTTGTTTGTTCTTTTCTTCATTGGTCATGCAGATATCGCTGGCCAGTAACTCTCCTGGATCCAGAAATTAGCTTCCCTATACATGGATTCACACAGGAAAGCTCTATTTTGAGTCCATTCCAGGTCCTTGTTTTAACTGAAGCATTCTGTGTTTGCTGTGTATTTTGTTAGTACAAACTAATAAATACATTTGGTCTTTCATTCTTTGGTCTAGTGCGCCTTCATTTAGTGTGTGTTTTTCTTCTGATGACCTGTCGGAGTACAGGTCACTGGCCCAGCCTAACCTAGGCCAGTGAGTTCTCCAAATATTTTGTCTTCTCAATACTTTGTATGAACTTACATCAAAGTCCCAGCTCCTCTTGAATGTTTTTTTTTTATCATTGGGGGTAGGGAGGCTACCAGGCTGTTTTGCTTAAAGAGAAACTACCCCTTATCATACAATATACAATAAAGGCACCTTTCCTTCCCATTATTCTCATGGTAGCCATTTTTACTAAGGGCAGAGGAATCAATATCTCTTTATGTTCTGGAATTCAGGCTGGAACACTGGGCCTGCCTCCTGGGACATGTGACAGAAAGTTCCCAGGATGCAGCTGTAAGGCCAGGGTGACAGCACCAGTGCCTTAAAGAAACCATGAAGTGGAAAACAGTAAATGTAAGCAAAAGCAAATAATGTTTGGTTAACCAATAAAAATGAGAAACATTCATATCAGCATTCAGAGCTGTATGCTGCTGGGATTTTAGTGAAAGGGGGGAAAGGTCCACTTTAACTGTAGTAATGTGAAGATATGCCACCAGTTCGACTATGCTGTTTGTCAGGGATGTGAAAATGTCAGTATTAGATGGACAGAACTTCAATTCACATGCAGGTAAACCAACTCCCATACATGTATTTCAATCGTGTTTATCTGTTTGCCTGGAGTTCCATTTTAATTGAAAACACTGATAATGTGATTGTACCCGAGCAGTTATATTAATTATGTTTTGTTTTGTCTCAACAGCAAACATCTGTGACAATGAGTTGCTCCGTTGTCAAAATGGTGGGGTGTGCCACAATAACATGAGGTGCCTATGTCCTTCTGGCTATACGGGCATTCTATGTGAGAAACAGAAATGTGAGGATACTGGAAGCTGCTCTTCTAAATCTGGACAAGAATCTATCTCCCATAACCTTTATCTAATCACCATGATAATTGTAACTCGGCTGTGCACTTTCTAAAGAACGTGATCTATGTACTGTAGGTTGTAATGAAGGATGATCTGAGTCTGGATGACATTAAAAAAATGTAACGGAATAAATAAACTATATTACAATAGAGAGGGCCTGACTGTACTAAGCCATATGTACCAATATGTGAATGAGAGATCCATGACTGTTATGATTCTGGCTCACAAGATGGCTGCCTGGGGGAATACTGCTGCCATGGTAACAGAACCAGCTGTAAAGGCCTATAATAGGGAAAAAGGCCTTCACAACATGTTCACCAGAAACAGAACTGCTTCCATGGTAATTCCAGGTGTATGTAGCTATGACCTACGTGGAATGCCCTAGCAAGACAGCTGCCTAAAAAGAACTGCTACCATGGCAGGATGAGCTGCATTGTTCAATTGCCCATGACATGTTCCAAATGAAGAGGACAACAAGTACTCGTTTGCCACTTCCACACGGTTATTGTACCTCTCTGCCCAGTGTGTGGACCAACCAAATAGCATCATTCTTTGCTGCCAGTGCATTGTGGGTAAAGGAAAGCGACCATATTGGTCCCCTGATGCCCTTACACCTGTGCTTTTGTGAACGTCGCTCCGTATACCCTCGTTGGTCGAAAGATTTTATTTGTCCAATGTTAGTGGTGCACATAACTCCCTTCCTTGGCCCCATCTCTTTTAAGAGAATACTTCAAAGCTTGTATATCAAAGGTACGCCATGCTGATAAAAAAAAAAAAAAAGAAAAAAAAGGCGTATGATATCCAATATGAGAAAAGGCTAGAGATTAAGCAAAAATAAAATGTATTTATCCTTTTATATTCAAATGAAGTTATTTTTCTTGAAATAATGTAAAATGTAGATTTTTTGTATTATTGCAAATCCGTGTTTAACAGACAATCTATTAAGTGAAGTTCATCAAATATCAGAAATATTTTTTTTTATTATTTTTTTCCTTATATATTATATATCATTTTAATTTTATTGCTTTAATTATTTTAACCTTTTCATGGCTAGAGGGGCTCAACGTTCCCAGGTCCCCTTAAGCTGTAAACGGGTGAATTACTCAGAAAATCTTCCATAGGGAGCGTGTGCTGGTGTTACGGAAAGCCACAAGTTTACATATACAAAATGTGTAATAATGTTCCACCAAAGGAAATTCTAAATGTTTTCTTGTTGTTTTAAAACACTGGAAGATTTCAAAGGAATAAAACATAACTAAAATGATTTTGGAAAAATGCAGTTTATTTATTTTCAAAGCTAAAATACATTGAAATCAATTAAAAAGAAATGTTGTATGTTAAGTGATACCATGGAAGTTTCTGCAAGATAACAAAGGACAACAAACAAGATTAAGACACATTTTTAAAAAGGGAGAAATCAAAACAAAGAAGAACATTATCCATATAAATGTGAACTTATGACAAGGTGACTACTCATAGCTATGTTTCTAAGTTTTACCTCTATGGCTCATTTAGTATGCAAAGGTTAACAAAAGCTAACTTCTGGTATGTCTCCATCCAACAATTCAGTGCATGTGTCTCTGTATTAGTTGATGTGGAATTTGTATCTTAATCACTCTTACATTTACATTTTGGAAGACTTTTAAGCAACCCCAATATAAAAAGTATGCATAGCCAAAATTTGCTTTTTTGTTTATAGAGCAAGGAAGAGTTAAAATTCCTGTCAAGTTAAGTTTTGCTGTCTGTGTGCTCAAAAGATTTACATTCACTTCCTGCCTTGTAGGTGAAAAAGGAATTGAGGGGGAATCTCCCAAAAATAATGGAATTCCCATCTTAGCTGTCACCAGAATATTTGCCTCAGTTGGAAGATGTTCCCTTCTTGCTCTCAAGTCAGCTCTGAAAGTAAAATCTTAAATATGAGTACCATACATTTACTCCGATAGTATACATTGAAAGTTTCTAACTTTATTTTTAAATTGTATTTTGTGTACTTAAATGTTTTTATAGTAACATCTTCCTGCCTATAGTCCCAGTGCTAACATTCCCTAGTGCAAATGCCAAGAATGCCTCCATTTGAGAAAGAGAGATCAGCCATCACTTTGTACATGGCCAAATCCCCATTGGAAACCAGTCAGGGTAGTTCCTGATCATGGCCCCATTATGTCAGCTAAAACATAGTGATCATATGCAGGTTGGAGGCTTCATTGACAAAATAGGCCTTCAGCCTGCAGATACCAATGCGGTCTGAAAGTGGCATAGTACATCTGTTTGATGCTATAACTGTCACTTTCCTCCACTGTATAAGAAAATAGAAACTTTTTTACAAAATTGTTTACACTTGGCAGCATATAATAAAAAAGCAAAAATAGGTCAGAATATTAAAACAGTGCACCCTGTGTACCTGTCCCCTGTTGTCCCACCTGGATTCTATCTTATAAATTAGAAATCCTCTCACATTCAATGCAATGTATATTATACAGTAGATACCCTCCCCCTGGTAATTGCAACCATTGAAATGCTCACTCCCTGTGGGGCAGTACTGGTTAATATTAAATGCACAGACATATATCAAGAAATAAAGGGGGCTATTTACTAAAACTGGAGAGTGCAAAATCTACGCAGCTCTGCACAGAAACCACTCAGCTTCTAGGTTTTATTGTCCAAGCTTCACTGAACAACTTAGAAGCTGATCGGCTTCCATACACAGCTGTTCCAGATTCTGAGTGTACCAGCTTTAGTAAATCTACCCCACTATGCAATATCAATATTGTCAATATGCAAGAGAAAGGAACATCACATCATTATTCAAAAAGTTGACACATTACATGTCATAACCCATATTTGTATAGGAAAGTGTAGGATGAATAAACATCCATGCAAAGCAGTGTGCAGGACCTGACAGGGGAGAGAACTTTTTTGTTTACTAACTGTTTTCCCCCCATTGGAGATGCTCGGCAATCACTGGGCATCAGCGAGTAATCATCGTCCGGGACCCAGTAATTGACAGCCGCGGCCGTGAAAGGCGGCGCGGGCAGGGCACGCACGGGTGCCTCGCATGCGTCCTCTACCCGGAAGTGCAAAATCAAGTATATATATGTGATTTTATGCACCCGCGCTGCCCTGTAGCAGTACTTCTGCTATAGGGCGGATGGGAAGCGGTTAAAATTAAAGCTAAGTGAAAAGGTGATGCTGTGCTTTCTTATTAAAAAGCATTGTGTGCACTACAAATAAAGTGACCTGAAAGCACTTTGCTCTTTTTCACATTTTGCTTTGTCTCCTTTGTTGTGAAAAGCATGCTCTTTACAGAGCTCAGTGGCACAATTGGCATTTACAAACACGATTTAGTTAGAGAAGTGGATCATCCCTTATTGAATGTCTGTACCCAAGGCTTTATTCAGACAAAGTGAGCCAAAAGGGAGGCAAATTCTGCTGTGCTATTTATTTAGCTAACTTATAGTGCTAAATCAGGAAGTACAATTTTTATTTTATACCTAAGTTGGCCCACTTGGCAGAATGTAAGTATACCATACTAATACCTGATGGACCACTGAGGAAGCTGGAAATCACTGTAGTAGTTGGCCCTACCACAATAATAGCTGTGATCTTCCAGGACCTGCTCAGGTTCTATAAAAGTGGTTGCCCCACTGCACACTTACCACAGGAGGTTGTTCACTTGGCACTCGGCTTGTATTTTTTCAATGACTATAGGTTTGGTGATTGATCAAGTTGGAGATCTTGACACCACTGCCTCTTCTCTCCCCCTCACCTAGTAAGATAATGCCTTGTATTCATGAAAAAATACAAGACATTCTATGAATGATGGAAGTGCTGAAAGATTGCCTGCTACGGTCAGTTTTCAGTGGGGCAGCCGCTCGCATAGAACCTGAGCAGAACTCAGAAGATTGTGGCTATCATTATCACTACAGTGATTTCCAGCCTCTCCAGTGGTCCATCGGGTATGAGTAATGCATACTTACATTGTGCCAACCTGGACCAGTGTACAGTAAGTATTCAATACAAATTCCTGTTTCTTAGGCTGCGGCTGCATTCACACCTGAGCATTTTGTAGTATGGAGCTCGACGCTCCAAAACGCTCAGAGGGAAAAAGTCAATATTACTCTATGGAGATGGTTCACATCTCCACTCCAAGTCGCCTGAAGCAGAAGGCCTGAAGCTCAACAAAAGTTTTGGAGCTGCTTTTGTAGCTCAAATTGGGCAGATTTGCAAGTTTACCTAGCAACAAATGATGCAATAGCTGATATTGGGCACAATTTACTAAGCGGTCTTACCGCATTCGAGTATGCTTTAAATGCACTAAAAAACTCTACTAAAATACCGCATGATTTATTATATTACGACATGCGTTATTTTAGTAGTGAAAACCATGCGTTAATGTTTCAGCTGTCAGCCGACAGCCGGCAATAATAAAAATAATTTTAAAAAAACAGCATGGGGTCCCCCCTTCCATCCATACCAAGCCCTTGGGTCTGGTATGCATTTTGAGGGGAACCTCCATGCCAAAAAAAAATTGACGTGGGGTCCCCCCAAAATCCATACCATGCTTTGGGGGGGAACGAGTGAGCAACCCCCCCTGAACCATACCAGGTCATATGCCCTCAACATGCGGGGTGCTCCCCCCTCCCCCCCAAAGCATATTGTCCCCATGTTGATGGAGACATGGGCCTCTTCCCCACAACCCTGAGCTGTGGTTGTGGGGGTCTGTGGGTGGGGGGCTTATCGGAATCTTAGCCCCCAGATCCCAGTCCCCCCTATGTGAATGAGTATGGGGTACATGACACCACTACCCATTCACAAAAAAAAACCTGTAGTGTGAAAAAATACAGGAGAAAACTTTTTACAAGTCCTTTATTAAAAGAAGAAAAATAAAAGAATGTCCGTTGTCCGCCGCCACCAGAAAAAAGAAAAACAAAAAAAAGCTCTGCTCCCAAAGCTGGCTCCCGGCCGTCTGGCTCTTCCGCTGGCTTGACAGTTCTTAAATATGTAAGGGGCGGGACCACCTGGTGACATCACCCGCGTGACCACCGCCCTGTGTAACATCATTGACTGGGTCATGCTGGGACAATGATGTCACACAGGGGTGGGGTCACATACGTGATGGCCCCTCCTTTTACATATTTAAGAACTGTAAAGCCAGCAGAGCAGTCAGACGGCCGGGAGCCAGTGTCGGAAGTGGAGCCTTTATTTTCTTTTTTCGGGTGGTGGGCATCATGATTGACGTTGGATCTACTTCAGGGGACATTCTTTTTTTTTTTCTTCTTTTAATAAAGGACTTGTCAAAGACTGTCCTTTTTCACACTACAGGTTTTTTTTGTGAATGGGTAGCGGTACCATGTACCCCGTACTCATTCACATGGGAGGGTGGGATATGGGGGCCCCTTTGCTAAAGGGGGCTTCCAGATTCCAATAAGCCCCCCACACGCAGACCCCCACAACCATAGACCAGGATTGTGGGGAAGAGGCCCTTGTCCCCATCAACATGGGGAAAATGTGCTTTGGGGGGCAGCCCCCTGCTCCAAAGCACCTCCCCACATTGAGGCCAGGTGGCCTGGTATGGTTTGGGGGGGCGCTTGCTCTTCCCCCCTTTCCTGACTTGCTAGGCTGCATGCTCAGATAAGGGTGTAGTATGGATTTTGGGGGGGACCCCATGCCATTTTTTTTTTTAATTTTTGCGTGGGGGTCATCTCAAAATCCTAACCAGACCCACAGGGCTTGGTATAGATGGAGGGAGAGGACCCCATGTAATTTTTGGTATTATTTTTTAATTGCCGCTTTTTTTTTTTTACATTCAGCTGCCAGTGGGGAACCCCGCTGACAGCTGACTACTCATAGGTCGTTAGGGACTCGGCGGATGTGAATGGAGCCTTAGCTTTAAATAGTAAAAAAAAAGATACAAACCATCAATTTAAAATGTAAAACCTGTATATGTACTGTATATACTGTAAAAAATTATTCAAAACCATTAGAATTCCCCTTATAAAAATGCAGCATAAGCTAAAGCCCAGATGAAGTCTCACACTTTTTATCCCTTATCTTTTACATGCATGTTATGATTTATGACTGATTTTTGCTAGTAAATGCCTTAATATACCTAATTTTCTTTTCCCAGCCCTCACATTGCAGTGCTCTATCCTGACAGAGCTGAGTAACAGCCACAATCCTCAACAGGATCTTCCCTACATGGGTTTGTTTATGGGGAACGGGGGAGGGGGTGTGACCAACCAGGTCTGTGATACTACAAAGTGCTCTGTTGCTGCTGCTATGCTGGGAATGCACATTTACATTTAAGCTCCCACAGCTGCTGCAACAAGAAAACAGAGGCAAGACAAATGAAAGACGTTGCTTCAAAGTTTATCTGACTGCATGGCTATTTTTACGATTTCAACTGCACTTACAAGATGGTTGTGTCCTACCTAGAGCAGAAAGAAAACTCCTCCTACAAGCTTTAAACAGTGCTCAGCTGAAGTCACAAGACTGCTCTAACTGCTGATGAGAAAGGGTATTTAGCAGTTTATATTTACTAAAATAATTGCACTTCCATGTTGCCTGTACTGTGGGAGGCCAGATATAGTGAATGCAGGGTCCTGGGTTTAGTAACACTTTAACTTATAGGGGAATACAATGTTATCCCAGTATTTAAAGTGATATTAAAGGCTCCGCTTTTATTTAAAAAAGAAAAACAAACATGCTATACTCACCTGCTCTGTGCAATGGTTTTGCACAGAGCAGCCCAGATCCTTATCTTCTTGGGTCCCCCACTGGTACTCCTGTCCCCCTGCCCCCATTCTGAGTGCTCCCATAGCAAGTGGCTTGCTATGGAAGCACTTGTGCGTGCACGCTCCCGAACACCACTCTGTGTGTCCATTGACACACAGAGTGAGGCTTAGTCCCGCCCCTGCTCCATCCTCACAGGCTGTGACTGACAGCAGAGGGAGCCAATGAGGAGGCAGAGAACCAATGCTCGTGTGCACATCACTGGATCAAGATCAGGCTTTGGTAAGTGTTAAGGGGGCTGGGAGGAGGGAGCTGCACACTGAAAGTTTTTTTACCTTCATGTATAGAATGCACAAAGGTTAAAAACCTTCAGGCTTTACGACTACTTTAAAGTATATAATTTATAGACTATAAATTAAAGAAATACAAAATCATTGTGGCACAATATACTAATGCCCTACCAAGAAAATATTTTTTGCCTAAGACTTCCTTCCCCAAAACAAGCCCATCCAAGAAGATGGAAAACACTGTCACAAACCCCAGCTTATCTTCCACGAAAGCATTTGCAATCAAATTATGAAATATTTTCATAAGAAGGACTAAGCAGGAGATCACTGGCAAGGTCAAAACATGCTCCCAGATATAGGACTGTTCTGCAATCTAATATTAATCCAACTGATAAAGACTTCTTCCCACCACCCCACCTTGTGAAGGTAAAAAGGGTCAGAAAACAATGAAAACTAAAATATGGGAATCACATAAAATCTCAAATACCAATTACTATTATGAATCACTGTTGAAATTAGCCCCTGAATTTTCATTCAGTATTTTTTCTTCTTTTTAATGAAAACAAAGCAGGACGCATGAAGATAAAAGTCCTGCTGGGATTTTAACCCTTAATAAAAAAAGAAAAAAAAATTGTAGTTGAGAATACATATGAAGGTCATTTATTATTCTATGTGTAGGAGTGCAGATGAATAATAACATTAGGCTGTGTGTGGGGAAAGCCTTAACTTGCTTCTAAAATGGGAAAGAAGAGGCAAGACAGAGATGATTGATACAACATCTCATCTGCTGTCTCAGATATGATATTTATCAATAAGCACCTTCTTGCATTTCTGCAGCTACTGGTGTCACTGACACTGTCAGTAAGACATCAATTGGTATGCAGAGAATGATGTAAATGTAATTTTTAAAAAATGATTATGGGCAATAATGCATAGTGCAGTTTTGAAATAACTAGCATATCAGCGAATATACATATTACTAAAAATGATGTTCTTACATTTGCTGAAGTTTATCTTAAAATATAAAAATGCTTTATGTATGTATAAAAATCCAGTAGGTTCTGAGAAACTGTGGTATGCAAAGTGCAATACAAAAATGTCAAATTTCTTGAAAAAAAAAATAGTCATTAATGTTTTGAAAAGTTAGTACAGTCAAAGCTTTCATTATGCCATACCAGTGACATGCCAACCTTAATATATATTTATATTATGCTAAGGTAAGTGCTGTGTAGTATCACTAACAGCCAATGGTCTCATCTAAAACATTAAAATGGAAGTCAAGGCATCACAGTAACAATATCCTTCAAACATTAAAAAGCCTTCGGTTATAAAATAATCTTCCAAATTTGCTTCTGATAATCTGGTTGCTTTGGTTTTTAACTCAAAAGGTTCAACCTGGGCTCTAGCTGGTAGCATGTGATCTAATTAAACAGCATTGGGAAATGAGTTGCTCTGCAAGTCACTCAACAAGTGTGCCCCGGGGAGGTACTATAGCAGAGTGCTCATTTAGTCATCGTGGTCAGACGCAGAAGCAGACTCCTTTACTCCATTTTTACTGCAACACCCTGGGTCTCTGAATACACCCAGGGAAGAGAAGTTCCTCAGCTTCCTTCCCTCAGCTCAGAGATGCCATATGTGATGAGGCAGCTAGTTGAGCAAGTGATCTGCAGCCAAGTGAGTGACCCCACTGTCAAAACTGGTGTGGGACAGCCAGGCACAAGCCTAATAGCAAGCTACCCTGGACTTCGCTGCACTGAGAGGGACGCTATTTATGAGGATATTCACAAGTAGTGGTTTGTGTTCTGAACTGTTTTACTGAATTAGTGATTCTCATCTAGAGACTTTTATAGAGACTACGCTAGAATCTAGAGTCACAGAGATATTGCTATGAAGAGTTGCTTGTGCAGCTTTCATTCTCTATTTTGAATTATTCTTTAGTATAAGAATGCTCTTTGCACACCAGAACCAGTTATTTTTGCCTCTAAATTTTCTGCTCCTAAATTTCAAGTTGCAGTTACTCCCTGTCTGATCATTTGACTGATGATATATTCTGTTAAGCTCGGCATCTACAAACAGGACTGGCCTTATTAGATAAAGATGATGGGAGAGGCACGATAGTGGAACTGGTGCTCCAGCAATACTTTCCTAAGAGGAAGATGAGCCTGGATATGTCATGGACCTCATTGACAGCCACCCTTGAGCTTTCCATAGAAGTTGCATGGATTGTCTAGATGAAAGTGTAGCTGTGACAATAGAACATGTTCAGAAGGACTCACAGACATATGGGCCACAGTGCCCACAGAAGAACTTTACCACACTCATACTTCCTTGATTAGAAAGTGGAAACAATGCCCTTCTGAAGTCCATTATTTTGATAAAGTAGAGTTGGAAGCATCATTTTACTGGTCCAACATAAGGGTACACACCAGCAAAAGGGCGTATGTAGGGCCCAAGTATGTGAGCCACATTCTACCATTAGAAGTTCAATGGCGGTTGCTTCCTGTTCTTCCACTGTTATCGCCAAGGCTCCCAGGAGAAGCCATGGATCCTGAATTATATTACACAGCCCAATATTCACCCAGCTCAAAGTCTACGCTCCTGCTGTGGAAGCCTCTGAACCACCATTCACTGATGTGCCTGAAGACAGGGATGTGTCTCCTCTTGTCCCAGAAGATGGAACGGAGTCTCCACCCTTGAGGTGCACTCAGAGATCTTATTTCAGGAGACTCCCTGTACATTTTTTGCAGGAAGAATTTGAACTGTCTGCAAACTTACCAGGGGCACGAAAATCAAGTAGGGTGAAGTGCAGAGGAGTGCCCATTTAATAATCATGCACATGCCCCTTTATATATTCCCAAAAACTCCCAAAGTTTCTGGTCATGCCTAGAGAAGAAATGTTCCTGAGCTTCCTTCCCTCAACTTGTAGAGGCTACACCTGATGAGGCACAAGTAGCTGGGCAAGGGATCTGCAGGCAGGTAATCCACCCTTCTTTATCAATAAAGGGATGCAGGCAGCTGGGAAAGAACCTAATAGCATACAGCTTCACTGGACTACTGTGGGAAGCCCTTCCCCAATCGCTACCAGAGTTATTTCTTATCATACTTGTATATATTGTTATATCTGGTTCTTGGAGCTTGGATCACTCCAGCTGTTTACTTGTGTTACTAGAGCTACCCTGCACTTCACCAAGAAATAATCTGTTTATGAGGATATTCACACATAGCTGTTTGTGCTCTGAACCATTTTACTGACGTAGTGATTCCCAGCTAGACTATCTGTTGATATAGAATCTTATAAAGACTATGCTATGCAGTCACATGTTACCCTGATCGAGCAACAAAGACAACACTGTGAAAAGTATATGTTTTTACAGCTTTAATATCGGTTTTGTATTATTCTGCAATTTATGTATGCTCTTTGCAATTCTGAACCTGTTTTGCATCATTGCGGCTGTGTACGTGTTTAGTCAACTGCAAGTTACATTTACTCTGTCTAATCATTACCAATTCTGGTAAAGTGGTATGATTTCAATCATTTATGGGCAAGGAAAGATGTGGAGAAGTGACTTAAGGTTTACAAAAGTGGCCAATGTGCTTTCATTTTGTGGCACAGTCATTACTACAACTCAAAACAACAGATACCCAATGTTTGATATATGAAGAATGCTGGCCACAGAGCAATACTGTAAAAGGTAAAGTAAATGAATTAGATTTCGAGACTCACTGCATCCGGCTGTTTTCTCCCATTTCTCTGAGGATTACAGTGATCTATCGGCCTCCTGGACCAGTGTTGCGCTTTCTTGATGATTTCTCCGCCTGGCTACCCTACTTTCTCTCCTCTGAACTACCCACTATCATTCTCAGAGATTTTAACATCCCTATTAATGTCAACAACCCAGCTACATCCCAACTCTTCAACTTAACCTCATCTTTTGCATTAGCACAATGTATACAGTCCTCCACTCACTCTGATGGGAATACATTAGACCTTGTTTGCTCCCATCTTTGCACTCCCTACAACCTCACAAACACCCCCTTTCCTCTCTCTGATCACAAACTCATCACCTTCACAGTGTACTCGTCTTCAAACACCTATCCCTCCAGGCAGCAAACAATTACCTGCAGAAACCTTCACAACTTGAAAACTGCTCCTTTCCACTCTGCAACTGACCAACACTATGACAGAATCTCTCCCCTGTCCTGCCCTGACCTGGCCACTGCTGTCTACAACAGTTCGCTTTCATCCACATTAGACTCACTTTCTCCTCTAACAACACAAAGCATCAGGCCCCGACCGTTACAACCTTGGCAGACTGACGACACCAGAAATCTTAAACGACATAGCCGTGTGCTGGAGCGATTGTGGCGTAAAACCAAATCTCAACAAGCATTCACCCGATATAAATCTGCTTTCTTAACATACACTTCCTCCTTTCATGCTGCCAAACAAGCCTACTTTGTCACTCTTATTAATACCTTGTCATCCAGTCCTCGTCGTCTCTTCTCCACTTTTAACTCTCTACTTTCTCCACCTCCACCTCCACCTCCACCCAGTAACTCACTCACTGCTCACGAGATTGCAAATCATTTCAAAAACAAGATTGACACAATTCGTAGGGGCATTGCCACTGCACAGACACCCATCCCACTTAGCATACCTTATACTAAACCTCCCTCAACACTTTCCTCTTTTGACCTTGCTACTACCGAAGAGGTCACTAAGGTTTTCTCAGAAGCCCGTCTCACTACCCGCCCCCTGGATCCTGTCCCCTCACAACTACTACGGTCACCCTCTTCTTCCATCCTATGCTCCCTCACTCACATCTTCAATCTCTCCCTCTCTAACTGTGCCTTCCCCCTCCCCTCTAAAGCATGCACACATTACTCCTATACTTAAAAAGCCCTCCCTGGACCCCACCAACCTGAACAACTTAAGACCCATCTCCCTGCTGCCATTTACCTCTAAACTCCTAGAACGCTTAGTCTACAATTGCCTGAGCTCCTACCTCACTGACAACAACCTTCTTGACCCTTTACAGTCTGGCTTTCGCTAACTACACTCCACTGAAACTGCCCTACTAAAACTCTCTAATGATCTACTAACAGCTAAAACCAATGGCCGCTACTCCATACTCTTACTACTCGACCTCTCTGCGGCTTTTGATACGGTAGACCATTCCCTCCTCCTAAGACTCACAGAGTGAAGCTCGGCCCTGCTCCCTCCTCACTGGCTGTGATTGACAGCAGCAGGAGCCACTGCTCTTGTGCACATCCTTGGATCGAGATTGGGCTCAGGTGGGGGGCTGAGGGGGGGACAGCACACTGAAGTTTTTTTTCCTTCATGTATAGAATATATGAAGGTAAAAAACCTTTAGCCTTTAGAACCACTTTAAGTATTTATATCATGTCAAGCCATCTTGAACATGCAAATATCACAATATTCTGATTCTATTACTGTAAACACACCCATATATGCCTACATTGCCTCTCCTTTCCCTGGCATTGGAACCACCTGTCATTGCAATTTACTACTTTAAGTCATACATTGGTCAAAGCATAGGTTCTCTTATATATCCTTCATATGCTTATTTATAGATAATGAAATATAGTAGGAAAATGAATGAGTGAGTCTGGTGAGGTGAAGAGATGAGCAGGATGCGAATGCAGGATGCGAACAAGGAAGATTTGGATGCCTACGCCCCCACTGGATGATCTCCCTGCAAGTGAGAGAGGTGGAACCACCTACAGTGTGTGGGGAGGTACTAGAGCAGGCTGGGTGGTTCAGCTTAATACAGAAACAAAAGTAAGACATGTGGAAGATGGTGGAGCTTTTAAAGAGGGAAGGAGAAGATGGGGGTAGTGGAGGGGGTTGCATGCAGATGTCAGAGCTGGAGAGGGGTGACAGTGAGATGTGGATGGGGGATGCAGATGTAAGCAGCTGTGGATGACAGCTGAACTCTGCACTCTGTGTGTAGCGCACCCCTGAACTCCATACTCTGTATGCAGTGCATCCCTGAATCCTACCCTCTGTGTGTAACATCCCCCCCAAAACTCTGCACTCTGTATGTAATGCACTCATGGTATTTAAAGTGTTACTGAACCCACAACAGTAAAATCAGCCTGTATATGTATTAAAGCATGCTTGTTATACTCACTGTGGAACCTAAGGGGTTAATCTTCTGCATTGTGTAAAAAGGCTGTTTGATCCTTTCTTCTCTGTTCCTCCCCTTTTTCGAGTGACCACGACTTATCTCCCTCCAGACTGAACCGTAGGCATGCACATGCTCAGTTTGGTGTGTATTGCTAGAGAGGTTTTTTCTTGGGAGAGTGCATGTGATCACCACAGGGCCAATCAGCACTCTCCAGACAGATGTCATGGGTTTTGCATACTCATAGAGCAGAAAGAAAACTCATCCTACAAGCTTTAACCAGTGCTCACAAGACTGCTCTAACTGTTGATGAGAAAAGGTATTTAGCAGTTTATATTTACTAAAAGAATTGCACTTCCATGTTCTGTGTACTGTGGGAGACCAGATATAGTGAATGCAGGGTAACACTTTAATGCACCTTTAAGGCCCTACCACTGTCAGTGAAATTTGACCACACCCCCTATTTAATGCATTTTGGAGGGGGGGGGGTGTGGAGAGGAGGGGGGTTTGGGGCATTGTGGTTGAGTTT